>NW_027139548.1:3797676-4430622 GCF_035084215.1 Heptranchias perlo
GGTACCCCTACAATTGCACTAGTTGTGACCATGTTCCTCTGATAGTAGTGATATACCTACTTACAGTCAAGGTGAGAGTCCTTCCCCAGCACCAGTAATACGGCCACACTTAAACTAGAGATATCCCACTTCCTCCGATACAAGTTGTACCTTACACTTACACTAAGCTGACCAGGCTCCTTCTGTACTAGTGGTAGACCCGCACGTACACCAGTGGTAATCGTGCTCCTCTGCGACTTATGGTACCCTGTAGTTACACTAGAGGTAACCGCGCTGCTCTGGTGCTTGCTTTACGCCTTGAATTAAACAAGAGGTGACCGTTCACCTCCAGTCGTAGATCTATCCTGCAGTTACATTAGAGATGACAGTTCTCATCCAACACCTTTGGTCCTCGTACATTAAAGTAGGACTGACAGTGCCCCTCCAGTACTATTAGTGTCCGTACATTTAAACTAGAGGTGACTTGCTCCTCCGCTGTTCATGGTATCAAATACTTACCAAAGGGGTGACCGTGCTCCTTGGATAACCATGTACCTTAAACTTGCACAAATGTATCCGTCCATTCATTTTCACAATCTATAAATCGTTCTCGTCCATTATTTTTCGAATCCATTAAAGGAACCCGTCCATTCACTTTCCCAATTCATTAATTGCTCCCGTGCATTCACTTTCCCAATTCATTAATTGTTCCCGTCCATTCACTTTCATATTCTATTGATGGTATTGGTCCATTCACTTTCCCAATTCATTCATTACATCCGTTCATTCACTCACCGAATCCATTGAAGTTTCACGTTCATTCATTCTCCCAAGAGGAGCAACACAAATACACATTTAAATGGAACAACACTGTTACTGCATATACTACAGTTTAGGGGACAAAAATAAGAACTTTTTTATTTCACATGATTTTGTTCAATGGTATATTTATGACAGGAAAGATGTGGTTCTTCGAGAGAGGGTACAGAGGAGGTTTACGATGATGATGCCAGGACTGGAGAATTTTAGCGATGAGAAAAGATTCGTTCCGCTGGGATTGTTTTCTTAGGAACAACTGAGGCTGATGGAAGATTTAATTGAGGTGCATATAATTATGATGGGATTACATCAAGTGAATAGTAAGATAGGTCAATGAACAGAGGGTATAGATTTAAAGTAATTGGCAAAAGGATTAGAGGGGAGATGTGGAGATCTTTTTCACCCAAAGTGTGATGGGGGTCTGAAACTCGCTGCCTGAAAGGGTGGTAAAGTTCGAATCCCGTATCGCACTTAAAAGGTACTTCGATATGCACTTGACGTGCCGTAACTTACAAGGCCAGGGAACAAGTGCTGGAAAGTGGGATTAGGCATGGTAGCTCTTTTTCGGTCGGCACAGACTCGATGGGCCTTCTGCGCCGTAAATTTCGATGATTCTATGATTTGTCCTCGCAGTTATTCTATTTGCTTAGTCTGTGGTGCCTGTCCCTATTTTAACAAGTCAAAAGCTGTCCACCCAGTTAGATGCACTCTATTGAAGGGCAAACAGAGGACTTCTCATTGTGTTGTGTTGAAGCGGCCCGGACACAGCAACAGACGCACAGAATCTCCTGTGCTGTGATTTCATGTATTTTCCAAAGTCGTGGAATTCCTGTTCTAGGAAAGAAGGATTTGATATCCTGACAGATATCCGCCGAGGAACCAGGCGAGTCCTTGGTTTCCTCCTTTAACCGCTCAATGAGAAATTGTCTGGGCTTTTCCCTCCCAGTTATCTGAAGGGGTGAATGTTACCTGATTCGGTTCCTGAACTGTCTTACATTTAACCCAGTTCGGATCAAAACGAATTTAATTTACTAACCCTCGATTAGGTTATCCCAACACTCTTTCTTGACAAAACGATAAAGGAAGAAGCCAAGTCAAAGTCATGCGCTAAATAGAGTTTAACGGTAACAAATCTCAATATACCGTTAAATGTGTGCACCTGGACGTTTAATAGACATGAACACATGTTACCAGAGTTATGCAGCAACTGAATAGCAAATAACTACGTGCAGACTTACATAACAAGGTTAAGTCGCAACGGTTGCACAGGCAAATCCACGGACCGTTTCAGCTCCAGCAACGTGTGGCAAGAATATGCTGAATGTATTCAGTGAAACCGATTGGGTAAACCCGAGTCATGGAGCCGTTCACATACCAGCATCTCATAATCAACCACAATCCTATGGTAACACAATCATAGAGTTAGACCACAGATAATCTAGTCAGAGTAATGATACAGGGTTATAATAATTGCACATGGCTACACCACATATATTCAACTAAGAGAGATCATTTCAGGGAGTTATAATAATTGCACACGGCTGCACCCCAGATATTCTAGTCAGAGTGATGATTTCAGGGAGTTATAATAATTACACATGGCTGCACCACAGATATTCCACTAAGTGAGATGTTTTCAGGGAGTTATCAAAATTGCACATGGCGACACCATAGATATTCTACGAAGAGAGATGATTTCAGGGAGTTATAATAATTGAACATGGCAGCACCACAGAAATTCTAGTAAGAGAGATGATTTCAGGGAGTTATAATAATTGCACATGGCGACAACACAGATATTCTACTAAGTGAGATGATTTCAGGTATTTATAATAATTGCTCTGTACGGTTATCTGGGAAGGAGAGGTAGCAAAGCAATAATTGAACAATGGGAGGCTTGCAAGGAGGAGATGGCTCGGGTACAGAGTAGACACATTCCCAAGATGGGGAAAGACAGGACATCCAAAGTTGAAGCTCCCTGGATGACTAAAGATATCGAGATTACAATGAAAGAAAAAGTAGGCTTATGACAAATTTAAGGTACATAATACAGTAGAAAACGAGGCTAAATACAGAAAGTTCAGAGGAGATTTATAAAAGGGTGCAAGAGGGGCAAAGAGAGAGCATGAGAATCGATTGGTGACAAACATAAAATGGAACGCAAATTCATTTATAAACACAGGAATACTAAAGGAGTATCCAAAGGAGAGTGTGACCGATTGGGGACAAAAATGAGATCTTCTTCAGAAGGCAGTGGGACTGGCTGGGGTAGGAAATGAATATTTCACATTGGTCTTAAATAAAGAAGAGGATGCTGCCATTGTAGCATAAAGGAGAAGCTGGGAGTGACATTGGATAGCATAAAAATAGATAAATAGGAGGTTCTTAAAACAGTAGCAGTTCTCAAAGTATGAAAGTCACTCGGTCCAGATGCGATGCATCCTGGGTGACTGAGGGAAATGAGGGTGAAAATTGCAGAGGCTCTGGCCACAATCCTCCAATTCTCCTGAGATATGGGACTTGTGCCAGAGGACTGGACGGTTGCAAATGTCACACCCCTGTTCAAAGGAGGTCTGAATGATGAACCCGGATATTACAGGCCAATCGGCCAAACGTTGGTGATGGGATAACTTTTAGAGACAATAATCAAGGACAAAATTAATTGGCATTCGGAAAGGTATTGGATAATAAATGAAAGTCAGCACGGATATGTTGAAGGAAAATCTTGATTGACTAACCTGAGTGAGTTCTTTGATGAAGTAATGGAAAGGGTTAATGAGGGCAGCGCGGTTGATGTTGTGTACATGGACTTTCAAAAGGCATTTGGTAAAGTACCACATAATAGACTTCTTAGCAACATTAAAGCCCAGGGAATAAAAGGGACAGTCGCAGCGTGGATATGAAATCAGCTCAGGGACAAAAGCGGAGGGTAGTGGTGAACGGTTGTTTTTCAGACTGGAGGGAAGTAAACAGTGGTGTTCCCAAGTGGACAGTATTCGGACCACTGCTCTTTTTGATTTATATTAATGACCTGTATTCGGGTATGCAGAGTACAATTTCAAAGTTTGCTTTATTAATGGGGGCATAAAGCACAAATGCAAGGAAGTAATTCAAAACTTTTATAAACGATTGGTTCGGCCTCAGCTGGAGTACTGTGTCCAATTCTGGGCACCGCAGTTTCGGAAAAATGTTAAGGTCTTCGAGGCTGTCCAGAAACGATGGACTAGAATGTTACCAGGGATGAGTGTTATGTGGAGAGACTAATGCATTACCAAATTGATAGTCAAACGGAGTGAATTGTACTGAGACACTGCCGCATTCCAGGAGTTGTATTGCACCCGTGAGAGAGACTCAAACTGAACAGATGCATTCTGGGAGTCTTCTACTCGGCTGAGAATCTTGATTGCAAAATTGCTACGGAATATAAGGACCCGACTGCAGAGAGAGAAGTAAGATTAGCATTAAGATTACCGTTGACATTTCTCACAGACAATTGCTCATTTTCAGGGGTTGTTTCATCGCTATTCCATCTTTATTTTAATTGCACCGAATATTGGGCCGTGTCTCTCATCGGCGGCAAAGGAGCCGAATATTGCACTGGGCCTTTAAGAGGGGGTGAAGGAACTGAATATGGGACCATTCCTGTAACAGGGGGTGAAGGGACTGAATATGGGACCGTGCCTATAACAGGCGGCGAAGGAACTGAATATTGGCCCATTTCGAGAGCAGACGGCGATGGGACTGAATATTGTGCCGTGCCGATAACAAGCAGTGATTGGACTCAATATTAGACCGTGCCTATGCCCGGCGGCGATTGGACTGAATTTTAGGCCATGCCTATAACAGGCGGCGATGGGACTGAATATTGGGCCACGCCTATAATGATGCGAGCTATACATGGGAAGGGCCAGAACTTAAACGTGCAAAACATGACCAGAAAGACCAACGCAGTTTGGATGCTGAAAATCCAACAGAAGAGCAGGATGCTGGAGAGAAGGAGACAAAAGGACCCATTTAAAAAAATGATATTTATCGACATCACCTGGAATAAAACTAACAAAATAATTACCGATGAACTTCTTCAAGAATAACTTCATGTCGAACTAAGAACACAAAAGACAAATTTTGGCATGTCAGAAAGGAAAACCAGACACGTACCTAGCAACAAGTGAGGCCATTTACTACTTTCCAGTTGATCATCACAGACTGATTTTAAAAGTAAACTATAATGTGGAATATGACGATCTGTTTTGGCCGACTCCTGCTCTTATTTCGTATGTTCATATGTATGTATCAATACAAAACTCTGCAGATTTGTTCTGAATCTCTTATATTCTGCCAGATTCTCTTTTCCGTCTTCTTTCGTATTCTTTACCGAGCAGATGTAGACGGTACATTTACGAGTGCCAGAGTACATCCAGGGCAGTGAATACGGGGTTATGTCAGATTGTAAGATGTACCAGCGAGTTACACGTGTCATTAAATGTCAGGTTGCCTGAGGTTAAGGAAGGTGAGAGATGAGCCAGTTAGCTCAGGTGCAGTTACCAGAGCCTATTGTGGACTCAGTCTGGAGCAGAGGACACGAGTCGAAAGGTAACGTTTCACCAAAGCAGAGTCATCAACCAACGTTCTGGAAGTTAACATCACCATTCCAGGGAATGAGGTCGGTCAGCTCAACGGCGCCTCTCAAAAAGATGAGGTCATCTAATCTCTGGAGACAGCAGGTAGATTACAATAGAAATTCGTTTTGGACTGTGGCTCAAAACGAGCGATAGTGTTTCGCCGCCCGTCTTACAGAACCGATTGATTCAGAAGCGATTTGGTTACCACTGAGGCCCAGCGATCACGAGGATGGAATGAAACTTAAATCCATCTGTATGAATGAGCTGTGCTACAGATGTCAAGTTATGAATAGGATTGCAGGAACAATGTAAATAAAGATCTCAGAGTGAGAGTGTCTGGTCTCGGGCATACACAAGTTTCAGCACTGATAACTAGAACAGTGCCTCGTGAGAGTAAGTGACTGTGTGGGACCCCACTCTAACATTACTGGTGATGATCCGACTCTAACATTATCCGTGGTGACCCTACTCTAACATTAATGGTGATGATCCGACTCTAACATTATCCGTGGTGAACCTACTCTCACATTACTGGTGATGATCCGACTCTAACATTATCCGTGGTGTCCCGACTCCAACATTACTGGTGATGATCCGACTCTAACATTATCCGTGGTGTCCCTACTCTAACATTACTGGTGATGATCCGACTATTACATTATCCCTGGTGACCCTACTCTAACATTACTGGTGATGATCCGACTCTTGCATTATCCGTGGTGTCCCTAGTCTCACATTACTGGTGATGATCCGACTCTAACATTATCCGTGGTGTCTCTACTCTAACATTTATGGTGATGATCCGACTCTTACAATATCCGTGCTGTCCCTACTCTAACATTACTGGTGATGATCCAACTCTAACATTATCCGTGGTGTCCCTACTCTAACAGTACTGGTGATGATCCGACTATTACATTATCCCTGGTGACCCTACTCTAACATTACTGGTGATGATCCGACTCTTACATTATCCGTGGTGTCCCTACTCTCACATTACTGGTGATGATCCGACTCTAACATTATCCGTGATATCGCTACTCTAACATTACTGGTGATGATTCTACTCTTACAATATCCGTGCTGTCCCTACTCTAACATTACTGGTGATGATCCAACTCTAACATTATCCGTGGTGACCCTACTCTAACATTAATGGTGATGATCCGACTCTTACAATATCCGTGGTGTCCCTACTCTCACATTACTGGTGATGATCCGACTCTTACATTATCCGTGGTGACCCTACTCTAACATTACTGGTGATGATCCGACTCTTACATTATCCGTGGTGACCCGACTCTAACATTAATGGTGATGATCAAACTCTTACATTATCCGTGGTGACCCGACTCTAACATTACTGGTGATGATCCGACTCTAACATTACTGGTGATGATCCGACTCCAACATTATCCGTGGTGACCCTACTCTAACATTACTGGTGATGATCCGACTCTAACATTATCCGTGGTGTTCCTACTCTAACATTACTGGTGATGATCCGACTCTTACATTATCCGTGGTGTTCCTACTCTAACATTACTGGTGATGATCCGACTCTTACATTATCCGTGGTGACCCTACTCTAACATTACTGGCGATGATCCGACTCTAACATTATCCGTGGTGAACCTACTCTAACATTAATGGTGATGATCCGACTCTTACATTATCCGTGGTGTCCCTACTCGAACATTACTGGTGATGATCCGACTCTAACATTATCCGTGGTGACCCTACTCTAGCATTACTGGTGATGATCCGACTCTTACATTATCCGTGGTGTCCCTACTCTAACATTACTGGTGATGATCCGACTCTTACATTATCCGTGGTGTCCCTACTCTAACATTACTGGTGATGATCCGACTCTTACATTATCCGTGGTGTCCCTACGCTAACATTACTGGTGATGATCCGACTCTTACATTATCCGTGGTGACCCTACTCTAGCATTACTGGTGATGATCCGACTCTTACATTATCCGTGGTGACCCTACTCTAACATTACTGGTGATGATCCGACTCTTACATTATCCGTGGTGACCCTACTCTAACATTACTGGTGATGATCCGATTCTTACATTATCCGTTGTGACCCTACTCTAACATTACTGGTGATGATCCGACTCCAACATTATCCGTGGTGACCCTACTCTAACATTACTGGTGATGATCCGACTCTTACATTATCCGTGGTGTCCCTACTCTAACATTACTGGTGATGATCCGACTCTTACATTATCCGTGTTGACCCTACTCTAGCATTACTGGTGATGATCCGACTCTTACATTATCCGTGGTGACCCTACTCTCACATTACTGGTGATGATCCGATTCTTACATTATCCGTTGTGACCCTACTCTAACATTACTGGTGATGATCCGACTCTAACATTATCCGTGGTGTCCCTACTCTAACATTACTGGTGATGATCCGACTCTTACATTATCCGTGGTGACCCTACTCTAACATTACTGGTGATGATCCGACTCTTACATTATCCGTGGTGTCCCTACTCTAACATTACTGGTGATGATCCGACTCTAACATTATCCGTGGTGACCCTACTCTAACATTACTGGTGATGATCCGACTCTAACATTATCCGTGGTGACCCTACTCTAACATTACTGGTGATGATCCGATTCTATCATTATCCGTGGTGACCCTACTCTAACATTACTGGTGATGATCCGACTCTAACATTATCCGTGGTGACCCTACTCTAACATTACTGGTGATGATCCGACTCTTACATTATCCGTGGTGACCCTACTCTAACATTACTGGTGATGATCCGACTCTAACATTATCCGTGGTGTCCCTACTCTAACATTACTGGTGATGATCCGACTCTTACATTATCCGTGGTGACCCTACTCTAACATTACTGGTGATGATCCGACTCTTACATTATCCATGGTGTTCCTACTCTAACATTACTGGTGATGATCCGACTCTTACATTATCCGTGGTGACCCTACTCTAACATTAATGGTGATGATCCGACTCTTACATTATCCGTGGTGACCCTACTCTAGCATTACTGGTGATGATCCGACTCTTACATTATCCGTGGTGACCCTACTCTCACATTACTGGTGATGATCCGACTCTTACATTATCGGTCTTGACTGCACTCGAACATCACTGGAGGTGACCCTACTCTAACATTACTTCTGGTCATCCGACTCTAATATTACTGGTGGTGATCCTTCTCTAACATTAATTTAGTGACCATATTCTAAAATTAATTGTTGTGATCCAATTGTAAAATGTCTGTTGGTGTCACATTGTTATATTAGTTTTGGAGACCCTACTCCACCATTACTGATTGTGATCCCACTCTAATATAACTGGTGGTGACTCCACTTTAACATTACTGGAGGTGATCCGACTCTAACATTTCCAGTGATGACCCGACACGAATATTCCTGACGATGACCGTTCTCTAACATTTCTGCTGGTAATCCTACTTGAACGTTACTGGTGTTGAACCCACTTTAACATTACCGATGGTGACTCTAATCTAACATTGCTGGTGGTGATCCTACTCTAACATTACTGGTGGTGATGCTACACTAACAGTACCCTCGGTGAGCCTCGTCAAAAATTACTGGCAGTGACTCGACTCTAAAATTACCGATGGGGATCTGATTCTAACATTACTGGTGGTGTCGCAACTCTCGCATTACTGGAGCTGACTCTACCCGAACATTAACGGTGCTATAACATTATTTTTGTTGACCATGCGATAGCATTACTGATGGTGACCCCATTGTAACATTACTGGTGGTGACACAACTGTAACATCATTGGTGGTCACCCTGCTGTAACATTAATGGTGGGGACGTTATAATACCAGTACTGGAGGTGACGCTTCTCCAGCATTAATGTTGGTGACCCCAGTCTATCAATTATTTCTGGTCACCCTTCTCGAACATTAATTTGTGGTGAGCCTATTATAACAGTACTGTTGGAAATCCGACTCTAACATTACTGGTGGTGATGCCAGTCCAACATTTCAGGTGGTGACACTATTCAAAATGTACTGGTGATGATCCTACTCTCATATTACTGGTCAGACATTTCTTTGATGTCGCTAATGTAACGTTACTTCTGTTGAACACACTCTAACATAACTGGTGGTGATCCGAATCTAAGATTGAAGGTTGTGACCCTACTGGTGGTGACTCTACTCGAAATTCTGATGGTGAATCTACTCTAACATTACTCGTGGTAAGGCTACTATAACATTCGTTGTGGTGACCCTACATTAACATCACTGGTGGTGACTCAATCCCAAGATTACTTGTGAAGTTCCAACTCTAACATTACCCGTGATGATCATACTGATTCCTGTACTGGTGGTGACCCAACTCTATCATTACTGTTGTTAATCCTGCTCGATATTACTAGTGGTGATCATACTCTAGAATTTCCGGTGGTGACCCTACACTAACATTACTGGTGGTGACCCAACTCTAACATTACTAGTGCTGATTCAACTCCAACATTATATGTGTTAAAAGTATCCGAACACGATTGGTGGTGATGCTACTCTAACATCACTGGTTGTGACCATACAGCATCATTACTGGTGGTGATCATACTCTAACATTACTGGTGGTGATCCGACTCTAACATTACTTGCGGTGATCCTACCCAAACATTATTGCTGGTGATCTTACCCTAATCTTACTGCTGCTGACCCTACCCTAACATTACTTCTGGTCATCCTATTGTAACGGTACTGGTGGTGACTCAACTCTAACATTACTTCCAGTTAGCCTACTCAAATATAACTGGAGGTGATCCTTCTCTAACATTAGTTTTGTTGAACGTATTCTAATATTAATTGTGGTGACACAATTGCAACATTCCTGTTGGTGTCCCATTGTAATATTACTGTTGGAGACCCTAATCTACCATTACTGGTGGTGACCCTACTCCAACATTAACGGTTTTGACCCAATTCGATCATTAATGATGTTGACCCGACTCGAACATTACTGGTGCTGAGACTACTCTAACATTCCTGATGGTGACCCGACATCAACATTACTGGTGGTGATCATACTCTAACATTACTGGTGGCGATTCTAATCTAACATTACTGGTGGTGATTCTACTCTAACATTACTGGTGGTGACCCTACTCAAACATAACTCCTCTACTCAAATCCTCTTGCAACGAAGGCCAAAATACTATTTGCCTTTCGAACTGCTTCCCCGAGACCACACTTTACCGAAGCAGATTGAATTGTTTCCAAATGGAATCTTGAGCCTTTATTGTCCGCTGTGTTTTGGATTGTGCCGTTGTTAAAGAGCTTGAAGTTGGTGGGAGGAAGAGTATTTTTGAAGTGAGTCCTGTGTCAGGCAGGGAGTGTGGGGAGTGGGAGAGAAATGAACTGAACAGGCGGAATTGCTGCCGAAGGAAATGAAGAATGGGAATGAGGTAATGTTCCATGTCAGCCAGTGAAGATGGCTTTCCGAAATTGAACGAGAGCTCAGTCGGTAAATCTTCATACTTTCAATCTGAGGGTCCAGAATTGAAATGTTTGTCCGAGAGCTGCTTTCAAATCAAAGTTCTAATTTTTTACGAACACTTGCAGCTCCATGAAACACAAACAATTTACGTTGATCTTGCCTGCCGCCTGAATAAATGCATCAATATATTTTAAACATTTGCCACAAAACCTGAGATTTTTTAAAATTGATTTTATTTTCTAATACTGGTACGTTAAGGTGCAAAGAGATTGGTGTTTCATTGAGAAAAGCAGCGCCTGAAGAGGGACTTGAACCCTGGACCGTCAGATTAAATGTCTAACACACTGCGGACAGAATAATCGGAGATCTGGAATGCTAACCATGAAGCGACCCTATCTATGGAAGAGAATTGCATTCCCTTCACTGTAAACTTACAGCCGCCCTGTGAACACACACCTTGTCAGAAAATTGCTTCAGATCAACAACCCTTCTCAATCCAGATCAGCCATGATCTCATTGAATGACGGAACAGTTTCGAGGGGAAAATGGCCTCCTCCTGTTATGATGTTCCTGTGAAACATGCCGCACTCCAATCGCCGTCAATTTGCCCAAGTCTCCTCCGACCTCACTCTGACACGTTCTCCTCAATCTGACCCGTTCTCCTCAATCTGATCCCTTATCCTCTATCTCACTCTTTCTCTTCAATCTCACGACTTCTCTCAATCTGAATTCCTTCTACTCAATCTGACCCTTTTGATGCATGGGATCATAGAATCTTCGAATCTTACTGCACAGAAGGAGGACATTTGGCCCGTCGTGCCTGTGCGGGCTCTTTGAAAGAGCTGTCCAATTTAGTTCCCTTCTCCACAATCTGACCCCTGATCCTCATTCTGACACCATCACCTTAATCTCACCGCCTCTTCTGATTCTGGGAATATAGGAACAGGAGGAGGCCATTCAACCATTCAACCCTGTGCCCCCATTTAATTAGATCATGGCTGATCTTCAGCTTGACTCCATTTACCAGCCTTTTTCCGTGACGTTCAATGTCCTGGCTTAACAAAAATCTATCAAGATCAGTTTTGAAATTTTCAATTGACCCCAAACCTCATTCGCATTTTGGGGGAGAGAGTTCCAGATTTCCACTACCCTTTGTGTGAAGAAGTGTTTCGTGACATCAGCCTTGAATGGCCTTGTTCTAATTTTAACGTTATGCCCCCTTGTTCTGGACTCTCCCACCGTAGGAAATAGTTTCTCTCCATCTACCCTACAGAATCCTTTAATCATCTTCAACACCTCGATTAGATCAGCCCTTAATCTTCTATACTCGAGAGAATACAACCCTCAGTCTGTGCAAACTCTCCTCGTAATTTAACCCTTTTAGCCCCGGTGTCATTCTGGTGAATCAGCTCTGTGCCCCCTTGAAGGCCAATTTGTCCTTCCTGACGTGCGGTGCCCAGAACTGAACAAAGTTACTCCAGATGGGGGTCTAACCAGAGCCCTGTACAGCTGTAACATAACTTCCATCCTTTTATCTTCCAGCCCGCTTCAGATAAAGGTCATCATCACATTAGCCTTTTGAATTGCTTCTTGTACATGTCCACTAGCTTTTAGTGATTTCTGTACTTTATTCCCTCAATCTTTCTGCTCCTCCACAGTTCCTAACTTCTCGTCACTTAGAAAATACTCTGTTCTATCTTTCTTAGATCCAAAGTGAATGAATGTACACTTCCCAACATTGAACTCCCTCATAGAGTTTTTCAATGAGTTAACAGGGAGAGCAGATGAGGGCAATTCAGTTGATGTGGGGTATATGGACTTTCAAAAGGCGTTTCATAAAGTGCCGCACGGTAGATTGCGGCCCATGGAACAAAGGTGGCAGCAGCAACATGAATACAGAATTGGCAAAGGGACCGGAAAGAGATAGCAGTGGTGAACGCTTGTTTATCGGACTGGTGGGTGGGGGAGAGTGCTGTTCCCCATGCGTCACCACTAATGAACCCCATATTTAAAAAAGGAGGGAGAGGGAAAGCAGGGAATTACAGACCGGTTAGCCCGACATCAGTAGTAGGGAAAATGCTGGAATCTATAAAAAAGGATGTGGTAACAGGACACTTGGAATGTATAAACGGGATTAGACAAAGTCAACATGGATTCATGAAAGTGAAATCATTTTCTACAAACCTACTGGAGTTTTTTGAGGATGCAACTGGTAGAATAGATGAGGGAGAACGAGTGGATATGGTTTATTGCTATTTTCAGAAGGCCTTTCATAAAGTCCCACATAAGAGGTTGGAGTAAAAATTAAAGAACATGGGATTGGGGGTAATATAATGGCATGGATATAAAATTGGTTAACAGACAGGAAACAGAGATTGGGAATAAATTGGTCTTTTTCGGGGTGGCAGGCAGTGACTAGTGGCGTAACGCAGGGATCAGTGCTTGGGCCCCAGCTATTCACAATATATATCAATGATTTGGATGAGGGAACCAAAAGTAATATTTCCAAGTTTGCTGACGATGCAAAACTAGGTGGGATCGTGAGATCTGAGGAGGATGCAAAGAGGATTCAAGGCGATTTCGACAAGTTGAGTGAGTGGGCAAATAAATGGTAGATGCAGTGTAATGTGGATAAATGTGCATTTATCTACTTCTGAAGGAAAAACAGAAAGGCAGAGTATTATTTTAATTGTGATAGATTCGGAAATGTTGATTTCCTTGTAAACCAGTCACTGAAAGCAAACATGCAGGTGCAGCAAGCAGTCAGGAAGGCAAATGGCATGTTGGCCTTCATTGCAAGAGGATTTGAGTGCAGGAGCAAGGATGTCTTACTGCAGTATTTTTTTATTATTATTCGTTCATGGGATGTGGGCGTCGCTGGCGAGGCCGGCATGTATTGCCCATCCCTAATTGCCCTTGAGAAGGTGGTGATGAGCCGCCTTCTTGAACCGCTGCAGTCCGTGTGGTGACGGTTCTCCCACAGTGCTGTTTGGAAGGGAGTTCCAGGATTTTGATCCAGCGACGATGAAGGAACGGCGATATATTTCCAAGTCGGGATGGTGTGTGACTTGGAGGGGAACATGCAGGTGGTGTTGTTCTCGTCTGGCTACTGCCCTTGTCCTTCTAGGTGGTAGAGGTCGCGGGTTTGGGAGGTGCTGTCGAAGATGCCTTGGCGAGTTGCTGCAGTGCATCCTGAGAATGGTACACGCTGCAGCCACTATGCGCCGGTGGTGAAGGGAGTGAATGTTTCGGGTGGTGGATGGGGTGCCAATCAAGCGGGCTGCTTTATCTTGGATGGTGTCGAGCTTCTTGAGTGTTGTTGGAGCTGCACTCATCCAAGCAAGTGGAGAGTATTCCATCACACTCCATACAAGGTCTTGGTGAAACCACACCAGGAGTAATATGTGCCATTTTGTTCTCCTAACCTAAGAAAGGATATACTTGCCATGGAATGAGTGCAGCGAAGAATCACCAGACTGATGCCTGTTCTGGCAGGTTTGTGCATGAGAAACGATTGGGTTGACGTGGCTTGCATTCACTCGAGTTCAGAAGAATGAGAGGGGAACTCATTGAAACGTATAACATCCTGACAGGGCTAGACAGACTGGATGCAGGGAGGATGTTTTCACTGGCTGTGAGGTCCAGAACGAGAGGTCACAGTCTCTGCATACGGCGTAGGACATTTAGGACTGAGATAAGGATAAATTTCTTCACTCAGAGGAAAGTGAACCTGTGGAATTCTCTACTACAGAAGGTTGTGAATGGCAATTCACTGAATATGTTTAAGAAGCAGCAAGATGGATTTCTAGATACCAAAGGCATCAAGTGGCATGGGGAGAGAACTAGATTGTGGTATTGAGATAATGGATCAGCCATGAACGTATTGAATAGCGGAGCAGCGTCGAAGGGCCGAATAGCCGACTCCTGCCCGTATTTTCTATGTTTCCATGTTTCTATGACAGTTCTGGGACCACTGCTTTTCTTGATGTATACTAACGACTTGGACTTGGTTGTAAAGGGCACAATTTCAATATTTGCAGATGACTCAAAATTTGAAGGGCACCAAACAGTGAGGGGAGTGTTAGATTTCAAGAGGATATAGACAGGCTGGTGGCATGGGCGGAGTCGTGCCAAGCGAAATTTAACGCAGAAAAATGCGAAGTGATACATTTTGGTCGGAAGAACAAGGGGAGGCAATTTTCCAAGCTAAAGGAACGGTTCCTGAATTGACAGAAGTTTGAAAGATTATAGTTAGGGCATCTGCAATGTTCTCACCTATGGACTTTACAACCCTGGGATGGACATCATCTGGTCCTGGGGATTTGTCACTCTTCAGTGCCATTATTTTCACATTACTGTGAGTTTGCTTACGTTAATTACGGTAAGTCGCCGTAATTAACGTAATTCCTTGGGTTGTCCGGCTTGCTATCCTCTTCCTCGACCTTAAATACAGATTCTGTATTATTCACAATATTCACAATAATCAGTCGCAACTTTATCTATCTCCCGCTATTGGTGTCTCTCTGTTTCACTGTACTCAGTCTCATCTTTATCCATCTCCCTCTGCTGCTGTCACTCTGTATCATAGTACACAGTCACACTTTCATTTATCTCCCACTGTTGTTGTCTCTCTGTGTCATTCACTGTCCTCAGTCTCATATTTATGCATCTCCCTCTGTTGGTGTCTCTCTGCATCACTCACTATCCTCAGTCTCACCTTCATCAATCTCCCTTTGTTTGTGTCTGTCTGTATAAATTTGACTTAGACACATGTATATCTGTCTCCTTCTGCTGGTATCTCTCTATCTCACTGTACTCAGTCACACTTTCATCCATCTCACACTGTTGGTGTCTCTCTGTATCAAACACTTTACTTTGTCACACCTTTATCTATCTCCCTCTGGAGAAGGGATATGATAGCGTAAACGTGGAGAAGATGTTTCCACTTGTTGACGAATCCAAATCTTGAGGCCAAAAATAAAATGACTAATAGATTTAATCAGGAATTTCGGAGAAACTTCTTTACCCAGAGAGTGGTGAGAATGTGGAACTTGCGAACACATGGAATAGTTGAGACGAATAAAATAGATGCATTTAAGGGAAGCTAGATAACTACATGAAGAAGAAAGGAATAGAGGGCTATATCGTTAGGCTGAGATTAAGTGAGTTGGGAGGAGGCTCAAGTGGAATATAAATACAAGCATGGACCAGTTGAGTCGAATGGCCTGTTTCTGTGCTGCAAATTCTATTTAATTCTGTGTAATTTTTTTGGTATCTCTCTCTATCACTGTACTCAGTCACATCTTCACCTATCGCCCATTGTTGTTGTCCCTCTATCGCTGTACTCAGTTACACCTTTATCATGGAATCATAGAATGATACAACACAGGAGGCCATTCGGCCCATAGTGCCTGTGCCTGCTCTTTGAAAGAACTATCCAATTAGTCCCGCTCACCGACCCTTTCCCCAAACCCTGCATTTTTTCCCTTTCAATTGTTCTTCCAATTCCCTTTTGAAAGTTATTATTGAATCTGCTTCGACTGCCGTTTCATGCACTGAATTCTGGATCATAACAATTCGTTGCATAAAAATAAAACCCTCATCTCACCTGTGGTTCTTTTGCCAATCATCTTAAATCTGTGTGCTCTGGTTACCGGCACTGTAGCCAGTGGAAACAGTTTCTCTTTATTTACTCTATCAAATTCCTTCATAATTTTAACCTTCTTTGTTCTAAAGAAACTAGCCGCAGCTTCTCTAGTTTCTCCACGTAACTGAAGTCCACCATCCCTGGTGTAATTCTCGTAAATCTCCTCTGCACGCTCTCCAAGGACGAGAACTCCTTCCTAATATGTTTGGAATTCACATCCACTCGTTCGCCCCTATCTACTCCACCAGTTAACTCCTAAAAAAACTCCAGTGAATTTGTTAAGCATGGTGTCCCTTTCATAAACCCATGATGACTTTGTCCAATCCAATTCATGCCTTCCAAGTGTTTTGTTATCATATCCTTTATAATAGAATCTAGCATTTTGCCCACTACTGATGTTAGGCTAACTGGTCTGTAATTCCCTGTTTTTTCTCTCCCTCCTTTTTTCAATAGTGGCGTTACATTTGCCACACTCCAATCTTTAGGAACTGTTCCAGAGTCGAAAGAAGTTTGCAAGATGACCATCAATGCATCCACTATTTCCAGGGCCACTTCCATTAGTACTTTGAGATGTAGATTATCAGGCCCAAGGGATTTGTCAGCCTTTAGCCCCATTAATTTCCCGAACACTATTTTTTTACTAACACTTATTTCCTTCAGTTCCTCCTTCTCACTAGACCCTTGGTTCCCGAACATTTCCGGGAGGTTATTTGTGTCCTCCTTTGTGAAGAGATAACCAAAGTAAGTGTTTAATTGTTCTGACATTTCTTTGTTCACCGTTAATTTTTCCCCATTTCTGACATTTGTCTTCACTAATCTTTTTCTCTTGTAATATTTATAGAAGCTTTTACAGTCAGTTTTTATGTTCCCTCCATTTTAATCTCATAATCTATTTTTCCCCTCAATCAATCTCTTTGTTCACCGTTGCTGAATTCTAAACTGCTCCCAATCCTCGGGCTTGCTGCTATTTCTGGCAATTTTATATGTCTCCTCTTTGCATCTAATCCGATTCCAAATTTCTTTTGTAAGCCACGGTTGAGCCACCTTTCTGTTTTATTTTTGCGCCAGAAAGGAATGAATAATTGTTGTTATTCCTGCACACGTTCTTTAAATATTAGCCATTGCCAATCCACCGCCATCCCTTTTATTAAAGTTCCCCTATCTATCCGAGCCAACTCAGGCCTCATACTTTCGTAATTTCCTTTATTGAGAATCAGGACCCCACTTTCGGATTCAGCTACTTCACTCTCCATCTTAATGAGCAATTCTATCATGTTATGGGCGCTCTTCCGTAAGGGACGCCGCACAACAAGATTGTTAATTAATACTTTCTCATTGCACAATACCCGGTCTAGGATCGCCTGTTCTCGAATTGGTTCCTCAACGTATTGGTCTATATATGCATCACGTACACACTCCAGGAATTCCTCCCCCACAGTATTATTGCCAATGTGGTTTGACCAATCTATATGAAAATTAAAGTCACCCATGATTTCATTTGCACCTTTCATGCATGCGTCTCTAATTTCCAGTTTAATGCCCTTCCCTACATCTCCACTTCTGTTTGGTGGCCAAAAGACAACTCCCACCAACGTTATATGCCGCTTGGTGTTTCTTAGCTCCACCCATACAGATTCCACATTGTGATTTTCCGAACCAATATCCTTCTTCACTATTGCATTGATTTAATTCTTTACTGGCAACGCTACCCCACCTCCTTTCCATTTTGCCTGTCCTTCCTAAATATTGAATACCCCTGCATGTTCAGTTACCATCCTTGGTCACCCTGCAGCCATGGATCCGTTATCGCAACTATATCAGACCCATTAGTATCTATCTGCGCTTTTAGTTCATCTACCTTATTGCGAATGCTCCGCGCATTAAGACACAATGTCTTTAGACTTGTCATTTTAAGATTGCTATTCATCTTAGTGTTATTTTGCACCATGGGCCGATTTGTTTTTCGTCCTTGTTTTCTCTGCCTTCCACCATTGCTTCTTCCCTTGCTCTGTTTTGTTTCTATCCTTTTTTCCACCTCCGCCGTCTCCCGTCTCAAGTTCCCAACCATCTGCCATTCTAGTTTAAACCTTCCCCAACAGTATCAGCAAACTCTCCCGTGAGGACATCAGTCCCTGTCCTGCTTTGATGTAAACTGTCCCGCTTATACAGGTCCCACCTTCCCCAGAACCGGTCCCAATATCCCAGGAATTTAAATCCCTCCCTCCTGCACCACCCCTGCAGCCACGCATTCATATGGTCTCTTCTCCTGTTCTATACTCAAAAGCACTTGGCACGATAGTAATCCTGAGATCGCTACTTTTGAGGTCCTGTTTTTTCATTTATCTCCTAACAACTTAAGTTCACCTTGCATTTATATATCCCAGTCCACAGAGGTTCCCAATCCATTGATATATACCAGTCCATTGACTTTCCCATTCCATTGATATATCCCAGTCCACTGACTTTGACACTGCATTTATATATCCCAGCCCATTGTTTTTTCCAATCCATTGATGTATTCCTGTCCCCTCTGTTGCCCAACCCATTGATATATCCCAGTACATTAACTTTCCCAATACATTAATATATCCCAGCCCATGCTCTTTCCCAATCCATTGATACATCCAGTCTAAAGTATTTCCCAATCCATTGATACAGTCCAGTCTCCTGTGTTTCCCAAACCATTGATATATCCCTGTCTACAATGATTCCAAATCCATTGACTTATCCCAGTCCACAGTGATTCCCATATCCATTGATATATTGCAGTCCATTAACTTTCCCAATCCGTTAATATATCCCAGTCCATTGACTTTCCCAATGCATTGATATATCCAATTCCACTGTGTTTCCCAATCCATTGATATATCCCAGTCCACTGTGTTTCCCAATTCATTGATATATCCCAGTCCACTGTGTTTCCCAATCCATTGATATATCCCAGTCCACTGTGTTTCCACATAGAAGACTCGTGACTAAGGTCAGAGCATTTGAAGTCAGGGGACAAGTAGCAGATTGAATAGCAAACAGGTTACAAAAACAGAAAACAGATTGTGGGGATTAAAGGTGGTTACTCAAACTGGCTGACGGTGGAATGTGGTGTTACACAAGAGTTCGTGCTGTGATCACATTTGATCACCATTTACACAAATTATTTGGACATCATGATCGGTAGTACAGTATTCAAATTTTCGGCTGACACCACGTTGGGCGATAGATTGGGAGATAGTTAATACTGAGGAAGACTGCAACAAAATGCAAGAAGACGTTAAGAAGCTTGCAGAAGGGAAATGTAAATGGCCAATGAATTTCAACATAAATAAGTGTGCGGTGTTGTGTTTTGGTAGGATTATTAACGAGACCACCTACTCCTATAGAGAAGTTACGTTAAACTTGTATGGAACCTTAGTTAGACCACACTTAATGTATTGTGCACAGTTGTGGTCTCCATATTGCAAAAAGGATAGAGAGACACTGGCTGTGGTACAAAATATATTTAGGAGGATGATACCAGGACTGAGAAGTTATAACTAGCAGGAAGGACTGAAGAGGCTGGGGTTCTCTTCTGTAGAAAAGAGAAGGCTGAGGGTTGACCTAATAGAGGTCTTCAGGAAAATGAATGAGTTTCAGCGGGTGGACAAAGAGAAAATGTTTCCGTTTATCGGGGCATCCAAAACTAGGGGCCGTATACTTAAGATAGTCACTGATAAATCCAATATGGAATTTAGGAGAAACTTCTTTGGAAGTTTGAATACAGAACTTGCTACCACATGGAGTAGTAGAGGCGAATAGCATAGATACATTTAAGGATGCGCGAGGGAAGTATCGACGACCCGTCAGGACCCCGGCTCCGTGAGGGGGAGGTCAATTCAGATATTAACATTGAAAAATGTTTGACATCTGAGGCCATGTCCGGGGTAACCAAAAGCACGTGGAGACAGCGCAGTGTCCAACCGGTACATCCTCAGCATTGAAAAATTAAGAGCGTGGGTTTGACCCCTGAACGGGCCTCTGTTAGTCTTTGAATATTTGAGGCGATGTTTCCGCTACACTCCTTTTCAGGTATATTTTACTCGAGGTGCAATTCCCAAACCGAATGAAGTGCTACTGATGTGGTCTGACAAAGGGTCTATACAACTGAAGCATAACTTGTTCCCCATTGTGTTCCAGACCGCTTGAGGTAAAGGCCAACATTCCATTAGCCTTTTTGACTGGGCATCTCGCAAGTCACTTAACAAACATTAAATCGAATGTGATCCGACAGGCCACCCCCAACGTTTATTTTTAGCGACTTGTAGAGAAGTAGAGTGTGTTCGTAAGTGAGATTTCCATGGTGAGATTTCATTAACAGGACTAATATGCTTTTAATCATACACAGGACTAAGATCGCAACTGTTAGATTCTGAATTAAAATATCGTCCGAACCACTAAAACTGTTGAATTGTCGCTGGCCTGAGCACCAGCAGTTTAATTACCCTTTTCGTGTTAATAATCCTCTGACAAACATACAGAGGCCCCAGGAACATCCAGGACCAGAGTGTGTGCGACACAGTACGGTTTCTCCATTAGATAACATAAAAAAATGAAAAGCTGTTTCAGAGGACACAGGCTGCGCTTGAAGCGGGTAAATTCTAAACTACTTTGCGGAAACATTATTTCAGTGAGGGAGTGGTCGATCTATGGATCAGGCTCCTTTCCCAATCAGTATAATTATCATTAGAGGACAAGAGAATTTAGAGGAATACAGTAACTGCTTGATTAGAAATTGAGGCAGAGTAATTTAGGGGAAAACGAGCTGCTTTCTTAGAAATACAATGAATGGGAATTTTGGAGGTTGAGTAAATGTTTCGCTAGAAATACAGAACAGGGGAATTTAACGCAACACAGTAACTGATTAATTCGAAATGGACAACAAGTGAATTTCGGGGAACACAGCAATAACTTGATTGGTAATAGTGGTTAGCGGAAAATAATTGAATGTGACAACTGTTTAATTAGAAAGAGAGGAAAGAGTGATATGGAGGAACACAGGAACTGTTTAAATAGAAGTAGAATAAAGTGGAATTTCAGGCAAACACAATGAATGTTCAATTAAGGATTGTGAACTGGGAAAATTGGGAGAATACAGCAAATCTTTAATGAGTAACGGTGACCAGCGGAACACAACAGCCATTTATTGAGAACTGGGCGACACGGGAAGACTGTAACTGTTTAATCAGTTATAGAGGAGACAGGAATGTCAGGGGAATACAATAACTGTTCAATTCGAAATCGAGGAACTCAAGGGAAAAGAACAGCAGTTTGATTAGAAACAGGGGGCCGGGAATCACCACCTTATGTGATTGAATTTGACACGGTAACGCAATGGGTTACTTGATCATGACGTTGCTTATATTTTACCTGTTGATTTTGGATGATGTGTTTGAATGCACATCGGCTTGTTATAATTGTGACTGAGTGCAGATCCGTCGCTGACTGATGGAATTAAACCCTCTGCCTGCTGCTGGACTCGTGCCTTAAATACTGTTGGTTGTCTGTATCTGGTTAAATGGAAATGTGCCGATCACACTGAACTGGCCAAAAGACATTGCCATTTCCCCAAGAGATCGATGCCAGTCGGAGAGGCACAGACTGGGATCCACAGGGGACCTGCAACCATGTGGAGTTTGGATTTTGGACGATCACAGGATCAACTGAAACGTTAAGGATTGACGAGTAAAGGGGGCACTGAATCATAATTAATAAATGAGTTCCATTCATAATGAAAGTACTCAGGCTATTGTAAGGGAAATGTTTACAATAAGGTTCTTGAACATTGAAGTGAGGTGTCATTAGTTTATTAAGCACACGGTGCATGCAACAGTATTTAAACAGACACTTAAATTTGTACTTACAACCACACCTGATGATGGTTAGTTGGGGATTCAACCGTTTTACAGTTCTGAGCTCAGTATCTTAGACCTTTAACAATCCGAATACACATTACAAACAGACAATTTTTATAAATTTTCTCACTGCCTGTAACTGGAAATACACACAATTATGGAACACGTAATTATATGGAAGTTAAAATACAACTCCACATAAGGTGAATGGAATTGACTTATCCTTTATCAATAGCGATAGTTTTATTTACAAACCGAGCTATTTTTCTCTTGGGCTAACAAGTATAATTCCCTTACTTGGTTATATCATCGATAGTTTCTCCCTTGATCCATACACATGCAATTCTACCTTTATTAATAAGTCCATTATTGTTTCTGTATCACTCGTACCAATTCAATTGGTTATGTATGCTCAGATGTTTTCGTTGAAGTTTTAACTGCTTTCCCACACTGTTATCACATGATTAAAGTTCTCTGAAATTATGAATCAGTATGTAATGATCCCTCTTTAATGAAGTCTCTTATTATTTCATCCTGAAACTGTCCATTGCTGCAGGGTCAGCCCTGGCCCAACAGCCCACGGAGACTTTAAATTGACATGTACTTCCCTGCTTCAGAGACAGAGGCTAAAGGTTAATATTACTACAATATAAGGAGAAACCAATACAGTATCAGACTGGCACACATCAGGACAGTGTGAATTATCATTTCCTTGCAGTGCCCCCTTTGTTGGCGTTACCGTATTTAAGGCCAACACTGAACAATATCCCATCAGCATTGTGTGTCTGTCTCGAACTATTGTATTGCACAGATCTCTACCCATTGGTTTTACATACTGTCCAGTGCCACATTAACCATTTCATGTACTGGTGTTGTCAGCGCGACTGACCATGTCTTGGACCCGTTCTTCTGTGCAGCTGCATCACAGAATTACATAGAATTATATCGAAAGTACAGCACAGAAACAGGCCATTCAGCTCAACTGGCAGATACCGTTATTTATGCCTCACACAACCCTCCTTCCTGCCCTCTTTCATCTAACCCTCTCAGCATAACCTTCTGTTATTTTCCCCCTCATCTGTTTATCTAGCTTCTCCATCCATGCAACGCATGCTGGTTGCTTCATGGCAAACACGTCACTTCTGTAAACGCAGCGATATCCCAAGATCAGGCAGCAGGAGGAATCCGAGACAAGCCATTCCTGCCCTTTCCGGCTCTCTCTCTCAACAGTTCAGGGCGTCCGGAGGCGTTTGATTCGAATCTCTCCATGCACGGTCCCGATGTTTCGGGCAGTGGCGAAGCGATCAAATACATTCTTCTCATTGTTCACTATAAGCAAAGACACTACCATCTCCAAGAGAAATATTACCTTTAACTGTCTTAACTACACGTTCCGGATTTTCACGAGATTGTGTATTGATACCAGATTGATCTCTTGTGGCGAGACGTTTCCAGGTGATTTAAGATAAGAATGGATGGGACAGGATATATAGAAGCAGAAAGCTTCCATCAGTTGAGGGATCAAGAAATAACGGCTATAGATTACAAAATAAATATAAGAGATTTCGGACTGAGGGTGGGAGAAACCTCTTCACATGGAGAGATGCGAAGATGCAGAAAATATAGAAGCAGAATCATGTCCATATTCAAGATTGAATTGTACAGATGTGTGAATAAAAATAGGTTGAAGGGATTCTGAGACTGGGCGGATAAAGTGATTGGAACTATTTTCTCGAGTGGTCGAAAAACGCTGACAACGACTGGTTGGGCCAAATGGTCTGTTATAACATACCAATATTTTGATGATCAATTGATATTTTAATACATATCTGTTAACAGAGATGCCAAACGTCACATTGACGAGTCAATTTCCTGAGTCACTTATCAGGATACAGGGGTCACATTCTATTGGGCCAGGAGACAATTGGGAGCGGTGTCTGTTGGGGAGACCAGCGCCTGCAACATTCACAACAAGATTACAGATTAATTACAAATAACCATGATTCTAACAACATTTATTGTTTCTACACTAACGAAAACTTTAACTATTCCTTAAACTGGCGCGTCCTTTTCCAGAACCAAGAGTGTGAGACAGTTAACGGTGCCGCCCACATGCTCTACCCAACTGCTGAAGCTAAATCATGACTGTTCTCTTTGAATCTTGAGCAGGAAGTGCGCTGTTTTATCAGGAAACAATTCTGTTCACCCCAGGGAAGCAGCAGATATCAAACTCGGTGCATAAAATAGAAGATATGTTTTCTGATCCCTGATCATTTTCACAGCAAAGAAAGACGGCCATTCTAAAATGGAACACGGACTGTAATAGAGCTCTAGTTCAGACAGGAAGCTTTGGTTTGACTTTTCATTGCTTCAACCAAAATCAGAATAAATGTCCAAGGAGATTTCACCACCTTCTTCAGCTCTTCCCTGAATTTCGTTTGGGTAGCTGCATAAATACACGTGTTTGTACAGGAACTCAAATACATGAGCATATATCCGATTTCAGTGACGATATAGGCAGGCGCTATATAATCGGGTCGTAACTGCTTGACCAGACCGATCGCTAAAGAATTCACGGCAGCTGTCAGCCACAACAGTATAAAACTACCAGATACGGTGAACAATAAAATAATAGATTTCCTTCTTTTCGACACCTCTGGATCGCTCTTATTCTCACTGCTGTGACCCCGAAGGCCCCTGCGGGCTCTGCTGGCCAATAAAATACGTCTGACTGTCAAACAATTAAACAGAAATATTAAAGCAAAAGGAATCCATGGAACTAAAATACTTTCTAACCATGTGAACATTACACCTGCAGGCGATAAATAAAAGGCCAAACTGGGGCGGAGACCCCACTGAACATTGTTAATTATTTGTGTGTGTTCAAATGCAAACCAATAGGGGATGTTTTCTAAACAGATCAGGACAGAGAGCGTTGTTATAACCGCAGCCGCAGTTCTCACTGTGCAATATTTTGTTTTAAACTTCTGACAGCATATCGATACAAATCGGTCAAATGTGAACGAGACTGTGAACCACACCGACAGATCCAGGTTGGCAGAATTATTGTAGACCATGAACTTACGAATGGGAGAGTAGGACAGGAATTGAAGTGGAAAGATTATAGTGAACATTTGATACTCTATTACATTAAAGATGATGACCAGGAGATCTGCTGTTGCCATGGCCACCATATAGATAGAGATACATTTGGAAAGGCCGCAATTACCTCTGGAGAGAATCAAGATTGTCATTAGGTTCGCTGTAAGAAAGAAGGACAAGAGGTAAGTAACGGGGATACTCAGATAAATCTCACAGCATATTGTGGGGAAATGTTCCGATGTTTTCCAACTTAGGGTAATGCACGCGGGTTCTTTTTAAAATATTGGCGAGCGATGACGACACTTTATTTAAAAGAAAGAAAACATTGAACACTCAATGTCGAGGGACTGACAATCCGCCTGTCCTTCTAGCTAAGTTCAGTCAGACGCTGTCAAGGCAGCGGGGGGAGGGTCATTCGGAATCAGTCTGGGGAATGGTAAAGCAGAGCGTCTGAACTACTACCGACACCCAGGCACTGAAGAGTCAACGGGGGGATTTGGACTTTGGGCGATAATGTAAAACAGGCGACATCGGATCATCCGTCCGTCAGACATCTGTCCCGAATTTTATTTCTATCGCTGTCGCCACTATCACTTGATTGAGGTTCCACTCACACTATAACTGTGCGGTCCAGGCAAAGCTGGAGCACCTCGCAGGGACGGTACAGGTGCAAATAAAAGCGCCTTCAAGGGAAACATTGTAAGGTTCTGTAAGTTGTTAATTTTCGGCAGTCAATCAGTAAACGGATTTCCTTTCATACGTCCAAACACACATTTCAATACAATGTTGAGCGCTAAAACCATCCCGCCATGAGGCTTACACCCATGTGATGTACCGACCCGATTTTATAATTTACTGCTGCGGCCCCATGGGAGAATAGATCGAAATTTACATTTAGTTCCTTCAGTTTCATTGTCGAGCGGGGTCTCGGGAGCTGCATCAGATGTCAGCAGTTTTAAATATAATTTCACAGCAATTACTGGAAAGATATGAATTCAAATAAAACATTCAGCCGAGACAAACGCTTCACTTTAGTTCGAAACTCTGGGCTTTTTCTATTTATAATCGCCCCGAGGGAGCTGCTCGATAACAAAGCGGGAGCTGGTGGAACCGCGAAGGATCTTTGCAGCCGAGGGGAGGGGAGCAGTTCTCTGAGCGGAAATTAGTTCTCAAATTATCTTTCATCGACTCCTGTTTGGTGGAGGTGGCTGCAGACAGAGGAATTGACAACTTAAACGATACAGGAACAACGGTACAAATAAAATGATTATCAGGGGCACGAGGCAACACATTCTTGAATGATCTGTGTACTGTTAGTGGGGGCGGGGAATCAGCCTCGCCCTCCCTCGTTTCGGGAAGAAAGTTGATCGCCCGGTGCCCACGATCTGCCGATCAGAGCAGGGCCTCACTGGTGGCGCGGGTTCCCGCTGATATTCACCAATTTATCCTGTGGATAAGTGACTCTGAAATGATGACATTCTCGGACTGTGTTGCTTAATCATTAACAGTGAAATAGTGAACAGCTATGAAACAACAGGTTATATTGACTTACCGGGAAAACCAAAGGATGCGAGAATCGGATAGATAATCTCTTTTATTTGATGAATTGTTGGCGTTTCCATTTTTTAGAAGCATGTGTGAATTCTATCCGGCTTTGCGGTTGCCATCGGTGTGTATCTGAGATCCGTAAATACTCCCCCTTTATAGAACAATCGGTGCCCCGGTGAGAGAATTAGGTTACACAATAATTGGCGTTAGTTACAGTCACTTAACAAACAAGGCGCGATTTTCCTCTTCAGGGCGCCCGGGACGTCAATGGGGAAACTGTACACCTCAGTACATGAAACTCATTCCATGAACATCAATGAACGGAAAGTAATCCCTGAGGGAATGTGAACCGTGAAGGGAACATCCCTCCTGGAAACTGCACTTGGTTTTTGATGCCTCAAGAATTCAGTAAAATCTTCACACGCCTATTACATAATTAAAATGTATTTTAATGTGTGATGATCACCGGTGATGACTCGGCTCTAACATTAGGCGTCCTTACACTAACATTACTGTTGGTGAACGTACTCTAACGTTTCTTTTGGTGACAATACTCTGACAGTACTGGTGGAGACCCTAATCTAACATTACTGATAGTGATCCTCGTGTAATATTACTAATGGTGACCCTAATCTAACATTACTGATCGTGGGCCTACTGTAACATTACTGATGGTGATCCTATTTTAACATTACTGGTGGAGACCCAACGTTAACATTACTGATTGTGACCCTACTTTAACATTTCTGTTGGAGACGCCACTCAAACATTCCAGGTGGTGACCCAACTCTAAAATTATTGGTGGAGACAGTACTCTAACATTACTGATGGTGACCCTGCTCTAACATCATTGGTGGCAACCTTGATCTACCATTACTGGAGATATCCTTGTATTAAAATTAATGTTGGTGACATGGCTATAAGATTTTTGGTGTTGTTGGTAAACTAGCATTATTAGTGGTGACCCTACTCTAACATTACTATTGATGACCCAACTGCAACATTTCTGGTGGTGAGCCTACTCTAACATTAGTGGCGGTGACACCATACTGACATTACACTGGTGGTGACCCGACTCTAAGATTAGAGTTGATGACCCCACTCTAACATTACTGGTGGTGACCCTACTCTAACATTACTGGTGGTGACCCTACTCTAACATTACTGGTGGTGACCCTACTCGAACATTACTGGTGGTGACCCTACTCTAACATTACTGGTGGTGACCCTACTCTAACATTACTGGTGGTGACCCTACTCTAACATTACTGGTGGTGACCCAACTCGAACATTACTGGTGGTGACCCCATGCTAGCATTACTGGTGGTGAACCTACTCTGACCATGCTCCTTCTCTCCGAGTGGTGTCCCTACAATTAGACTCGAGGTGTCCGTTCTCATTCGGTATTAATGTTCCCTACACTTACACTAGGAGTGACCTTGCTTCTTCTCTACTCGCGGTGCCCCTACAGTTACACTCGTGGTGATCGTGCTCCTCCAGTGCTAGTGGTAACTCCACACTCAAACCAGAGGTGACCGTTCTCCTCCACTACTACACTAGTGGTACATAAGAACATAAGAAATAGGAGCAGGAGTAGGCCAATCGCCCCCCCGAGCCTGCTCCGCCATTCAATAAGATCATGGCTGATCTGATCCTAACCTCAAATCTAAATTCATGTCCAATTTCCTGCCCGCTTCCCGTAACCCCCAATTCCCTTCACTTCTAGGAAACTGTCTATTTCTGTTTTAAATGTATTTAATGATGTAGCTTCCACAGCTTCCTGGGGCAGCAAATTCCACAGACCGACCACCCTCTGAGTGAAGAAGTTTTTCCTCATCTCAGTTTTGAAAGAGCAGCCCCTTATTCTAAGATTATGCCCCCTAGTTCTAGTTTCACCCATCCTTGGGAACATCCTGAGCGCATCCACCCGATCAAGCCCCTTCACAATCTTATATGTTTCAATAAGATCGCCTGGTGACCTTGTTCCTCCGGTACTGCTGCTCCCCCGACATTTACACTAGATGTGACTGCACTCCTCGGGTACTAGTGGAACATCTTCACTTAGCTGAGAGGTGACTTGCTCGTCCGTTACTCGTGGCACCCTGAACTTACACTGGAGGTGACTGTGTTCCTTCGGTATTAGTGATACTCTGCACTTACCACTTACAGTAGATGTGACTGCACGCCTCTGGTTCTAGTGTTACCCTAGAGTTACAGGAGAGGTGACCGTTCTCCTCCGGTACTAGATTAGAGGTGCCCCTACATTTACACTAGTGGAGACCGAGTTCCTCATGTACTGGTGGTACCCCTACACTTACATTAAATGTTACATTCTTCCATCGGTACAAGTTGAACCCGACACTTAAACCAGGTGTGGCCGTCTACCTTCTGTAGGGAGACCCTACACAAACACTAGAGTTGGCATTGCTCCTCCGGTACAGTTGGTACACTACACTTAAACGAGAGGTGTCTATCCTCCTCTGGGACTAATATGGAATTATACCAGAGGTGACTGTGCTACTCCGGTAGTAGAGTAACCCTACAGTTTCACTGCAGTTCACTGCTCTTCTGTTACTCGTGGTAAACCTACACTTTCACTGGAGATGACGGTTCTCCTCCGGTACTAGTGGTACCATAAACTTGCACCAGACGGGACCGTCTTTTCGGTACTATTGTTCCCCAAAACTAACACTAGAAGTCATCATGCTCCTTCAGTACTCGTGGCATCGCTGCATGTAAACTAGAGACGACCGTGCTTCTTCGGTACATGTGGTAGCCCTGCACTTACACGAAGCGTGACCGTGATCCTTCTATGCTTTTAATGCCTCTGAAATTACACTGGGGCTAACAATTCTGCTCCGGTACTTGTGGTGCACCGCACTTACACTAGGGGTTACCGTGTTCCTCTGCTATTAGTGAGACACGCTGCACTTACACAAATGGTGATCCTGGTCATCCGGTAGTAGTGTTAAATCTAAACATACAAAGAGTGGTCACTTTGCTGCTCCGATATTTTGGTAGCCCTATCCTTACACATGTATTGATCGTGCTCCTCCAGTATTAGAAGCACCCCCACACTTGCACTAGTTTTGACCATGTTCCCCTGATAGTAGTGATACACCGACTTGCACTTGAGGTGAGAGTCCTTCACCTGTACCAGTAATACCGACACACTTAAACTAGAGATATCCCACCTTCTCCGATACAAGTTGTAGCTTTCACTTACACTGGAGGTAACCGCGCTGCTCTGGTGCTAGCTGTACGCCTTGAATTACACAAGAGGTGACCTTCTCCTCCGGTAGTCGATCTATCCTAGAGTTACATTAGAGGTGACAGTTATCATTTAATACCTTTGGTCCTCGTACATTAAAGTTGAACTGACAGTGCCCCTCCAGTACTATTGGTGCCCCTACACTTACAGTAGAAGCGACTTGCTCCTCCGCTGCTCGTGGTATCATGTACTTACCAAAGTGGTGACCGTGCTCCTTGGATAACCATGTAGCCTAAACTTGCACAAATGTATCCGTCCATTCACTATCCCAATCCATTAATGGTTCCGGACCATTCACCATCCGAATTCATTAATTGTTCCCGTCCATTCACTTTCATATTCTATTGATGGCATTCATGAAATCTGTTCATTCACTCTCCCAATCCATTGAAGTTTCCTGTCCATTCACTCTCCCAAGAAGAGCAACACAAATACACATTTAAATGGAACACTACTGTTACTGCATATACTACAGTTTCGGGGACAAAAATAAGAACTTTTTTATTTCACATTATTTTGTTCAATTGTATATTTATTACAGGAAAGATGAGATTGTACTCGAGAGGGTACAGAGGAGGTTTACGATGATGATGCGAGGACTGGAGAATTTTAGCTATGAGGAAATATTGGATAGGCTGTGATTGTTTTCTTGTGAACACCTGAGGCTGAGGGAAGATTTACTTGAGGTGCATAAAATTATGACGGTACCAGATAGAGTGTACAGGAAGGACCTATTTCCCTTATCAGATAGCTCAATGAACAGAGGGTCTCGATTTAAAGTAATTGTTAAAATGATTAGAGGGGAGATGAGGAGATTCTTTTTCACTCAAAGTGTGATGGGGGTCTGAAACTCACTGCCTGAAAGGGTGGTAGAGGTAGAAACCCGCATCGCACTTAAAAAGCACTTAGATATGCGCTTGACGTGCCGTAACTTACAAGACGATGGAACAAGTGCTGGCAAGCGGGATTGGGCATGGGAGCTCTTTTTCGGCCGGCACAGACACGATGGGCCTTCTGCGCCGTAAATATCGATAATTCTATGATTTATTCTCGCAGTTATTATATTTGTGTAGTCTGTGGTGCCTGTCCCTATTTTAACAAATCAAAAGCTGGCCATCCAGTTAGATGCACTCGACTGAAGTGCAAACAGAGGACTTCTCATTGTGTTGTGTTGAAGCGGCCCGGACACAGAAACAGTCGCACATAATCTCCTGTGCTGTGAATTCATGTATTTTCCAAAGTCGTGGAGGTCCTGTTCGAGGAAAGCTGGATTTGATATCCTGACAGATATACGCCGAGGAACCAGGCGAGTCCTTGGTTTCCTCCTTTAACCGCTCACAAAGGAATTGTCTGGGCTTTTCCCTCCCATTTATCTGTAGGGGTGAATGTTGCCTGATTCGGTTCCTGAACTGTACTATATTTAACCCAGATCGGATCAAAACGAATTTAATTTACTAATCCTCGATTAGGTTATCCTAAAATTCATTCTTGCCAAACTAGAAGCAGGAGGCATATGACATGCAGAGACAGCTGGGATCAAGTGGATCCCTTGAAGAGTATGGAGATTGCCGGAGTAGAATTAAGAGAGAAATCAGGAGGGCAAAAAGGGGACATGAGATTGCTTTGGCAGATAAGGCAAAGGAGAATCCAAAGAGCTTCTACAAATACATAAAGGGCAAAAGAGTAACTAGGGAGAGAGTAGGGCCTCTTCAGAATCAACAAGGTCATCTATGTGCGGAACCACAAGAGATGGGTGAGATCCTGAATGAATATTTCACATCGGTATTTACGGTTGAGAAAGGAATGATGTTAGGGAATTGGGGAAATAAATAGTGATGTCTTGAGGAGTGTACATATGACAGAGAGGGAGGTGCTGCAAGTCGTAACGCGCATTAAGGTAGATAAATCTCCGGGACCTGATGAAATGTATCCCAGGACGTTATGGGAGGTTAGGGAGGAAATTGCGGGTCCCCTAGCAGAGATATTTGAATCATCGACAGCTACAGGTGAGGTACCTGAAGATTGGAGGGTAGCAAAAGTTGTGCCTTTGTTTAAGAAGGGCGGCAGGGAAAAGCTTGTGAACAATAGACCGGTGAGCCTGAAATCTGTAGTGGATAAGTTGTTAGAGGGTATTCTGAGAGACAGGATCTACATGCATTTGGAGAGGCAGGGACTGATTAGGAACAGTCAGCATGGTTTTGTGAGAGGAAAATCATGTCTCACGAATTTGATTGAGTCTTTTGAAGGGGTAACCAAGAAGATAGATGAGGGCTGTGCAGTAGACGTGGTCTACATGGACTTTAGCAAAGCATTTGACAAGTTACCGCATGGTTGGTTGTTACATAAGGTTAAATCTCACGGGATCCAAGGTGAGGTAGCCAATTGGATACAAAATTGGTTGACGACAGAAGACAGAGGGTGGTTGTTGAGGGTTGTTTTTCAAACTGGTGGCCTGCAACCAGCGGTGTGCCTCAGGGATCGGTGCTGGGTCCGCTGTTATTTGTTATTTATATTAATGATTTGGATGAGAATTTAGGAGGCATGGTTAGTAAGTTTGCAGATGACACCAAGATTGGTGGCATTGTGGACAGTGAAGAAGGTTATCTAGGATTGCAACGGGACCTTCATAAATTGGGCCAGTGGGCCGATGAATGGCAGATGGAGTTTAATTTAGATAAATGTGAGGTGATGCATTTTGGTAGATCGAATCGGGCCAGGACCTACTCCGTTAATGGTAGGGCGTTGGGGAGAGTTATAGAACAAAGTGATCTCGGAGTACAGGTTCATAGCTCCTTGAAAGTGGAGTCACAGGTGGATAGGGTGGTGATGAAGGCATTCAGCATGCCTGGTTTCATTGATCAGAACATTGAATACTGGAGTTGAGATGTCTTGTTAAAGTTGTACAAGACATTAGTAAGGCCAGACTTGGAATACTGTGTACAGTTCTGGTCACCCAATTATAGGATGGATATTATTAAACTAGAAAGAGTGCTGAAAAGATTTACTTGGATGCTACCGGGACTTGTTGGTTTGACTTATAGGGAGAGGTTGGATAGACTGAGACTTTTTTTCCCTGGAGAGTAGGAGGTTTCGGGGTGATATTATAGAAATCTATAAAATAATGAGGGGCAGAGATAAGGGAGATAGTCAAATTTTTTTCCCAAAGGCAGGGGAGTCTATAACGAGGGGGCATACATTTAAGGTAAGAGGGGAGAGATAAAAAAGGTCCAGACGAGCATTTTTTTCACTCAAAGGGTGGTGAGTGTCTGGAACGAGCTGCCAGAGGCAGTAGTAGAGGCGGGTATAATTTTGTCTTTTAAAAAGCATTTGGACAGTTACATGGGTAAGATGGGTATGGAGGGATATGGGCTAAGTGCAGGCAATTGGGACTAGCATAGTGGTATAAACTGGGCGACATGGACATGTTGGGCCGAAGGGCCTGTTTCCATGTTGTATACTTGTATGATTCTAAGAATCCATGTCAAAGTCATGCACGAAATACATTTTAACTGTTTCAAATCACAACTTACCGTAAAATGTTGGCGCACGGACGTTAAATGGATATGAACACATGTCACCAGAGTTAAGCAGCAACTGAATAGCAAATAACTACGTGCAGACTGAAGTAACAATGTAAAATAGCATCGGTTGCACAGGCAAATCCACCGACCGTTTCAGCTCCAGCAACGTGTGCCAGGAGCATGCTGAATGTATTGAGTGATACCGATTGGGTAAATCCGAGTCATCGAGCCGTTCAAATACCAGCATCTCATAATCAACCATAATCCTTTGGTAACACAAGCATAGAGTTAGACCACAGATATTCTCGTAAGAGAGGTGATTTCAGTGAATTATAATGATTGCACATGGCTACACCGCAGATATTCTAGTACGAGAGATGATTTCCGGGAGTGATAATCATTGCACATGGCTGCACCACAGATATTCTAGTAAGAGTGATGGGTTCAGGCAGTAATAATAAATCCACAGGGCTACAGCACAGATATTCTGGTAAGAGAGAACATTTCAGGGAGTTATAATAATTGTGCATGGCTACACCACAGATATTATATAAAGTGAGATGATTTAAGATATTTATATTAATTGCTCCGGACTGTTATCTGGGAAGGAGAGGGAAGTTTTTTTACGAATACCAAGTGTATTTTCAGGTTGGACTGGAAACAAAAATCGGTAGCAAAACAATAACTGAACAATGGGAGGCTTTCAAGGTGGAGATGGCTCGGGTACAGAGTAGACACATTCTCACGAGGGGGAAAGACAGGACATCCAAAGTTGGAGCTCCCTGGATGACTAAAGATGTAGAGATTACAATGAAACAGAAAAAGGAGGCTTATGACTAATTTAAGGTACATAATACAGTAGTAAACGTGGCCAAATACAGAAAGTTCAGTGGAGATTCATAAAAAGGTGCAAGAGGGGCAAAGAGAGAGCATGAGACTAGATTGGTGACAAACAAAAAATGGAACACAAAATGCATTTCTAAACATATGAATACTAAAGGCGTAGTCAAAGGAATGGTGTGACCGATTGGGGACAAATCGGAGATCTTCTTGTAAAGGCAGTGGGAATGCCTGGGTACGTAATGAATATTTCACATTAATCTTAAATAAAGAAGAGGATGCTGCCATTGTAGAGTTAAAGGAGGAGCTGGGAACGATAATGGATAGGATAAAAATAGATAAATTGGAGGCTCTTAAAACAGTGGCAGTTTTCAAAGTATGAAAGTCACCTGGTCCAGATGGGATGCATCCTGGGTTACTGAGGGAAGTGAGGGTGGAAATTGCAGAGGCTTTGGCCACAATCCTCCAATTCTCCTGAGATATGTGACTTGTGCCAGAGGACTGGAGGGTTGCAAATGTCACACCCCTGTCCAAAAAAAGGTCTGAATGATGAACCCGGCAATTACAGGCCAATCGGCCAAATGTTGGTGTTGGGATAACTTTTAGAGACAATAATCAGGGACAAAATTAATTGGCATTCGGAAAGATATTGGATAATAAATGAAAGTCAGCATGGATATGTTAAAAGATAATCGTGTTTGCCGAACCTGAGTGAGTACTTTGATGAATAATGGAAAGGGTTAATGAGAGTAGCGCGGTTGATGATGTGTTTATCCACTTCGCAAAGGCATTTGATAAAGTACAACATAATAGATTCCTTAGCAAAATTAAAGCCCAGTGGATTAAAGTGACTGTCGCAGCGTGGATATAAAATCAGCTCAGCGACAAAAAGCAGAGCGTTAATGGGGGCATAAAGTACAAAAGCAAGGAAGTAATGCAAAACGATTGGTTCGGCCTGAGCTGGAGTAATGTGTCCAATTCAGGGCATCGCAGTTTGGGAAAAATGTCAAGTTCTCAGAGGCTGTGCAGAAAAGATGAACTAGAATGTTACCAGGGATGATTGTTATGTGGAGAGACTGCTGCATTACTAAATTGATAGTCAAACGGAATGAATTGTAATGAGACATTGCTGCATCCCAGGAGCTGCATTGCACCCGTGAGAGAGACGCAACCTGAACTGGTGCATTCTGGGCGTCAGCTACTTGGCTGAGAATCTTGATTGCAAAATTGCGACGGAATAAAAGGACCCGACTCCAGAGAGAGAAGCAACATTAGCATTAAGGGTACCGGAGACATTTTTCACAGACAATTGCTCATGTTCTGGGGATGTTTCATCTCTTTTCCATCATTATTTTAATAGCACCGAATATTGGGCCGTGTCTATAATTGGCGGCAATGGAACCGAATATTGTACCGGGCCTTTAACAGGTGGCGATGGAACTGAATATGGAACCGTGCCTGTAACAGGGGCTGATGGGACTCAATATTGGGCCCTGCCAATAAAAGGCGGCGATGTGATTGAATATGGGACCGTTCCCATAACAGGGGGTGATGGACTGAATATGGGACCGAGCCTTTTTTCAGGGGGTGATGGGACTGTATCTGGGAACATGCCTTTAACAGGGGGTGAAGGGACTGAATATGCGACCGTGCCTATAACAGGCGGCGATGGAACTGAATATTGGCCCATTTCTATAACAGACGGCGATGGGACTAAATATTGTGATGTGCCCATAACAGGCAGCGATGGAACTGAATATTGGGCCGTGCCTATAACAGGCAGCGATGGGACTCAATATTGGACAGTGCCTATAACAGGCGGCGATTTGACTGAATATTGGGCAATGCCTATAACAGGCGGCGATGGGACTGAATATTGGGCCACGCCTATAATGATGCGAGCTATACATGGGAAGGGCCAGAACTTAAACGTGCAAAACATGACCTGAAAGACCAACGCAGTTTGCATGCTGAAAATCCAACAGAAGAGCAGGATGCTGGAAAGAAGGAGACAAAAGGACCCATTAAAAAAGTGATATTTATCGTCAGCACCTGGAATCAAACGAACAGAATAAATGCTGATGAACGTCTTCAAGAATGACTTCATGTCGATCTGAGAACACAAAAGACACGTTGGCATGTCAGAAAGGAAAACCAGACACGTATCTCGCAACAAGTGAGGTCATTTACTACTTTCCAGTTGACTATCATAGACTGCTTTTAAAAGAAAACTATAATATGGAATATAACGATCTGTATGCCCGATTCCTGCTCTTATTTCGTATGTTCATATGTATGTATTAATAGAAAACTCGTCAGAATTGTACAGAATCTCTTATATTCTGCCAGATTCTCTTTGCCGTCTTCTTTAGTAATCTTTACCTTGCAGATGTAAACGGTACATTAAGGGCTTCCAGAATACATCCAGGACAGAGAGTATGGGGCAGTGTCAGATTATAAGACTCTACCAGCGAGTTACAGGTGTCACTTAAATGTGCAGTTGCCTGAGGGAAAGGAAGGTGAGAGCTCAGCCAGTTAGCTCGGGTGCAGTTACCAGCGCCGATTATGGATTCAGTCTGGAGCAGAGGACATAAGTAGAAGGGTAACGTTTCACCAAAGCAGAGTCTTCAACCAACGTTCGAGAAGATAACATCACCATCACAGTGGATGGTGTTGGTCAGCTCAACAACGCCTCTCAAAAACATGAGGTCGTCTAATCTCTGGAGACAGCAGGTAGATTACAATAGAAATTCATTTTGCACGGTGGCTCAAAACGAGCGATAATGTTTAGGCCGCCCGTCTGACAGAACCTACTGGTTCAGAAGCGATTTTGTTACCACTGAGGCCCAGCTAACACGAGTATGGAATGAAACTTAAAACCATCTGTATGAATGAGTTATGCGACAGATGTCAAGATATGAATAGGATTGTAGGAACAATGTACATAAAGATCTCAGACTGAGAGTGTCTGGTCTCGGGCATACCCCAGTTTCAGCACTGAGAACTAAAACAGTGCCTCGTTAGAGTAAGTGACAGGGTTGGACCCTCCTCTAACATGACTGGTAGTGATCCTGCGCTAATATTACCGGTGGTGACCCTATTCTAACATCACTTGTGGTGATCAAACTCTTACATTACCGGTGGTGACCCGACTCTAACATTACTTCTGGTCATCCGACTCCAATATTACTGGTGATGATCCTTCTCTAACATTAACTTTGGTGACCATATTCTAACATTAATTGTGGTGACCCAATTGTAACATTTCTGTTGGTGTCACATTGTAATATTACTGTTGGAGACCCTACTCCACCATTACTGATTGTGATCCCACTCTAATATTACTGGTGGTGACTCCAATTTACATTAAAGGAGTTGACCGTACTCTAACATTTCCAGTGATGACGCTACTCCAACATTCCTGTTGATGAACGTTCTCTAATATTTCTGCTGGTGATCCTTCTTGAACGTTACTGGTGTTGAATCTACTTTAATATTACCGATGCTGACTCTAACCTAACATTGCTGGTGGTGATCCTAATCCAACATTACTGGTGGTGATGCTACACTAACATTACCCTCGGTGATCCTCGTCAAAAATTACTCGTAGTGATTCGACTCTAAGATTAACGATGGGGATCCGATTCTAACATTACTGGTGGTGTCGCAACTCTAGCATTACTGGAGCTGACTCTACCCTAACAATAACGGTGCTGTAACATTATTTTTGTTGACCATGCTATAGCATTACTGATGGTGACCCCACTGTAACATTACTGGTGTTGACACAACTGTAACATTACTGGTGGTGATCCTGCTGTAACATTAATGGTGGTGACGTTATTATAACATTGCTGGTGTTGACACTCCTCGAACAGTAACGGTGAAGACAATTGTCTAACATTACTAGTGCTGACCCTACTCGAACATCACTGGTGTTGACCCCACTGTAACATTATTGATGGTATCCCCCCTAACATTGCGGGTGGTGATCCTACTCTAATGCGGATGTGACGCTGCTCGAACATTAATGTTGGTGACCCCAGTCTATTATTTCTGGTGCTGATCCGACTATAACATTACTGCTGGTGACCCTTCTCCAACATTAAATTGTGGTGAAACTATTCTAACAGCACTGTTGGTAATCCTACTCTAACATTACTGGTGATGATGCCACTCCAACATTTCAGGTGGTGACACTACTCCAAAAGTATTGGTGATGACCCTCCTCTCATATTACTGGTCAGACATTTTTGTTGATGCTGCTAATGTAATGTTAATTCTGTTGAACACACTCTAACATTACTGGTGGGGACTCAACTCTAAATTCTGTTGGTCACTCGACTCTATCATTAATTGTGGTGATCCGACTCTATGACTATTGATGGTGACCCGACTCCAACGTTATCAATAGTTGTAAACAATTTTACAACACCAAGTTATAGTCCAGCAATTTTATTTTAAATTCACAAGCTTTCGGAGGCTACATCCTTCCTCAGGTGAACGAGGACCTGAGGAAGGAGGTAGCCTCCGTTCACCTGAGCAAGGAGGTAGCCTCCGAAAGCTTGTGAATTTAAAATAAAATTGCTGGACTATAACTTGGTGTTGTAAAATTGTTTACAATTTCAACCCCAGTCCATCACCGGCATCTCTACATCATGGTTATCAATAGTGACGCGACTCTAACACTATTGGTGGTGACCCTACTCTATATTACTGCTGATGACCCAACTCTAACAGTATTAGTGGTAGGCCTACTCTAACATTACTGGTGGTTACCCGAATAGAACATTACTGGTGGTGACCCTAATCTATTATTGAAGGTTGTGACCCTGCTGGTGGTCACTCTACTCTAAATTCTGGTGGTGAATCTACTCTAACGTTACTCGTGGTAAGGCGACTTTAACATTAATTATGGTGACCGTACTATTACATTACTGGTGGTAACCCGACATTAACATCACTGGCGGTGACTCAATCCGCGGATTACTTGTGAATTCCTACTCTAACATTACGGGTGATGATAATACTGATTCCTTACTGGTGGTGACCCAACTCTATCATTACTGATGTTAATCCTGCTCGACATTACTCCCGGTGATCATACTCTAGAATTTCCGGTGGTGAACCTACACTAACATGACTGTTGGTGACCCGACTCTAACATTACTTGTGTTTAAAGTATCCTAACACTACTGGTCGCCATGCTACTCTAACATCACTGGTTGTGACCATGCATCATCATTACTGGTGGTGATCCTACTCTAACAATACTGCTGGTGATCCTACACTTACATTACTGGTGGTGATCCTACTCTAACATTACTGGTGGTGACACTGCTCTAACATTACTGGTGGTGATCCTACTCCAACATTACTGGTGGTGAACCTACTCCAACATTACTGGTGGTGATCCTACTCTAACATTACTGGTGGTGATCCTACTCCAACATTACTTGTGTTTAAAGTATCCTAACACTACTGGTCGCCATGCTACTCTAACATCACTGGTTGTGACCAAGCATCATCATTACTGCTGGCGATCCTACTCTAACATTACTTGTGGTGATCCTACACTTACATTACTGCTGGTGATCCTACCCTAATCTTACTGCTGCTGACCCGACCCTAACATTAATTCTACTTATCCTGTTGTAACGGTACTGGTGGTGGCTCTACTCTGACATTACTTCAAGTTATCCTACTCTAATATGACTTGTGATGATCCTTCTAAAACATTAGTTTTGGTGACCGTAATCTAATATCAATTGTGGTGACCCAATTGTAACATTTCTTTTCGTGTCCCATTGTAATATGACTGTTGGAGACCCTAATCTAACATTACTGGAGGTGATCCTTTTCTAACATTACTGGTGGCGATCCTACTCGAATATTACTGGTGGTGATCCTACTCTAGCATTACTTGAGGTGAATCGACTCCAACATTACTGGTGGTGACCCTACTCTAACATTAATGATGCTGACCCTACTCGAACATTATTAATGGTGACCCTATTCCAATATTAATAATGGTGATCCTACTCTAACATTACAGATGTTGACCCTACACTAAAATTAATGATGGTGGTTCTACTCTAATATTAAAGCGAGCGACCCTGCTCTAATATTACTGGTGGTGATTCTACTCTAACATTACTGGTGGTGATGCTACTCAAACACAACTCCTCCACTCAAATCCTCTTGCAACGATGGCCAAAATACCACTTGCCATTCGAACTGCTTCCCCGAGACCACACTTTACCGAAGCAGATTGAATTGTTTCTGAATGGAACCTTGAGCCTTTATTGCCCGCTGTGTTTTGGATTGTGCCGTTGTTAAAGAGCTTGAAGTTGGTGGGAGGAAGGGTATTTTTGAAGTGAGGCCTGTGGCAGGCAGGGGGTGTGGGGAGTGGGAGAGAAATGCACTGCACAGGCGGAATTACTGCAGAAGGAAATGAAGAATGGGAAAGAGATAACTTTCCATGTTAGCCAGTGAAGATCGCTGTCAGAAATTGAACGAGAGCTCAGTCAGTAAAGCTTCATACTTTCAATCTGAGTGTCCAGAATTTAAATGCTTGTCCGAGAGCTGCTTTCAAATCAAGGTTCTCAATTTTTAGGAATTGTTGCAGCCCCATAAAACACAAACAACTTAAATTGATCTTGCCTGCCGTCTGAATAAAATGCATCATTATATTTTAAACATTTTCCACAAAACCTGAGGTTTTTTTTTGAAATAGAAGTTATTTTCGAATACTGATACTTTAAGGTGTAATGTGATTGGTGTTTTCATTGAGAAAAGCAGCGCCTGAAGAGGGACTTGAACCCTGGCCCGTAAAATTAAATGTCGAACACACAACGAACTGAATAATCGGGGCTCTGGAACGCTAGTGGCACAGCGACCCTATCTGCGGAACAGAATTGCATTCCCTTCACAATACACATACAGCCGCCCTGTGAACACACGCCCTGTCAGAAAATTACTTCAGATCAACACCACTTCTCAATCCAGATCAGCCATGATCTCATTGAATGACGGAACAGTTTCGAGGGGATAAATGACCTACTCCTGTTCCGATGTTCCTGTGGAACTCCAACCGCACTCCAACCGCTGTTCTCCTCAATCTGATCCCTTATCCTATTCCTCACCCATTCTCCCCAAGCTCAACATTTCTCTTACTGAAGGAGGACATTTGGCTCGTCGTGCCTGTTCCGGCTCGTTGAAAGAGCTGTTCAATTTAGTTCCCTGCTCCACAATCTGACCCCTGATCGTCATTCTGACACCATCACCTTAATCTCACTGCCTCTTCTTATTCCAGGAATATAGGAACAGGAGGAGGCCATTCAACCATTCAACCCTGTGCCCCCATTCAATTGGGTCATGGCTGATCTTTAGCTTGACTCCATTTACCAGCTTTGTTTCCGTGACGTTTAATGTCCTGGCTTAACAAAAATCTATCAAGGCCAGATTTTAAATTTTCAAATGACCCCCAGCCTCAACAGATTTTTGGGGGAGAGAGTTCCAGATTTTCACCATCCTTTGTGTGAAGAAGAGCTTCATGACATCATCCCTGAATGGCCTTGTTCTAATTTAAGTTTATGCCCCCTTGTTCTGGACTCCTCCACCGAAGGAAATAATTTCTCTCGATCGACCCTTTGGAATCCTTTAATCATCTTCAACCCCTCGATTAGATCAGCCCTTAATCTTTTATACTCGAGAGAACACAAACCTCCGTCTCTGCAAACTGTCCTCGTAATTTAACCCTTTTATCCCCGGTATCATTCTGGTGAATCAGCTCTGTGCCCCCTTCAAGGCCAATATGTCCTTCGTGAGGTGCGGTACCCAGAACTGAACAAAGTTACTCCGGATGGAGGTCTAACCAGAGCCCTGTACAGCTGTAACATAACTTCCATCCTTTTATCTTCCAGGCCGCTTCAGATAAAGTTCATCATTCTATTAGCATTTTGAATTACTTTTTGTGCATATCCACCAGCTTTTAGTGATTTCTGTACTTTATTCCCTAAATCTCTCTGCTCCACCACAGTTCCGAGCTTCTCGTCACTTTGAAAATACTCTGATCTATCTTTCTTAGATACAAAGTGAATGAATGTACACTTCCCAACATTGAACTCCCTCAGAGAGTTTTTCAATGGGTTAACAGAGAGAGCAGTTGAGGGTAATTCAGTTGGTGAAAATGGACTTTCAAAAGGCGTTTCATAAAGTGCAGCACGATGGGCTTATCATCAACTTGCGGCCCATGGAACATAGGTGACAGCAGCAACATGAATACAGAATTGGCTAAGGGACCGGAAGCAGATAGCAGGAGTGAACGGTTGTTTGTCGGACTGGAGGGAGGTGTCCAGTGCTGTTCGCCAGAGGTCACCACTAATGAAACGAAAGAATTTTTTAAAAAAGAGGGAGAGGGAAAATAGCGAACTACAGACCGGTTAGCCTGACATCAGTAGTAGGGAAAATGATGGAATCTATTATAAAGGACGGGGTAACAGTATCAACGGGATTTGAAAAGCCAACATGGATTCATTAATGGGAAATCATTTTTCAAAACCTACTGGAGTTTTTTGAAGATGCAACTAGTAGAATAGATAAGGGACAACCACTTGATATGGTTTATTGGCAATTTCAGAAGGCGTTGATATAGTCCCACATAAGAGGTTAGTGTAAAAATTAAATAACATGGGATTGAGGATAATATACTGGTATGGATTGAAAAATGGTTAACAGAGAGGAAACAGAGAGTAGTAATAAATGGGTCTTTTTCGGGCTGGCAGGCAGTGACGAGTGGCGTAACGCAGGGATCAGTGCTTGGGCCCCAGCTATTCACAATATAGATCAATGATTTGGATGAGGGAACCAAATGTAACATTTCCAATTTGCTGACGACACAAAACTAGGTGGGATCGTGAGATCTGAGGAGGATGCAAAGAGGCTTCAAGGCGATTTAGACAATTTGAGTGAGCGGACAAATACATGGCTGATGCGGTATAATATGGATAAATGTGAATTAATCTACTTCTGAAGGAAAAACAGAAAGGCAGAATATTATTTAAATGGTGTTAGATTCGGAAATGTTGATGTACAAAGGGACTGGGTGTCCTTGCAAATCAGTCACTGAAAGCAAACATGCAGGTGCAGCAAGCAGTCAGGAAGGCAAATGGCATGTTGGCCTTCATTGCAAGACGATTTGAGTAGAGGAGCAAGGATGTCTTACTGCAGTTTTATTTTATTATTATTCGTTCATGGGATGTCGGCGTCGCTAGCGAGGCCGGCATTTATTGCCCATCCCTAATTGCCATTGAGAAGGTGGTGGTGAGCCGCCTTCTTGAACCGCTGCGGTCCCTGTGGTGAATGTTCTCCCACATTGCTGTTAGGAAGGGGTTTCCAGGATTTTGATCCAGCGACAATGAAGGAACGGCGATATATTTCCAAGTCGGGATGGTGTGTGACTTGAAGGAGAACGTGCAAGTGGTGTTGTTCCTTGTTCCTGCTGCTCTTGTCCTTCTCGCTGGTTGAGGTCGCGGGTTTGGGAGGTGCTGTCGAAGAAGCTTTGACGGGTCGCTGCAGTGCATCCTGTGGATGGTACACACTGCAGCCACAGTGCGCCGGTGCTGAAGTGAGTGATTTTTTACGGTGGTGCATGGGGTGCCAATCAAGCGGGCTGCTTTATCTTGGATGGTGTCGAGCGTCTTGAGTGTTGTTGGAGCTGCACTCATCCAAGCAAGTGGAGAGTATTCCATCACACTCCATACAAGGCCTTGGTGAGGCCACACCTGGAGTATTGTGTGCCATTTTGGTCACCTTACCTAAGAAAGGATATACTTTGAATCGAATGAGTGTAGCGAAGAATCACCAGACTGTTGCCTGGGATGGCAGGACTGTCGTATGAGGAGAGATTGGGTCGACTCGGCTTGTATTCACTCGGGTTTAGAAGAATGAGAGGGAATCTCATTGAGACGTATAACATTCTGACACGGCGAGAAAGACTGGATGCAGGGAGGATGTTTCACCGGATACGGCGAAGGACATTTAGGACTGAGATAAGGAGAAAGTTCTTCACTCAGAGCATGGTGAACCTGTGGAATTCTCTGGTACAGAAGGTTGTGAATGGCAATTCACTGTATATATTTAAGAAAGAGCAAGATGGATTGAGATAAAGGATCAGCCATGATCGGATTGAATAGCGGAGGAGCCACGAAGGGCCGAAAAGCCAACTCCTGCCCAAATTTTCTAAGTTTCCATGTGTCTTGTCAGTTCTGGGACCACTGTTTTTCTTGTTATATACTAATGACTTGGACTTGAGTGTACAGGGCACAATTTCAAAATTTGCAGATGACTCAAAATTTGGAAGGGCACCAAACAGTGAGGAGAGTGATGGACATCAAGAGGATATCGACAGGCTGGTGGCATGGGCGGACTCGTGGCAGGGGAAATTAAACGCAGAAAAATGCGAAGTGATACATTTTGGTAGGAAGAACAAGGAGAGGCAATTTTCCACGCTGAAGGAACCATTCTTGAAATGACAGAAGTTTGAAAGATTATTGTTTGGGCATCTGCAATGTTCTTACCTCTGGACTTAACAACCCTGGGATGAAAATCATCTGGTCCTGGGGATTTGTCACTCATTAATGCCATTATTTTCTACATTACAGTTAATTTGCTCATCTTTCTCCATCTCCCTCTGCTGTTTCATTCTGTATCACTGAACTCAATCTCACTTTCAACTAACTGACTCTGTTGGTGTCGCTCTGTCTCACTGTACTCAGTCACACTTTCATCTATCTCCCACTGTTGGTTTCTCTCTATATCACGCAGATTACTTTGTCACAACTTTACCTAACTCCCTCTGGAGAAGGGATATGATCGCGTAAACGTAGAGAAGATGTTTCCACTTGTTGACGAATCCAAAAGTTGCGGCCATAAATAAAGTCACCAATAGATCCAAAAAGGAATTTAGGAGAAACTTCTTTACCCAGAGAGTGGTGAAATTGTGAAACTTGCCACCACATGCAATAATTGAGATGAATGAAATAGAAGCATTTAAGGGAATATAGATAACTACATGAAGAAGAAAGGAACAGAGGGCTATATCGTTAGAGTGAGATTAAGTGAGTTGGGAGGAGGCTCGAGTTGAATATAAATGCCAGCATCGACCAGTTGAGTCGAAAGGCCTGTTTCTGTGCTGTAAATTCTATGCAATTCTGTGTCATTTTTTGGTATCTCTCTCTCTATCACTGTACTCAGTCACATTTTTACCTATTGCCCTTTGTTGTTGTCGCTCTATCGCTGTACTCAGTTATCCCGTTATCATAGAATGATACAGCACAGGAGGCCATTCCGCCCATCGTGACTGTGCCGGCTCTTTGAAAGAACGAACCAATTATTCCCGCTCATCGACCCTTTCCCCAAACCATGCAATTATTTTTCTTTCAATTGTTTATCCAATTCCCTTTTGAAAGTCACTATTGAATCTGCTTCCACCGCCGTTTCAGGCAGTGAATTCCGCATCATAACAACTCGTTGTATAAAAAAAAATGTGGTTCTTTTTCTAATTATCTGAAATATGTGTGCTCTGGTTACAGACACTTTAGCCAGTGGAAACATTTTCTCCTTATTTACTCTATCAAAACCCCTCATAATTTTAACTTCTTTGTTCTGAAGAAACCAACCCCAGCTTCTCCAGTTTTTCCAGGTAACTGAAGTCCCCCATCCCTGATGTCATTCCAATAAATATCCTCTGCACGCTATTCAAGGACGAGAACACCTTCCTAATATGTTAGAAATCCACATCCACTGGTTTGCCCCTATCTACTCCACCAGTTACCTCCGAAAACAAACTCCAGTGAATTTGTGAAGCATGGTTTCCCTTTCATAAACCCATTCTGACTTTGTCCAATCCTAACTGGTCTGTAATTCCCTGTTTTTCCTCTTCCTCCTTTTTAAAATCGTGGCGTTACATTTGCCACACTCCAATCTTTAGGAACTGTTCCAGAGTCTATTGAATTTTGGAAGATGACCACCAATGCATCCACTATTGCCAGGGCCACTTCCTTTCGTACTCTGGGATGTAGATTATCAGGCCCTGGGGATTTGTCGACCTTTATCCCATTAATTTCCCGAGCACCATTTTTATACTAATACTGATTTCCTTGAGTTCCTCTTTCTCACTAGACCCTTGGTTCCCTCACATTTCCGGGAGGTTATTTGTGTCCTCCTTTGTGAAGTCAGAACCAAAGTAAGTGTTTAATTGTTCTGTCATTTCTTTGTTCCCTATTAAATTTTCCCCATTTCTGACATTTGTCTTCACTCATCTTTTTCTCTTGACATATTTATAGAAGCTTTTACAGTCAGTTTTTATGTTCTCTTCATGTTACTCTCATACTCTATTTTTCCCCTCAATCAATCTCTTTGTTCACCTTTGCTGAATTCTAAATTGCTCCCAATCCTCAGGCTTGCCGCTTTTTCTCGCAATATTATATGTCTCCTCTTTGCATCTAATACTATTCCTAATTTTTTTCTAAGCCACGGTTGAGCCAACTTTCCTTTTTTATTTTTGCGCCACACAGGAATGAATAATTGTTGTTGGTCCTGCACACGTTCTTTAAATATTAGACATTGCCTATCCACCGTCATCCCTTTTAGTAAAGTTCCCCAATCTATCCGAGCCAACTCTCACTTCATACTTTCGTAATTCCCTTTATTTACAATCAGGACCCCAGTTTCGGATTCAACGACTTCACTCTCCATCTTTATGAGCAATTCCATCATGTTATGGGCGCTCTTCCATAAGGGACCCCGCACAACAAGATGGTTAATTAATTATTTCTCATTGCACAATACCCAGTCGAGGATCGCCTGTTCTCTAATTGGTTCCTCAACGTATTGGTCTAGAACTCCATCACGAACACACTCGAGGAATTCCTCCCCCACAGTATTATTGCTAATTTAGTTTGACCAATCGAAATGAAAAATAAAGTCACCCCTGATTATAATTGTACCCTTCTTGCATGCGTCTCTAATTGCCAGTTTAATGCCCTTGCCTGCATCTCGACCACTGCTTGGGGGCCGATGGACAACCCCCTCCAACGTTTTCTGCCGCTTGGTGTTTCTCAGCTCCACCCATACAAATTCCACATTGTGATTTTCAGAGCCAATATCCTTCCTCACTATTGCATTGACTTCCTCTTATAACAGAAACGCTACCTCACCTCATTTACATTTTTGCCTGTCCTTCTTAAATATTGAATACCCCTGTACGTTCAGTACCATCCTTGGTCACCCTGCAGCCATGTCTCCGATATCGCAACTATATCAGACCCATTATTATCTATCTGCGCTTTTAATTCATCTAGCTTATTGCGAATGCTCCTCACATTGAGACACAATGTCTTTTGATTGGTCGTTTTAAGATTGCTAATCATCTTAGTGTTATTTTGCAGCATGAGCCGATTTGTTTTTCGCCATTGTTTTCACTGCCTTCCACTATTGCTACTTCCCTTTCTGTCTTTTGTTTCTATCCTTTTCCCCATCCGCCGTCTCGCTGCTCAAGTTCCCAACCCCCTGCCATTCTAGTTTCAACCTTCCCCAGCAGTATTAGTAAACACTCCCGTGAGGACATCAGTCCCGGTCCTGCTCAGGTCCCACCTTCCCCAGAACCGGTCTCAATATCCGAGGAATTTAAATCCCTCCCTCCTACACCATCCCTGCAGCCACGCATTCATCTGGTCGATTCTCCTGTTCTATACTCTCCAGCACGTGGCACTGGTAGTAACCCTGAGGTCACTACGTTTGAGGTCCTGCTTTTTAATTGATCTCCTAACACGTTAAGTTCACCTTGCATTGATACCTCCCAGTCCACAGTGGTTCCCAATCCATTGGTATATCCCAGTCTATTGTTTTTCCCAATTCATTGATATTCCCCATTCCACTGCCTTTGACAATTCATTGATATATCCGAGTCCATTGTGTTTCCCAACCAATAGATATTTCCCAGTCCCCTTTGTTTCCCAAACCATTGAGTTCTCCCAGTCCATTAACTTTCCCAATCCATTAATATATCCCAGCCCATGCTGTTTCCCAATCCATTGATACATCACAGTCTAAAGTGTTTCCCAAACCATTGATATATCCTTGTCCACAACGTTTCCCAATCTATTGACACATCCCAGTCCACAGTGATTCGCATATTCATTGATTATATTGCAGTCCATTGCCTTTCCCAATTCATTGATATGTACCAGTCCATTGTGTTTTCCAACCCATTGATATTTCCCAGTCCCCGTTGTTTCCCAAATCATTGAGTTCTCCCAGTCCATTAACTTACCCAATCCGTTGATATGTCCCAGTCCACTCTGTTTGCCAATCCATTGATATATCCCAGTCCACTGTATTTCCCAATCCATTGATATATCCCAGTCCATTGACTTTCTCAATCATTTGACATGTCCCAATCCAATGACTTTTCAATGCAGTGAACTTTCAAAGGTCTTTTAAAAGGTACCACATAGAAGACTCGTGACAAAGGTCAGAGCATTTGGAGTCAGGTGACAAGCAGCAGAATGAATAGCAAACTGGCTACAAAACAGAAAACAGAGTTTGGGGATTAAAGGTGTTCACTCAAACTGGCGGAATGTGGAATGTGGTGTTACACAAGGATCCGTGCTGTGAACACAGTTGCTCACAATTTATACAAATCATTTGGAAATGATAATTGGTAGCACACTATTAATATTTGCGGCTGATAGATTGGGGGCATTTAATATTGAGAAAGACTGCAAAAAAATGCAAGAAGACGTGAAGAAACTTGCAGAATGGAAATGTAAATGGCCAATGAATTTCAACATAAATAAGTGTGCGGTGTTGTGGTTTGGTAGGATTCCTAATGAGACCACCGACTCCTACAGGGAAGTTACGTTAAACTTGTATTGAACCTTAGTTAGACCACACTTAGATTACTGTGCACAGTTGTGGTCTCCATATTGCAAAAATGATATAGAGTCACTGACTGTGGTGCAAAAAATATTTCGGAGGATGATACCAGGGCTGAGAATTTATAACTAGCAGGAAGGCTGGGGTTTTTTTCTCCAGAAAAGAGAAGGCTGAGGGGTGACCTAATAGTGGTCTTCAGCAAAATGAATGAGTTTGAGCGAGTAGACGTAGAGAAAAAGTTTCCGTTTTTCGCGGCATCCAAAACTAGGGGCCGCAAACTTAAGATAGTCACTAATAAATCCTATATGGAATTTAGGAGAAATTTCTTTGGTAGTTCGAATGTGGAACTTGCTACCACATGGAGTAGTTGAGGCGAATAGCACAGATACAGTTAAGGAGACGCTGGGTAATTACCGACGGCCCGTCAGGACCCCGGCTCCGTGAGGGTGACGTCAATTCAGATATTAACATTGAAAAATGTTTGACATCTGAGGTCATGTCCGGGGTAACCAAAAGTACGTGGAGACAGCGCAGTATCCAAGCGGTACATCCTCAGCATTTAAAAATTAAGAGCGTGGGTTCGATCCCTGATGGTGCTTCTGTTAGTCTTTGAATATTTCAGGCAATGTTTAAGCTGCACCCCTTCCAAGGTATATTTTTCTTGAGGTGCAATTCCCAAACCGAATGAAATGCTGCTGATGGGGTTTGACAAAGCTCGGTACAATTGAAGCATAAATTGTTCTCCATTGTGTTCGAGACCGCTTGAGATAAAGGCCAACATTCCATTAGCCTTTTTGACTGGGCCACCAGCAATTTACTTAACAAACATTAAATCGAATGGGATCCTACAGGTCATTCGCAGCGTTTATTTTTAGCGACTTGTAGAGAAGTAGAGTGTGTTAGTTCGTGAGATTTCCATGTTGAGATTTCATGAACAGGGCAAGTCTGTTTTTAATTGTATGCAGGGCTAAGATCGAAACTGATAGATTCTGAATTAAAATATCATCTTAACCACTGAAACTGTTGAATTGTAGCTGACCTTAGCACCAGCAGTTTAATTACCCTTTTCGTGTTAACAATCCTCTGACAAACATACAGAGTCCCCAGGAACATCCAGGACCAGAGTGTGTGGGACACAGTACGGTTTCTCCATTAAATAATGTAAAAAAAATGACAAGCTGTTTCAGAGGACATAGGCTGCGCTTGAAGCGGGTAAATTCTGAACTAATTTGCGGAAACATTATTTCAGTGAGCGAGTGGCCGATCGATGGAACACGCTCCTTTCCCAATCTATAAAATTAAAATTAGAGGATAGCGGAATTTAGAGGAACACAGTAACTGCGTCATAAGAAATAGAGGCAGAGTAATTTAGGGGAAAACGAGCTGCTTAATTCGAAATACAATGAATGGGAATTTAGGAGGTTGAGTAAAGGTTTAGCTCGAAATACAGAACAGGGGAATTTAACGGAACACAGTAACTGATCAATTAGAAATGGACAACAAGTGAATTTAGGGGAACACAGCAATAATTTAATTGGCAATAGAGTTTAGCGGACAAGAATTGAACATGACAACTGTTTATTTAGAAACAGAGGAAAGAGGAATATGGAGGAACGCAGCAACTGTTCAAATAGAAATAGAATAAAGTGGAAGATAGGGCAAACACAATAAATGTTCAATTAAGGATTGAGAACGAGGAAAATTGGGAGAATACAGCAAATCTTAAATTAGTAATGGTGACCAGCGGAACACAACAGCCATTTAGTTAGAACTGGGCGACACGGGAAGATTGTAACTGTTTAATTAGTTGTAAAGGAGACAGGAATGTCAGGGAAATACAATAACTGTTCAATTCGAAATCGAGGAACTCAGGGGAAAAAAACAGCAGTTTGATTAGAAACAGAGGGCCGGGAATCACCACCTGATGTGATTGAATTTGACACGGTAATGCAATGGGTTACTTGATCATGACTTTACTTACATTTTACCTGTTGATTTTGGATGATGTTTTTGAATGCACATCGGCTTGTTATGATTGTGACTGAGTGCAGATACGTCGCTGACTGATGGCATTAAAACCTCTGCCTGCTGCTGGACTCGTGCATTAATAACTGTTGGTCGTCTGTATCCGGTTAAATGGAAATGTGCCTATTGCACTGAACTGCCCATAAGACACCACCATTGCCCCACGTGATCGATGCCAGTCGGATCGGCACAGACTGGGATCCACAGGGGCCTGCAACCATGTGGAGTTTGGATTTTGGACGAGCTCAGGATCAACTGAAACGTGAAGGATTGACGGGTAAAGGGGGCACTGAATCATAATTATTAAATGAGTTCCATTCACAATGAAAGTACTGAGGCTATTGTTAGGGAAATGTTTACAATCAAGTTCTTGAATATTGAAGTGAGGTGTCATTAGTTTATTAAGCACACGGTGCATGCATTGGTACTTAAACAGACACTTACATTTTTACTTACAACCACACCTGATGATGGGTAGTTGGGGATTCAACCGTTTTAAAGTCCTGAGCTCAGTATCTTCGACCTTTACCAATCCGAATACTCATTACAAACCGACAGTTTTTATACATTTTCTCACTCGCTGTCACTGGAAATACACACAATTATGGAACACATAATTATATGGAAGTTAAAATACAACTCCACATAAGGAGAATGGAATTAACTTATCCATTATCAATAGCGATAGTTTTATTTACAAACCGAGCTCTTTTTCTATTGGGCTAACAAGTATTACTTCGTTATATCATCAAATAAACCGTCCATTGCACATGGCGCCCCATTTTCAAATTCCATCACATCAGTGGTATGGAGGAGTCTCCGATTCTTCCAATTCACTGCACTTTCCATTCGTTAACACCGAACGTCAGTTGATCACATTAAGCTTCCATACACCGATATCACTGTATCATTTCTAAACTCTAATTGTTGTAGGTTTATGACTCAATATGGTGTGACAAGGCAGTTACTAACGTATGGCCCTCAGTTCCCATTAAACTGATAGTCCATTTGCCTATTTCACATCATCTTACCTGCATGGCCAGCCCTGTACCACTCAGGCTCCCAATGGTCCCGTCCTCTCTCACTTCACGGAGGATCCGCCTCGTCATCCACATTACGGCCCTCGCAATGTCAAGCCGAGATCTACCTCTTGGTTGTTGCGCGTGTCGCAAACATGTGAGACTAAGTGTAGCGGTGGCCATCGTATCTACAACACAGGAAACGTGTACCATCCATTCGTGGAATATATTACAGTTAATTGGCTACTGATAATCCACTCAGAGCTGCAAATCACGCAGTAGCAGTAGCATTTGAAAAATATTAAAATCGATGAAAGGACAATTTTAAAGGTTTCCAGGAACAGAGTGATCTGGGGGTTCACATGCACCAATCTTTGAAGATTGCAGGACAAGTTGAGGAGGCTGTGAAAATGACAGACGGGATCGTTGGTTTTATAACTAGAGGCTTAAAGTACAAAAAAAAAGACGTTATAAATTTATAAATCACTGATTAAGCTCCAGCTGGAGTATTGTGTCCAATGCTGGACACCACTCTTTAGGAAGGGTGCCAAAGCCTTGGGGAGGACGCAAAGGAAATTTACTAGAATCGTACCAGGCATGAGGGACTTCAGTTATGTGGCGAGAATGGAGAAGCTGGGGTTGATCTCCTTAGAGCAGAGAAGGATAAGGGGAGATTTCATAGTGGACTTCAAAATAATGAAAGTCATTGATACAGTAGTTCGGGAGAAATGCTTTCCACTGGCTGGAGGTTCGGTAACTGGACGGTTCGATTTAGGATAATTGGCAAATTATCCAGGTGGGAAATTAGGAGATTTTTTTTCTATGCAGCGCGTTGTGAAGATCTGGAACGCACTGTCTGAAATGGTGGTGGAAGAAGATTCAACAGTAACTTTCAAAAGGGAAGTGGGTATATACTTCAAAAGCAAAAGAAATACAGGTCGATGGGGAAGAAGAGGGGGCATTGGGACTAATTGGATAACTCTTTCAAAGAGGCGGCACAGCCACGACGGGCGAAACGGCCGCTTTCTGTGCTGTAACATTCGATCATATTCGAAGCCCCCGAAGCAGGAGCGACCGAAGGACCCAATAGCTGAAGGGACGCTTCCCAAATTCCCGCATATTTTAACCTCAGTCCAGTGTCCAATAGAGTTTCTCCCCACCGCAAGTTTCCCAATCCCTGACAAGCAGCGGCCTTGTCATGACTATAGAACTGTACAGGCTTCAGATGGGAATGGGACTGGGGTTAGGGGACAAGACTGAGGCGGTGATGTGCTATTTCCATACAACATGTATGGGGTGAAAATGGACATGAACGGGGACGCAAAAATCAGGTGGATTCGCAATGGTCGCCCGTTATATCAGGTGTGTCGTGTGAAGGTCGCAAAATGCGATTCCGCCTGTCCCATCTGCAATTTCACCCTCGCACTTTTATCCGACCATGACCTGTGAACTCAGTACCCAATTTCTACAACCAAAAATACCATCAAATGGATATTTTCCGAACAATAAAATGAAATGTGGAATTTGCACATACATACCTACAGTTAATTCTTTCCCCTGTTGTGAGATCTTCCTGAGATGAACCAGGGCGAAATTATGAATGATAAAGCGATGGACAAGTCGCTCCTCCTGACACAGAGCCAGCATTGCCAGACTGGCTTCAATGAAGGTCTTTAGAGAATATCCAGCGCTTTCTGAAAAATACAGTGATAGTCTCCAGTGTTAGATTTGCGCTCTACTTCAGGCATACAGGAACGACAGCTGTCAGAAACACTCAGTAGTTCGTTCCAGATCTCCTTAAACATAATGGTGGTGTTCTCTGTGTGTCAGAGGTCAGGCCAAGTAATTAAATGAATTATAGATTTACATTACACTTGCAGCACCGAATCAGGCCTTTCGGCCCAACAGGCCTGTGTCGGCGTTTATGCTCCACACGAGCCTGCTCCCACTCTTTTTATCTCATTCTATCAGCTTACACTTCCATTCATTTCTCCCTCATGTGTGTATTTAGCTTCCCTTTAAATGCATCTATGCTTTTCGCCTCAACTGCCCCTTATGGTAGCAAGTTCCACGTTCTTACCACTCTCTGGGTTAAGAAATTTCTCCTGAATTCCAAACTTATTTATCAGTGACCACCTTTATTTATGTCGTCCTAGTTTTGGAATAACCCACGAGTGGAAACATCTTTTCTACGTTTTTTTTTCTTCGTTCATGGGATGTGGGCGTCGCTGGTAAGGCCGGCACTTATTGCCCATCCCTAATTGCCTATCCTATCGAACGATTTCATCATTTTAAACTCCTCTATTCAGTCATCTCCCAGCCTCCCCTTTTCCAGAGAAAGGAGCCTCAGCCGGTTGCGCCTTTCGTGATAAGTATAATAGATAAGAATAGAACGGTAAGTAATTGAGTTTGACTTCACCGGCGAAGTCTTGAATAACTGGCTTCGCAAACCAGAGGACATAGTTCAAATTCGCTTCAGGCCTAGTGGGTCCTTTAAAAAGCATTGGATAAATATCGGGTTGCGAATGGGTTTGGAGGAATTGGGAATGGGGAGACACTGATATAGGAATTTTATTGGAGTTTACGGGGACAGGTCAAACTGAATTGTGGGAAATAGGTTATGGGAAATGTCGGTTATGGAGATAGAAACAGACTGAGATCGGAATAGGATTAGAAAGTGTGGGGATTATTACAGACTGAGTTGAGAATGGGGCTGGAGGTTATGGGGGGGAGATACAGTTTGAGATAAGAATGGATTGGATATCATGGAGATACGTACAGACAGAAATGGGATTGGAGATAATGGGAATGGTACATACTGAGGGGGAAATTGGAGTGGATGTTTTAGGAATATGTTCAGACTGACATGGCAAAGGGAATAGAGATTATGGAGTCAGGAGCATATCCGAAACCCTTCTCCCCTTATCCTAAATAACAGCAAATCCCGTTCACCCATCACCCCCTGTGCTCGCTGACCTACATTGGCTCCCGCTCTGGGAACACCTCGATTTTAAATTTCTCATCCTTTTTTTTCAAATCCCATCATGCCTCGCCCCTCTCTATCCCTGTAACCTCCTCCAGCCTTACAACCCTCCGAGATCTCTGTGCTCCTCCAAATCTTACCTCTTGCGCATCCACGATTTTAATCGCTCCCACCTTAGCGGCCATGCCTTGAACTACCTAAGCTTCGAGCTCTGGAATTCCTTCCCTAAACCACTCCACCTCTGTAGCTCTCTCTCCTCCTTTAAGATGCTCCTTAAATTCAACACCTTTGACAAGATCTCACATATCCTAATATCAATTTATGAGGCTCGGTATCAAATTTTGTTTGGAAATCTCTCATGTGAAGCACCTTGGGACGTGGTACCATGTTTAACGCGCGATATAAATGCAAAGTGTTGTTATGAGGACAGATCCAGACAGAGATGTCAGTGTGATTGGAGATTATGAGGACAGGTACAGACAGAGATGCGAGTGTGATTGGAGGTAATGGCGACAGGTGTAGATAGGGGTGTGAGTGTGATTGGAGGTTATGAGGATGGATACAAACAGAGAGCGAGGGTCATTGGAGGTTATGAGGACAGGCACAAACAGAGATGTGAGGGTGTTCGGAGGTTATGAGGATGGATACAAACAGAGATGTGAGTGTGATTGGAGGATATGAGGACATGTACAGACAGAGATGTGAGTGTGATTGGAGGATATGACGACAGGAACAGACAGACATGTGAGTGTGTTTTCAGGATATGAGGACAGGTACACACAGAGATGTGACTTTGTTTGGAGGTTATTAGGAAAGGTACAGTTAGAGATGAGAGTATTTTTGGAGTTTATGGGGACAGGGACAGAGGTACAGACAGAGATGTGAATGTGTTTGACGTTATGAGGACAGATACAAACTGAGATGTGAGTGTGATTGTAGGATTTACTGGTATCATTGTATCAAGGTATGGTACAGAAGAGGAGGAGGCCTGCCGCCCTATCATGCCTGTACCGACTCTTTGAAAGAGCACGCCAGTTATTCCCATTCCTCTCCTCTTTCACCACAGACCTGTCATTTTTTTCCCTTCAAGTATTTATGCAATTCCTTTTAAACTTACAACTGAACCTGCTTCCACCACGCTTTCAGGCTGTGCATTCCAGATCACAAGTTGCTGTGTAAAAAAATGTTTCCTCATGTCGCCTCTGGCTCTTTTGCAGATCACCTTAAATCTGTTTCCTCTGGTTACCGACCCTCCTGGCACTGGAAACAGTTTATCCATATGTACTCCATCAAAACCGTTCATGATTTTGAACACATCTATCAAATCTATCCTTAAACTTCTCTGCTCTAAGGAGAACAACCCCACCAGTCTCTCCGCATAACTGAAGCCCTTCATCCTTGGTACCGTTCTAATAATTCTATTCTGCACCCTCTGTAAGGCCTTGACATCCTTTCAGAAGCGTGGTGCCCAGAATTGTACATAATACTTAAGCCGAGGCCTAACCAGTGTTTTATCAATGTTTAGCATAACTTCCTTTCTTTTGTACTCTATGCCTCTATTAATAAAGCCGAGGATCACATATGCTTTTTCACAGCCTTCTCAACTTGGTCCTGCCACCTTCAACGATTTGTTCATATGCATCCCCAGGTCTCTCTGTTCCTGCACCCCCTTTAAAATTGTACCATTCAGTTTATGTTGCCTCTCCACATTCTTCCTTCAAAAATGTATCACTTCACACGTCTCTGTGTTAAACTCTATCTGTTATATGTCTGCAGATTTCAACAGTTTTTCTGTGTCCTCCTGAAGTCTGTTACTATCCTTCACATTGTTGGCTACATTTCCAAGTTTACTATGATCGACAAATTTGAAATTATACCCTCTGGACACACGTTCAGCTCATTAAAATATATCAAAAAGAGTAGTGGTCCTAATACTGGCCCCTGGGGAACACTACCGTATACTTCCCTCCAGTCTGAAAAACAACCGTTCACCACTTCACTCTGCTGTCTGTCCCTTCGCCAATTTTGTATGCACGCTGGCTCTGTCCCTTTAATTCTATGGGCTCACAAGTCTATTTTGTGTTACTTTATCAAAGAACTCAATCAGGTTCGTATAACACGATTTTCCTTCAACAAATCCGTGCTGACTTTCATTTATCAGCCCATACTTTTCCAAGAGCCTATAAATTTTGTCCCGGATTTAATGTCTCTCAAAGATTCTCCAGCACCGACGTTAGCTTGCCTCCTTTGTAATTGCCGGGTTTACCTCACTGTCCTCTTTTTTGAACAGGGATGCATCATTTGCAATCCTCCAGGCTTCTGGCACGGTCGCCATTTCTAAAGAGGATTGGAAGATTGTGGCCACAGCCTCGGCAAATTCAACCTTTACTTCACTCAGTAATCCAGGATGCATCTCCTCTATACCTGGTGACTTTTCTATTTGGAGTACTGCCAATCTTATAAGTACTTCCTCTTAATCGCTTTTTATGCGATCCAATATCGCTACTACCTCCTCCTTTACTACTACAATGGCAACATCCTGTTCTCCAGTGAATACCGATGCAAAATATTCATTTAGTACCTCAGCCATGTCCTCTGTCTCCACAAGAAGATCTTGTTTGGCCCAAATCGATCCCACCCTTCATTGACGAATATTTTAACACTCATATATTATGGGGACAGATGCAGACTGAGATGTTAGTGTGATTGGAGGCAAAGAGGAACGGTACAGACTGATGTGAGTCGGATTGGAGGTTATGAGGAGAGGTACAGACTGAGATGTGAGTGTGATTGGAGGTTATGCGGACAAGTGCAGACAGAGATGTGAGTGTGATTGGAGGTTATGGAGACAGGTGCAGATTGAGATGTGAGTGTGATTGGAGGTTAAGGGGACAGGTACAGAATGAGATGTGAGTGTGATTGGAGGTTAAGGGGACAGGTAAAGAATGAGATGTGAGTGTGATTGGAGGCTATGAGGACAGGTACAGACTGAAATAGTGACATGCCGTGTGACATAATTATCTTGCTCTACTGAAGCAGAAGGAGGCCTCGTTCGGTTTTAATTAGTTTTTGTCAGGATTGACGTATAGTCTTGTACTACTTGCCAAAGTAAAGTTTAGGTTGAAGGCACCAACGATGGAATCCCTTGTTGCAGAGGCGAAGGAGGAAGAACAGGATAAATAATGCAGCTGTTGAGAGGGTAGCAGAAAATGAGAGGCTATACTTGTCGGGAATACCTGAACAGGCTGGGGCTCCTTTCTGTCGAAAAAAAGAAGGCTGAGGGGTGACCGGATCGTGGTCTTTAATATTATGAAACGGATTGATAGGGTGGACGTCGGGAAAATGTTTTGATTTGTGGGGGAGGTCAGAACTAGACGGCAGAAGACAGTCACGAATTAATCCATCGGGAACACTGGAGATACTTCTTTACCTAGAGATTGGTTAAAATGTACAAGTTACTGCCACGTGGAATAGTTGATGCAAATAGCGTCGATGCATTTGAGGGGAATCGAGCTAAGCACATGAGGGAGAAAGGGATAGAAGGATATGCTGGTAGAGTTAAAGGAAGTAAGGTAACAGGTGGCTCACGAGGAGCATAAATGTCGGCACAGACCAGTTGGGCCGAATGGCCTGTTTCTGTGCTGCAGACTCGATTTTACTCAATGTAAATATGGTGCCTTTGAGGGGAATGCATAAGAAGGAAAATCAAGTCCAAGGAAGATGAAGAGATTTAAATCGATCTAGAAGTACGTGATGCAATGTTACTTCATTTCAACACAGTGAGGATTCAGGGTTGACGAAGAGTGCGTGGGGATGTTCAATTGGAGAACGACCGAGAGAGGAAACTTAGGCGGAGCACTGTCTATAGTAATAGTAATAAGATAGAGGAAACTAAAATCACTCCTCATCAACCCAGAATCCTCACGATTTCCATGGGAAGAGACGGTGAAGACCAGTAGGGAGAAGGAGAGAACCTTTCTGATGAGAAGATTTACTTGTCTGTTTTGCAGCAGTTTGAGGGAGGTGTTAGAACAGCCTGTCAAATATGGGAGCAGCTTCAAGTCTTGGACAGAATGATCCAGGGGCATAAAGGGTTAAATTATAAGAACAGGTTGCAAAGACTGGGCTTGTGTTCCCTCAATTGTAGAAGATTAGAGGTTGAACTAATTGAAGTGTTTAAGATGATTAAATGAGTTGGTAGGATAGATAGAGAGAAACTATTTCCTCTGATGAGGAGTCCAGAACAAAGGGGCAGAACCTTAAAATTAGGGCTGGGCCGTTCAGGGGTGATGTCAGGAAGCATTTCCTAACACAAAGTGTGGTGGAAATCTGGAACTCTTCTCCCACCCACACACCCCAAAAAATGATGTTGAGGATGTGGGTCAATTGAAAATTTCAAAACTGTGATTGACAGATTTTTGTTCGGCAAGTGTATTAAGGGTTACGGAACCACGGTTTGGTAATTTACTGAACTCCAACTTAGATAGAGCTAAGATACAGATCAGCCCTGATCTAATTGAATGATGCAACAGGTTCGAGGTCTGAATGGACTAATCACATTCCTATGTTCATTCTTATGATCTTGTGACAGACTTGGACTTCATGATGAGTTAACAACTGTTCACAAGGAGGAGAATTTAGCACACATGAGGAAACAAAACTGCTTGGAAGAGCTACAATTGGATTGCTGCATTGTGTTTGCTGAAAGGTGCATGTCAATCTCTATGCAACTAACATGACTGTTACCCGCACTGTTACCGTTAGAAGATGTTATCTTGGATACTTTCTCGAAGCATCGCCACCAAATTCACCTCCTTGTTCCCTGCTGATATCTTGGCTGAGTTCCGACACGAGGATCTGAAGGCTAAAATGTAGAAAGCCAGCAGGTCGATGGGGAAGTGCTCACCTGCGGCAGAAGAACGAAAGAGTCTTAATTTGTTTTGACTGGTTCCATCACAACCTAACTGCTCAGTGGTTATAAATACAGCCTCTGCACCTCTGAAGGCTTGTTTCGATATTCCGACTTATCTTGTCTCTCAGAATCGACTCAAAGTGCTTCGAAGTGTACGAACTTTGTGGAAGTGCATGCGCCCTTGTTATATATCCCAATCGGCATCAATTTTGTGCACAGCAATATCCCACGAACAGCAATGAAGTGAATAGTCAGTTAACCAGTCGTTATTCCTCAATCAGCGACACGGTAATTTGATTAACTGGTAACTTATCTCATTTCTCTTTGTGGCATCTTGTGTGCAATTGGCTGTCGAGTTCGTCAGTATGAAGAATTCAGGTTTCAAAACAATGAGATGGCAATGAGCAGTACCAAGTGCAGTGTGGGGGATTTAGAGTTGAGGTGGAAGAGCAGATGAAAGTTTGGACACGATGGAATAATTTCCATAATAGCACTTTGAAGAAAGGTGGTGCAATTAATGGGAGGCCTGTCCATTCGCCTGAGGACAGAAATCAGCCAGGAGTTTCTCTCTCGCTCTCCCTTAATTTGTATGTGTCTGTTTCTGTTTCTCAAACACAAACATACACATACACCAATGCACACACACAAACAGAACCACACACAGTTACACAGAAACACACGCAGAGACACATACACATACACACGTACGTATACACATGCATAAACAAGCACACATAGACAAACACACATGCACACAAAAGCACATATAAATACAGATGCATGCACTCCCACAAACATACAACCTGCACACAAACACACAGAACCACAAACAGAAATACATACACATGCATAAACATACACCCATAGACACACACACACATGTACACATAAACACATGCACACACGTAAATATAGATACACACATACCCACATCCATACACACACTCACATACACACACACACACATACACACACACACACATACAACTATAAATGGCACCTTGCTGCGAGTGAATCACAGGGACCTTTATTGAAATGCAGAATATTTGGTTGAGAAATTGTAGACGGTAATATGACGAATTACACCGGGGAAACAAGGAGTGTTTTATTCGGTGAGAGAGCTTTCAACATTGCTGCTTACCGAATGGGCGCCACCTACAGTCATGGAGCTGCAATTTTAACATTTGCCTGTTTGTTTCAAAATGATGAGGGCCTGCAATAGGATCATCGGAATTACTGGACGATAAAAGACCAAGGTCCATCGAGTTCTCCTTCTAGCATCCCGGTAGTCGCACAATCCAACGACAATGAAGTTGTTGAATAATCCCAGCAATCAATCTCTATCAATTAGTCTACAACAAAGCCAGATATGAGGCGAGGAAAACCTCCAGTCGTGGAGAACTTTGGGAACGATTGGCCCAAAGTCACCTGTTCCTAACAAGCCTGTTACACTTACCGCATGTCATAAGAACTTAAGAATAAAAGAAATAGGAGCAGGAGTAGGTCATACTGCCCCTCGATCCTGCTCCACCATTCAAACAGATCATGGCTGAACTCCACTTTCCCGCTCGATCCACATGTCCCTTGATTCCCCTGGAGTCCGAAAATCTAGCGATCTCAGCCTTGAATACACTCAACGACTGGGCATCGATAGCCCACTGGGTTAGAGAATTCCAAAGATTCACAATCCTCTGAATGATGAAATTCCGCCTCATCTCAGTCGTAAATGGCCGGCCACGTATCCTGAGACTATGCCCCTAGTTCTAGACTCGCCACCCAGGGGAAACAGCCCCTCAGCATCTACCCTGTCAAGCCCCCTCAGAATTTTATATGTTTCAATGAGATCGCCTCTCATTCTTTTAAACTCCAGAGAGTATCGGCCCTTTCGACTCAATCTCTTCTGAGAGGACAACCCTCTCAAACCAGGAATCATTCTCGTGAACCTTCGTTGCACCGCATCCAAGGCAAGTATATCCTTCGTTAGATAAGGAGACGGAAACTGTATGCCATAATCGAGGTGTGGTCTCACCAAAGTCCTGCACAATTGCAGCAAGTCTTCCTTATTTTTGAACTCCAGTCCCCTTGCAATAAAGGCCAATATGCCAATTGCCGTCCGAATTGCTTGCTGTACCTGCATGTTAACGTTCTATGTTTGTCTCAAATTGCTTCCATACTGAATCCCAAAAATGTTGTTTTCTGATGTCAGACAGAGAATTTGTAATGTAGGAAACGCCAGAACCAATTTTCACACAGAAAGATCCCACAAACAACAATGTGCTAAATGACCAGATCATCTGTTTTAGTGATATTTGTTTCGGGATAAATATTTGCCAAGATAACGGGAGAACTCTTTTGCTCTTCTTCGAAATATTGTCATGTGACTTTTTCTGTCTTCTTGAGAGGGCAGATTAACTTCTCGTCCAAAAGACGGCACCTCCGACCATGCAGCACTCACTCCGTAGTGCACTGAAGTATCAGCTTCGGTTATGTGCTCAAGTCTTTGGTGTGGGACTTGACTCCGAGGCGAGTGTGCTGCCAACTGAGCCACTACTAACAAAGTGAATGCGATAGCTTGTAAGGTGCGTCTTTTCAATGTGTCACATTCTCAGCACCACATATTAGGAAGGAGTTCTAGAACATGGAGAGCGTGCAGAGGAGATTTACGAGAATGACACCAGGGATGAGGGACTTCAGTTACGTGGAGAAACTAGAGAAGCTGGGGTTGTTCTCTTCAGAACAAAGAAGGTTAAAATAATGAGGGGTTTTGAGTAAATAAGGAGAAACTATTTCCACTGGCTACAGTGTGGGTAACCAGAGGACACAGATTTAAGATAATTGGCAAAAGAACCACAGGTGAGATGAGGAGATTTTTTTTTTACACAGCGAGTTGTTATGATCTGGAATTCGCTGCCTGAAAGGGCAGTTGAAGCAGATGCAAAAATAACTTTCAAAGGGGCGTTGGAAAAATACTTGAAAGGGAAAAATTGCAGGGTTTGGTGAAAGGGTAGATGAGTGGGACTAATTGAATAGTTCTTTCAAAGAGCGGTACAGGCACGATAGGCCGAATGGCCTCCTTTTGTGTTATATCATTCTATGATTATCTGATAAAGGTGTAACTGAGTGCAGCGATAAAGAGGGACAACAACACATAGCGATCGGTAAAGATGTGACTGAGTATAGAGAGAGAGATACCAAAAAAAAATACACAGAATTACATAAAATTTACAGCACAGAAACAGGCCATTCGACTTAACTGGACTGTGCTGATATTTAAATTCCATTCGGGCCTCCTCTCAACTCACTCTATCTCACCCTGACGATATAGCCCTCTTTTCCTTTCTGCCTCATGCAGTTATCCAGCTTCCCTGAAATGCATCTCTGTTATTCTCCTCGACTATTCCATGTGGTGGCAAGTTCCACATTCTCACCACTCTCTGGGTAAAGAAGCTTCTCCTAAATTCCTTACTGGATCTATTGGTGATGTTATTTATGGCCTGAAGTTTTGGATTCGCCAAAAAGGGGAAACATTTTCTCTACGTTTACGCTTTCATATCCCTACTCGTTCCTCATACGACAGTCCTGCGATCCCAGGAATGAGTCTGGTGAACCTTCGCTGCACTCCCTCTGTGGCAAATATATTCTTTCTTCGGTAAGAAGACCAAAACTGCACACAGTACTCCAGGTGTGGGCTCACCAAGGCCCTGTACAACTGCAGTAAGGCATCCTTGCTGCTCCACTGACATCCTCTTCCAATGAAGGCCAAAATACCATTTGCCTTCCTAACTGCAAGCTGCACCTGTCTGTTTGCTTTCAGTGACTGGTGTACAAGGACACCCAAGTCCCATTGCACATAAACACGATTTAAATAATACGCTGCCTTTCTGTTTTTCCTTCCGAAGTGGATAACTTCACATTTATTCACATTACACTGCATCTGCCATGCATTTGCCCGCTCACTCAACTTGTCTAAATCGCCTTGAATCCTCCTCACATCTCACGGACCCACCTAATTTTGTGTCGTCAGCAAACTTGGAAATATTACATTTGGCTCCCTCATCCAAATCATTGATCTATCTTATGAATAGCTGGGGCCCAAGCACTGATCCCTGCGGTGCGCCACTAATCACCACCTGCCACCCAGAAAAAAGATCCATTTATTCCTTCTCTCTGTTTCCTGTCTTTGAACCAATCTTCAATCCATGCCAGTACATTACCACCAATCCCATGTGCTTTAATTTTGCACGCTAACCTCTTATGTGGGAGTTTATTAAAGGACTTCTGAAAATCCCAATAAACCACACCCACTGGTTCTCCCTTATCTATTCTACCAGTTAATTCTTTAAAATTCTCCAGTAGCCTTGTCAAACATGATTTCTCTTTCATAAATCCATGTTGACTTTTTCGAATCCATTTGACTTTTTCTAAGTGTCCTGTTATCACATCCTTTTTATGGACTCCAGCATGTTCCCTCCTACTGATGTTAGGCGAACCGGTCTGTAGTTCCCTGTTTTCTATCTCCCTACTGGTGATCTCTGGGAACACCACTGCGCACCTCCCTCTCGTCCGAAAAACAAGCGTTCAACATCAGTCTCCATTTACAGTCCCTTTGCCAATTCTGTATCCATGTTGCTGCTGCCACCTATATTCCATGGGCCGCAATCTTAATGATAAGCCTATCGTGCGACACTTTATGAAAGTCCTTTTGAAAGTCCGTATACACCACATCAACTGCATTGGCCTCATCTACTCTCTCTGTTTCCTCATTGAAAATACTCTTTCGGGGAGGTCAATGTTGGGAAGTGTACATTAATTCACTTTGGATCGAAGAAAGTTAGATCAGAGTATTTTCTAAGTGACGAGAAGTTAGGAACTGTGGAGGAGCAGAGAGATTTAGGGAATAAAGTACAGAAATCACTAAAAGCTAGTGGACATGTACAAAAAGTAATTAAAAAGGCTAATGGAATGTTGACCTTTATCTGAAGCGGGCTGGAATATAAAAGGATGGAAGTTATGTTACAGCTGTACTTCTGGTTAGACCCCCATCTGGAGTAACTGTGTTCAGTTCTCGCACTGCACGTCAGGAATGACATATTGGCCTTGTCGGGGGTACAGAGCAGATTCACCAGAATAATACCGGGGCTAAAAGGGTTAAATTATTCGGACAGTTTGCACAGACGAAGGTTTGTATTCTCTCGAGTATAGAAGATGAAGGGCTGATCTAATCGGGGTGTTTAAGATGATTAACGGATTCGATAAGGTAGATAGAGAGAAACTATGTCCTCTGGTGGGGGAGTCCAGAATAAGGGAACATAACCTTAAAATTAGAACAAGACCATTCAGGGCTGATGACACGAAGCACTTCTTCACATAAAAGGTAGCGGAAATCTGGAACTCTCTCCCCCAAAATGCTAATGAAGCTGAGGCTCAATTGAAAATTTCAATCCTGACCTTGATAGATTTTTGTTAATCCAGGACATTAAACGTCACGGAAACAAGGCTGGTAAATGGAGTCAAGCTGAAGATCAGCCATGATCTAATTGAATGGCGGCACAGGATTGAATGGTTGATTGGCCTCCTCCTGTTCCCATATTCCTAGAATAAGAAGAGGCGGTGAGATTAAGGTCATGGTGTTCGAATCTCTGTCCACTGTACTGGAGCTCTCCGCTCGGGTAAACGGGTACTTCCTGTCCACTCTATCGAGGCCCCTCAAAATATTGTACACCACAATCAAGTCTCCCCTCAGCCTCCTCTGCTCCAAGGAAAACAACCCGAGTCTATACAATCTCTCCTCGTAGCTGCAATTTTCAAGCCCTGGCAACATTCTTGTAAAGCTTCTCTGCACTCTCTCCAGAACAATTATGTCCTTCCTGTAATATGGTGACCAGAACTGTGCACAATTCTCCAGCTGTAGCCTTATCATCGTTTTATACAGTTCCATCATTACATCCCTGTTTTTGTATTGAATACTTCGGCTAATAACGGAGAACATTCCGTCTGCCTTCTTCACAACCTCATCTACCTGTACTGCAACCTTCAGGGACCTGCGCACATGCACTCCAAGGCCTCTCACTTCCTCACTTCCTCTCAGTATATTCCCGTTTACTGCGTATTCCCTTTTACTGTTTGTCCTTTCTAAGTGCATTGCCTCACACTTCTCCAGGGTGAACTCAATTTGTCACTTTTCCGCCCACTCCACCAACCCATTGATATCTTCTTGGAGTCTGCAGCTATCCTCTTAACCATCAACTACTGAGCCAATGTTTGTGTCGTCTGCAAATTCACCAATCATGCCCCCTGCATTCAAGTCCAAATCATTAATATATACCACAAACAGCAAGGGACCCAACACTGAGCTCTGAGGCACACCACTGGAAACGGATTACCATTCGCAAAGACATCCATCGACTTTTACTCTTTGTTTCCTGTTACTGAGACAATTTTGGATCCAATTCATCACATTTCCCTGTATCTCATGGGCTTTTACCTTTCTGACCAGTCTGCCATGTGGGACCTTGTCAAATGTCTTACTAAAATCCGTGTAGATAACTTTCACTGCACCACCCTCGTCAATCATGCTTGTCACTTCCTCAAAGAATTCAGTCAGCTTTTTAAGGCATGACTTTCCATGAACAAATCCATGCTGACTATCCCTGATTAAATCATGCCTTTCCAAGTGACAGTTTATCCGATCTCTCAGTATTGATTCGAATAGTTTGCCCACCACCAAGGTAAGACTGACCGGCTAATAATTGTCGGGCCTTCCCCTCGTACCCTTTTTAAACAATGGTACTACGTTTGCAGTCTTTCAGTCCTCTGGTACCTCCCCTGTATTTCGTGAGGATTGGAAAATTATCCTTACAGCATCCGTTATTTCCTACCTTGCTTCCTGACGATGGAATCGACGATCACTATTGCTCTCCCATTTTTTTCCTCCCCTCCTGTGTAGCTGAATCACTTGTGGTGCCACAGTCTTGGCTCTTGCTGCATTCCCCTGATAAGCCATCTCCCCCAACAGTATCCAAAGCGGAATCTCGATTTGAGAGCGAGATGGCCCCAGGGGACTCCTGCTCTACTGCCTCATCCTTTTACTCTGCCTGACGGTCACTCATTTCCTTTCTACCTGCGTAATATTTACCTGCGGTGTGACCACCTCACTGAACGTGCTATCCACGATAATCCCATCATCGCGGATGCTCCACAGTGTATCCACCCGCAGCTCCAACTCCGAAATGCGGTTAGCCAAAAGCTGCAGCTGGACACACTTCCTGCACACATGGTCGCCAGGGACACCGGTTGTGTTCATGACTTTCCACTGAGTGCAGGAGGAGCATATCACGGGTGCGAGCTCTGCTGCCATGGCTTGCCTCAGATTAAGCTCTTTAGTTACTCCCTTTAAGGAGTTTGATCCTTTAAATTACTCTTCATTGAGAGAATGTTAACTGCACTCGAGACATTCATTCACTAAAAAACATTACTTGCTATAAGACCTGCAGATCTTACCTTTCTTTTTACTTTAGTTACTGGACTGTAGAATAGTAGAAATACACACCTGAATCTACTAACCACACTCTGTCAGTGATACAATGTATCACAGCATCATTGTAAGGTACAGCACAGGAGGTGGCCATTCAGCCCATCGCACATTTCGGCTCTTTGAAAGACCTATCCAATTAGTCCTTTTTCCCTGCTCTTTCCCCATAGCCCTGAATTTGTTTCATTCAAGTAGAAGCATAGAATCATAGAATGCTTACAGCATGGAAGGAAGCCATTTGGCCCATCGAGTCCGTGCCGGCTCTCTGCAAGGGCAATACAGCTAGTCTCACTCCACCGCCCTATTCCTGTAGTACAGCATTTTTTCACTTTAAGTATTTATCCAGATCCTCACCACTCGCTGTGTAAAACAAGCTTTTTCTCATGACACCTTTTATTCCTTTGGTAATCAACTTACATCTATGTCCTTTGGTTCTTTCCCCTTCCGCCAATGGGAACAGTTTCTCTCCATCTACTCTGTCCAGACCCTTCTTGATTTTGAACACCTCTGTTAAATGTCCTCCCAACCTTCTCTGATCTAAGGAGAACAACCCCAGCTTCTGCAGTCTATCCACGTAACTAAAGGCCCTCATCCCTGGAATCATTCTAGTTAATCCCTTGTGCACCCGCTCTGAGGCCTTCACATCCTTCCGAAAGTGCAGTGCCCAGAACTGGACACAATACTCCAATTGTGGCAGAACCAGCGTTTTATAAAGGTTCATCATAACCGCCTTGCTTTTGTATTCCACGTCTCTATTTATAACGCCCACGATTCCGTATGGTCTCTTCACCGTTTTCTCAACCCATCCTGACACGTTCAACGATTTGTGCACATATACCCCAATATCTCTCCGTTCCTCTACAGCTTTTAGAGTTTTGCCTTCTAGTTTATATTACCTCTACTCGTTCTTCCTCCCGAAATGTATCACTTCACATATTTCTGCGTTAAATTTTATCTGCCACGTGTCCGTTCATTCCACCAGCCTGCTTATATCCACTTGAAGTCTATCACGATCCTCGTCACCTTTTGCTACACTTCCAAGTTTTGTGTCATCCGCAAATTTGGAAATTGTGCCCTGTACTCCAAGTCCAAGTCACTAATATATATCAAGAAAATCAGTGGTCCTCGTACCGGCCCCTGGGGAACACTACTGTATACTTCCTTCTAGTCCAAAAATTAACCGTTCACTACTACTCTCTGTTTCCTGTTACTTAGCTAATTTCGTATCCTTGCTGCCACGGCCCCTTTTATTCCATGGGCTTGAAATTTGCTGACAAGCCTATAATTTGGCACTTTAGCCTGTTGAAAGTCCATGTACACCACATCAACTGATTTGCCCTCGTCGAACCTCTCAGTTGCCTCATCAATAAACTCAATCAAGTTAGTTAAACATGATTTGCTTTGAACAAATCTGTGCTGGCTCTCCTTGAGTAACCCATACTTGTCCAAGTGAGTGTTAATTTTGTCTCGGATTAATGTTTCTAAAAATGTCACCTCGAGCGAGTTTAAACTGATTGTCCTGTGGTTGCTGGTTTTATCCTTGCACCCATTTTTTGAACAAGGGTGTAGCATTTGCAATTCTCCAGTCCTCTGGCACCACCCCCGTATCTAAGGATGATTGGAAGATTGTAGCCAGTACCTCCTCAATTTCCACTTTTACTTCCATCGGAAACCTAAAATGTGTCCATCTGGACAGGGTGACTGATCTCCTTTAAGTACAGCCAGCCTTTCTAGCACGTCCTCTTTATCAATGTTTAGCATATCCGGTATCTGAACTACCTGCTCTTTTATTGTTACTGTGGCAGCATCTTCTTCCTTGGAAAGATTCAATGTATTCATTTATTACCCCAGCCATGCCATCTGCCTCCAAGCGTAGATCTCCTTGTTGGTCCCTGATCAGTCCGAACCCTGCTCTAACAACCCGTTTCCTTTTTACATGCCTGTAGAAGACTTTGGATTCTCTTTTCCATTAGCATCCAGTCTATTCTTATGCTCTCTCTTTGCCCCTCTTACTTTCTTTTTCACTGGGTTGTAAAGCATTGGAATTCTCCACCCCAGAGGGCTGTGGATGCTGAGTCATTGAGGATATTCAAGGCTGAGTTCGATAGATTTTTGGATTCTAGGGAACCAAGGGATATGGGGATCGGGTGGGAAAGTGGAGTCGAGGTCGAAGATCAGCCATGATCTGATTGAATGACGGAGTCGGCTTGAGGGGCCGTGTGGCCTACTCCTGCTCCTATTTCTTATCTACTTATCAGGTCTAAACTAAGCTTTAAAAGCACGTTTAGTATTAATCACTGGTGATAAATATGAAACATTTGGTGATAAATATGGAGCACTTGATGATAAATATGGAACATTTGATGATAAATATGGAACATTTGGTGATAAATATGGACCATTTGGTGATAAATATGGACCATTTGGTGATAAATATGGACCATTTGGTGATAAATATGGACCATTTGCTGATAAATATGGACCATTTGCTGGTAAATATGCTGCTGCATTTCCTGCCACGTAGTTTAAATATCTGATGAATTGAACCGATCTACAAACAAAGATGGTTTAACATAACTAAATTTGTATTAGGAGTGGGATTCGATCCCACGCGGATAGACATAGTTGGATTTTCAGGCCTCGAAGCACGCAAACAACCCGATGACCGGAACTGGACCCCTCATCATCAAATTCCACACGATTCTGGGGCCAGTGTCAGACACTGAACACACAGTCCAGGCTGACACTCCCAGTGCTGGACTGTCAGAGTTGCCTTCTTTTGCTGTTTGTCGGACCTTGCTGTGAGTAAATTGGCTGCAGCGTTTCCAACATTACAACATTGAGTAAACTTCACAAATGCTTCATGGGCTGTAAATTGCTTTGGGCGTTCACATCTTGAGGTTATGAAAAGCGCTATATAAATGCAAAGTCTTTCTTTACGTCCCTTTGTCTGCACAGTATCTAGTTAAGGGATCCCATGACACGGTGATCGGAACAGGTCCATCTCGCTCCACGCACTGGCTATTGGAATAAAGCACATGTTCGCGGAGGGAAAGTGAGAGAGAGAGAGAGAAATTGTGTGCGCGCCTGATTCTATCCCTTTCCCTGTCTGTTTCCTTTCACATCTGTTTTTTTTTCAAATAACTCTATGAATCAGGACAAGTTCCAATTTATTTCAGAGGGAAATATAAAACTAATTGTAAAATGGCCGAATTTTTGCAAATAAATGCGATTTTTCCACCAGTAACCCGAGAGTTGCTGTTCTGGGTGATAAAGTGGTCGAGAGGCGGGCAGTCGGAGCGACCCACGCCCCTCTCGGATCCCACGTATACTGGACCTGTCGATGGCGGTTTTAACCCACGAGTTGGTCCTCCGACCTGCTCCATGTACCGGGTGGCCCACGATGAGGAGCGTTCGGCTGAAGTGTAGTCAAGAATGTAGCAGCAGTCGCTTTAAATAACAGAACAGGGACGGCAAAACTCTCACCCCCCCAGATATCTGTGATACACGGTTTCCTCCAGGCCGCAGAACTAACCGACGGGCCGGTGTATCAGTGAACTGGCTCCAAACAGCCATTGCTCTTGGCACCGCTCTCCACCCCAGGTCCCCACTGGCGCAGTTGAAGATTCCAGGATACAAAGCCCGAATAAGCATGTCCTGTCCATAAAAAGCAGGACAAATCCAATCCGGCCAACTAACACCCCATCAGTCGACCCTAAATCATCATCAAAGTGATGGAACGTGTCGTCGACAGTGCAAACTAGCGGCACTTACTCACCAATAACCTGCTCACCGATGCTCAGTTTGGGTTCCGCCAGGACCACTCGGCTCCAGACCTCATTACAGCCTTGGTCCGAACATGGACAAAAGAGTTGAATTCCAGAGGTGAGGTGAGAGTGACTGCCCTTGAAATCAGGGTAGCATTTGACCGAGTGTGGCACCATGGAGCCCAAGTAAAATTGAAGTCAATGAGAAACAGAGGGAAAACTCTCCAGTGGCTGGAGTCATACCCAGCACAAAGGAAGATGGTCGTGGTTGTTGGAGGCCAATCAACACAGCCCCAGGGCATTGATGCAGACACTCAGAGAAGTGTCCGAGGCCCAACCAGCTTCAGCTGCTTCAACAATGACCTTCCCTCCGTCACAAGGTCAGAAATGCGGAAGTTCGCTGATGATTGCACAGTGTTCAGTTCCATTCACAACCCCGCAATTAATGAAGCAGTCCGAGCCCGCATGCAGCAAGATGTGGACAACATCCGGGCTTGGGCTGATAAGTGGCAAGTAATATTGGCTCCAGACAAGTGCCAGGCAATGACCATCTCCAAAAAGAGAGAGTGCAACCACCTCCCCTTGACATTCAACGTCATTACCATCGCCGAATGTCCCACCATCAACATTCTGGAGGGTCACCAGTGATATAAATACTGTGGCTACAAGAGCAGGTCAGAGGCTTGGTATTCGGCAGCGACTGACTCACCTCCTGACTCCCCAAAGCCTTTTCATCATCTACAAGGCACAATTCAGGAGTGTGTTGGAATACTCTCCACTTGCCTGGATGAGTGCAGCTCCGACAACACTCAAGAAGCTCGACACCATCCAGGACGAAGCAGCCTGCTTGATTGGCACCCCATCCACCACCCTAAACATTCACTCCCTTCACCATAGGCTCAGAGTGGCTGCAGTGTGTACTGCAGCAACTCGCCAAGGCTTCTTCGACAGCACCTCCCAAATCAGCGACATCTGCCACCTTGCAGGACAAGAGCAGCAGGCACATGTGAACAACAGCACCTGCACGTTCCCCTCCAAGTCACACACCATCCCGACTTGGAAATATATCGGCCGTTCCTTCATCGTCGCTGGGTCAAAATCCTGGAACTCCCTTCCTAACAGCACTGTGGGAGAACCTTCACCACACGGACGGCAGCGGTTCAAGAAGGAGGCTCACCCACCACCTTCTCAAGGGCAAATAGGGATGGGCAATAAATGCTGGCCTCGCCTGCGACGCCCACATCCCATGAACGAATAAAAAAATGACAACGAAGCGCATATTCTGCAGACCCCTGTTCTATATCGATTCTAAGGGTCAATGTACGACGAGCAGAAGAGGGAGATGTTCGGCCTGACAGGGGACTTATGAAAAAGTGCAGTGCTAGGGTGGCTGTGCACGGGTTGGGGAATCGAGGGCAATGGAACATTTTGGCCATGGAGATGAGTTCTGTGGTGGAATATCCTCCCCTCTGAGTTCGAAGGTCTCGATTTTAAGCCCCAATCCAGGGACGGAACACAAAATCCACGCTGAGTGTCTCAATGCTGCGCTCTCAGAGATGCTGTTCTTCGGATGTAAAGTTGTACCTCGCCCAATGGCACTATTGCAAATATAGTAGGGGAGTTGTGGTGAGTTGCGGTGTGAAAGGGGTCGGCCGTCGGTCTTGTCTATCTGAAGAGCGCGGGTTTGACCCCCGCGCCTGCTTTAAGCTTCCAATCTTTAATGAAACGATTTTCACGAAGCAGCTTAACGGCCCCGTATCCTTGTTTCTCGCCCTCTCAGCTGGAATGTCAAACTCACGCTGTAAACTTAGAATATTTAACAATTCTACGTGAGGCGTTTTCCCAGGGATTTCATTTCCTTCATTTTGTGGTTTTGAAACAGGACAGAGGCAACTATTTCCTTCTTTGACACAAATCTATTTCGATCTGTTTCCTTCTCTGACCCTGTGATCCTCAAAATATGATAGTGGTATTACAGAAAAAGGAGAGAGGATGTAAAGCTCACTCGGGACCCCGTGTCTCCTGACCCCCAACATTTAGTCTCACCTCCTGTTTCAGACCAACATAAAAACGGACAAAGTAACCCGGGCATCAAAACAGACAAAGCGACTGAGATAGATGGAGATAGATGACGGCAGAGATAGTGACGGACAGAATGAGAGAGGAAGAGACAGATATAAAAGCTGCGATCGGTTTATCGAACTATTGACAATTCGCCCCCATCATATTATATATCTCCATCAATTGACTTTCGCAATCCATTGATATATCCCAGTCCATTGACTTTCCCATTCCATTGATATGTTCCAATCCAACGACTTTCCTAATGCACTGAACTTTCATACAGACTTTCATAAGTTAACACATAGAAGACTCGTGACTAAAATCAGAGCATGTGGAGTAAGGGTACAATAGCAGAATGAATGGCAAACTGGCTACAAAACAGAAAACAGAGTGTGGGGATTAAAGGTCGTTACTCAAACTGGCGGAAGGTGGAAAGTGGTGTTACACAAGTGTCCATTCTGGGAACACAATTACTACCCATTTACACAAATTATTTGGACATGATAATCGGTAGCACAGTATTAAAATTTGGGGCTGACACCACGTTGGAGGATAAATTGGGGGATAGTTAATACTCAGGAAGACTGCAACAAAATAAAAGAAGGCGTTAACAAACTTGCAGAATGTAAATGTAAATGGCCAATGAATTTAGACATTAATAAGCGTGAGGTGTTGTGTTTTGGGAGGATGATTGAGGCGACCACCAACTCCGACAGAGTAGTTACGTTAAACTTGTATAAAACCTTCGTTAGACCACACTTAGAGTACTGTGCACAATTGTGGTCTCCATATTGCAAAGAGGATATAGAGACACGGGATATGGTGCAAAATTATTTACGAGGAAGATACCAGGGCTGAGAGGTTATAACGAGCAGGAAAGGCGAAAGAGGCTGGGGCTCTTTTCTCTCGTATAGAGAAGTTTGAGTGGGGACCTAATAGAGGTCATTAGAATTATGAAGGGGTTTGAGCGGGTAGACAAAGAGAAAATGTTTCTTATTGTGGGGGCATTCAAAACTTGGGGCCATAAATATAAGATAGTCACGAATACATCCAATAGGGATTTGAGGAGAAACTTCTTTGGAAGTTCGAATGTGGAACTTGCTGCCGCATGGAGTAATTGAGGCGAATAGCATGGATACATTTAAGGAGACGTTAGATAAGTACCGACTATCCGGCAGAGCCACGACTCCTTGTGGGGAAGGTGAATTCAGATATTAACATTGGAAGATGTTTGACCTCTGGGGTAATGTCCGGGGTCACCAAAGGTTCGTGAAGACACTGCAGTGGCCAAGCGGTACGTCCTCAGCATTGTATAATTTAGAGCGTGGGTTCGACCTCTCAACGCGCCTCTGTTAGCTTTGAATATTTAAGGCGATGTTTACAGTGCACCCCTCCAAGATACTTCTTGAGATGCAGTTCCCAAACCGAATGAGTTGTTCCTGATGGGATCTGACCAAAGCTCTATACAACTGAAGCATAACTTGTTCCCGAATGTATTCCAGACCGTTTGAGATAAAGGCCAACATTGCATTCGCATTTTTGATTGGGCCACGAGCAAATTACTCAACAAACATTAAATCGAATGTGATATTACAGGCCACTCACGACGTTTGTTTGTAGCGACGTGTAGTGAAGTAGAGTGTGTCAGTAAGTGAGATTTCCATGGTGAGATTTCACCAACAGGACAAATCTGCTTTTAATTATATACAGAGTTAAGATCGCAACTGATAGATTCTGAATTAAATTATTAACTAAACCACTGAAACTGTTGAATTGTAGCTGACCTTAGTACCAGCAGTTCAATTAACCTTATCGTGTTAACAATCCTCTGACAAACATACAGATGCCCCAAGAACATCCAGGACCAGAGTCTGTGCGAAACAGTACGGTGACTGCATTTGGTAACGTAATAAATTACAAGTTGTCTCACCTTGCCGAGAACAGTAGAACCAGAGGACATGGGCTGGACTTTAACGGGTTAAATTCTAAACTAATCTGCGGAAACATTATTTGAGTGAACGAGTGGTCGATCGATGGAACCAGCTCCTTTCCCAATCTATATAATTAAAATTCGAGGATAAGGAAATTTCGACGAGCACAGTAACTGCTTAATTAGAAATAGAGGCAGAGTAATTTAGGGCAACACGAGCTGCTTAATTGGAAATACAATAAATGGGAATTCATGGGGATAGAGTAACGGCTCAGTTAGAAATAGAGAACAGGAGGATGAAGGGGAATTAGAAATGGACAACAAGTGAATTCAAAGGAATACAGCAACGATTTAATTGGTAATAGATATCAGCGGAATATAAGTGACTTTTGCAACTGTTTAATTAGAAATCGAGTAAAGAGGAATAAGGGGTAACACAGTAACTGTTCAATTAGAAATAGAATCAAGTGGAATACAGGGGGAACACAGTAACTGTTCAATTAGAAATATTATCAAGTGGAATACAGTGGGAACAAAGTAACTGTACAATTAGAAATAGAGAAACTCAAGGGAAAAGAACAACAGTTTGATCAGAAACAAGGGGCGGGGAATCACCACATTATGTGATTGAATTTGACACGGTAATGCAATGGTTTACTTGATCATGACTTTGCTTTCTATTTTACCTGTTGATTTTGGATGATGTGGTTGAATGCACATCGGCTTCTCATAATTGTGATTGAGTGCAGATACGTCGCTGACTGATGGAATTAAAACCTCTGCCTTAAATACTGTTTCCGGTGAAATGGAAATGTGCCTACTGTACGGAACTGCCCATAACCCACCACCATTTCCCCAGAAGATCGATGCCAGCCGGATAGTCACAGCCTCGGATCCACGGGGACCTGCAACCATGTGGAGTTTGGACTTTGGAGAATCTCAGGATCAACTGGAATGTTAAAGATTGACTGGTAAAAGGGGCACTGAATCATAATGATTAAATGAAGGCCATTCACAATTAAAGTACTAAGGCTATTGTTAATGAAAGGTTTACAGTAATGTTCTTGAACATTGAAGTGAGGTGTCATTAGTTTATTAAGCCCACAGTGCATACAATAGTACTTAAACATACACTTAAAAGGTTGTACTTACAACCACACCTGATGATGGTTATTTGGGATTCAACCTTTTTACAGTTCTGAGCTCAGTATCTTAGACCTTTACCAATCCGAAAACTCATTACAAACAGACAGTTTTTATACATTTTCTCACTCCCGGTACCTGGAAAAATATACAATTATGGATCACATAATTATATGGAAGTTAAAATACAACTCCACATAAGGAGAATGGAATTGACTTATTCTTTATCAATAACGATAGTTTTCTTTACAAACCGAGCTCTTTTTCTATTGGGCTAACAAGTATAATTCCCTTACTTCGTTATATCATCGATAGTTTCGCCCATGATCCATACACATGTAATTCTACGTCTATTAATCAGTCCATTCTTGTTTCTGTATCACTCGCTCCAATTCAATTTGTTATGTATGCCCAGATGTTTTCGTTGAAGAACTAACTGCTTTCCAACACTGTTATCAAATGATGAAAGTTCTCTGAAATTATGAATCAATATGTAATGATCCCTCTTTAATGAGGTCTCTTATTATTTCATCCTGAAACTGTCCATTGCTGCAGGGTCAGCCCTGCCCCAACAGCTCAGTGAGACTTTAAATTAACGTATACTTCCCTGCTTCATAGGCAAAGGCGAAGGGTTAACATTGCTATAATATAAGGAGAAACCAATACAGTATCAGACTGGTACACTTTAGGGCAGTGTGAATTACAATTTCCTTTCAGTGCCCCCTGGGTTGGCGTTACCGTATTCAAGGCCGACACTGAACAATCTCTCATCAGCATTATGTATCTGTCTCGAACTATTCTATTGCACAGATATCTACCCATTGGTTTTGCATACTGTCCAGTGCCATATTAACCATTTCATGTCGTGGTGGTGTCAGCCGGACTGACCATGTCTTGGACCTGCTCTTCAGTGCAGCTTCATCAGAGAATTACATAGAATTATATGGAACATAAAGCACAAAACAGGTCATTTAGCTCAACTGGCACATACCGGTCTTTATGCCTCACACGATCCTCCTTCCAGCCCTCTTCATCTAACCCTATCAGCATAACCCTATATTCTTTCCTCCCTCATGTGTTTATCGAGCTTCTCCTTCCATGCATCTCTCCATATCTGATGCTGGTTGCTTAACGAGAAACACGTCACTTCAGTAAACACAGCGATATCCCAAGTTCAGGCAGCACGAGATATCCGATAGAAACCATTCCTGCCCTTTCTGGCTCTTTCTCAACAGATCGGGGCGTCTGGAGGTGTTTGATTAGAATCTCTCCCTGCACGGACCCAATGTTTCGTGCGGTGGCCAAGCTATCAAATACATTCTTCCCATTTTTCAGTATAAGCAAGAACACCGCCATCTCCAAGAGAAAGGTATCAATTAAGCATCTTAACTACACGTTCCTGACTTTCACTAGATTGAGTATTGATACCAGATTGATATCTTGTGGCGAGTCGTGTCCAGGTGATTTAAGATAAGAATGGACGAGACAGGATAGATAGAAGCAGAAAGCTTCCATTAGTTGAGGCATCAAGAACCAACGGCCATAGATTATAGAATAAATGTAAGAGATTGAGAACTGAGGGTGGGAGAAACCTCTTTAAATGAAGAGTTATGAAGATGCGGAAATTACAGAGGCAGAAATCATGCCCATATTCAAGATGAAATTGTTCGGATGTGTGAACAAAAATAGACTGAAGGGATTTTGAGATTGGGCGGATAAAGTGATTGGAACTGTTTTCTCGAGTGGAGGGAAAACGCCGGCAATGACTGATTTGGGCCAAATGGTCTGTTACATTATTCCAACATTTTGATGATCAACTGATATATTAATAAATTTTTGTTAACAGAGATGCCTCACGTCACATTGACGAATCAATTTCATGCTGTCTCCATTATTTGTCACTTATCAGGAGACCGGGATCCCTTTCTTTTGGGCCAGGAGACAATGGGGTGCGTTGTCTGATGGGTAGACCAGGGCCTGCAACATTCACACCAAGATTACAGAATAATTAAAAATAACTATGGTTGTAACACCCTTCATTGCTTCTGCACTAAAAAAAACTTTAATTATTAATTAAACTGGCGTGTCCTATTCCAGCACCAAAAGTGTAAGACAGTTAACGCTGCCGCCCACATGTTCCACCCAACTGCTGAAGCTCAATCATGACTGTTCCCTTTGAATCTTGAGCTGTTTTATCAGGAAACTATTGTGTTCACCCTCGGAAAGCAGCAGGCATCAAATTCAGGGCGTAAAATAGAAGAAGTGTTTTCTGATACTTGTTCATTTCACAACAAAGAAAGACGGCCATTCTAAAATGGAACACGGACTGTAATTGAGCTCAAGTTCGGACAGGAAGCTTTGGTTTGACTTTTCATTTATTTCATCAACATCAGAATAAATGTCCAAGGAGATTTCACCACCTTCTCCAGCTCTTCCCTGAATTTCGTTTGGGTAGCTGCATAAATACACGTGTTTGTACATGAACTCAATTACATGAGCATATGTCCGATTTCAGTGGCGATATAAGCAAGAGCTGTATAATCGGGTCGGTGATACACGACCAGACGGATAGCTAAAGAATTCACGGCAGCTGTCAGCCACAACAGTATAAAACTACCAGATACAGTGAGCAGGAATATAATAGATGTCCTTCGGTTCGCCAGCTCTGGATCGCTCTGATTCTCACTGCTGTGACTCGGGAGGCCGCTGCTGGATCTGCTGGCCACTAAAATGCGTCTGACGGTCAAACAATTAAACAGAAGCATTAAAGCAAAAGGAATCAATGGAATTAAAATACTTTCTAACCATGTGAACACTACACCTGCAGGCGATGAATAAAAGGACAATCAGGGGCGGAAACCCCATTGAACATTGTTAATTATTTGTGTATGTTGAAATGCAAACCAAAAGGGAATGTTTTCTAAACAGTTCAGGACAGAGAGCGTTGTTATAACCGCAGCCGCAGTTCTCACTGTGCAATATTTTGCTTTAAACTTCTGACAACATATAGATGCAAATCGGTCAATTGTGAACGAGACTGTGAACCACACCGACAGATCCAGGTTGGTACAATTAATGTAGAGCATGAACTTACGAATGAGAGTGTAGGACAGGAATTGAAGTTGAAAGATTTTTGTTAAAATTTGATACTCTATTACATTGAAGATGATGACCAGTAGATCTGCTGTTGCCATGGCCACCATATAGATAGAGATACATATGGAAAGACCGCAATTTCCTCTGGAAAGAATCACGATTGTCATTAGGTTCGCTGTAAGAAAGAGGGACAAGAGGTAAGTAACGGGGATACTCATAAATCTCACAGCATATTGTGGGGAAATGTTCCGATGATTTCCTAATTAGGGTAATGCACGCGGGTTTTTTTTAAAATATAGGCGAGCAATGACGACACTTTATTTAAAAGAAAGAAAGCATTAAACACTCAACATCGAGGGACTGACAATCCGCGGTCCTTCCAGCTTACTTCAGTCAGACGTTGTCAAGGCAGCGGGGGGAGGGTCACTCGGAATTCGTCTGGGGAATGGTGACGGAGAGCGTCCCCACTACTACCGACACCCAGGCACTGAAGAATCAACAGGGAGATTTGGACATTTGGCGATAGTGTAAAACAGGCGACATCGGATCATCCGTCCGTCATACGTCTGTCCCGAATTTCATTTCCATCGCTGTCGCCACTAACACTAGATTGAGGTTCCACTCACACTATAACTGTGCGGTCCAGGCTAAACTGGAGCAGCTCGCAGGGACAGGACAGGTGCAAAGAAAAGCGCCTAAAGGGAAACATTGTATGGTTTTGGAAGTTGTAAATTTTCGGCAGTCAATCAGTAAACGGATTTCATGACATATGTCCAAACACACATTTCAATACAGTGTTGAGCGCTAAATCCATCCCGCCATGAGGCTTACACCCATGTGATGTACCGACCCGATTTCATAATTTACTGCTGCGGCCCCATGGGACATAATATCGAAATTTACGTTGATTTCCTTCAGTTTTTCTGTCGAGCGGGTTATCGGGAGCTGCATCAGATGTCAGCAGTTTTAAATGTAATTTCACAGCAATTACTGGAAAGTTTCGAATTCAAGTAAAATATTCATCCGAGACAAAAGCTTCAATTTAGGTCGGAACTCTGGGATTTTTCTATTTATAATCGCCCCGAGGGATGTGGGCATTGCTGCCTAGACCAGCATTTATTGCCCATCCCGAGTTCCACTTGAAAAGGTGATCGGGCGGCGCCTTCTTGAACCGCTGCAGTCCGTGTGGTGAAGGTTCTCCCACAATGCTGTGAGGAAGGGAGTTCCAGGATTTTGACCCAGCGACGATGAAGGAACGGCCGATATATTTCCAAGTCTTGATGGTGTGTGACTTTGCGAGGAACGTGCAGGTGGTGTTGTTCCCATGTGCCTGCTGCCTTTGTCCTTCCAGGTGGTGGAGGTCACGGGTCTGGGAGGTGCTGTCGAAGAAGCCTTGGCGAGTTGCTGCAGTGCATCCTGTCGATGGTACACACTGTAACGACAGTGCGCCGGTGGTGAAGGGAGTGAATATTTAGGGTGGTGGATGGGGTACCAATCAAGCGAGCTGCTTTGTCCTGGATGGAGTCGAGCTTCCCGAGTGTTGTTGCAGCTGCACTTATCCAGGCAAGTGGAGAGTATTCGACCGAACTCATGACTTGTGCCTTGTAGATGTTGGAATGGCTTTGGGGAGTCAGGGAGTGAATCACACACCGCAGAATACCCAGCTTCTGACCTGCCCTTATAGCCATAGTATTTATACGGCTGGTCCTGTTAAGTTTCTGGACAATGGTGACCCCCAGGATGTTGATGGTGGGGGATTCGGCGATGGTAATGCCGTAATGCAGTCAAGGGGAGGTCGTTAGACTCTCTCATGTTGGAGATGGTGATTGCCTCGCACTTGTCTGGGGCGTATGTTACTTACCACTTATCAGCCCAAACCTGGATGTTGTCCAGGTCTTGCTGCATGCGGGCACGGACTGATTTATTATCTGAGGGATTGAGAATGGAACTGAACACTGTGCAATCATCAGCGAACATCCCAATTTCTGACTTATGATGGAGAGAAGTTCATTGATGAACCAGCTGAAGATGGTTGGGCCAAGGACACTGCCCTCAGGAACTCCTACAGCAATGTCCTGGGGCTGAGATGATTGGCCTCCAATAACCACTACCATCTACAATTGTGCTAGGTATGACTCCAGCCACTCGAGAGTTTCCCCCCTGATTCCCATTGACTTCAATTTTACTCGGGCTCCTTGGTACCTTGATGTCAATGGCAGTCTCTCTCACCTCACCTCTGGAATTCAGCACTTTCGTCCATGATTGGACCAAGGCTGTTATGATGTCTGGAGCCGAGTTGCCATGGCAGAACACAAACTGAATGTCGGTGAGCAGGTTATTGGTGAGTAAGTGCCGATTGAAAGCACTGTCGATGAGACCTTATATCACTTTGCTGATGATTGAGACTAGACTGATGGGGCGTTAATTGGCCGTACTGGATTTGTCTCCTGTTGGGTGGAGGTGGCTGCAGACCGAGGAGTTATCAACTGAAAGGAGACAAGGAACAACGGTACAAATAAAATGATGACCCGGGGCAATAGGCAACACATCCTTTAGTGATCCATTTCTGTTGGAGGGACCGGGGAATCAGCCTCGCCCTACCTCGTATTGGGAAGAAAGTTGATCGCCCGGTCCCCACGATTTGCCGATCAGAGCAGCGCCTCACAGTCAGTGTGGACTGCGAGGATTGCCGCTGATATTCACGAATTTATCCCGGTGGATAAGCGACTCTGAAATGAGGACATTCTTGGAATTTCTTACGTAATCATTAACAATGAGATAGTGAACAGTTGTGAAACAACAGGTTATATTGACTTACCGGGAAAACCAAAGGCTGCGAGAACAGGGAAGTAAATCTCCTCCATGTGATGAATTGTTGGCTTTTCCATTTTTTAGAAGAATGTGTGAATTCTCTCACACTTTACGGTCCCGATTGGAGTGTATCTGAGATCTGTAAATACTCCCCTTTTATAGAACAATCGGTGTCCCGGTGAGAAAATCAGGTTGCACAATAATTGGCGTTGGTTGCAGTCACTTAACAAACAAGGCGCGATTTTCCTCTTCAGCGGGCAGGGGGCGCCAATGGGGAAATTGTACAGCTCAGTCCACGAACCTCCGTCCATTCACATCAATGAACGGAAAGTAATCCCTGAGGGAATGTGCTCTGTGCACGCCCCGTGAACCGGGAAGGGAACATCCACCCTGGACACTGCGTGCGGTTCTTGATGCCTCATGAATTCAGCAAAGACTTCACACATCCATTCCATAATTAAAATGTGTTTTGCACTGTGATGATCACTGATGATGACTCGGCTCTAACATTAGGTGACCCGACTCTCGCATTACTATTTGAGACCCTGCTCTAACATTTCTGGTCGAGACTCGACTCTAACGTTACTGGTGGTGATCCGACTCTAACATTACTGGAGATGTCCCTACTCTAACATTATTGGCGTTGACCCTGCTCTCACATTACTGGTGGTGAACCTCGTATAACATTACAGGTATTGACTCTAATCGAACATTACTGGTGGTGACCCAACTCAAGTATTATTGGTGGCGATTCTACGCTAACATTACTGATGGTGATCCTACTCTAACATGACTGGTGGTGATCCTACTCTAACATTACTGGTGGTGATCCTACTCTAACATTACTGGTGGTGATCCTACTCTAACATTACTGGTGGTGATCCTGCTCTAACATTACTGGTGGTGATCATACTCTAACATTACTGGTGGTGATCCTACTCTAACATTACTGGTGGTGATCCTGCTCTAACATTACTGGTGGTGATCATACTCTAACATTACTGGTGGTGATCCTACTCTAACATTACTGGTGGTGATCCTACTCTAACATTACTGGTGGTGATCCTGCTCTAACATTACTGGTGGTGATCCTACTCTAATATTACTGGTGGTGACTGTAGTCTAACTTTACTGGTGGAGAGCCTACTCTTGCATCCATTCACTCTCCCAATCCATTAATCGTATCCATCCATTCACTTTCCCAATCCATTTATGGTTCCTGTCCACTCAATTCCCAATCCATTGATGGTATCCGTCCATTCATTCTCCCAATCCATTAACGGTATGCGTCCATTCACTTTCCCAATCCATTAATTGTTCCTGTCCATTCTTGTGTTCAAGCGGCCCATACACGGCAACAGAAGCACAGAATCTCCTGTGCTGTGAATTCATGTATTTTCCAAAGTCGTGGAGGTCCTGTTCCAGGAAAGCTGGATTTGATATCCTGACAAATAAATGCCCAGGAATCAGGCGAATCCTTGGTTTCCACCTTTAACCCCTCACTAAGGAATTGTCTGTGCTTTTCTCTCCGAGTTATCTGGAGGGGTGAATGTTACTTGATTCGGTTCCTGAACTGTTTTACATTTAACACAGTTGGGATCAAAACGAATTTAATTTACTCTCACTCGATTAGGTTATCGTAAAACTCATTCTTGCCAAACAGTCAAGGAAGAAGCCAAGTCAAAATCGTGCACTTAATATTGTTAACAGTTATAACCTGGCGGAGCTCCAGTTCATGACTACAGGCATGTTGAACAGCGGAAGCAACATGCGAAAGACAGTGTTAAGGGATTCCACAACCTACGGATCAGATCAAAGCTCTGCAGTCCTGCCACATCTCCTCGTGAATGGTGGTGGACAGTTAAACAACTATGGGAAGAGGAGGCTCTGTAAACATCCCCACCCTCAATTAATGCGGAGTCCAGCTCGTGAGTGCAAAATACAAGGCTGAAGCGTTTGCAACCATCTTCAGCCAAAAGTGCTGAGTGGATGATCCATCTCGGCCTCCTCCTGATATCCCCACCATCACAGAAGCCAGTCTTCAGCTAATTCGATTCACTTCACGTGATATCAAGAAACGGCTGAGTGCACTGGACACAGCAAAGGCTTTGGGCCCCGACAACATACCTGCTGTAGTGCTGAAGCCTTGTGGTCCAGAACAAGCCTCGCCTCCAGCCAAACTGTTCCAGTACAGCTGCAACACTGGCATCTATCAGACAAGGTGGAAAATTGCCCAGGTATGTCCTGTCAACAAAAGGCAGGACAAATCCAATCCGGCCATTTACCGCCACGTCAGTCTACTCTCAATCATCCGCAAAGTAACATTCGCGTCAGGCAAGTGCCAGGCAATGACCATCACCAACAAGAGATCGTCTAACCACCTCCCCTTGACATTCAACTGCATTACCATCGTAGAATACCCAGTCTCTGATCTGCTCTTGTAGCCAAAGTATTTATATGGCTGGTCCAGTTAAGCTTCTGGTCAATGGTGACCCCCAGGATGTTGATGGCGGGGGATTCGTTGATGGTAATGCCATTGGATGTCAACGGGAGCTGGTTAGAATCTCTTTTGTTGGATATGGTCATTTTCTAGCAATTGTTTGGCGCGAATGTTACTTGCCACTTATCAGCCCAAGCCTGGATCTTTTCCAGGTCTTGCTGCAAATGGGAACGGACTGCTTCATTAACTGAAGGGTTGCGAATGGAACTGAAAACTGTGCTATCATCAGCGAACATCCCCATTTCTGACGTTATGATGGAGGGAAGGTCATCGATGAAGCAGCTGAAGACGGTTGGGCCTCGGACACTGCCCTGAGAAAATACTGCAGCGATGTTCTGGGGCTGAGATGATTGATCTCCAACAAGCTCTACGATCTTCCTTTGTGCTAGGTATGACTCCAGCCACTGTAGAGTTTTCCCACTGTTTCCCATTAAATTCAATTTTACTCGGGCTCCTTGATGCCACACTCGGTCAAATTTTGCCTTGATGTGAAGGGCAGTCACTCTCACCTCACCTCAGCTCTTTTATGCAGGTTTGGACCAAGGCTGTAATGCGTCCTGGAGACGAATGGTCCTGGCGGAACCCAAACTGAACGTCAGTGAGCAGGTTATTGGTGAGTCAGTGCCGCTTGATAGCACTGTCGACGACACCTTCGATCACTTTGCATATGATTGAGAGTGGACTGATGGAGCGGTAATTGGCTGGATTGGATTTTTTCCTGCGTTTTGTCTGTGCCGGCCGAGAAAGAGAATTCGAGCCTAATCCCAATTTCCAGCACATGTCGGTTATAGAACTTCAAGTGCATATCCAAGTACTTTTTAAATGAGTTCAGGTTTTCGACCTCGACCACGATTTTAGACAGTGAGTTCCACATTCCAACCTCCCACTGGATGAAAAAATTCTCCGTAACTCCCATCTAATCCTTCTACCAATTACGTTAAATCTATGCCCTCTCATCCCTGGCAAACCTGCTAAAGGAAATAGCTCCTCCTTATCCACTCTATCTGGGACCCTCATATTTTACACATCTCACTTAAATCTCCCATCAGCCTCCACTGTTCCAAAGAGAACAACCCCAGCCTATCCAATCTTTCCTCACAGCTAAAATTATTCAGTCCTTGCAACATCCTATTAAATCTCCTCTGTGCCGTCTCTCGTACATCTTTCCTGTTATGTGGTGACCAGAACTGCACGCAGTACTGAGGCTGGGGCCTAACCACTGCTTTATACACTACTGGCATAACCTCCCTGCTATTACATTCTATGCCTCGGCTAATAAAGTAACTTATTCAGTATGCCTTCTTAACCACTTAATCAACCTGTCCTGCTACCTTCAGTGATCTGTAGGCATGCACTGCAGGGCCCCTCTGTTCTTCTGCACCTCTCAGTGTTCTCCCTTTTATTGTGTACTCTTTTGCAATGTTTCCCCGGCCCAAATGCATTACCTCACACTTCTCCAGATAAAATTCTATTTGCCGCTTTTCTACCCACCTGACTAGTCCATTGATATCTTCCTGCGGCCTACAGCTTTCCTCCTCACTGGTATCATAGAATCATAGAAAACTTACATCATGGAAGGAAGCCTTTCGGCCCATTAAGTCTTGGCCGGCTCTATGCAAGGGCAATTCAGCTTGTCCCACTCGTCCGCTCTATCCCCACAGCCCTGCATTTTATTTTCCTTTCATGTACTTACCCAGTTCCCTCTTGAAGGCGATCATTGAATCTGCCTCCGCCACCCCCTCGGGCAGTATATTCCAGATCCGAACCACTCACTGTGTAAAAGGTTATTCCTCATGTCACCTTTGGTTCTTTTGCCAATTAACTTAAATCTATCTCATCTGGTCCTTGACCCTTCCGCCATTGGGAAGAGTTTCACTCTCCCTACTCTGTCTACACCCTTCATGATTTCGAATAACTCTATCAAATCTCGTCGCAACCATCTCTGTTCCAAGGAGAACAACCATAGGTTCTCCAGTCTATCCCCATAACAAAATCCCTCTTCCCTGGAAACATTCTTGTCAATCTCTTCTGCCTTCACATCTTTCCATCTCTAAGGCCTTCACATCTTTCCTAAAGTGTGGTGCCCAGAACTGGACACAGTAGTCCAGTTGTGGCCGACCCAATGTTTCATAAAGGTTCATCATGACATCCATACTTTTGCACTCTATGCCTCTATTTATAAAGCCCAAGATTCCGTACGCTTTTTAACCTCTTTCTCAACCTGCCCTGCCACCTTCAACGATTTTTCTACATATACCCCCGATCTCACTGTTCCTTTACCCCTTTTAGAGTTGTGCCCTGCAATTTATACTGTCTGTCCTCGTTCTTCCTGCTGAAATGCATCACTTCGCATTTTTCTGCATTAAATTTCATCAACCACGTGTCTGCCCATTCCAACAGCCTGTCGATATCCTCTTGAAGTATATCACTGTCCTCCTCACTGTTTATACCCTTCCAAGTTTTGTGTCATCTCCACATTTGAGTTTATGCACTGTACTGGCAAATTCCAAGTCATTTATCTATATCAAGAAAAGCAGTGGTCCCAGCACAGACCCCTGGTGAACACCACAGTACTCTTCCCTCCTGTCCGAAAAACAACCGTTCACCACTACTCTCTGTTTCCTTTCACTTCGACAATACTGTATCCATGTTGCTACTGCCCCCTTTATTCGATGAGCCGCAATCTTGATGCTAAGCTTACCATGCAACATTTATTAAAAGCCTTTTAGAAGTCCATATATACCACATCACGTGCATTGCCCTCATCTCCCCTCTCTTGTAACTCATCAAAAAACTCTGTCAGGTTAATTAAACACGATTTGTCTTTTACAATCCGTGCTGGCTTTCCCTAATCAATCCATCTCGTCCAAGTGACTGTTAATTCTGCCCCGGATTATCGTTTCTAAAAGTTTCCCCGCCACTGAGATTAAACTGACTGGCCTACATTTGTTTGGTTCATCCTTACACACTTTTTTTGAAGAAGGGCGTAGCATTTGCAATTCTCCGATCCTCTGACACCACCCCCGTATCTATGGATGTTTGGAAGATCATGGCCTGCAGCTCCGCAATTTCCACCCTTATGTCCCTCAGCAACCAAGGATGCATCGCATCCGGACCGGTACTTATCCACTTGAAATACAATCAGCCTATCAAATACCACTTCTTAATCATTTTTAGCAAACCTGTATCTCAACTCTATCTTCCTTTACTGAGAGTCTGGCACTATCACCACATGGGCAATTTTTGTATCATCTGCAAACTTCTTAATCATAGCCCTTACATTTCAGTCTAAATCTTTAATACATAACACAAAAAGCAAGGGTCCTGGTACTGAGCCCCGTGGAACCCCACTGGAAACAGCCTTCCGCTCACAAAAACACCAGTCGACCATGAGCTTTTACTTCCTGTCACTGAACCAATTTTGGATCCAACTAGCCACTTTCTCTTGGATCCCATGGGCTTGTACTTTTTTCACCATTCTGCCTTGTGCCTCAGGGATGAGCTCCTGCAAGGTGAATTGAAGGAGTTAAGAGATAAATTAAAAAGCAGGACCTCAGAGGTCGTGATCTCAGGATCACTACCAGTGCCACGTGATGGTGAACAGAGGAAAAGGAGAATCGATCGGATGAATGCGTGGCTGCAGGGATGGTGTAGGAGGGAGGGATTTAGATTCTTGCGACATTGGGACTGGTTCTTGGGAAGGTGGGACCTGGATAAGCGGGACGGGTTACACCCGAGCAGGACCGGGACCAATGACCTCGCGGGGATATGTGCTCGTGTTTTTGGGGAAGGTTTAAACTAGAGTGGCAGGGGGTTGGGCAACTGAGCGGGGTGTCAGAAGGGAGTAAAGTTGAGAGCAGCAAGAGAGGGGAAGACCCAGGGGAAATTTACAATACAAATTGTACAGTTATTCAAGAACACGTGAAACGGAAAAGCGTAGAGCGGCAGAAAGAAAGTGTACTTTAGACACTACAGATAATGTGAAAACTAGAAGGCATAAAGCGATTAATCCAGCATCAAAGCTGAAGGTCAGGCTAGGGTGTGTGGTTCAACTAAGAGTTCTATATACAAATGCACGGACTATAAGGAATAAATTAAATGAACTACAGGTTCAAATTCAAATTGGAGGGTATGACCTGATAGCTATCACTGAGACATGGCTGCAGGATGGTTAGGATTGGGAACAATATTTAACGATTTATAAGGTCCACTGGAGAGATAGGGAAAATGGAAGAGGGGGAGGAGTAGCCTTAGTGATAAAGGAGGATATACCGAGAGATAAGCAGCCAACAGAGACATTATAGGTTGAATTGAGAAATAGGAAAGGATCTAAGACTACAGTGGGTCTTGTGCATCGGACCTCTGGCAGCAGCACTGAAGTGCTATATTGTATAAATGCAGAGATTAGACAAGAAATTAGCAAAAAATATAAAAACAGATAGCAAGAGTTTCTATAGTTATATAAAAAGAAAAAGGGTGGCTAAGGCAAACATAGGTCCCTTAGAGGATGAGACCGGGAAATTAATGGTGGGAAACATGGAGATGGCAAAAATGCTGAACAAATATTTTGTTTCAGTCTTTACAGTAGGGGACACTAAGAATATCCCAACACTGGACAAACAGGGGACTCTCGGGGGGGACGAGCTAAATACGATTAAAATCACTCAAGAGATGGTACTCAGTAAAATAATGGGACTCAAGGCGGATAAATCCCCTGGACCTGATGGCTTCCATCCTATGGTCTTGAGGGAAGTGGCAGTAGGGATTGTGGATGCTTTGGTGATAGTTTTCCAAAATTCCCTGGACTCAGGAGAGGTCCCGGCAGATTGGAAAACTGCTAATGTAACACCGTTATTTAAAAAGGGTAGTAGGCAGAAGGCTGGAAATTATAGGCCAGTTAGCTTAACATCTCTGGTGGGTAAAATTTTGGAGTCTATTATTAAGGAGACAGTAATGGAACATTTAGATAAGCATAATTTAATAGGACAAAGTCAGCATGGCTTTATGAAGGGGAAGTCATGTCTGACAAATTTGCTTGAGTTCTTCGAGGATATAACGTATAGGGTGGATAAAGGGGAACCAGTGGACGTAGTGTATTTAGACTTCCAGAAGGCATTCGACAAGGTGCCACATAAAAGATTATTACTTAAGATAAAAAATCACGGGATTGGGGGTAATATTCTGGCATGGGTGGAGGATTGGTTATCGAACAGGAAGCAGAGAGTTGGGATAAATGGTTCATTTTCGGACTGGCAACCAGTAACCAGTGGTGTTCCACAGGGGTCGGTGCTGGGTCCCCAACTCTTTACAATCTATATTAACGATTTGGAGGAGGGGACCGAGTGCAACATATCAAAATTTGCAGATGATACAAAGATGGGAGGGAAAGTAGAGAGTGAGGAGGACATAAAAAACCTGCAAGGGGATATAGACAAGCTGGGTGAGTGGGCGGAGATTTGGCAGATGCAATATAATATTGGAAAATGTGAGGTTATGCACTTTGGCAGGAAAAATCAGAGAGCAAGTTATTTTCTTAATGGCGAGAGACTGGAAAGTACTGCAGTACAAAGGGATCTGGGGGTCCTAGTGCAAGAAAATCAAAAAGTTGGTATGCAGGTGCAGCAGGTGATCAAGAAAGCCAACGGAATGTTGGCCTTTATTGCTAGGGGGATAGAATATAAAAACAAGGAGGTATTGCTGCAGTTATATAAGGTATTGGTGAGACCGCACCTGGAATACTGCATACAGTTTTGGTCTCCATACTTAAGAAAAGACATACTTGCTCTCGAGGCAGTACAAAGAAGGTTCACTCGGTTAATCCCGGGGATGAGGGGGCGGACATATGAGGAGAGGTTGAGTAGATTGGGACTCTACTCATTGGAGTTCAGAAGAATGAGAGGCGATCTTATTGAAACATATAAGATTGTGAAGGGTCTTGATCGGGTGGATGCAGTAAGGATGTTCCCAAAGATGGGTGAAACTAGAACTAGGGGGCATAATCTTAGAATAAGGGGCTGCTCTTTCAAAACTGAGATGAGGAGAAACTTCTTCACTCAGAGGGTGGTAGGTCTGTGGAATTTGCTGCCCCAGGAAGCTGTGGAAGCTACATCATTAGATAAATTTAAAACAGAAATAGACAGTTTCCTAGAAGTAAAGGGAATTAGGGGTTATGGGGAGCGGGCAGGAAATTGGACATGAAGCTGAGTTCGGATCGGTCAATGCCCTGTGGGTGGCGGAGAGGGCCCAGGGGCTATGTGGCCGGGTCCTGCTCCGACTTCTTGTGTTCTTTAGATTTGTGGTTGGGATCAGATCAGCCATGATCTTATTGAATGGCGGAGCAGGCTCGAGGGGCCGATTGGCCTACTCCTGCTCCAATTTCTTATGTTCTTATGTTCATCATCAAACTGCAGTGACACCACACGTCACCTGAAGCACAAGGGGTGTGACATTACCTCCCGCCGGTGGTCTCACATCTCCTGCTTCACTGTATTGGAGAGTCAAGTGCTGACTTGAACCTCGAGTTCGGCGGCGTCATGCCCCAAATCGTATGTTTGAAATCACTCGGTTTGGGCACGAGAATCGAAGGATAACTTCATCGGAACATAGCAACATAGGAACATGTAGAATAATAGAAGGATAACTTCCTATTTACCGTATTGGGCCTTCTTCCCAGGCAACTGGCAGATGATCATTTGCTGCTTAATACATTGTTTTCAAAGCCTTGACACACTTTTCTTTCAGATGCGAATGTTGATTGGCTTATTTTATTTCACCTGTCTAAATTCCATACTTGTGGGTGACCAGAGCAATTCTAAATAACCAATCTGACCTAATCTGCTGACATCTCCCGTATCATTTCCCTTCAATCGGCCATTAGTAGCTGTGCAGTGAGACTCCACCTTATCGTTTCTGCTAGATTTCCTCATTTGAGCTGCTCTATGTATCAGAATTTTATAGGCAAAATTTATACAAGCAAAAAAACATGATCTAAAGTCTAAATTTATTATTAATCGATACTGCTGTTAGTTGTGTTTCGGTAGAAAAAAAATAGGATGACGTTGGAAAATGAGAAGTGATTGCTCTTTTCTTGACTTTCAGAGACGATGGAAGTTTCATTATGATATCCGTAGACCTGTGGTCTTAACAGATCGAGAGAAGAGCCCCCCTCCCATACGCAGCCCCATGTTTGTAGGGGCCGCATACATTATGGTCACCAGAGAATTTGTGAGTAATTTATTTGTGAACTCGGAAATCGAGGCGTTTTTCAAGTCTTCGGAGGACACCTAGAGCCCCGATTAACACATCTGGGCGACACTGCATAGAATGCCCGAGGTACCCGGCTCCATTCCAGACACTCCCAGGCACCGTAGGGGTGACCCACCAATCCTTACTCGAGCAGTGAAGTGGTCTTTTGAGGCTGGTGATGTTGAGAAAGGTGCCTTATATCCGCCTTGTACAGGAAGGTACCGCCATCAAGTCTGTGTTTATGCTTCTGCAGATCTGCACTGGATCTTCCAAAAGAAACCCTTGTTCGCCAACAAGTTTGACCCTGAAGTGGACAACACAGCTGTGCAATGTATGGAGGAATATGTTCCACATAGAGCGATTCACGGAACAGGAAGTTAACAGTGAATGGGGAGATATAGGTCCCAGGCAGAAGGCAGGGCTGCAGCAGCGAATCGATAAATATTTATGATGAAGCAATGTGCTGAATAATAATGGGGGGATCTGTTACACCTAAACAAAAATAAATAACAGGGGATCTATCGTTAGCTCAAAGAGGATCATTGTAATCAATATGACCATGACAGCGGATGTATAATTAATTCCAACGAGAGAATAGTAACTAATAGGACTGTAATAGTGGTAGCATCAATCGTTCAAACTGAAACATTTTAACAAAGGGGACTGTAAACGTGTCTGCATCAATCGTTCAAACTGAAACATTGCCATGAATTGGACTGTAATTTGGGGCTGCGTGGATGCAGCTTTGCCTGTGTGAAAATGAGGATCAGGCAGAGTTGTTGTGGATTGAAGCAGCTGTGGAGGTGAATCACGTGTTACAGTGAAAGTCTGCAATCTGCAGAATAATGAATTGAAAAGTCACAGACTTTTACTGCCCAGAAGGAAGACATTCGGCCCATCGTACTTCTGAAGGATATTTGCCGGTTCAAGGAAATAATTTCTCTCTACCCACCCTATCCACTCCCTTTAACCTTTTCAACACCTCTCCCCTCAATCTTCCATAATCAAGGGAAAACAAGACAAATTATGAAACCTACCTCCCTAACAATTTCTAACCCAAGTGCAAAGGCTGCCTCCAATTCCAAGCGCTCTAATTGTTGCCAATTATTTTTGTGAGGAAACTAATCAAATGTTTTCTGGAACTCCACATCGATAAATTCCATAGATACCCATTTATCTGCTTTATAAGTGAGCTCCTCAAACAATTCAATTAGATCAGTCAGACCTGTGTTACCTTTAAAAAAGCCATGCTGGTTCTCTCTGTTCAGTTCATATTTGCTCAAATGCTCTCTCACTCTATCCTTAATGACCGATTCTAGTAACTCCCCCTCAACCGATGTTAAACTGACAGGCATATAATTACCTGGTTTCACTATCTCACCCATCTTAATTTTCCCGTCTGATGGCACAATTCCCAAATGAAGAGAGCTTTGAAAGATTACAACTAACGCAGCTGCAATTCCCACCCCTACTTCTTCTAAATCCCCTTGGTGGAAACCATCAGCTTCTGGAGATTTATCTATCCTGAGTCCCATCATTTTCTCCATTTATCATTATGAATAAAGTAGTTTCCTCCCTTTGATTTATTTTTAGTTTCCCTCATATCACTGGTATTTTGTCCTCTTCCTCTGCTGCGAAAATGGATGCAATGTGTTTGTTGAATAAATCCGCTATTACCTTGTAAGCTTTTACCGAATCACATGAGTCTGCCTTTAATGGACCCACCTCTTTTTCAGCTACTGTTTTGCTCCTAATATATTTTTACTACTAGCCGTTAGATTACTTGCATGTTTTGTTTCGTATTCCCTTTCCGCAGCTCTTAATATTTTCTTTGTGCCCCTTGGTTGTTTTCTATATTTTTGCCAGTCCCCTGAATTACCGCTTTTTTTTACATTTGTGTGAGTTACTTCCTTTAGCTTTATATTGAGTCTTACCTCACGTGTTGACTGTGGTTGTTTGACAGTACAAGTGGAATTTTTGCTCTTTAGAGAAATGTTTTTGTTATGTTCAGCTATGTCCCAGCCACAAAATTATGGACGGACTGAATCCAACAAGTTACCGCCCCACCAGCCATCTCACAATGATGAGCAAAGTGATGGATGGACTCATCAATAGCGCCATCAAGCAACATTCACTCAGCAATAACCTCCTCAACGACACTCAGTTCGGGTGGTGTTTCAATCCTCGGCTTCCGACTTTACACAAATACAAGAGTTCAATGCCAAAGTGATAGCGGTTACCCCTCTTGGCAAAACGGAGGCATTTGCCTCGGTTTGGCACCAAGAAGCCCTCGCATCCTGAGGTCACTGCGGGTCAAAGCGTAAACCTCCCGGAGCTGGAAACATTGGATTTCGGTGATGATGACGGATTCTGTATTTTGTTGAAAAGCCTCGACCTCTAACTTTTTGATCATAACCGTGACACAAACAAGAATTACATTTGAATATGACGTACAACAGTTGAATTTTAGCGTTTGAGTTTGCATTTGGAAGTTTTATTCTGTGAAATGGCGCTGCTTCCATTAAGTTATTTTATTTAAAAAAAACAATCCTTTCTTACCTGATACAACAACTTTTCAATAACATCGAATTACTGCACAAATAAACGGCGATGCGTCCATTCCGGTAAAATAAAAGATAATAATCGAGCTTACTATATTCCAGGTCCTTACCTTGTGCTGTGGATCTTGATACCAGTTCAAGTTCCAGGGGAAGTTAGTGTTGTGATTTCTGCACATCAATGAACACACCTTGGGTAAACATCATTTCCTCATCACAGGCATAAACACGATTGATGAGTACAATCCCTCACTGCCCTGTTCTCTAGAGCAGAGCTCGATCTGAATCACACACGGTCACATTTAATCTGAATTGTTCTCATGAATTATTGATCTTTTAACAAAGGTCATTAATTCGCTGTGTGGTAACAGTCATTACATTTCCCCGAGCTCTTCCATCTCTGGTTCAGAAGACCACGGAGAGAACCTGCGTTCTGTTGACGTATCAGTTCCGTGTACTCATTTTGATTTTATTGATCACCATAATATTTCTTAATTATCGGAACGTAATGATAGCAAGGGGCATAGATAGCTGTATGTTTATTTGGATCAAAAAGCAAAGGGAAGGGCACAGTCAACTCTCACCGAATGCTGTGAGTTTATTGGGATCAAACAGCAGCGGGAAGGACACAGTGAACTCTCACAGATTGATGAGAGTTTATTTGCATCAAACAGCAGAGGGAAGGACACAGTGAACGCTCATAGATTGTTGTCAGTTTATTGGGATCAAACAGCAGAGGGAAGGACACATTTAACTCTCAGTGGTTAAAGTGAGTTTATTCGGATCAAACTGCAAAGGGAAGGGCACAGTGAACTCTCACCGAATGCTGTGAGTTTATTGGGATCAAACAGCAGCGGGAAGGACACAGTGAACTCTCACAGATTGATGAGAGTTTATTTGCATCAAACAGCAGAGGGAAGGACACAGTGAACGCTCATAGATTGTTGTCAGTTTATTGGGATCAAACAGCAGAGGGAAGGACACATTTAACTCTCAGTGGTTAAAGTGAGTTTATTCGGATCAAACTGCAAAGGGAAGGGCACAGTGAACTCTCACCGAATGCTGTGAGTTTATTGGGATCAAACAGCAGCGGGAAGGACACAGTGAACTCTCACAGATTGATGAGAGTTTATTTGCATCAAACAGCAGAGGGAAGGACACAGTGAACGCTCATAGATTGTTGTCAGTTTATTGGGATCAAACAGCAGAGGGAAGGACACATTTAACTCTCAGTGGTTAAAGTGAGTTTATTCGGATCAAACTGCAAAGGGAAGGACACAGTGAACTCTCATAGATTGCTGTGAGTTTATTTGGATCAAACAGCAGAGGGAAGGACACAGTGAACTCACTGAGTTGAAACTTTAAATGTTTGGAATTATCTTCCCTTTTGAACATTGGCTGTTTGTTTATCCCGATTCTATCTCCGTATAATTTAACTGCATTCTGATCCCGGCTCTATTAACCTCAGTATCAGGCCTTTTGCGACGCCAATCTATTCCTTATTGCCCTGAATTTATACAATTGCAACAGAGCAATGATTGTAATATCCGTCAGACAGTCTCCAGTTAATGAGTCACCGTTTCGGCCTTTTGATCAGGATCTTCACACAAATTGGTATCTGGCTCCAGGATTCACTTCCAGGAAATGAAACAACAAATGTTTGTGGCAAACACGTGACATTTCTGCTTCATTGGCCTTTTTGAATTCGAGTTGTTGTCCTGTAAACTCACCTTTTCATTTAATCTTTAGATTCTAGTAGTTGTCCTCTAAATTCACCTTTTCATTTAATCTTTAGATTCCAACTGTTGTCCTGCTAATTCAGCTTTTCATTTAAACTTTAGATTCAAGTTCTACTGCAAATTAACCTTTTAATCTAAACGTTAAATTCTGGTTGTTGTCCTGTGAATTCACCTTTTCATTTAATCGTTCAATTCCAGTCCTTGTCCTGTAAATTCACTTGTTCAATCCATCCTTAAATTATTGATGTTGTCCTCTAAATACACCTTTTCATTGGATCTTTCAATTCTAAATGTTGTCCTTTATATTCAACTTTTCATTCAATCTTTAAATTCTAGTTGTTGGCCTGTCATTCAACTTTTCGTTTACTTTTTAAACTCTTGATGTTATCATGTAAATTCTCCTTTTCATTTAATCATTAATCTTTAGATGTTATCCTGTAAATTCTCCTTTTCATTTAATCATTAATCTTTAGATGTTGTCCTGTAAATTCTCCTTTTCATTTAATCAGTAATTTTTAGATGTTGTCCTGTAAATTCACCTTTTGATTTAATCATTAATCTTCAGATGTTGTCCTGTAAATTCACCTTTTCATTTAATCTTTAAATTCTAGTTGTTGTCCTGTAAATTCACCTTTTTGCCTGGCCAGTTATAACATCATCTGTTTAATCTCCAGCAGAAATAATCATGAATCGCTGATAGAATGGGAAATGCATAGAATGAAAGCCGAATGAACAGGGGTTAGGTTTAGGGTTCGGGTAATATTTCCAGCATTTTGAAACTGGTAAAGAAGCTTTGTTTGGGCCAGTGTGGTTCTTTTGACTCATCCCTGACTCCCTGAATCAGCTGCTGTTCAATGAATGATCATGCAGCTGAGTGATATTTATATTTTTTTGGGCGGTAGACTTTAACTGCCCAGCGTTTAATGATGCTTTAATGTGTAAATTGAGTGGCAGTTTAATCATACAATCATCACTGCAGACAATGAAGCCATTCTGCCCATGGCGTCTGTGCCGGCCGAAAAAGAGCGATCGAGCTTCACCCCACTCTCCAGCACTTGCTCTGTCCCCCTGTCGGTTCCGGCACGTCAAGTGCACATCCAAGGACTTTTTTAATGAGTTGAGGGTTTCTGCCACTCCCATCCTTTCAGGCAGTGAGTTCCAGACCCCCACCACGCTCCGGGTGAAAAGATTCTCCTCAAATCCCGTCCAATCCTTCTCCCATTTATTTTAAATCTTTGCCCTCTGGCCACTGACCCGTCTAGTATGGGAAATAGGTCCTTCCGATCCACTCTATCTGGACCCATCATTATTTTATACACATCAATTAAATCTCCCATCATCCTCATTTGTTCCAAAGAAAACAACCCAGCCGATCCAATCTTTTCCTATAGCTAAAATTCTCCAGCCCTGGCAACATCCTCGTCAATCTCCTCTGTACCCTCTCTACTGCAAACACATATTTCCTGTATTGTGGTGTCCAGAACTGTACGCAGGACTCATTGGCCGAAGCATTATTTTATACAGTTCGACCATAACCTCCGTCATCTGGCTGGAGTCATACATAGCACAAAGGAAGATGGTAGTGGTTGTTGGAGGCCAAGCATCTCAGCCCCAGGGCATTGCTGCAGGAGTTCCTCAGGGCAGTGTCCTAGGCCCAACCATCTTCAGCTGCTTCATCAATGACCTTCCCTCCATCATAAGGTCAGAAATGGGGATGTTCGCTGATGACTGCACAGTGTTCAGTTCCATTCGCAACCCCTCAGATAATGAAGCAGTCCGAGCCCGCACGCAGCAAGACCTGGACAACATCCAGGCTTGGGCTGATAAGTGGCAAGTAACATTCGCGCCAGATAATTGCCAGGCAATGACCATCTCCAACAAGAGAGAGTCTAACGACCTCCCCTTGACATTCAACGGCATTACCATAGCCGAATCCCCCACCATCAACATCCTGGGGGTCACCATTGACCAGAAACTTAACTGGACCAGCCATATAAATACTGTGGCTACGAGAGCAGGTCAGAGGCTGGGTATTCTGCGGCGAGTGACTCACCTCCTGACTCCCCAAAGCCTTTCCACCATCTACAAGGCACAAGTCCGGAGTGTGATTGAATACTCTCCACTTGCCTGGATGAGTGCAGCTCCAACAACACTCAAGAAGCTCGACACCATCCAAGATAAAGCAGCCCGCTTGATTGGCATCCCATCCACCACCCTAAACATTCACTCCCTTCACCACCGGCGCACTGTGGCTGCAGTGTGCACCATCCACAGGATGCACTGCAGCAACTCGCCAAGGCTTCTTCGACAGCACCTCCCAAACCCGCGACCTCTACCACCTAGAAGGACAAGGACAGCAGGCGCATGGGAACAACACCACCTGCACGTTCCCCTCCAAGTCACACACCATCCCGACTTGGAAATATATCGCCGTTCCTTCATTGTCGCTGGGTCAAAATCCTGGAACTCCCTTCCTATCAGCACTGTGGGAGAACCGTCACCACACGGACTGCAGCGGTTCAAGAAGGCGGCTCACCACCACCTTCTCAAGGGCAATTAGGGATGGGCAATAAATGCAGGCCTTGCCAGCGACGCCCACATCCCGTGAAAGAATAAAAAAAAAATTCTCCGCCTCGGCTAACAAAGGAAAGTTTCCCGTATGCCTTTTAAATCACTTTATCTCCGTGTCCTGCTACCTTCAGGGATCTGTGGACATGCACTCCAAGCTCCCTTTGTTCCTCTACACTTCATCAGTATCCTCCCATTTATTGTGTATTCCCTTGCCTTGTTTACCCTCCCCAATTACATGCCCTCACACTGCTCTGGGTTGAATTCCATTTGCCACTTTTCTGCTCACCTGACCAGTCCATTGAAATCTTCCGACAGTCGACAGCTTTCCTCCTCACTATCACCCATACGGCCAATTTTTGAAGCAAAAGAATCACAGCGACCCTAACTTGCTGTGATGGAGAATTACATTCCGTTCACTTCAAGCTCACAGCTTACAATCCCCTCACTAGATACTTACAGCTGCCCTGTCAACACACGTCACGTCACAAAATTGCCTCAGCTGCAACGCCACTTCTCAGGCCAGTCCATCATAAACATGCGACACTCCAACCGCCATCAACCTGCAACGAGCCTCTTCCAACCTCATCTGTCCCTTCTCCTCAATCTGACCCCTACTCCTCAAACTGACCCCTACTCCTCAATCCAGCCCCTTCTCCCCAATCTGACAACTTCTCCTCAATCTGACACCTTCTCTCCAATCTGACACCTTCTCCGCAATATGAGACATTCTCCCCAATCTGACACCTTCTCCCCACTCTGATCACTTCTCCTCAATCTGATACCTTCACCTCAATCTGGCCCCTTCTCCTCAATCTGACCCGTTCTTCCCAATCTGTCCCCTTCTTCTCTATCTGACCCCTTATCCACAATCTGACCTCTACCCGACACAGATCAGGTTGCTCAGCACTTCTCTTATTGTTTCTGGCTGAGAGCCGTTTGCCTCTTCAGGCTGGCGGTGGGTAGGAGTGGGGCGTGTTGTCAGGTTTGGCAGGCTGGCGAGGCTATTCGCCTTCTTCCATCTTTGAACATCCAAGGCGGCTTTTCTGAGGTCCAGACCTGACAAATACTGGGGAAGTAGCAGGGCATATCAAAGAGTAGCCCGAGTGCCTATTCACACCATCGTTTCAGCCAATGAGTTGGCGGCATGCGGGATTTCCGGCAGGACACACAGCAAAGTGTGTATTTTACAGCAAACAATATCTATTTACTGAGCAAACAGAGCCTGTTTAAACAGTGGACGACAGCAAACAGCCTACAGTGTCAATTTTAAAAGAATCACTACAAACTACAGCAAACAGAACTCATGACCGAAACTAGAATCTCCCGATAAAAGCAAGGTCATTTCTCCAGAAAATTAGCAGTGAGTGGAGGAAAGTTACATAATACAAATGGATTATTTCTCCAGCAAAATGCATTGAGTGGGTAATAGTTACAAATTAGTGGCCGTCAATATAAGATTGTCACAAATAAATGCAATACAATAATCAGGAGAAACTACTTCGCCCAGAGAGTGGTGAGAATGTGGAATTTGCCAGCATATGGGATGGTTGGGGCGATTATCAGAGATGCATTCAAGAGGAAGCTGTGTAAACACACGAGGGAGAAAGGAAGAGAACGATATGCCGATAGAGTTTGATGAAGATGTGGTGGGAGAAGGCTGGTGTGGAACATAAACACCAATACAGACCTGTTAGGCCGAATGGCCGGTTGCTGTGCTGTTTATTCTCAGTTAAAATAAACTGGAACAGGCGCTGATGGAGTTTTTTCCGGATTTGCAACTGTTAGTCATGGATTAACATTTCAATTCTGTGTTTACAGCCATAGTAATGGGACAAGAATCGCAGACACCTCAAGAAGGGCAGAGAATGTGTGCGCTCCAATTCCGCAAAGAATAGAAAGCAGGGTCAGAATGGCAACGGCAATAAGGGCACTGATCATATTCATCATCAGATACCCCTCCAACTTCGAAAGAATAAGCAAGAGTTTATTGAGATGTCAGTAATTGGTGATACCAGGAACCATAGAGCAGTTAGCTTAACATCGGTGGTGGGAAAGATAATAAGATGTTGACTCAAGGATGAAAGAGAAAAACATCCAGAAACCGAAAATAAAAATAACGAGTAGTCAGCACGGATTTCAAAAGGGGCGGTCACGAATAAACAACGGTGTTAAATTATTGAAAAAGTAACAGAAAGAATAGCGAAGGGTAAAACATTGGAGTTAATACACTTGGATTTTCAAAAGGTCTTCGATAAGATACCATATCTCTCGGGATTTTTATTTCCACTTGGCAAAACGCAATGCTCCACACGAGCCTCCTTCCACCTGACTTCATCTCACTTTTTCAGCAAATCCTTCTGTTCCTTTTCCCCTCATTTGTTTATCCAGCTTCCTCTTAAAGACATCTATTCTAATCGCTTCAACTACTTCTTGTCACTGCGAGTTCCACATTCTCACCACTCTCTGGGGAAAGTGGTTTCTCCTGAATTCCTTATTTGATTTATTGGTGACCATCTGATGTTTATGGCCCCTAGTTTTGGACTTCCCCACAAGTTGGGAACGTTTTCCCTCTGAGAATCCCTACGTGGTCAGTTTTTGGTAAAACATTAAAATGCCGACGTGGCAAAGAAGCAGAATGCAAAATGGTTAGAAAGGGTTAATTAGTTAGTGACTGAGATTGGGACAGGTGGCCTGGCCTCCTGCTGGGCCATATGTTTGCGTAGTCAGCAGGTTTGCATTGTCTTATCAATGTGGAGTCTTTGAAGTGATTCAAGGACTGGTCTGAATGTCTCCATGTTTATGGAAGATCAATATCGGTAACGAGCTTAGCCAAAGTTGAAAGACTTTCCAGGTTGGGAGATAAGGAACAGAAGGAACAGGGAACAACATTCCAAGTTGGAAGGTGAGGAAGTATCTCCTTTGATGTCTAACAGCAACATGGCCAGCACATGGACGATCTATGTTTGGCCGGCAATAATGTAACCTCGCATGGCAACCTGTGCCCGGCTTATGATTGGTGTTGACTCTTGTGTAATGATGTTCCAGCCCCTATCGATCTGTAAAAAGGTATGAGTTTTTGTCTTTGTCTTTGTCTCCTTATTCTGTTAGAATCGTTCGGATTCTCTCAGGAATCTGAATTGAAGCTACAGACTAAGACCTGCTATTAAAGTTGTGATGGACTTTAAAATGTATTCGACTTCAGTTTTTCCTGAACCAGACTGAGGGGAAAGAATCCAGATCGTCATTTGGTGGCCCGTACGGGCATCTTAACGGTCGTTCACCGAGCGTTCACGGAGTGAGAGGCGGATTGTCTCAGACACGGAAGAAGGAAATGGCGCCCCGATGTCAGTGGTCTTAATTTACTACGTCGGTTTTCCTCCAATCCGTCAGTCTGACGACGAATCGTCCAATCGCTAACACTCGTGTAGCGTCCTTACAAGATTCAGGTCAGTCTGGCGAATACACAGAAATTGCAGGAAGAGGTCAGTGGTCGAATATCACTGAGTGTCAGCTCCGACTGAGTGAATAACTTGTAAGCGGTAGGTCAGTGGTTAATATCGCTGAGGGTAGTCAGGGTTTAAGTTCCTGGTGATTGGATATAAACGGGAACTATTGATCAAAATATCACTGAGTCAGGGTTCGAATTCCTGGTGATTGGGTATAAACAGGAACTTCGAGTCCCTGGGGATTGGGTATGAACGGGAACTGATTGCTTGTGCTGATCGACTACAGAAGGAAGTGCCTGTCTCAACGTGCAGCCTTAGACTGGTTGTTAAGAAGGGAAATCCCCCACGCGAAGGTCAGGACCCTGAAGTGGGCGTAGGGACCAAGGGCAGTTCGGATTGTGAGGCACAAGCATCAGTACCGTCCTCAAATTCTGTAATAAGCAACTGAGTGGCGATAATACGGTTGTGTTGACTGGTTGAATGAGAATAAAAGACTGGGGAATGTCAACGTCCATTGGGAGGAACTAAAAACTTAGATGCCGCCAAAAAGGCTCAGGAATTAATGAGGAAAAATAACAGAGGTACCACAGCCCAAGAACTAATTGCTTTATGGAGACAGTACTGTAAAAAAAAATATGGATAGAATTAAGTGACTAGACAAATGTTTAAAAGACAAAGACCCGAAAAAGAAAGGTTTTGTTGTTTAAGTGTACTGTCCCTTTAAAAAGCCTGTCTTGATCAGTGTTTTTTTTGTCGGTGTTGTGGGCCTAGTCCCTCTCTCGCTCTCTCTCTGAAGCACGCAGCCTGTCTGAAATAAACATTGTCTCTCCCACATACAGATGTACGCAGGGCTGCAGGCTGGAATTTCTAACTCCAAGTCCTAATCTCTGTGTTTTCAAGATGTAACCACATTAAGCAGGTATCATTAGCAGCCGCCTGCTAAGATACGTTATATTCCTCTTTTATTAATTTATTAATGGTTTGGGCTTGTGTTTCTAGCACTGTAGCTATCCTTTGCAAATATATGGTCAGCATTTGATCCTCAGACAATTCCTTATCTGTATTTTAATTTATCTTTTAATATATCTTTAATGCGAGGCCCTAAATCTCTGACCTTTTGATCTAATGTTGTCAAATCAATGGTGTTAACAACTGAGGCAAAGGCAGTTGCTATATCACTTATCACAGATCTTTACGTCTCCATATTTGCCTATCTCTTTTTACGATGTCCACCTCCATTCCATGTCGCTCTTTGTTTTAACACTTGAGTTAGGAGGTCTTGATCTAATTGTTGAGTTTTCTTAGCATTCTCAATGCGAGTTATATAATTTGTCAGGGAAGGTCTCCCCTCTTTGGTCAGATCTTGTATTCTACTATTAATTTCAAATAAAATTGAATAGCCCCAGAACTTGTCAAAACTTCCTTATCATACTGTGGCAGGATAAAATTGATAGTTGTTTAGTACGCTGTGTCAGTACATAACTCAAGTTCCTTTTCATATGATTTGTTTTACATTCCTTTCTTATTAATTTTTCACTGTAGCGTGAAAACTTATATCTCAGTCAATTGTAGCCTTTGGCATTTCCGAGTGATTGGGACAATTTTACTAATATAACCTATACCAATTATTACCTCATGTTCACCTGTGTTCTGGGCAAGCCTCAGACAGTTCTCAACCGACTGGGTCATTTCTATCTGTTTGAACTGCTCTTGGCATGACAGACTGGCTTCTTGGGATGGAAGGGGTTAATATTAACTTGCTCTTGTGGTAGGAGTAACTTGATCCTTCTTCCTTTGATATTAAGTCTCCACCTTCAAAATTTCTCGGACTAGGCAATTTCTTTCTCCTGTTTTGTTTTCTGAATTTGTTTCGGGTAAAGGGATTATTCCTTTGAATAAATAAATAATAAATGAAGATTTGACAAATTAATCACTTGGACTCTCAAGAAGAGCCGCAATTGATTCTCTGTTTCTTTTAAAACAGGTGACCCTGTTTTTTTTGTGGGGGACCACGTGAGTGTTGATGGTGCAGGATTACCCAGAGTAGTTACAAAGTTACGGTGCAACCTTTGCTGGAGAAATTTGGTGCAGGAAACGATCCAGTGGTGTTAAAGATTTAAGACCTTAGCTGCAGACATCAGCGGATACCAAATGTCACAGCCTGGTGATATCAACCTGATTCTCTTCTTTTGAAAACATTTTGATTTGTTTTGTTTTAACCTATTTATTGTCTTCCGAGACAGAGTGCTCGAGGTGGGGAGATATGGGAGTTGCATCCAAAAGGAATTGCAAGCACTTCATCTCTACTATAAAACCACAAAGCCTGGACATAATTTGTTTCTGAAATTGGAATTGAATAGAAAAAATTATATAAGTTGCTATTTAAGCCCTCGAGAAAGGAAAAAAAAATACTTGTAATTTAAGGGGATAATCAAATTATATTTTAAAATAAAGGAAGTCCAGTCCAAATGGTTCCTATTGAATGCTGTGTATCAAAGAAGAATTCTTTTCGAGAGGGAAGAAAATTTTACATTGACAAGTCCTGTCAGTCCAACAATACTGCTCTCAAGTTGGGATAATTGTGAAATGATAGAAGGGACTCGGGCACAATGTAGTGGGATATTTTGGGAAATGAAAAGCGGTTCAAGAAAAATTAAGTGAGATGAATAAATTTTGGGATATTGGACGGGACTGTAAATATTGTATCGGACAGTAACGTTCCTCCAGGGCTCATGATAGGTAATATAATGGGTTATGTAAAATTGGATGAGAGGAAGTGATTGAGAATTAAAGTAAGAAACAGAGAAATTACACCAAATGGGAATTTCTCTAAAGTCATTGAATTGGGCATGATAAAAAAATCAATCTGGCATAAATATACAATCTAGTGGAAGTCAGGAAAGTGTAGTTGAGAATAGTAAATTGATAGTTTTCTCGTGGAGATATTTGTGTCCTTGCTATAATGAATAATGAGAAAACTACACTCAATAGCCTGGCCACTACCCTGACATCGGGACCATGCAGGGGGAGATAAGCACTCTAGACACCCCTGATCTTTTTGATAAGATAACCTGAAAACCTAAGAATGGCTACAGTGGACATAAAATATACAAATGTATGTTGCCATCATCTGAAACGGAGATCAGGATGAAGAACATGATAACAAAGGCCTATGGCCTGGTAAGCTATTGCAACCACTCTTTAAACAAACCAGTTGCTTTTACAGGACTGAATCCTACAGGACATATGATGTGTGCCATGGAAAATGTTCGGAAATACCATGAGGAAGAAGAGACTGGCCAGCAGAAAGTTAATATCCAAGAACACTAAGCTCATTCCTATGAGATGCTGCTAGTATGCGTAGATACATGAAGAAGATACATTGAAGAATGAGTCTCAGACAGGCTCAGTTACTTGACAACAGCACAACAGGAAAATGGTTAATGTGGTCCAGGCGAGTGAGAAATCCTTTTAAATAAGGCACTGACACATGGTCCATAGAGAAACCAACTAATTAATGAAACAGTCAGGAAACACTGGTATCAATCAAAAGGACTGAAATTAAAGTAAAGAGGGACACAGTAATTTGGATTCCCAAAATTCCGGGTTAGGTTCCCATCAGTTAAGAATAAAATTGGGAGAAACAATATTTAGAAGATATCCGCACGATGGATACAAAATTACAAGATTATGAGGGGCCCAGATAAAGTAGACAGGAAGTACCTGTTTCCCCTAGCAGAGGGTTCAAGAACTAGAGGACGTATATTTAAGCTGATTGGCTGGAACAAAATTAAAGGGATGTGTTACTAGACATGTTGTCACTGTGTGTCCACATAGTGTTGGACACAGCCTAGAAGCACAGTGTGGGTTTAATAATACCGGTACCAATCCGGATATTAACTGTACCATGGAGGCCCTAGAGGCGGATCTAAAACCCACTTAAGTGGCATATGCCGGAGAGGGCGAATATTGTGTTACAACTAATTTGAAAACGTTTAAATATGCCAAACTAACTTGTGATATTTTAAGTCCAGAATTCTAGTCCATTTCTGAAGTCCTGGTTCGGATTGGACCCGACGATCTGGTAGAGATACACCGGCATAACCTCACCACCTTACAAGTTTCTAAGAATGTCAGAAAGGACTTAAAAGCATATCAGGCCACATTTGGGTATCTGACACCCCTGTTGCCGAAATACTTGAAAGCATTGCGAATGGAGATACACGTCTCCCAGAAGGTTTATTATAACCTACAACAGGACAATAACAACATTAAGCATGACATTGACCAAATTAAAGTCACCACCTGGTGAAATGACATCTAGAATTTGGGACTGAATATACAGATCCATCTTTGGATTAGATTAATTTCATATGTATTAGTCGTAGTGCAGTTTGTTGTAATGTGCTTCTTGATTTTCATTGCATGTAATAAATGTAAGCAGAGGATGAAGGGTTTGGCAAAGATAGTAAAACAGAGCCTGGGTGAGAATGTCCCCATTGTCTCTGTGGTTTCAACTAACAACACAACTTAATGGTACAGGGAGTAGCACCTGCTGGGGTAAGGTGCATGTAAAAGGGAAGACAATTATAGTTTGATAGGATTATCAGATGCTCTGCCTCTCTTCCACCCGGACTGGTGGCCAACACGAAGGGAATCTGGTTAAGATGAGGTACAGCATCTATCGGGATATTGTAGGGAGAAATTGGATTAAGGGATATAATGGGGAGGGCACCAATTCAAAGGCGTAAAATGGTCTGAAAGGTACCATTCAGTCTAGTTAGGCTGGAAACAAAATATAAAGCACCATGAGATATTTGACTATCTTAGCCTTTTCAAACTAACATGAATAGGTTTAGCTGACCAAGGACATTCGCAGCTTGCTTGAGAGATGTTTAGAAGGAGTCTGTTCCTGAGAACAGATAAGAGTACAAAGGCGTATTGATGAAACATGTCTGTGTTTTATTGGGACTTATCTAGTTCAAGGGCTAGTCATATTCATTGCTATAATTCTTATAGTTTATTCTTTACTTAAATGTTGCTGCGCTGCAGAACCTGCAGAACCAGTGACCACCGTAATAATTGGTTATCATGAAATGATAAAAGGGGGGAATGAGAATCCCTACGTGGTCAGTTTTTGGTAAAACATTAAAATGCCCACGTGGCAAAGAAGCAGAATGCAATATGGTTAGAAAGGGTTAATTAGTTAGTAACTGAGATTGGTACAGGTGGCCTGGCCTCCTGCTGGGCCATATGTTTGCGTAGTCAGCAGGTTTGCATGGTCTTCTCAATGTACAGTCTTTGATGTGATTCAAGGACTGGTCTGAATGTCTCCATGTTTATGGCAGATCAATATAGGTAACGAGCTTAGCCAAAGTTGAAAGACATTCCAGTTTGGCAGATAAGGAACAGAAGTAACAGGGAACAACATTCCAAGTTGGAAGGTGAGGAAGTATCCCCTTTGATGTCTAACAGCAACATGGCCAGCACATGGACGATCTATGATTGGCCGGCAATAATGTAACCTCGCATGGCAACCTGTGCCCGGCTTATGATTGGTGTTGACTCTTGTGTAATGATGTTCCAACCCCTATCGATCTGTACAAAGGTATGAGTTTTTGTCTTTGTCTTTGTCTCCTTATTCTGTTAGAATCGTTCGGATTCTCTCAGGAATCTGAATTGAAGCTACAGACTTTGACCTGCTGTTAAAGTTGTGATGAACTTTAAAATGTATTCGACTTCAGTTTTTACTGAACCAGACTGAGGGGAAAGAATCCAGATCGTCACCTCCGTCTAACCTATCAATCCCTTTCATTATCTTAAAGACCTCTATTAGTTCACCTCTCAGCCTTCTCTTCTCGAGCGAAAAGAGCCCCGGCCCGCTCAGCCTTTCTTGATAAGTGCATCCTCTCAGTTCTAGCATCATCCTTCTGAATCTTATCAGTCAATGCCTCAATAACAATTTTATAGGATAGATACCAGAACCGTATGGAATATTCCAAATGTAGTCCAAACAAGGTTCTGCACAAGTTTAACATAACTTCTCTGCTTTTCAATTCTATCCCGCAAGAAATGAGCCCCAATGCTTGATTTGCCTTTTTTATGGCCTTGTTATCTGGCGTCGCTACTTTTGGTGATTTATATATCTGTACCCCGAGATCCCTTTGCTTCTCCAACCCATTTAGAATCTAATTAATCAAGCAGTATGCGACCTCCTTATTCTTCCTGCCAAAATGCACCACCTTACATGCAGTCGGCATCAGAGAGCTGGCAACTTGAACGCCGCCGTTGTCTACCAAAAGGAAATCGGCGATCGAGAAGCGGCTTTAGCGCAAATTTCAGTTGTCGGTAATATTAGAGTAAGGGAACGACCAGTAAAGGTAGAGTAGGATCACGAACAATAATGTTGGAATAAGGTCACCATCAGTAATGTTGGAGTAGGATCACAATCAATAATGTTAGAGCAGGGTGACCACCAGAAATGTGAGATTAACGTCACCACTAGTAATGTTAGAGTAGGGTCACCACCAGAAATGTTAGACTAGCATCACCACCAGTAATGTTAGATTGGAATCACCATCAGTAATGTTAGAGTAGGGTCAGCACCATTAATGCTAGTGTTGGGTAACCACTGGTAATGTTAGAGATGGGTCACCACCAGTAATATTAGGTTCAGTTCACCATCGTCGGTTGTGCTCAAGACTTGTGCTCCAAAACTAGCCGCGCCTCTTGCCAAACTGTTCCAGTACAGCTTCAGCACTGGCATCTACCCGAAAATGCGGACAATAGCCCAGGTATGTACTGTCCACAAAAAGCAGGACAAATCTAATACGCCCAATTACTTCCTCATCAGTCTACTTTCAATCATCGGCAAAGTAATGGAAGGTTTCGTGGACAGTGCTATCAATCGGCACTTACTAACAAATAACCTGCTCATCGATGCTCAGTTTGGGTTCCGCCAGCACCACTTGGCTTCAGACCTCATTACAGCCTTGGTCCAAACATGGGCAAACGAGCTGAATTCCCGAGGTGAGGTGAGAGTGAATGCCCATGACATCAAGGCAGCATTTGACCGAATGTGACATCAAGGAGCACTAGTAAAATTGAAGTCAATAGGAAACAAGGGATAACTCTCTAATGGCCGGAGTTGTACTTAGCATAAAGGAAGACGCTAATAGTTGTTGGATGCCAATCATCTCAGCCACAGGATGCACTGCAGCAACTCATCAAGGATACTTCAACAGCACCTCACTAGCCCACGACCTCGACCACCGAGAAGGACAAAACCACCTGCACGTTCCCCTCCAAGACACACACCAACCCGACGTGGAAAGAGAACGCCGTTCCTTCATCGTCGCTGGGTCAAAATCCTTGAACTCCTTTCCTAACAGCACTGTGGGAGAACCTTCACCACACGGACTGCAGTGCTTCAAAAAGGTGGCTCACCACCAACTTCTCAAGGGGAATCAGGGATGGGCAAAAAATTCTAGCCTTGCCAGCGACGCCCACATCTATTAAAGGAATAAAAAATATATATATTAGAATAGGGTCACCACCAATAATGTTAGAGTTGGGTAACCACCAGTAATGTTAGAGTAGGATCACCACCAGTAATGTTAGAGTATGATCACCACCAGTAATGTTAGTGTATGATCACCACCAGTAATGTTAGAGTAGGATCACCACCAATAATGATGGAGCAGATTCACCATAAGTAATGTTAGAGTAAAATCACCACCGGTAATGTTAGAGTAGAGTCCCCCCCAATAATGTTATGGAACTTTCACCACCAATAATGTTACAGTGGGGTCACCACCAGTAATTTTCGAGTAGAGTCGCCATCAATAATGTGATAGAAGATTGACCACCATTAATGTTTGAGTTGGGTCACCACCAGTAATGTCTGAGTTGGATCACCGTCAGTAATGTTAGATTAGATTCACCATCGGTAATGTTAGAGTAGTGTCACAACTAGTAATGTTACAGTTGGGTCACCACAATAATGTTAGAATAGGGTCACCGCCATAAATGTTAGAGTAGGATCACCGCCAGTAATGTTAGAGTAGGATCACCGCCAGTAATGTTAGAGTCGAGTCACCACCAGTAATGTTGGAGTGCAGTCATCATGAGCAATGTTAGAGTCGGGTCACAACCAGTCATGTTACCGTTGGGTCACCACCATTAATGTGAGAGTAGGATCACTGACTGTGATCTTAGAGTAGAGTCACCACGAGTAATGTTAGAGTATAGTCACCATAAGTTATATTAGAGAAGGGTCAACACTATTAATGTTCGAGTAGTGTCGCCACCAGTAATGTTAGAGGAGGGTCAACAACATTAATGTTAGAGAAGGGTCAACACCAGTGATGTTAGAGTAGAGTCACCACCAATATTTTTAGAGTAGGGTAAACGCTTGTAATGTTAGAGAAGTTTCAAGATCAGTAATGTTTACAGTAGGGGCACCACCAGTAATGTTAGAGTAGAATCACCACCAGTAATGTTAGAGTAGAATCACCACCAGTGATGTTAGAGTAGAATCACCACCAGTGATGTTAGAGTAGAATCACCATCAGTCATGTTTGATTAGATACACCATAATAATGTTGGAGAAGGGTCACCACCATTACTGTTAGAGTAGAGTTACCACAGTAATGTTAGAGTAGAGTTACCACAGTAATGTTAGAGTAGAGTTACCACAGTAATGTTAGAGTAGAGTTACCACAGTAATGTTAGAGTCGGGTCACCAACATTAATATTAGAGTAGAATCAACACAAGTTATGTTGGATAGGGTCATCAGAAGTAATGGTAGAGAAGGGTCACCACCAGTAACGTTGGAGTAGAATCACCACAAATAAAGTAAGTGTGGAATCACTATCAATAATGTTAGTGTTGATCTACAACCAGAACTGTTAGAGGAGGGTCACCACCAGTAATGTTACAGTAGCGACACCACCAGTAATGTTACAGTAGCGACACCACCAGTAATGTTAGACTAAAATCACCATCTGCGATGTTCGAGTCGGGTCACCACCAGTAATGCGAGAGCAGGGTCACCATCAGAAATGTTAGAGTACTGTCGCCATCAGTAATGTTAGAGTAGGATCACCACCAGTAATGTTAGAGGAGGATCACCTCCAGTAATGTTAGTGTTGAATCAAACACCAGTAATGTTAGAGAAGTGTTACTACCAGTCATGATCGAGTAGCGACACCACAAGTAAATGTTCGAGTAGAATCACCACCTGTAATGTTAGAGGAGATTAACCACCAGTAATGTTAGTGCAGAATCACCACCAGTAATGTTAATGTAGGGTCACCACCAGTAACGTTAGAGTACGTTCACCACCACTAATGTCAGAGTAGAGTCACCACCAGTAATGTTAGACTAGAGTGAACACAAGTAGTGTTAGATGAGAGTCACCACCAGTAATGTTAGAGGAGGATCACAACAGTAATGTTAGAGTCGGGTGACGACGAGTGATGTTGGAGTAGAATCACCACCATTAATGTTAGAGTAGAGTCGCCAGCAGTAATGTTGGAGAAGGGTCACCACCAGTAATGTTAGAGTAGAATGACCACCAGTAATATTAGAGTGGGGTCACCATCAATAATGTTTGAGTAGCGTCACCACCAGTAACGTTAGAGTAGGTTCACAACTAGTAATGTTCGTGCAGGATCACCACCAGTCATGTTTGAGGAGGGTCAACACCGGTTATGTTAGACTAGGGTCACCACAAGTCATGTTGGAGTAGACTCACTGCCAGTATTGTTAGTGTCGTGTCGCCATCAATAATGTTAGAGAAGTGTCACCAGCAGTAATGTTAGAGTAGGGTCACCTCCAGTAATGATAGTGCTGAATCACAACGAGTAACGTTGATAGATTCACCACCAGTATTGTTACAGGCGAGTCAACAATATTAATGTTAGACTAGGGTCAACATCAGTAATGTTAGATTAAAGTCAGCAGCAGGATAGTTAGAGCAGGGTCACCACCTGGAATGTCAGAGATGCTTCACCACCAGTAATGTTAGCGTAGAGTCACCACCAGCAATGTTAGAGTACAGTCACCACAAGTAGTGTTAGGGGAGGGTTACCAATATTAATGTTAGAGCAGGGTCAACACCAGTGATATTAGAGCAGAATCACCACGAGTAATGATAGAGGACAGTCACCACCAGTATTGTGAGAGCAGGTTCGCCACTTGTAATGTTAGAGAAGTTTCACGATCAGTAATGTTACGGTAGGGTCACCAACAGTAATGTTAGAATAGGGTCACCATCAGTAATGTTGAAGTAGAGTCACCACCAGTAATGTTTGAGTAGGGTCACCATCAGTAATGTTAGAATAGGGTCACCATCAGTAATGTTGGAAGAGGGTCATCATTAGTCGTGTTAGAGCAGATTCATCAAAATTAATATTAGAGTGGGGTCACCAGAAGTAATGTTATAGTCGTGTCACTACCATTAATGTTAGAGTAGGATCACCAACAGTAATTCAGTAATGTTAGAATAGGGTCACCATCATTAATGTTAGAGTAGAATCACCACCAGCAATGTTAGAGTAGAATCACCACCAGTAATGTTAGAGCAGAGTCACCACCAGCAATGTAAGAGTAAAATCACCACCAGTAATGTTAGAGAAGAGTCACCACCAGCAATGTAAGAATAAAATCACCACCAGTAATGTTGGATTAAAATCACTACCACTCATGTTTGATAAGTGTCACCGTCAGTAATGTTGGAGTAGGGTCACCACCAATAATATCAGAGTAGATTCTCCACCATTAATGTTAGTGTTGGGTCACCACCAGTAAGGTTAGAACCGTGTCATCACCAGTAGTGTTAGATACGAATCATCACCGGTCACCATCACATTGCAAAACAATTTTAATTTTATAATAGAAGAGGGAAGATATCGCCGAATTATCATAAGGACCCACAGGGATCTCAGAACTAGCACATTCCCTTTGGGGTTTCTTTCCCTTCATTAATTTTTTGGAGGGAATTTCAAGGATGGAAGTACATTATTTCCCGATTGGCACTCAAGGGTGCGATTAAACATAATATCTCCCCTTATTTGTTAAGTGACTGTAACTAACGTCAAGTTTATGTAACCTGTTTTTTCTCACCGAGGCACTGATTGATCTATAAAGGGGGAGCAGTTATGGATCTCGGATATTCGTCAGTCTGAACCAAAAAGCTGGACGGAATTCACCTGCTCTTCCAAAAATGGGACGGGCAGCAATTCTCCTGATAAAAGATATTTACTACCCTATACTGGCATTCGTTGGTGTTCCGGGTAAGACATTGTATCCTAATGTTTAATAGCTGTTGACTATGTAACCGCTTTGGTGCCTGTTTGATCATGTTACAGATTCCCGATAATGACCTCATTGTAAAATCACAGAGTCGATGGGAAAAAGTGATAAATATCAGTTCATAATCAACGGTTCCGGGCTGCAGGCAAGACACTATTCTGGTCGATAAATCGGAGACAATGGGTGCACGTATTTTCTCGCTTGACAGCAGGAGGGCGGGTAACGCCATTCCATTGCACAGTAGTCAGCTCACGAAAGTTTGTTTTGCCTGACTGCATTGCACCGATTCAATTGCTAACAGGCACGATGGGCCGAATGGCCTTCTTATAAGCTGTATCCGTATGTGGCTCTGTGATTCTATGATCACTCTGCTTAATATGGGTAATTACTTGGATTAAGACATTTCCCTCTAACAGGTGACTTTGAAAGATAATGTGTGAAGCATTTGTTCAAACCACAGCGAACGCGGCCCAGGGAATTGCATCTTGCTGCAAAGAACCTTTGCGGGTTTCTCCAGTTGCCACTCTGCTATCCTGCAGGGCCGTCTGGGATATTCCGGGGTTGATTTTGGACTTTACCATCGAAGGTTTACCATCGCCTGGGCGGAATGCGTGGGCAAATCAGTAGCACCAATTCAGGGGATAACTGATAAATTTGAGTGGGTGGAATCCGTGGTGAAACCTTCATGGCGGTGTGAGCTCAGCGCTCAACGCTGCACCGAAATATATATCTGGATGGATGACAGAGAATCTGGTTACTTATTGACTTTCAAAAATCAACAAGGTCACCCGCTTCCCTCCCCCAATCCTCATTCTCCAGGTGCTCCCCGTTTCCAGGCTGTTCTTGGAAATCTCGGACCAGCTATTTTTATCCCTTTAATTTTTCTGTGTAATTTATTCCTTCTTTTTAACATTCTCGCTAATGCTCTCCCTTAAAAAGGAGCCCGTGTACATCACCGTAAGGAGCATCACTGCTGAACATTTCAAATATATACAGTGAGATTCCACCTGAGTGTCCCCAGTAAATTTCCTCTTCTCCCTCTTTCTTACAGCAAATGTAGTGACAATTGTGATTCTCTCCAGAGGAAATTGCGGCCTTTCCAAATGTGTCTCTGTCTACATGGTGGCCATGGCAACAGCAGATCTACTGGTCATCATCTTCAATGTAATAGTCAATCAGATATTCAATTATCACTTTCCGTATTCTTTCCTGTCCTACACTGTGGTTTGTAAGTTCATTCTGTACAATAATTGTGCCGTAGTTGATATGTCGGTATGGTTTACAGTTTCGTTTTCATTTGACCGATTTGTGTCGATTTGCTTTCAAGAGTTTAAAAGGAAGTATTGGACCAAGAGAACGGCAATCGTGGTTACAGGAACGATCACTGTCCTGGCTTATTTAAAGGGCATTCCTATGTTGTTTTCATATGGACCTGAACGAATAATTAACAATGTGCAGTGGGGATGCTGGCCAAAGATGGAAGTTTTTACATTACCTGCATGGGAAGCATACAGCTGGATTCAGACTCTGTCAGCCCCATTGATTCCCTTTGCTTTCATAGCACTGTTTAATTCTTTGACAGTAAGAAGAATTTTAGTGGCCAATAGAGTCCGCAGAGAACTCCGCGGTCACAACACTAACAATCAGAGTGACCCAGAGGTGGAGAACCGAAGGAGATCCATCATTTTACTCTTCACGATATCGGGCAGTTTTATACTGTTGTGGATAACAGCTGCCGTGAGTTTTTCTGTCACCAGGCTTTCGAGCACCGTTTATTTCCAAGGTGATTATTCAAACCCTGGATATATCGCCACTGAAAGCGGATATCTGCTCGAGTTTTTGAGTTGCTGCACAAATACGTGTATTTATGCAGTTACCCAGAGGAATTTCAGAGAAGAACTGAAAAATCTACTGAAATCTCCCTGGTCACTGATTCGCAGATTGGTTAAAAATTAGATAAAATTAAATCAAACCAAAGATTCTTCTCATAACTAAATCGAAATTTCAAATCATTCTCTGTATTAGAAAGTCCATCTTTCTGGTAATCTGAAAAATTGGAGATGTTGGGCAATGATCTGAAATAAAATAAAATTATGGAAAATAAAACCTGTTGAAGGTAACTGCAATATTACTTGTCGGGTTCACCGGGGCAACAGTAGCATCAGCAGGGATCCTGTTGCGGAATTGGAGCAGGTTCCTGAAAGTTCATTAACAATTAGCTGCGAGAGTGAAGTAATGCTCATTCTCAGCTCCTGCCTGTCACCATGACGTTTAACTTCCTTATGGAAGCGCACGAGAAGAAAGAGCCATTATTGCAAAGAGTGTGAAAGGGGAACATTCGTGCACGGAGTGAGCAATTTGAGAGTTTGGTCATTGTCGAAGTTCGGTGCGGTGGGTGAAAGAGATGCTGCTTTGCCTTTTTTTCCTGACTTTTTTTCCGCAGAACGGCGGCGGAACTGAGCAGCAGCAGCAGACCGAGATTGGGGATAAAAGCAGCAGCAGACCGAGTTCCGAGAGCGGGTCGAAAAGCAGCAGCAGACCGAGTTCCGAGAGCGGGTCGAAAAGCAGCAGCAGACCGAGGCCCGAGAGTGGGAATAAAAGCAGCAGCAGACCGAGGCCCGAGAGCGTGGATACAAGCAGCAGCAGACCGAGATTGGGGAAAAAAGCAGCAGCAGACCGAGATTGGGGATAAAAGCAGCAGCAGACCGAGTTCCGAGAGCGGGTCGAAAAGCAGCAGCAGACCGAGGCCCGAGAGCGGGAATAAAAACAGCAGCAGACCGAGGCCCGAGAGCGGGGATACAAGCAGCAGCAGACCGAGGCCCGAGAGCGGGGATAAAAGCAGCAGCAGACCGAGGCCCGAGAGCGGGCATAAAAGCAGCAGCAGACCGAGGCCCGAGAGTGGGGATAAAAGCAGCAGCAGACCGAGGCCCGAGAGCGGGGATAAAAGCAGCAGCAGACCGAGGCCCGAGAGCTGGGATAAAAGCAGCAGCAGACCGAGGCCCGAGAGCGGGGATAAAAGCAGCAGCAGACCGAGGCCCGAGAGTGGGGATAAAAGCAGCAGCAGACCGAGGCCCGAGAGCGGGGATAAAAGCAGCAGCAGACCGAGGCCCGAGAGCGGGGATAAAAGCAGCAGCAGACCGAGGCCCGAGAGCGTGGATACAAGCAGCAGCAGACCGAGGCCCGAGAGCGGGGATAAAAGCAGCAGCAGACCGAGGCCCGAGAGTGGGGATAAAAGCAGCAGCAGACCGAGGCCCGAGAGCGGGGATTAAAGCAGCAGCAGACCGAGGCCCGAGAGTGGGGATAAAAGCAGCAGCAGACCGAGGCCCGAGAGTGGGGATAAAAGCAGCAGCAGACCGAGGCCCGAGAGCGGGGATAAAAGCAGCAGCAGACCGAGGCCCGAGAGCGGGGATAAAAGCAGCAGCAGACCGAGGCCCGAGAGCGGGGATAAAAGCAGCAGCAGACCGAGGCCCGAGAGTGGGGATAAAAGCAGCAGCAGACCGAGGCCCGAGAGCGGGGATAAAAGCAGCAGACCTGCAACAAGAGTAAACAGCAGTGTGACGTCACTGGTGAGGCAGGTAATTGATTGGCAGCGACTGTGGGCTAAGTTTTAAGTTAACAAATAGCAGAGAACTAAATTTTGAAAACTCAACTTAATTTAATTGGTCTGATAAATTAAAAGAGGTAAATAATTTGATTAACACTAACTTAATTAATTATATAAGTAAAACAATGGGAGAACAGGAGATGTGTTGCGGCAGCAATATGTGGGAGCTTGTGGACAGTTTGTCCAGGGCGACTACATCTGCGGTAAGTGTCTGTGGCTCAAGGAACTTCGGCTGCGAGTTGAGGAGCTGGAGTCCGAGCAGTGGACATTGCGAGATATCAAGGAGGGAGGAAGCTACCCGGACCTTTCCCTCCAGGAGGCAGCCACACCACTGAGATTAAATACTTTAGAATTGACACGTGGTCTGGGACAGGAGGGTGTGACTGCGAGTGAGGCAGGTCCGGGGATCCAGGAGGTAGAATAGCAGGAGCCTCAGTCCATGTGCTTGTCCAATAGAATTGAGGTTCTTGGAACTCTTGTGGACAAGTGAGGAGACTGTGGGGAGGATAAGCAAACTTACAGTGGCACCGTGGTACGGAAAGCCGTTCAAGTGGGGGGAGTAAAAGGGAAGGTGGTTGTAATAGGCAACATTATAGTTAGTGGGACGGACACTGTTCTCAGCAGCCAGGAGCATGAGTCCCGAAACCTATGTTACCTACCCGGTGCCAGGGTTAAGGACATCTCCTCCGGGCTGGAGAAGAAATTGAAGTGGGAGGGGGAGGATCCAGTTGTCGTGATCCACGTCGGTACCAACGACAGAGGTAGGACTAAGAAAAAGTTTGTGCTCAGAGAGTTTGAGCAGCTAGGGAGTAAATTAAAAAGCAGAACCAAAAAGATAATAATCTCTGGACTAGTACCTGAGCGACGAGCAAATTGGCATCGGTTCAATCGGATCAGGGAGATGAATGGGTGTCTCAAATATTGATGTGGCAGAAAGGTGTTTCGATTCGAGGGGGACTGGCACCAGTACTGGGGAAAGAGAGAGCTGTTCTGTTTGGACAGACGACACCTGAACTATGTTGGGGCCAGTGTTCTAGCGAATCGAATAACGAGGGAGGCAGATAGTGCTTTGAACTAAATAAGTGGGGAAGGTTCCCGCTGCAGAGAAATCAAGAATGCTAAATAGAAAAGATAAGGAAGCAGTGCAGGAAAGTGATAGGAGTAAGGATAGCCAAATTGTGTCAGGAACGTACAGATCACACAAACACATACCTGTTATTTATATGGACTTCCAGAAGGCATTTGATAAGGTCCCACGTAAGAGACTGTGAGCGAAGTTAGACGCCCATGGAATCGATGGAAATGTACGGACTTCGTCAGGAAGTTGGCTGACCGAAAGGCAGCAGAAAGTAGGGGTAATGGGTAGGTACTCACATTGGCAGGATGTGACCAGTGGAGTCCCGCAGGGATCTGTCTTGGGGCCTCAATTATTCACAATATTTATTAAGGACTCGATGAAGACATAGAATGTCGCATATCTAAGTTTGCCGATGACACAAAGATTGGTGGTATTGTAAGCTGTGTAGATGAAAACATAAAATTACAAAGGGATATTGATAGATTAGGTGAGTGGGCAAAACTGTGGCAAATGAAATTCAATGTAGACAAATGTGAGGTCATCCACTTTGGATCAAAAAAGGTTAGAACAGGGTACTTTCTAAATGGTAAAAAGTTAAAAACAGTGCATGTCCAAAGGGACCTAAGGTTTCAGGTACATAGATCATTGAAGTGTGATGAATACGTGCAGAAAATTATCAATAAGGCGAATGGAATGCTGGCCTTTATATCGAGCGGACTAGAGTACAAAGAGGCAGAAGTTATGCTGCAGCTATTCAAAACCCTGGTGAGAATGCACCTGGAGTACTGTGAGCAGTTCTGGGCACCGCACCTCCGGAAGGACATATTGTCCTTGGAGGGAGTGCAGCGTAGGTTTACTGGAATGATACCCGGACTTCAAGGGTTAGGTTAAAGGGAGAGATGACACAAATTGGGGTTGTATTCTCTGGAGTTTCGAAGGAAGAGGGTTGATCAAATCGACGTTTACAAGATATTAAGGGGAACGGATTCGGGTGGATAGAGAGAAGCTATGTCCCCTTGTTGGGGATTCTAGGAGTAGGGGGCACAGTCTAAAAATTAGAGCCAGATCTTTCAGGAGAGAGATTAGAAAACATTTCTGCACACAAAGGGTGGCAGAAGTTGGGAACTCTCTTCCGCAAACGGCAAGTGATATTAGCTCAATTGCTAAATTTAAATCTGAGATAGATAGTATTTTAGCAATCAAAGGTATTAAGGGATATTTGCTAAAGGCGGGTATATGGAGTTAGATCACAGATCAGCCATGATCTTATCAAATGGTGGAGCAGGCACGAAGGGCTGAATGGCCTGCTGCTGTTCCTATGTTCCTGTGTTCCTAATATTGCACTGACAAATAGGGTCAGGGTAAGATTGGAGGGTGGCAAATGTAACCCCACTATTGAAAAGGGAGGGAGAGAGAAAACAGGGAACGACAGAAAGTTCAGTCCAACATCAGTCGGAGGGAAAATGCTAAAGTCTATTATAAAGGATATGATAACAGGACACTGAGAAAATATCAACGGGGTTAGACAAAGTCAACATGCATTTATGAAAGGGAAATCGTGTTTGCAAACCTACTGGAGTTTTTTGAGGTTGTAACTGGTAGAATAGATAAGGAAGAACCAGTGGGTGTGGTTTATTTGGATTTCCAGAATTCCTTTGATAAATTCCCACACAAGAGGTTAGTGTGCAAAATTGAAGCATGTGGGATTGGTGGTAATGTCCTGGCATGGATTGAAAATTGGTTAACAGACAGAAAACAGAGAGTTGGAATAAATGTGTATTTTCGGTGTGGCAGGCAATGACTAGTGGGGTACCACAGGAATCAGTGCTGGGCCCCAGCTGTTCACAATATATGTTAATAATTTGGATGAGGGAACCAAATGTATTATTTCCAAGTTTGCTGACGACACAAAACTAAGTGGGATCGGGAATTGTGAGAAGGATGCAAAGATGCTTCAAGGCGATTTAGACAAGTTCAGTGAGTGGACAAATACACGGCAGATGCATTATAATGTGGATAAATGTGAAGTTATCCACTACGGAAGGAAAAACAAAAAGGGAGAGCATTATTTAAATGATGATAGATGGGGGAATGTTGATTTACAAAGGGGCTTAGCTATCCTTGTACACCAGTCACTGAAAGCAAACATGCAGGTGTAGCAAGCAGTTCGGAACGCAAATGGTATGTTGGCCTTGGTTGCAAGAGGGTTTGAGTACAGGAGCAAGGATGTCTTACTGCAGTTACACAGGGCCTTGTTGAGACCGCACCTGGTGTATTGTGTGAAGTTTTGTTCTCCTTACCGAGGAAAGGATATACTTGCCATTGAGGGAGTGCAGCGAAGGTTCACCCGACTGATTCTTGGGATGGCAGGAATGTCGTATGAGGAACGATTGGGTCGATTCGGCCTGTATTCATTCGAGGTTAGAAGAATGAGAGGGGATCTCATTGAAACATATTAAATTCTGATAGGTCTAGACCGACTTGATTCAGAGAGGATGTTTCCCCTGGCTGGGGGTGGGGTCCAGAACCATAGATCACAGTCTCAGGATACGGGTGAACTCATTTAGGAATGAGATGAGGAGAAATGTCTTCACTCACAGGGCGGTGAACCTGTGGAATTATCTACCATAGAAGGCTGTGGAGGCCAAGTCACTGAATATATTTAAGATGGAGCTAGATATTTTTCTAGACACAAAAGGCATCAAGGGGTATGGGGAGAGAGCTGGAGTATGGCATTGAGATTGAGAGTCACCCATGATCATATTGAATGGCGGAGCAGGCTCGAAGGGCCAAATGGGCTGAATGGCCTGCTCCTGTTCCAAATTTCTATGTTTCTATGTTTCTCATTCAAGAGGAGAGATGAAAGCAGGTGGCAAGTGAGTCCGTTTATTGCCTTGAAGTGGGTGCACCCGGTGTGAGAACATTAAGTTGGACAGAAAGCTAGTAACAGACACGCTGATGTGGAAGGGGAGACAGAGTTTAGGAAGAGACGTCAGAGCTACAGAGTTCCCAGCGAGAGATGGCGGACCAGCTACACCAGAGTATGAGCTGGACTATAAGGTTTTCCAATAAGGAGAAGGGGTTAGGCTGTCGGAAGAGAAAGATCTCATTTGACACTTCATGTGAATCAAAGATTGTGGGAACCGGAAGGGATAGAGCTGTTGAGAAATGCTGACAGTCTCATTCCCATCAAGGCAGTGATCAGAGAATCAAAGAACCTTACAGCACAGAAGGAGGCCGTTCGGCCCGGCGTGCCTGTGCTGGCTCTCGGAAGAGATGTCCAATTCAATCCCACGCCCCAGCTTTTTCGCATAACGCTGCAAATTAGTCCTCTTCAATGCATGTCCAATTCCCTCTTGAAAGTTCCTGTAGAATCTGTTTCCACCACTCTTTCAGGGAGTGTGTTCCAGATCTCAACAACCCTCCGTCTGAAAAAAAATGTCTACTCACTTACGCTCTAGTTCTGTGGCCAATTATTTTAAATCTATGACCTTTGTTTACCGACCCACTTGTCAGAGGAAAGTTTCTCCCCATTTGCTCTACCAAAACCCCGCATTATTTTGAATACGTCCACTAGGGCTCCTTGGATTCTCAGGTTTATAAAAATCTGTTGTTTTATCCACTGAGCTATTGTGGCTCTGACGTTGGCTGTGGACACAGCCACCTTCACTGGCTGACATGCAAGGTTACATGCCCCGCCCGCCATATTGAGCATTTCCGACTGCAGTGATCCCTCCTGGACAGCGCATTTCTCTCGCATACCGAGACTGACTGCCTCCCACAGAGTTCACTTCACAAATACTCACCCTCCCACCAACTACAAGCTCTTTAATAGTGGCGTCAGATGTGACAAGTGATGATCCCCATTGATCTGTACTGGAGCCTTATCTTTTCACTGTAACAATTAATAATTTGGATGAAGCAATAGAGAGTTGTATGTCCCAGTTTCAAGGTGACACACATTTAGGAAGGTGAGTAAGTAGTGCAAATCGGAGCAGAAAGTTACAAGGGGACGTTGGCAGATTAAGTGAATGGGCAAAACTTTCTAAATGTTGTAAAAGTGGGAGCATTGGAACAGGAGGAGGCCTTCCTGCCAAACGAGCCTGCTCTGCCATTCAATTAGATCATTGGCTGACCTGTATCTCACATCCATCTACGAGCTTTAACTAACCCTTAATATAATTACCGAACAAAAATCTATCAATTGCAGTTTTAAAAAATTTCAATTGACCCCGAACCGGAGCAGCTTTTTAGGGGACAGAGTTCCAGATTTCCGCTATCCATTATGTGCAGAAGTGCTTCCTGACATCATCCCTGAACAGTCTAGATTAAATTCAAGGTTCTGCCCCCTTGTTCTGGACTATCTAATCAGAGGAAATCGGTTTTTTTGTCCCTATCAAATGATGTAATCATCTTAAACACCTCAAACAAATCTGTCCTTAATCTTCTATTCCCGGGGAAATCCAAGCCTAGTCTATGCAACATATCCTCATAATTTCACCCTGGTATCATTCTGATGAATCTGTTCTGCACCTCCTCCAAGGCCAATATATCATTTGTGAGGTGCGGAGAACAGAACTGAAAATAGTACGACAGATACGAGAAGCTAAGAATTGTGAGCGAGCAAAGAGATTCATTGGTACCAATCTCATGAGCACTGCATGACATGCGTTGTATTAATGGATTGCATAGTATCCTAACAGCATAAATTTCTTGCTTTCGTACTCTATGCTTCTATTTATAAAGCCAAGGATCCCATATCCTTTTTAACATCCTTCTCAACTTGCTCTGCCACCTTCAAAAATGTGCTTTTGTGTACCCAGAAGTCTCCCTGCTCATGTACCCACTTTAAAATTGCACCATTTAATTGATAGTGCCTCTCCTCATTCTTCCTACCATAATGTATCACTTCACACTTCTCTGCGTTAATTTTATCTAACTTGAGTCTACCCATTTCACGAGTCTCTCCATGTCAACCTGAAGTATGTTACTATCCTTCACATTGTTTACTCCATTTCTGAGTTTCGTGTCACAGGCAAACTTTGAAATTATAACCTCTATTCCCAAGTCCAGGTTATTAACATCTAACACTGATAGCATTCGTCCTACTACTGAGCCATTGGGAACACGAGTGTATACTTCCCTCCAGTCTAATAAACAACCGTTCAACACAACTCTCTACTTTCTGTCCCTTAGCCAATTTTGTATCCTTGCTGCCACTGCCCCTTTAATCCCATGTGGTTTAATTTTGCTAACCAATCTATTATGTGGTACTTTATCAAACCCAATTTGAGAGTCGAGATACATAATATCAACCACACTACCATCACCAACCTTCTCCAGTACTTCATTAAAGAACTCAATCAAGTTAGTCAAACGTGCGTTTCCTTTAACAAGTAAATGCTGACTTTCATTTATTATCCCATACTTTTCCGGGGTTATGGGGAATAGCGCGGGGCGGGGTGGGAGGTGGCGTACTGGAGGGTGGCACTAATTGGACAGCTCTTTCAAAGAGCTGGCACGGGCACGATAAACTGAGTGGTCTCGTTCTGTGCAGTATCATTCTATGTTTCCATCTTACCCGTCCTCTCCAATCTGAACCGTTTTGGTGAATCTGACTTCTTCTTCTCAACCTGACCTCTTCTGCACAATTTGATCCCTTCTCCTCAATGTGATTCCTTCTCTTAAATGTGACCATTTTTCTCAAGCTGACCACTTCTCCCCAATCTGACCCATCTCCCCTACCTTATCTCTTCTCCTCAATCTGACCCCACCTCCTCAATCTGACCCCTTCCCCCGATCTTATCCCTTCTCCCCAATCTGCCCCCTTCATCCCAATCTCATGCCTTCTCTCGAATCTGACCATTCTCCCCAATCATAACACTTATCCCCAATCTTATCTCGTTTCCTAAATCTGACCCTTCTCCTCAATCTGACCCTTCTCCCAATCTTATCCCTTCTCCCAATCTGACCTCTTCTGCACAATCATAGTGTCATAGTATCATAGAATGTACAGCACAGGAAGAGGCCATTAAGCCTATCGTGCCTGCATCTTTGAAAGAGTTATCCAATTAGTCCCATTCTTCTGATCGTTCTCATAGCCCTGTATGTTTTCCCTTCACGTATTTATCTGATACCCTTTTGAAAATTACAATTGAATCTGCTTGCACTACCCTTTCAAACAGTGCATTCCTGACCATTACAACTCGCTGTGTAAAAAATATTTCTTCATGTCGCCTCTGGCTCTTTTTCCGATCACTTTAAATTGCTGATCTTTGGTTACTGACACTTCTGCCACTTGAAACAGTTTCTCCTTATCTACTGTATCAAAACCGTTCATAATTTGGAACACCACTATCAAATCTCTCCATAACCTTCTCCGTTCTAAAGACAACAATCACAACCTCTCCAATCTTCACACGTAACTGAAGTAACTCATCGCTGGTACTATTCTATTGAATCTCTTCTGCACCCTCAATAAAGCCTGTAACATCCTTGCTGACGTATGGTGCCCAGAATTCAACGCAATACTCCAGCTCAGAACGAACCAGTGTTTCTTAAATGTTCAACATAACTTCCGTGCTTTTGCACTCTATGCCACGATTAATAAAGCCCAGGATTCCACCTGCTTTTGTAAAAGCCTTCTCAACTTGTCCTGCCACGTTAAAAGATGTGAATGTGTAGCCCAGGTCCCCGATATTCGTGCAACCCTTTCAAATAGTACAAATGTAAGGAGTCGCACAACACCAGGTTATAGTCCAACAGCTTTATTTGAAATCACAAGCTTTCGGAGCTTTGCTTCTTCGTCAGTTGTGAAGGGTTGGAAAAGGCACAGCACGTATCGTCAGAGAACAATGCCTGGTGATTACAGATAAACTTTCTAACTGCCCTTTATCACAACTCGGCAGAGAGATAATCACAGCAATCAAAGGAGCGAATGGTGTTCAGACAGGTTCGTCAGGGAAACATTACATTCAAGATTACTGATTGCACAAGGGGTCAAATCACAAAGACAGACACATAGAGAGAGAGAGACACCAGAAAGAGAGAGAGAGAGAGAATGACCAGTTGTATTAAAAACAGATAACTTTTTTCTGCACCCATGAGGACGGCCTCAACCGGGATCTATGGGTTCATTTCACGCTACATGTCACCCCACCAGTGAAAAAAAGTTATCTGTTTTTAATACAACTGGTCATTCTCTCTCTCTCTGCCTTTCCGGTCTCTCTCTCTCTCTCTTTGTGATCTGACCCCTTGTGTATTCAGTATTCTTGGATGTAATGTGTCCCTGACTAACCTGTCTGAACACCATCCACTCCTTTGATTGCTGTGATTATCTCTCTGCCGAGCTGTGATAAGGGGCAGTTAGAAAGATTATCTGTAATCAGTTCTGGGCGCCAGATCTCCGGAAGGAAAAACTGGCTTTGATGGGGGTGCCGTGCAGATTCACCAGAATGATACCGGGGCTTAGCGGGTTAAATTATGAGGACTGTTTGCATAATCCAAACGAGTATTGCCGTGAGTAGAGAAGATTGAGGAGTGACCTGATCGAGGTGTTTAAAATGTAAAAATGATTTGATGGGGCAGATACTGAGAAACACTGGTGAGGGAATCAAGAACTGGGGAAGTAATCTTATAAATTACAAGGCCATTCATTAACGAAATAATGGAATCATAGATTCAGAGAATGAAACAGCACATCAGGAGGCCATTGTCTCTCGCCATCGAAGCTGTAATATCAATCTCCCACTGAACTTTAAATATTTAACAATTCTGCTCGAGCCGTTTACTCGAGAATAGCGATTCTTGGGCTCAGTGTTCATTACACTTTTCCTTTTACTTTTTTCTTTTGCACAGAAAGAGACTGATAGAGAAAGTGATGTGTTCGATATGAAAATAAGTATTTTTCTCAAACTTGTCCGACCTCATCGTGGTCTCCAAACAATTGATGTTTCCGAATCCATCGATGACTCCCAATCTATTGATAATTCCCCAAACCATTATATTTCCAACACAATTGAGAGTTTGTAATCGATTGATGTTTCTCGATTTATTAACCATTCACAATCCTTTCCCTGCTCCCAACCCTTTGATCTTTTCTATTCATTGATGTTTCATTTAAAGTGAGAGACCCCGAGCCCATGTCCAATGATTTTACTGCAGCCCCTGTGCCTGGGGCTGCTCACGGTCACTTGATGAGCGGTTCGATATTTCGGTGCATTAAGCTCAATGCCGGAGTAATTCACGCGTTGGGTTCTGCGTCTGTATTCAGTGTCTGTACTACCGGCCTCGCTGTACTACAGGAGTGAATATCTGAAAAAGACGGGCTCGGCCTGATTTGTGCTTGCATCCACACCGGAAACTGGGACTGGAAATGGCTGGGGTTCCGGTTATTTATAATTTTAAATTTATTGATTGGGAAAATCTCCTGACCATCTGTAATAAATGTAAACAAGGGAATGTTGGATTGAGACTGAAACAGACAGATATAAATGTGACACCTTCTGTGCTATCGATTTTAAATCTCTGAATATTTTAATGCAGATTCAGTACATATTCCACCAGTAGATGTGAAAGTAATTATGAAACTCATATTTGATCAAAGTCACCACGAATGAGGTTGGAACCCCCGTGTGTTGGATTTTAACCCAACGCCTTAACCACTCGTTGATTCAGGTCTAGGAAATTCTGCTTTGGAAGTGACCCATGGGGTAAATTGGCTCAGTATCAATTCCACTGTTCTTCTTTCTATTGCAGAGAGTGGGAAAGAGACAGAGAGACAGGGGAAGAGGGACACACACATACAGATTAAGAAACAGCCATAAAGAGAAAGAGTAGTAGAGAGAGAGAGAAAGATATAGGCTGAGAAGGAGGCATAAAAGAGACTGAGAGAGACCGATAGCCAGAGATAGAAAGATAAAGAAAAAGAGAGAGACAGAAAGTCGAAGAAACTAACAGAATTGGAAAAAAAAGTAGCTGGAACTAATTGTGTGTGCCTTTCTCCATCTCTCGCTGGAAATGTAGTTTAAAGTATTTTAAACACATTCACCAGGACACGGCAAACTCTATTTTAACGAAACAATTGTTAAAATTCGATTTCAAACGAATAAATATTTCCCCACAAGTAAATTCCTGAGTTGACAAGCGAGCTGCTTCTCCGGGTGATAAAGTGAATGGTCACTTTGCTCTGAAATGCCAGCTGTGTTCTGCACTGTCAGGTTCGGTTGGGAATGACCCAGTTGCAGTGAAATAGGTAACAGCCGCCACTAGTAATGTTCGAGTGTGGTCACCACCAGTAACGTTAGAATAGAAACAACATCCCGGCTGATCCATCTCAGCCTACTCCCGATATCCCCACCATCACAGAAGCCAGTCTTCAGCCAATTCGAATCACTCCACGTGATATCAAGAAACGGCTGAGTGCACTGGATGCAGCAAAGGCTCTGGGCCCCGACAACATCCCGGCTGTAGTGCTGAAGACTTGTGCTCCAGAAATAGCTGCGCCTCTTGCCCAGCTGTTCCAGTACAGCTGCAACACTGGCATCTACCCGACAATGTGGAAAATTGCCCAGATATGTCCTGTCCACAAAAAGCAGGACAAATCCAATCCGGCCAATTGCCGCCCCATCAGTCGACTCCAAATCATCAGCAAAGTGATGGAAGCTGTCGTCGACAGTGCTATCAAGCGGCACTTACTCACCAATAACCTGCTCACCGAATCTCAGTTTGGGTTCCGCCAGGACCACTCGGCTCCAGACCTCATTACAGCCTTGGTCCAAACATGGACAAAAGAGCTGAATTCCAGAGGTGAGGTGAGAGTGACTGCCCTTAACATCAAGGCAGCATTTGACCGAGTGTGGCACCAAGGAGCCCGAGTAAAATTGAAGTCAATGGGAATCAGGGGGAAAACTCTGCAGTGGCTGGAATCATACCGAGCACAAAGGAAGATGGTAATGGTTGTTGGAGGCCAATCATCTCAGCCCCAGGGCATTGCTGCAGGAGTTCCTCAGGGCAGTGTCCTAGGCCAAACCATCTTCAGCTGCTTCATCAATGACCTTCCCTCCATCATAAGGTCAGAAATGGAGATGTTCGCCGAATCCCCCACCATCAACATCCTGGGGGTCACCATTGACGAGAAACTTAACTGGACCAGCTATATAAATACTGTGGCTACGAGAGCAGGTCAGAAGCTGGGTATTCTGGGGCGAGTGACACACCTCCTGACTCCCCAAAGCCTTTCCACCATCTACAAGGCACAAGTCAGGAGTGTGATGGAATACTCTCCACTTGCCTGGATGAGTGCAGCTCCAACAACACTCAAGAAGCTCGACAGCATCCAAGATAAATCAGCCCGCTTGATTGGCACCCCATCCACCACCCGAAACATTCACTCCCTTCACCACCGGCTCAATGTGGCTGCTGTGTGCACCATCCACAGGATGCACTGCAGCAACTCGCCAAGGCTTCTTCGACAGCACCTCCCAAACCCGCGGCCTCTACCACCGAGAAGGACAAGAGCAGCAGGCGCATGGGAACAACACCACCTGCACGTTCCCCTCCAAGTCACACACCATCCCGACTTGGAAATATATCGCCGTTCCTTCATCGTCGCTGGGTCAAAATCCTGGAACTCCCTTCCTCACAGCACTGTGGGAGAACCTTCACCACACGGACTGCAGCGGTTCAAGAAGGCGGCTCACCACCACCTTCTCGAGGGCAATTAGGGATGGGCAATAAATGCCGGCCTTGTCAGCGACGCCCACATCCCGTGAACGAATAAAAAAATAGTTGCAGTGAAATAGGTAACATCCGCCACAAGTAGTGTTCGAGTGTGGTCACCACCAGTAACGTTAGAATAGAAACAACATCATGAACGTTCGTGTAAGATCACCATCACAAATGTTAGAGTAGGATTTACCATCAGTAATGTAAGAGTAGGGTCACCACCAGTAATATTAGAGTAGGATCACAACCATTAATGTTAGTGTAGGATCACCACGATTAGAGCAGGGTCACAATCATCGCGGAGAGCAAGTAGAAAGGTGTTCAGCATCTTCAAAAGCAGATAAATCGCCAGGCCCAGATGAAATGTATCCCATGTTGTTAAGAGAAGCAACGGAGGAAGTAGTGTTGTCTCTAACCATCCCCTCTGGCTGCAGATATGTTGCTGGAGGACTGTCGGACTGCTAAAGTTATACTGTTGTTTAAAGGGGGGAAAGTGACAGTCCGAGTAATTACAGGCCAGTCAGCCGAACCTCGGTGATGGGCAAATTATTGGAAACAATTCTGAGGGAGAGTATTAATCGTCATTACGAATTTATCAAGGAGAGTCAGCGTGGATTTGTTAAGGGAAGGTCGTGTCTGACTCATTAAATTGAATTTTAGGCGGTAACAAGGACGGTCGATCAGGGTAATGCATTCGATGTAGCCTGCATGGATTTTAGCAAGGCTTTTGAATAGTTCACAAATGGCAGACTGGTCGTTAAAGTAAAAGGCAATGGAGTCCAAGGGAAAGTGGCACATAAGAACATAACATACGAATATAAGAAATAGGAGCAGAAGTCGGCCAATCAGCCACTACGAGCCTGCTCCGCCATTCAATAAGATCATGGCTGATCTGATCCGAACCTCAAATCTAAATTCATGTCCAATTTCCTGTCCGCTCCCCGCAACCTGTAATTCCCTTTACTTCCAGGAAACTGTCCATTTCTGTCTTAAATTTATTTAATGATGTAGCTTCCACAGCTTCCTGGGGCAGCAAATTCCACAGACCGACTACCCTCTGAGTGAAGAAGTTTCTCTTCATCTCAGTTTTGAAAGAGCAGCCCATTATTCTAAGATTATGTCCCCTAGTTCAAGTTCAACCCATCCTTGGGAACATCCTTACAGCATCCACCCGATCAAGCCCCGTCACAATCTTATACGTTTCAATAAGATCGTCTCTCATTCTTCTGAACTCCAATGAGTAGAGTCCCAATCTACTCAACCTCTCCTCATATGTCCATCCCCTCATCCCTGGGATTAACCGAATGAAACTTCTTTGTACTGCCTCGAGAGCAAGTATGTCTTTTCTTCAGTATGGACACCAAAACTGTATGCAGTATGTCAGGTGCGGTCTCACCAATACCTTATGTAACTGCAGCAATACCTCCCTGTTTTTATATTCTATCCCCCGAGCAATAAAAGCCAACATTCCGTTGGCCTTCTTGATCACCTGCTGCACCTGCATACTAACTTTTTGATTTTCTTGCACTCGGACCCCCAGATCCCTTTGTACTGCACTACTTTCCAGTTTCTCACCATTAAGATAATAACTTGCTCTCTGATTTTCCTGCCAAAGTGCACAACATCACATTTTCCAATATTGTATTGCATTTGCCAAATCTCCGCCCACTCACCCAACCTTTCTATATCCCCTTGTAGGTTTTTTATTTCCTCCTCACTCTCTACTTTCCCTCCTATCTTTGTATCATCTGCAAACTTTGATATGTTACACTCGGCCCCCTCCTCCAAATCGTTAATATAGATTGTAAAGAGCTGGGGACCCAGCACCGACCCCTGTGGAACACCACTGGCTACTGGTTGCCAGTCCGAGAATTTATCCCAACTCTCTGCTTCCTGTTAGATAACCGACCCTCCACCCATGCCAGAATATTACTCCCAATCAAGTGATCTTTTATCTTGATCAAAAATATTTTCTGTGGTACACTCCGTCCACTGGTTCCCCTTTATCCACCCTATACGTTATGTCCTCAAAGAACTCAAGCAAATTTGTCAGACATGACTTGCCCTTCTTAAAGCCATGCTGACTTTGTCCTATTAAATTATGTTGGTCCAAATATTCCGCTACTGTCTCCATAATAATAGACTCCAAAACTTTACCCACCACAGATGTTAGGCTAACTGGTCTATAATTTCCAGCCTTCGGCCTACTACCCTTTTTAAATAAGGGTGTTACCTTAGCAGTTTTCGAATCTGCCGGAACTCTTGCCGAGTCCAGAGAATTTTGGAAAATTATTACCAAAGCATCCACAATCGCTGCTGCCACTTCCCTCAAGACCGTAGGATATAAGCCATCAGGTCCAGCGGATTTATTCGCCTTGAGTCCCATTAATTTACTGAGTACGAATTCCTTAGTGATTTTAATCGTATTCAGCTCCTCCCCCCAGAGCCCCCTGTTTGTCCAGTGTTGGGATATTCTTTGTGTCCTCTACCGTAAAGTCTAAAACAAAATATTTGTTCAGCATTTTTGCCGTCTCCATGGTTCCCACCATTAATTTCCCGGTCTCATCCTCCAAGTGACCCATGTTCTCCTTATCCACCCTTTTTCTTTTTATATGATTAATGAAACTCTTGCTACCTGTTTTTATATTTTTTGCCAATTTATTTTCAGAATCTATCCTCCCTTTTTTAATCACTCCTTTAGTTATTTATTGGATTCAGAATTGGCTCAGTGTCAGGAAGCGAAGGGTCATGGTCAACGGGTGCTTTTGTGACTGGAAACATGTTTCCAGTGGGGTTCCACAGGGATATATCAATGACTTAGATTGAAATGTAGGGGCATGATTAAGAAGTTTGCAGATTATACAAAAATTGGTCGTGCGGATGACAGTGAGGATGAAAGCTGCAGACTGCAGGAAGAGGTCAATCGAATTGTCAGGTTGGCAGAAAAGTGGTCAATGGAATTCAATACTAATAAGTGTGAGGTAATGCATTTGGGGATGGCAAACAAGGCAAGGGAATTCGTAGTCAATGGTGGGATACTGAGAAGTGCAGAGGAACAGATGGACCTTGGAGTGAATCTCCACTGATCCCTGAAGATAGCAGGACAGGTAGATAAGATGGTTAAGAAGGCAGATGGGATGCTTTCCTTTATTAGCCGAGGCATGGAATATAAGAGCAGGGAAGTTATGCTAGAACAGTATAAAACACTATTTAGACCACAGCTCGAGCACTGCGTACAGTCCTGGTCCCTACATTACAGGAAATATGTAATTGCACTAGGGAGGGTGCAGATGAGATTTACAAGGATGTTGCCAAGACTGGAGAATTTTAGCTATGGGAGAAGATTGAATCGGCTTGCGTCGTTTTCTTTGGAGCAGAGGGGGTTGAGGGGAGATTTAAGATATAATTGAGGATTTGGACAGCGAGGGGCCCAAATAGAGTGAACAGGCAGGACCAGTTTTCTTTACAGAGTTCAAAAACTAGGGCTCACAGCTTTGAAGTAATTGGTGTACAGATTAGAATGGAGTTGAGGAGAAATATTTTCACCCAGAGGGTGGTGGGTGTCTGGAACCCATTGTCTGAAAGGGTGGAAGAAGCAGAAAATCTCATCACTTTAAAAAAGTACCTGAATGTGCACTTGAAGTGCTGTAATCTGCAAGGCAACAGACCATGAGCTGGAAAGTGGGAATAGGCTGGATGGCTCTTTTTCGGCCGGCACAGGCACGATGGGACGAATGGCCGACTTCTGTGCAATAAATTTCTATGGTTCCTTAATCTCTGTGTATTGAATGATATCATATTACAGCCTGGGCTTCAGAACCCTGCAATATTAACCCAGGAGTGTGGAATCGTGTAATACTACTGGCTGGAGTATTGAATAGTTTAACATTAGAGCCTGGAATATTGGAACATGTAATATTACAGCCTACAGTATTGTATAATGATTTTTAAAAATTCGTTCATGGGGTGTGGGCGTCCCTGGCGAGGCCAGCATTTATTGCCCATCCCTAATTGCCCTTGAGAAGGTGGTGGTGAGCCGCCTTCTTGAACCGCTGCAGTCCGTGTGGTGAAGGTTCTCCCACAGTGCTGTTCGGAAGGGAGTTCCAGGATTTTGACCCAGCGACGATGAAGGAACGGCGATATATTTCCAAGTCGGGATGGTGCGTGACTTGGAGGGGAACGTGCAGGTGGTGTTGTTCCCATGTGCCTGCTGCTCTTGTCTTTCTAGGTGGTAGAGGTCGCGGGTTTGGGTGGTGCTGTCGAAGAAGCCTTGGCGAGTTGCTGCAATGCATCCTTTGAATGATACACACTGCAGCCACTGTGCGCCGGTGGTGAAGGGAATTAATGTTTAGTGTCCTGGATGGTGTCGAGCTTCTTTAGTGTTGTTGGAGCTGCACACATCCAGGCAAGTGGAGAGCATTCCATCACACTCCTGACTTGTGCCTTGTAGATGGTGGAAAACCTTTGGAGAATCAGGAGTTGAGTCACTCGCCGCAGAATACCCAGCCTCTGACCTGCTCTTGTAGTCACAGTATTTATATGGCTGGTCCAGTTAAGTTTCTGGTCAATGGTGACCCCCAGGATGTTGATGGTGGTGGATTCGGCGATGGTAATGCCGTTGAATGTCAAGGGGATGTGGTTGGACTCTGTCTTTTTGGAGATGGTCATTGCCTGACACTTGTCTGACGCGAATGTGACTTGCCACTTATGAGCCCAAGCCTGGATGTGGTCCAGGTCTTGCTGCATGCGGGCTCGGAATGTTTCATTAACTGAGGGGTTGCGAATGGAACTGAACACTGCAATCATCAGCGAACATCCCCAGTTCTGACCTTATGATGGAAGGAATGTCATTGATGAAGCAGCTGAAGATGGTTGGGACTTGGGCACTGCCTTGAGGAATTCCTGCAGCAATGTCCGGGGGCTGAGATGATTGGCTTCCAACAACCACTACCGTCTTCCTTTGTGCGAGGTATGACTCCAGCCACTGGAGAGCTTTCCCCCTGATTCCCATTGGCTTCAATTTTACTTGGGCTCCTTAGTGCTACACTTGGTCAAATGCTGAGCTTGACTCTCACCTCACCTCTGGAATTCAGCTCTTTTGACCATGTTTGGACCAAGGCTGTAATGAGGTCTGGAGCCCAGTGGTCCTGGCGGAAACCAAACTGAGCATCAGTGAGCAGGTTATTGGTGAGGAAGTGCTGCTTGATAGCACTGTCGACGACACCTTCCATCACTTTGCTGATGATTGAGAGTAGCTCAATCCATGTGGCCTCGATTGATGATCCATTTAGCTTATAAGCCCTTCTCACAACTGTAATTGTTTCTTAAACCAAAATACAACCCACCCTTCATTTTTATCACCCACTTTACCCTGCCTGAAAACTCTATATCCAGGGATATTGAACTTCCAATTATCCCCCTCTTTAAGCCAGGTTTCCGTTATAGCAATTATATCATGCTGCCATATGTCTAGCTGTGCCCCTTTGCTCATCTTCTTTGTTTGTAATACTCTTTGCATTGATGTATATACCCTTTATCCCCGTCAGATTCCTGTGCTGAACACTATTTAACCTTAGCTTTGCTTGCATTTCTGAGTCGCTAACTGTAACACTAAATGCTTTTCAATTCCCGTTTCCGGGTCTGAATTTGTCCGATCTGTACCAGTACTTTGGTTTCCATCCCCCTGCCATACCACTGTAAACCCTCCCCAACAGAACTAGCAAATGCCCCTTGAGGATATTGTTCCCGGATCTGCTTGGGTGCAACCCGTCCAACTTGTACAGGTCCCGCCTTTCCCAGAATCGGTCCAAATGCTCTTGGAATTGAAACCCCTCCCTCCTACACCATTTCTCAAGCCATGCATTCATCTGGTCTATTCTTCTATTTCTGCTCTCGCTACCACGAGGCATTGGGAGTAATCCTGAGATTACTACCTTAGAGGTCCCGCTTTTTAATTTATTTCCTAACTCCCTATATGCTGCTTGCAGAACCTAACCCCTTTATTTACCGATGTCGTTGGTACCAAAATGGACCAGGACCTCTGGCTGTTCACCCTCTCCCTTTAGAATGTCCTGCAGCCTCTCCGTGACGTCCCTGACCGTCGCACGAGGGAGGCAATATCCAAAGAGGAATATTTGTTTCGGAGGGAGATGTTCCCAGGGGACCCCTGCTCTACCTGCCTAATCCTTTTATTCTGTTTGGCGTTCACTCATTTTATTTCTGCCTGTGTAATCTTTACCTGCGGTATGACCACCTCACTGAACGTGTTGTCCCCCACGATAATCTCAACATCATGGATGTTCCACTGTGAATTAACTCTCAGCTCCAGCTCCGAACCGCGGTTGCCAGTAGTTGCATCTGGACACACTTCCTGCAAACACGGTCGCCAAGGACACCGGTAGTGTCCATGACTTCCCACATAGCGCAGGAGGAGCATATCAAGGGTGCGAGCTCTGCTGCCATGACCTGCCTTAAATTAAGCTCGTTTGTTACTCCCTTTAAAGAGTTTACTCCTTTAAATTACTATTAATTTTCAGAATGTTAGCTACACTAAGGACATTGATTCACTTAAAAACGTTACTTGCTATAAGACCTGCAGACCTTACCTTTCATTTTAATCACGTTACTGCACTGTAGAATAGTAGAAATACTCACCTGAACCTACGAAGCACACTGTGTCAGTGATGCATAGTATAATAGTATGATAGTAAGATACAGCACAGGTGGAGGCCATTCGGCCCATCGTACCTATGTCGGCTCTTTGAAAGATCTACCCAATTAGTCATTTTCTCCAGCTCTTTCGACATCGCCCTGTAATTATTTCATTCAAATAGAATCATAGAATCATAGAATGCTTACAGCACGGAAGGCTGCCACTTGGCCCATCGAGTCCATGCTGTCCATCTGCAAGAACAATCCAGCGAGTCCCACTCCGCCGCCCAATTCCTGTAGCACAGCTATTTATTCCTTTAAAGACTTATCCAGATTCTAACTACTCGCTGTGCAAAAAACGTTTTTTTCTCATGACACCTTTGGTTCTTTTAGCAATCAATTTACATCTATGTCCTCTGGTTCTTTCCCCTTCCGCCAATGGGAAGAGTTTCTCTCGATCTACTCTGTCCAGACCCTTCATGATTTTGAACACCTCTATCAAATCTCCTCTCAACCTTCTCCACTCTAAGGAGAACAATCCCAACTTCTCCAATCTATCCACGTAACTCAAGTCCCTCATCCCTGGAATCATTCTCGTAAATCTCTTGTGCACCCTCTCCAACACCTTCACGTCCTTTCTAAACTGCAGTGCTCAGAACTGGACGCAATAATTCATCGTTTTATAAAGGTTCATCATTCCCGCCTTGCTTTGTACTCCATGCCTCTATTAAAAAGCCCAGGATGCCGTTAGCTGTCTCAACAGTTTTCTCAAACTTCAACGATTTGTGCCCATATACCCACAGATCTCTCTGCTCCTCTACCCTTTTTAGAAATGTGCCCTCTAGTTTACATTGCCTCTTCTCGTTCATCCTACCAAAATGTCGCACTTCGTATTTTTCTGCGTTAAATTTCATCTGCCACGTGTCCACCCATTCCACCAGCCTGTCTGTATCGTCTTGAAGGCTATTACTATCCTCCCCATTGTTTACGACACTTCCGAGTTTTTTGACATCTGCAAAGTTGGAAATTGTGCCCTGTACATGCAAGTCCAAGTCATTCTTACATGTCAAGAAAAGCAGTGGTCCTAGTACCGAACCCTGTGCAATCCACTGCACACTTCCTTCTAGTCCGAAAAATAACCGTTCACCACTACTCTCTGTTTCCTGTTATTTAGCTAATTTCCTATCCTCGCTGCCACGGCCCCATTAATTCCATGGGCTTCAAATTTGCTTACAAGCCGATAATGTGGCACTTTAGCACACGCCTGTTGAAAACACATACACACCACTTCAACTGCTTTGCCCTCGTCGATCCTCTCTGTTGCCTCATCAACAAACTCAATCAAGTTAGTTAAACATGATTTGCTTTGAACAAATCTGTGCTGGCTCTCCTTGAGTAACCCATTCTTGTCCAAGTGAGTGTTAATTTTGTCTCGGATTAATGTTTCTAAAAGTGTCCCCTCGAGCGAGTTTAAACTGACTGTCCTGTAGTTGCTGGGTTTATCCTTACACCCTTTTTTCAACAAGAGTGCAACATTTGCAATTCGCCAGTCCTCAAGCATCACCCTCGTATCTAAGGATGATTGATAGATTATGGCCAGTACCTCCGCAATTTCCACCTTTACTTCCCTCGGAAACCAAGAATGTATCCATCTGGACCAGGTGACTGATCTACTTTAATTACAGCCAGCCTTTCTAGTACGTCCTCTTCAACAATTTTTACCCCATCCAGTATCTGAACTACCTGCTCTTTTACTGTTACTGTGGCAGCATCTTCTTCTAACGACAGATGCAAAGTATTCATTTAGTACCTCAGCCATGCCTCTGCCTCCAAGCGGAGATCTCCTTTTTGGTCCCTCATCAGTCCCAATCCTGGTCTTACTACACGTTTACTTTTTACATGCCTGTCGAAGACTTTTGATTCCTTTTTATATTAGCCGCCAGTCTATTCTCATGCTCTCTCTTTGCCCCTCTTGTTTCCTTTTTCACTGGGTTGTGAATCTTTGGAATTCTCTACCCCAGAGGGCAGTGGATGCTGAGTCATTGAATATATTCAAGGCTTCGATCGATAGATTTTTGGACTCGAGGGGAATCAAGGGATATGGGGATCGGGTGGGAAAGTGGAGTCGAGGTCGAAGGTCAGCCATGATCTGATTGAATGACGGAGTCGGGTTGAGTGGCCGTGTGGCCGACTCCTGCTCCTATTTCTTATGTTCTTACCAGGTCTAAACTAAGCTTTAAAAGCGCGTTTAGTATTAATCACTGGTGATAAATATGAAACATTTGGTGATAAATATGGACCATTTGGCGATAAACATGAAATATTTTGTGATAAACATGGATCCTTTGGTGATAAATTTGGAGCATTTGGTGGTAAATATGGAACATTTGGTGATAAATATGGAAGTTTTGGTCATAAACATGGAGCATTTGGTGGTAAATATGGACCATTTGCGGATAAATATGGAACATTTGGTGATAAACATGCTGCATTCCCTGCCACGTAGTTTAAATATATGATTAATGGAACCGATCTACAAACAAAGATGGTTTAATAAAACTAAATTTGTATCAGGAGCGGGATTCGATCCCACGCGGATAGACGTCGATTGGATTTTCAGGCCTCGAAGCACGCAAACAACCCGATGACCGGAACTGGACCCCTCAACATCAAATTCCACACGATTCTGGTGCCAGTGTCAGACACTGAACACACAGTCCAGGCTGACGCTCCCAGTGCTGGACTGTCAGAGTTGCCTTCTTTTGCTGTTTGTCGGACAAAACTGTGAGTAAATTGTCTGCCGCGTTTCCAACATTACAACAATGACCAAACTTCAAAATGCTTCATGGGCTGTTAATTGCTTTGGGCGTTCACATCTTGAGGTTGTGAAAAGCGTTATATAAATGCAAAGTCTTACTTTACGTCCCTTTGTCTGCCCAGTATCTAGTTAAGGGATCCCATGACACGGTGATCGGAACAGGTCCATCTCGCTCCACGCACTGGCTCTTGGAATAAAGCACATGTTCGCGGAGGGAAAGTGAGAGAGAGAGAGAAATTGTGTGCGCGCCTGATTCTATCCATTTCCCTGTCTGTTTCCTTTCACATCTGTTTATTTAAAATAACTCTATGAATCAGGACAACTTCCAATGTATTTCAGAGGGAAATATAAAACTAATTGTAAAATGGCCGAATTTTTGCAAATAAATGCGATTTTTCCACCAGTGACCCGAGAGTTGCTGTTCTGGGTGATAAAGTGGAAGAGAGGCCGGCAGTCGGAGTGACCCACGCCCCTCTCGGATCCCACGTATACTGGACCTGTCGATGGCGGTTTTAACCCACGAGTTGGTCCTCCGACCTGCTTCAAGTACCGGGTGGCCCACGATGAGCTACAACACTGGCATCCACCCGACAATGTGGAAAATTGCCCAGGTATGTCCTGTCCACAAAAAGCAGGACAAATCCAAACCGGCCAATTACCGCCCCATCAGTCTACTCTCAATCATCAGCAAAGTGATGGAAGGTGTCGTCGACAGTGCTATCAAGCGGCACATACTCACCAATAACCTGCTCACCGATGCTCAGTTTGGGTTCCGCCAGGACCACTCGGCTCCAGACCTCATTACAGCCTTGGTCCAAACATGGACAAAAGAGCTGAATTCCAGAGGTGAGGTGAGAGTGACTGCCCTTGACATCAAGGCAGCATTTGACCGAGTGTGGCACCAAGGAGCCCTAGTAAAATTGAAGTCAATGGGAATCAGGGGGAAAACTCTCCAGTGGCTGGAGTCATACCTAGCACAAAGGAAGGTGGTAGTGGTTGTTGGAGGCCAATCATCTCAGCCCCAGGACATTGCTGCAGGAGTTCCTCAGGGCAGTGTCCAAGGCCAAACCATATTCAGCTGCTTCATCAATGACCTTCCCTCCATCATAAGGTCAGAAATGGGGATGTTCGCTGATGACTGCACAGTGTTCAGTTCCATTCGCAACCCCTCAGATAATGAAGCAGTCCGAGCCTGCATGCAGCAAGACCTGGACAACATCCAGGCTTGGGCTCATAAGTTGCAAGTAACATTCGCGCCAGATAAGTGCCAGGCAATGACCATCTCCAACAAGAGAGAGTCTAACCACCTCCCCTTGACATTCAACGGCATTACCATCGCCGAATCCCCCAACTCCAACATCCTGGGGGTCACAATTGACGAGAAACTTAACTGGACCAGCCATATAAATACTGTGGCTACGAGAGCAGGTCAGAGGCTGGGTATTCTGCGGCGAGTGACTCACCTCCTGACTCCCCAAAGACTTTCGACCATCTACAAGGCACAAGTCAGGAGTGTGATGGAATACTCTCCACTTGCCTGGATGAGTGCAGCTCCAACAACACTCAAGAAGCTCGACACCATCCAGGACAAAGCAGCCCGCTTGATTGGCACCCCATCCACCACCCTAAACATTCACTCCCTTCACCACCGGCGCACTGTGGCTGCAGTGTGCACCATCCACAGGATGCACTGCAGCAACTCGCAAAGGCTTCTTCGACAGCACCTCCCAAACCCGCGACCTCTACCACCTAGAAGGACAAGGGCAGCAGGCGCATGGGAACAACACCACCTGCACGTTCCCCTCCAAGTCACACTCCATCCCGACTTGGAAATATATCGCCGTTCCTTCATTGTCGCTGGGTCAAAATCCTGGAACTCCCTTCCGAACAGCACTGTGGGAGAACCGTCACCACACGGACTGCAGCGGTTCAAGAAGGCGGCTCACCACCACCTTCTCGAGGGCAATTAGGGATGGGCAATAAATGCCAGCCTTGCCAGCGACGCCCACATCCCGTGAACGAATAAAAAAAAAATGAGGAGCGTTCGGCTGAAGTGTAGTCAAGAATGTAGGAGCAGTCCGTTTGAATAACAGAATAGGGGCGGCAAAACTCTCACACTCCAGATATCAGTGAGAGACGGTTTCCTCCAGGCCGCAGAACTGACCTACGGGCCGGTGAACTGGCTCCAATCAGCCACTGCTCTGGGCACCGCTCTCCCCCCGGGTCCCCACTGGCCCAGGGGAAGATTCCAGGATACAAAGCCCGAATAAGCATGTCCTGTCCACAAAAAGCAGGACAAATCCAATCCGGCCAATTAACACCCCATCAGTCAACTCTCAATCATCATCAAAGTGATGGAACGTGTCGTCGACAGTGCAAACGAGCGGCACTTACTCACCAATAACCTGCTCACCGATGCTCAGTTTGGGTTCCGCCAGGACCACTCGGCTCCAGACCTCATTACAGACTTGGTCCAAACATGGACAAAAGAGCTGAATTCCAGAGGTGAGGTGAGAGTGACTGCCCTTGAAATCAAGGCAGCATTTGACCGAGTGTGATACCAAGGAGCCCAAGTAAAATTTACGTCAATGGGAAAGAGGGGGAAAACTCTCCAGTGGCTGGAGTCATACCTCGCACAAAGGAAGATGTTAGTGGTTGTTGGAGGCCAATCAACACAGCCCCAGGGCATTGATGCAGACGTTCCTCAGGGAAGTGTCCTAGGCCCAACCATCTTCAGCTGCTTCAAAAATGACCTTCCCTCCATCACAAGGTCGGAAATGGGGATGTTCGCTGATGATTGCACAGTGTACAGTTCCATTCACAACCTCGCAAATAATGAAGCAGTCCGAGCCCGCATGCAGCAATACCTGGATAACATTCGGGCTTGGGCTGATAAGTGGCAAGTAATATTGGCTCCAGACAAGTGCCAGGCAATGACCATCTCCAACAAGAGAGAGTCTAACCACCTCCCCTTGACATTCAACGTCTTTACCATCGCCGAATCCCCCACCATCAACATTCTGGGGGGGTCACACAGCGATAAAAATACTGTGGCAACAACAGCAGGTCATGAGGCTGGCTATTCTGCGGCGAGTGACTCACCTCCTGACTCCCCAAAGCCTTTTCACCATCGACAAGGCACAAGTCAGGAGTGTGATGGAATACTCTCCACTTGCCTGGATGAGTGCAGCTCCAACAACACTCAAGAAGATCGACACCATCCAGGACAAAGCAGCCCGCTTGATTGGCACCCCATCCACCACCGGCTCAGAGTGGCTGCAGTGTGTACTGCAGCAACTCGCCAAGCACCTCCCAATTTTTTTTTTATTCGTTCACGGGATGTGGGCGTCGCTGGCAAGGCCGTCATTTATTGCCCATCCCGAACGAGATTTTTACAACTGAGTGGCTTGCTCGGCCATTTCAGAGGGCAATTAAGAATCAACCACATTGCTGTGGTTCTGGAGTCACATATATGCCAGACCGGGTAAGGACGGAAGGTTTTCTTCCCTGAAGGACATTAGTGAACCAGATGGGTTTTTACAACAATCCGGTAGTTTTATGGTTGTGATTCCTGATACTATTATTTTAATTCCAGATTTTTATTTAATTAATTGAATTTAAATTCGCCAGCCGCCATGGTGGGATTTGAACTTGTAATTCTGGATTTTAGTCCAGGCCTCTGGATTACTAGCCCTGTAACATAACCACTACGCTACCGTACCACGACATCCACCACCTAGCAGGACAACAGCAGCAGGTACATGTGAACAACACCACCTACGCATTCCCCTCCAAGGCACACACCATCCCGACTTGGAAATATATCGCCTTTCCTTCATCGTCGCTGGGTCAAATCCTGGAACTCCCTTCCTAACAGCACTTTGGGAGAACCATCACCAGACGGACTGCAGCGGTTCAAGAAGGCGGCTCACCACCACCTTCTCGAGGGCAATTAGGGATGGGCAATAAATGCCGGCCTCGTCAGCGACGCCGACATCCCATGAACGAATTTAAAAAAGACAACGAGGCGCATATTCTGCAACCCCCTTATTCAATATCGATTCTCAGGGGCAATTTACGAGGTGCCTTAGAAGAGGGAGATGTTCGGCCTGACAGGGGACTTTTGAAAAAGTGCAGAGCCAGGGTGGTTGTGCAAGGTTTATGGAATCGAGGGCACTGGAACATTTTTCGCCTTGGCGGTGAGTTCTGTGGTGGAATTCCCTCCCCTCTGAGTTCGAAAGTCGCGATTTGAAGCCCCAATCCAGGGACGGAACACAAAATCCAGGCTGACTCTCTCAATGCTGCGCTCTCAGAGATGCTGTTTTTCGGATGTAAAGTTGTCCCTAGCCCAATGGCACTATTGCAAATATAGTCGGGGAGTTGTGGTGAGGTGCGGTGTCCAAGGGGTCGGCCGTCGATCTTGTCAATCGGAAGAGCGCGGGTTTGACCCCCGCGCCTGCTTTAAGCTTCCAATCTTTAATGAAATGATTTTCACGAAGCAGCTTCACGGCCCCGTATCTTTATTTCTCCCTGCCTCAGCTGGAATGTCAAACTGCCACTGCAAACTTAGAATATTTAACAATTCCTTCATTTTGTGGATTTGAAACAGGACAGAGGCAACTGTTTCCTTCTTTGGCACAAATCTATTTCGATCTGTTTCCTTCTCTGACCCTGTGATCCTCAAAATATGATAGTGGGATTAGAGAGAAAGGGAGAGAGTGTGTAAAGCTCACTCGGGACCCCGTGTCTCCTGCCCCCAACCGATAGTCTCACCTCCTGTATCAGACCAACATAAAATGGGACAAAGGAACCCGGACATTAAAACAGACAAAGCGACTGAGACAGATGGAGCTGGATGACGGTAGAGATAGTGACGGACAGAATGAGAGAGGATGAGTCAGATATAAAATGAGCGATCGGTTTATCGAACTATTGACAATTCGCCCCCATCATATTACATATCTCCATCAATTGACTTTCCCATTCCATTGATATATCCCAGTCGATTGACTTTCCCATTCCATTGATATGTTCCAATCCAACGACTTTCCTAATGCACTGAACTTTCATACAGACTTTCATAAGTTACCACATAGTAGACTCGTGACTGAAGTCAGAGCATGTGGAGTCAGGGTACAATTGCAGAATGAATGGCAAACTGGCTACAAAACAGAAAACAGAGTGTGGGGATTAAAGGTAGTTCCTCAAACTGGCGGAAGGTGGAAAGTGGTGTTACACAAGGATCCATTCTGGGAACACAGTTGCTCTATCATTTGTACAAATTATTTGGACATGATAATCGGTAGCACAGTATTAACATTTGGGGCTGACACCACGTTGGAGGATAGATTGGGGGATAGTTTATACTCAGGAAGACTGCAACAAAATTCAAGAAGACGTTAACAAACTTACAGAATGGAAATGTAAATGATCAATGAATTTAGACATTAATAAGCGTGAGGTGCTGTGTTTTGGGAGGATGGCTGAGGAGACCACCAACTCCTACAGAGTTGTTACGTTAAACTTGTACAGAACCTTAGTTAGACCACACTAAGAGGACTGTACACAATTGTGCTCTCCATATTGCAAAAAGGATATAGAGACACTGCTTATGGTGCAAAAATTATTTACGAGGAAGAGACCAGGGCTGAGAGGTTTTAACTAGCAGGAAAGGCTAAAGAGGCTGGGGCTCTTTTCTCAAGAAAAGATAAGTTTGAGGGCGGACCTAATAGAGGTCATTAGAATTATGAAGGTGTTTGAGCGGGTATTCAAAACTTGGGGCCAGAAATATAAGATAGTCACGAATAAACCCAATAGGATTTGAGGAGAAACTTCTTTCGAAGTTCGAATGTGGAACTTGCTGCCGCATGGAGTAATTGAGGCGAAGAGCATGGATACATTTAAGGAGACGATCCGACAGAGCCACGTTCCTTGTGGGGAAGATGAATTCAGATATTAACATTGAAAGATGTTTGACCTCTGGGGTAATGTCCGGGGTCACCAAAGGTTCGTGAAGACACTGCAGTGGCCAAGCGGTACGTCCTCAGCATTGTATAATTTAGAGCGTGGGTTCGACCTCTCAACGCGCCTCTGTTAGCTTTGAATATTTAAGGCGATGTTTACAGTGCACCCCTCCAAGGCACTTCTTGAGATGCAGTTCCCAAACCGAATGAGGTGTTCCTGATGGGATCTGACCAAAACTCTATACAACTGAAGCATAACTTGTTCCCCATTGTATTCCAGACCGTTTGAGATAAAGGCCAACATTGCATTTGCCTTTTTGACTGGGCCACGAGCAAATTACTCAACAAACATTAAATCGAATGTGATCCTACAGGCCTCTCACGACGTTTGTTTGTAGTGACGTGTAGTGACGTAGAGTGTGTCAGTAAGTGAGATTTCCATGGTGAGATTTCACCAACAGGACAAATCTGCTTTTAATTATATACAGGGCTAAGATCGCAACTGATAGATTCTGAATTAAAATATCAACTAAACAACTGAAAGTGTTGAATTGTAGCTGACCTTAGCATCAGCAGTTCAATTAACCTTATCGTGTTAACAATCCTCTGACAAACATACAGAGGCCCCAGGAACATCCAGGACCTGAGTGTGTGCGAGACAGTACGGTGACTGCATTAGGAAACGTAATAAATGACAAGTTGTCTCACCTTGCCTCGAACAGTGGAACCAGAGGTCAAAGGCTGCACTTCAAGGGGTTAAATTCTAAACTAATCTGCGGAAATATTATTTGAGTGAACGAATGGTCGATCGATGGAACCAGCTCCTTTCCCAATCTATATAATTAACATTAGAGGATAGGGAATTTAGAGGAACACAGTAACTGCTTAATTTGAAATGGAGGCAGAATAATTTAGGGCAACACGAGCTGCTTAATTGGAAATACAATAAATGGGAATTCAGGTGGATAGAGTAACGGCTTAGTTCGAAATCGAGAACAGGGGGATTTAGGGGAATTGGAAATGGACAACAAGTGAATTCAAATGAACACAGCAACGATTTAATTGGCAATAGATATCAGAGGAATATAAGTCACTATGGCAACTGTTTAATTCGAAATTGAGTAAAGAGGAATAAGGGGGAACACGGTAAATGTTCAATTGGAAATCGAATAAAGTGGAATACAGGGGGAACACAGTAACTTCAATTAGAAATAGAATAAAGTGGAATACAGGGGGAACACAGTAACTGTTCAAATAGAAATGGAATAAAGTGGAATACAGGGGGAACACAGTATCTGTTCAATTAGAAATAGAGAAACTCAAGGGAAAAGAACAACAGTTTGATTAGAAACAGGGGGCCGGAAATCATCATCTGATGTGATTGAATTTGACACGGTAATGCAATGGGTTACTTGATCATGACGTTGCTTATATTGTACCTGTTGATTTTGGATGATGTGTTTGAATGCACATCGGCTTGTTATGATTGTGACTGAGTGCAGATACGTCGCTGACTGATGGAATTAAAACCTTTGCCTGCTGCTGGATTCGTGCCTTAAATACTGTTTCCGGTTAAATGGAAATCTGCCTATTACACTGAACTGCCCATAAGACACCGCCATTTCCCTACGGGATCGATGCCATTTGGATAGGCACAGACTGGGATCCACTGGGATCTGCAACCATGTGGAGTTTGGATTTTGAGAATCTCAGATTCAACTGGAATGTTAAAGATTGACTGGTAAAAGGGGCACTGAATCATAATGATGAAATGAAGGCCATTCACAATTAAAGTACGAAGGGCATTGTTAGTGAAAGGTTTACAGTAATGTTCTTGAACATTGAAGTGAGGTGTCATAAGTTTATTAAGCACACAGTGCATACAATAGTACTTAAACATGCACTTAAAAGGTTGCACTTACAACCACACCTGATGAAGGTTATTTGGGATTCAACCTTTTAACAGTTCTGAGCTCAATCCGAAAACTCATTATAAACAGACAGTTTTTATACATTTTCTCACTCCCGGTACCTGGAAATAAACACAATTTTGGATCAATAATTATATGGAAGTTAAAATACAACTCCACATAAGGAGAATGGAATTGACTTATCCTTCATCAGTAACGATAGTTTTCTTTACAAACCGAGCTCTTTTTCTTTTGGGCTAACAAGTATAATTCCCGTACTTCGTTATATCATCGGTAGTTTCTCCCTTGATCCATACACATGCAATTCTACCTTCATCAATAAGTCCATTCTTGTTTCTGTATCACTCGTTCCAATTCAATTGGTTATGTATGCCCAGATGTTTTTGTTTGAAGAACTAACTGCTTTCCAACAAAGTTATCAAATGATTAAAGTTCTCTGAAATGTATGAATCAGTATGTAATAATCCCTCTTCAATGAAGTTTCTTATTATTTCATCCTGAAACTGACCATTGCTGCAGGGTCAGCCCTGGCCCAACAGTGCAGTGAGACTTTAAATTGACATATACTTCCCTGCTTCAGATGCAAAGGCGAAAGGTTAACATTACGATAAAATAAGTAGAAACCAATACAGTATCACATTGGCACACTTCAGGACAGTGTGAATTAACATTTCCTTGCAGTGCCCCCTTGGTTGGCGTTACTGTATTTGAGGCCAACACTGAACAATATCTCATCAACATTATGTATCTGTTTCGATCTATTCTATTGCACAGATCTCTACCCATTGGTTTTACATACTGTCCAGTGCGACATTAACCATTTCATGTAGTGGTGGTGTCAGCGTCACTGACGATGTCTTGGACCGTTTCTTCAGTGCAGCTTCATCACAGAATTACAGAGAATTATATATAATATAAAGCACAAAACAGACCATTCAACTCAACTGGCACATTCCGGTCTTAATGCCTCACACGATCCTCCTTTCAGCCCTCTTCATCTAACCCTATCAGCTTAACCCTCTATTCTTTCCTCCCTCATGTGTTTATCGAGCTTCTAATTCCATGCATCTCTCTATATCTGATGCTGGTTGCTTCACAAGCAACACGTCACTTCATTAAACACATAGATATCCCATGATCAGGCAGCACGAGATATCCGATAAAAGCCATTCCTGCCCTTTCAGGCTCTCTCTCAACAGATCGGGGCGTCTGGAGGTGTTTGATTAGAATCCCTCCCTGCACTGTCCCAATGTTTCGGGGTGCTGGCCAAGCTATCAAATACATTCTTCCCATTTTTCAGGATAAGCAAGGACACCGCCATCTCCAAGAGAAAGATACCAATTAATCATCTTAACTACACGTTCCTGACTTTCACTAGATTGTGTATTGATACCAGATTGATATCTTGTGGCGAGTCGTGTCCAGGTTTTTTAAGATAAGAATGGACGGGACAGGATAGATAGAAGCAGAAAGCTTCCATTAGTTGAGCGATCAAGAACCAACGGCCGTAGATTATAGAATAAATGTAAGAGATTTAGAACTGAGGGTTGGAGAAACCTCTTTACATGAAGAGTTGTGAAGATGCGGAAATAACAGAGGCAGAAATCATGCCCATATTCAAGATGAAATTGTTCGGATGTGTGAATAAAAATAGACTGACGGGATTTTGAGATTGGGCGGATAAAGTGATTGGAACTATTTTCTCGAGTGGAGGGAAAACGCCGGCATGACTGAGTTGGGCCAAATGGTCTATTATATTATTCCAACATTTTGATGATCAACTGATATTTTAATAAATATCTGTTAACAGAGACGCCTAACGTCACATTGACGAGTTAATTTCATGCTGTCTCCATTATTTGTCACTTATCAGGAGACAGTGGTCCCGTTCTATTGGGCCAGGAGACAATGGGGAGCGGTGTCTGAAGGGGAGAACAGGGCCTGTAACATTCACACCAAGATTACAGAATAATTACAAATAACTATGGTTGTAACACCCTTCATTGCTTCAGCACTAAAGAAAAATTTAACCATTAATTAAACTGGCGTGTCCTATTCAAGTACCAAGATTGTAAGACAGTTAATGCTGCCGCCCACCTGTTCCACCCAACTGCTGAAGCTCAATCATGACTGTTCTCATTGAATCTTGAGCTGTTTTATCAGGAAACGATTGTGTTCACCCGAGGAAAGCAGCAGGCATCAAACTCAGGGCATAAAGTAGAAGAAGTGCTTTCTGATACTGGTTCATTTCACAACAAAGAAAGACGGCCATTCTAAAATGGAACACGGACTGTAATTGAGCTCAAGTTCGGACAGGAAGCTTTGGTTTGACTTTTCATTTATTTCATCAACATCAGAATAAATGTCCAAGGAGATTTCACCACCTTCTTCAGCTCTTCCCTGAATTTCGTTTGGGTAGCGGCATAAATACACGTGTTTGTGCAGGAACTCAAATACATGAGCATGTGTCCGATTTCAGTGGCGATATAAGCAGGAGCTGTATAATCCGGTCGGTGATACACGACCAGACGGACAGCTAAAGAATTCACGGCAGCTGTCAGCCACAACAGTATAAAACTACCAGATACAGTGAACAGTAAAATAATAGATTTCCTTCGGTTCGCCAGCTCTGGATCGCTCTTATTCTCACTGCTGTGACTCCGGAGGCCCCTGCGGGCTCTGCTGGCCACTAAAATGCGTCTGACGGTCAAACAATTAAACAGAAGCATTAAAGCAAAAGGAATCCATGGTATTAAAATACTTTCTAACCATGTAAACACTGCACCTGCAGGCGATGAATAAAAGGCCAATCTGGGGCGGAAACCCCACTGAACATTGTTAATTATTTGTGTATGTTGAAATGCAAACCAAAAGGGGATGTTTTCTAAACAGAACAGGACAGAGAGCGTTGTTATAACCGCAGCCGCAGTTCTCACTGTGCAATATTTTGCTTTAAACTTCTGACAACATATAGATACAAATCGGTCAAATGTGAACGAGACTGTGAACCACACCGACATATCTAGGTTGGTACAATTAATGTAGAGCATGAACTTACGAATGACAGTGTAGGACAGGAATTGAAGTGGAAAGAGTTTTGTTAAAATTTGATACTCTATTACATTGAAGATGATGACCAGTAGATCTGCTGTTGCCATGGCCACCATATAGATCGAGATACATTTGGAAAGACCGCAATTTCCTCTGGAAAGAATCACGATTGTCATTAGGTTCGCTGTAAGAAAGAGGGACAAGAGGTAAGTAACGGGGATACTCATAAATCTCACAGCATATTGTGGGGAAATGTTCCGATGATTTCCTACTTAGGGTAATGCACGCGGGTTCTTTTTTAAATATAGGCGAGCAATGACGACACTTTATTTGAAAGAAAGAAAGCATTAAACACTCAACATCGAGGGACTGACAATCCGCCGTCCTTTCAGCTTACTTCAGTCAGACGTTGTCAAGGCAGTGGGGGGAGGGTCACTCGGAATCAGTCTGGGGAATGGTGACGGAGAGCGTCCCCACTACTACCGACACCCAGGCACTGATGAATCAACAGGGAGATTTGGACATTTGGCGATAGTGTAAAACAGGCGACATCGGATCATCCGTCCGTCATCCATCTGTCCCGAATTTCATTTCCATCGCTGTCGCCACTAACACTAGATTGAGGTTCCACTCACACTATAACTGTACGGTCCAGGCTAAACTGGAGCACCTCGAAGGGACGGTACAGGTGCAAAGAAAAGCGCCTTAAAGGGAAACTTTGGATGGTTGTATAAGTTGTTAATTTTCGGCAGTCAATCAGGAAACGGATTTCCTTACATACGTCCAAACACACATTTCAATACAGTGTTGAGCGGTGAAACCATCCCGCCATGAGGCTTATACCCATGTGATGTACCGACCCGATTTTATAATTTAAAGCTGCGGCCCCATGGGACAATAGATCAAAATTTACATTTAGTTCCTTCAGTTGTTCTGTCGAGCGGGGTCTGGGAGCTGCATCAGATGTCAGCAGTTTTAAATATAATTTCTCAGCAATTACTGGAAAGTTTCGAATTCAAGTAAAACATTCATCCGAGACAAAAGCTTCAATTTAGGTCGGAACTCTGGGATTTTTCTATTTATAATCGCCCCGAGGGATGTGGGCATTGCTGCCGAGACCACCATTTATTTCCCATCCCTAGTTCCACTTGAAAAGGTGATCGTGAGCCGCCTTCTTGAACCGCTGCAGTCCGTGTGGTGAAGGTTCTCCCACAATGCTGTGAGGATGGGAGTTCCAGGATTTTGACCCAGCGACAATGAAGGAACGGCGATATATTTCCAAGTCGGGATGGTGTGACTTGGAGTAGAACGTGCAGGTGGTGTTGTTCCCATGTGCCTGCTGCCCTTGTCCTTCTAGGTGGTAGATGTCACGGGTTTGGGAGGTGCTGTCGAAAAAACCTTGGCGAGTTGCTACAGTGGGTCCTGTCGATGGTGCACACTGCAACCACAGTGCCCCAGTTGTGAAGGGAGTGAATATTTAGCGTGGTGGATGGGGTACCAATCAAGCGGGCTGCTTTGTCCCGGACGGTGTCGAGCTTCTCGAGTGTTGTTGGAGCTGCACACATCCAGGCAAGTGGAGAGTATTCGACCAAACTCATGGCTGGTGCCTTGTAGATGTTGGAAAGGCTTTGGGGAGTCAGGGAGTGAATCACACATCGCAGAATACCCAAACTCTGACCTGCCCTTATAGCCACAGTATTTATATGGCTGGTCCTGTTAAGTTTCTGGACAATGGTGCCCAGAGGATGTTGATGGTGTGGGATTCGGCGATGGTAATGCCGTAATGCAGTCAAGGGGAGGTGGTTAGACTGTCTCTTGTTGGAGATGGTGATGACCTCGCACTTGTTTGGGGCGAATATTACTTGCCACTTATGAGCCCAAGCCTGGATGTTGTCCAGGTCTTGCTGCATGCGGGCACGGACTGATATATTATCTGAGGGGTTGAGAATGGAACTGAAGACACTGCAGTCATCAGCGAACATCCCCATTTCTGACCTTATGATGGAGCGAAGGTCATTGATGAAGCAGCTGAAGATGGTTGGGCCTAGGACACTGCCCAAAGGAAATCCTACAGCAATGTCCTGGGGCTGAGATGATTGGCCTCCAATAACCACTACCATCTACAATTGTGCTTGGTATGACTCCAGCCACTGGAGAGTTTTTCCCCTGATTCCCATTGACTTCAATTTTACTCGGGCTCCTTGGTGCCTTGATGTCAATGGCAGTCTCTCTCACCTCACCTCTGGAATTCAACACCTTCGTCCATGATTGGACCAATGCTGTTATGGTGTCTGGAGCCGAGTTGCCATGGCAGAACACAAACTGAATGTCGGTGAGCAGGTTATTGGTGAGTAAGTGCCGATTGAAAGCACTGTCGATGACACCTTATATCACTTTGCTGATGATTGAGACTAGATTGATGGGGCGTTAATTGGCCGGACTGGATTTGTCTCCTGTTGGGTGGAGGTGGCTGCAGACCGAGGAGTTATCAACTGAAAGTAGACAGGGAACAACGGTACAAATAAAATGATGACACGGGGCAATAGGCAACACATCCTTTAGTGATCCATTTCTGTTGGAGGGACCAGGGAATCAGCCTCGCCCTACCTCGTATTGGGAAGAAAGTTGATCGCCCGGTCCCCACGATTTACCGATCACAGCAGCGCCTCACAGGCAGTGCGGACTGCGAGGATTGCCGCTGATATTCACTAATTTATCCCGGTGGATAAGCGACTCTGAAATGAGGACATTCTTGGAATTTCTTACGTAATCATTAACAATGAGATAGTGAACAGTTGTGAAACAACAGGTTATATTGACTTACCGGGAAAACCAAAGGCTGCGAGAACAGGGAAGTAAATCTCCTTTATGTGATGAATTGTTGGCTTTTCCATTTTTTAGAAGAATGTGTGAATTCTCTCACACTTTACGGTCCCGATTGGAGTGTATCTGAGATCTGTAAATACTCCCCTTTTATAGAACAATCGGTGTCCCGGTGAGAAAATCAGGTTACACAATAATTGGCGTTAGTTGCAGTCACTGAACAAACAAGGCGCGATTTTCCTCTTCAGTGGGCAGGGGACGCCAATGGGGAAATTGTACAGCTCAGTCCACGAAACTCCGTCCATTCACATCAATGAACGGAAAGTAATCCCTGAGGGAATGTGCTCTGTGCACGACCCGTGAACCGGGAAGGGAACATCCATCCTGGACACTGCGTCAGGTTCTTAATGCCTCATGAATTCATTAAATACTTCACACATCCATTCCATAATTAAAATGTGCTTTGTACTGTGATGATCACTGGTGATGACTCGGCTCTAACATTAGGTGACCCGACTCTCGCATTACTATTTGAGACCCTACTCTAACATTACTGGTCGAGACCCTGCTCTAACAATACTGGTGGTGATCCGACTCGAACATGAATGGTGATGTCCCTACTCTAACATTATTGGCGGTGACCATGCTCTCACATTACTGGTGGTGAACCTCGTATAACATTACAAGTATTGACTCTAATCTAACATTACTGGTGGTGACCCAACTCAAACATTATTGGTGGCGATTCTACGCTAACATTACTGGTGGTGATCCTGCTCCGACATGACTGGTGGTGACACTACTCCAATATTACTGGTGGTGACCCTACTCTAACATTACTGGTGGTGACCCTACTCCAACATTACTGGTGGTTACCCGACACTAACATTACTGGTGGAGGCCGGACTATAACATTGCTGGTGGAGACCTGAATGTAACATTACTGGTGGTGATCCTACTCTAATATTCCTGGCGGTGACCCTATTCTTACGTTACAGGGCTGACCCAACTCTAACATTACTGGTGGAGACCCTACTCTAACATTCTGGTGGTGAACCTACTCTAACATTGTTGGTGGTGATCCTGCTCTAACAATACTGGTGGTGACTGTAGTCTAACATTATTGATGGAGACCCTACTCTAACATTACTGGTGGAGAGCCTACTCAAACATCCATTCACTCTGGCAATCCATTAATCGGATCCATCCATTCACTTTCCCAATCCATTTATGGTTCCCGTCCGCTCAATTCCCAATCCATTGATGCTATCCATCCATTCACTTTGCCAATCCATTGACGGTATCGGTCCATTTACTTTCCCAATCCATTAATTGTTCCTGTCCATTCTTGTGTTAAAGTGGCCCATACACGGCAACAGACGCACAGAATCTCCTGTGCTGTGAATTCAAGTATTTTCCAAAGTCGTGGAGGTCCTGTTCTAGGAAAGCTGGATTTGATATCCTGACAAATAAATGCCCAGGAATCAGGCGAGTCCTTGGTTTCCTCCTTTAAGCGCTCACTAAGGAATTGTCTGGGCTTTTCCCTCCCAGTTATCTGGAGGGGTGAATGTTACGTGATTCGGTTCCTGAACTGTCTTACATTTAAGCCAGTTCGGATCAAAACGAATTTAATTTACTCATCCTCGATTAGGTTATCCTAAATCTCATTCTTGCCAAACAGTCAAGGAAGAAGCCAAGTCAAAGTCATGCACTAAATATTGTTAAACAGTTATAACCTGGTGAAGCTCCAGCTCAGGTCGACAGGCATGTTGAACAGCGGAAGCAATATGCGAAAGACAGTGTTAAGCGATTCCACAACCTACGGATCAGATCAAAGCTCTGCAGTCCTGCCACATCGAGTCGTGAATGGTGGTGGACAGTTAAACATCTACGGGAAGAGGAGGCTCTGCAAACATCCCCATCCTCAATGATGGCGGAGTCCAGCACGTGAGTGCAAAAGACAAGGCTGAAGCGTTTGCAACCATCTTCAGCCAGAAGTGCCGAGTGGATGATCCATCTCGGCCTCCTCACGATATCCCCACCATCACAGAAGCCAGTCTTCAGCCAATTCCATTCACTTCACGTGTTATCAAGAAACGGCTGAGTGCACTGGACACAGCAAAGGCTTTGGGCTCCGACAACATCCCGGCAGTAGTGTTGAAGCCTTGTGGTCCAGAACTAGCTGCGCCTCTAGCCAAACTGTTCCAGTACAGCTGCAACACTGGCTTCTATCCGACAGTGTGGAAAATTGCTCAGCTATGTCCTGTCCACAAATGGCAGGACAAATCCAATCCGGCCATTTACCGCCACGTCAGTCTACTCTCAATCATCAGCAAGGTAACATTCGCGTCAGACAAGTGCCGGGCAATGACCATCTCCAAAAACAAAGAGTCCAATCACCTCCCCTTGACATTCAACTGCATTACTATCGTAGAATACCCAGTCTCTGATCTGCTCTTGTAGCCAAAGTATTTATGTGGCTGGTCCAGTTAAGCTTCTGGTCAATGGTGACCCCCAGGATGATGATGGTGGGGGATTAGGCGATGCTAATGCCATTTGATGTCAACGGGAGGTGGTTAGACTCTCTCTTGTTGGATATGGTCATTTTCTCGCACTTGTTTGGCGCGAATGTTACTTGCCACTTATCAGCCCAAGCCTGGATCTTTTCCAGGTCTTGCTGCATATGGGCTCGGACTGCTTCATTAACTGAAGGGTTGCGAATGGAACTGAACACTGTGCAATCATCAGCGAACATCCCCATTTCTGACGTTATGATGGAGGGAAGGTCATCGATGAAGCAGCTGAAGACGGTTGGGCCTCGGACACTGCCCTGAGAAACTACTGCAGCGATGTTCTGAGGTTGAGATTATTGGCCTCCAACAAGCTCTACGATCTTCCTTTGCGCTCGGTTTGACTCCAGCAACTTTAGAGTTTTCCCACTGTTTCTCATTAACTTCAATTTTACTCGGGCTCCTTGATGCCACACTCGGTCAAATGTTGCCTTGATGTGAAGGGCAGTCACTCTCACCTCAACTCAGCTCTTTTATGCAGGTTTGGACCAAGGCTGTAATGCGTCCTGGAGACGAGTGGTCCTGGCGGAACCCAAACTGAACGTCAGTGAGCAGGTTATTGGTGAGTTAGTGCCGCTTGATAGCACTGTCGACGACCCCTTCCATCACTTTGCATATGATTGAGAGTAGACTGATGGGGCGGTAATTGCCTGGATTGGATTATGTCCTGCGTTTTGTCTGTGCCGGCCAAGAAAGAGCTTTCGAGCCGAATCCCAATTTCCACCACATAACCATGTCGGTTATAGCACTTCAAGTGCATATCCAAGTACTTTTTAAATGAGTTCAGGTTTTCTACCTCGACCACCCTTTTGGACAGTGAGTTCCACATCCCGACCACCCACTGGCTGATAAAAATTCTCCTTAGCTACCATCTAATCCTTCTACCAATTACGTTAAATCTATGCCCTCTCATCCCTGGCAACCCTGCTAAAGGAAATAGCTCCTCCTTGTCCACTCTATCTAGGCCCCTCATAATTTTACACACCTCACTTAAATCTCGCCTCAGCCTCCACTGTTCCAAAGAGAACAACCCCAGCCTATCCAATCTTTCCTCACAGCTAAAATTCTTCAGTCCTTGCAACATCCAATGAAATCTCCTCTGAACCGTCTCTAGTACATCTTTCTTGTTTTGTGGTGACCAGAACTGCACGCAGTACTGAAGCTGTGACCTAACCACTGCTTTATACACTTCTAGCATAACCTCCCTGCTATTATATTCTAAGCCTCGGCTAATAAAGTAACGTATTCAGTATGCCTTCTTAACCACTTAATCTACCTGTCCTGCTACCTTCAGTGATCTGCAGGCATGCACTCCAGGGCCCCTCTGTTCCTCTGCCCTTCTCCGTGTTCTCCCTTTTATTGTGTACTCCGTTGCAATGTTTGCCCTGCCCAAGTACATTACCTCACACTTCTCCAGCTAAATTCTATTTGCCACTTTTCTGTCCACCTGACGAGTCCACTGATATCTTCCTGCAGCCTACAGCTTTCCTCCTCACTCGATTCATAGAATCATAGAAAAGTGACAGCATGGAAGGAAGCCATTCGGCCCTTCTAGTCTTCGCCGGCTCTATGCAAGGGCAATCCAGCTTGTCCCACTCGCCCGCTCTATCCCCATAGCCCTGCATTTTATTTTCCATTCAAGTACTTACCAAGTTCCCTCTTGAAGGCGATCATTGAATCTGCCTCCGCCACCCCCTGGGGCAGTGCATTCCAGATCCTAACCACTCACTGTGTAAAAAGTTATTCCTCATGTCACCTTTGGTTCTTTTGCCAATCACCTTAAATTTATCTCATCTGGTCCTTGACCCTTCCGCCACTGGGAAGAGTTTCACTCTCCCTACTCTGTCTGCACCCTTCATGATTTCGAATACCTCTATCAAATCTCGTCGCAACCATCTCTGTTCCAAGGAGAACAACCCTAGGTTCTCCAGTCTATCCGCATAACAAAATTCCCTGTTCCCTGGAAATAATCTCGTCAATCTCTTCTGCCTTCACATCTTTCCCTCTCTGAGGCCTTCACATCTTTCCTAAAGTGTGGTGCCCAGAACTGGACACAATAGTCCAGTTGAGGCCGACCCAGGTTTTCATAAAGGTTCATCATGACTTCCATACTTTTGCACTCTATGCCTCTATTTATAAAGCACAAGATTCCGTACGCTTTTTAACCTCTTTCTCAACCTGCCCTGCCACCTTCAACGATGTTTCTACATATACCCCCAGATCTCTCTGTTCCTCTACCCCTTTTAGAGTTGTGCCCTGCAATTTATACTGACTCTCCTCGTTCTTCCTGCTGAAATGCATCAGTTTGCATTTTTCTGCATTAAATTTCATCTCCCACGTGTCTGCCCATGCCAGCAGCCTGTCGATATCCTCTTGAAGTCTATCACTGTCCTCCTCACTGTTTATACCCTTCCAAGTTTTGTGTCATCTGCACATTTTGAATTTATGCCCTGTACTCGCAAAGTCCAAGTCATTTATCTATATCAAGAAAAGCAGTGGTCCCAGCACAGACCCCTGGTGAACACCACAGTATACTTCCCTCCAGTCCGAAAAACAACCGTTCACCACTAATCTCTGGTTCCTGTCATTTAGCCAATACTGTATCCATGTTGCTATTGCCCCCTTTATTCGATGGGTCGCAATCTTGATGCGAAGCTTACCATGCGACACTTTATCAAAAGCCTTTTGGAAGTCCATTGTTGGCCAGAGGCTGCAGAAGACTGCTGAGCTGGATTCAAAGTGCTAACAAAGACACTGATCTTTTGAGCTGAGGTGACCTGGAGTTCAGTCACTGGTCTGAACTGGCCAGAACCGGTTTGAATTCGTTCCGCTTCTTACAGAGATAAAGGGACGGTGTGCTCCCTGAGCCCTTGGAACAGAGCCAATCAGGGCATGACATCGGTCACTCCAGCAACTCTGAGCCAACCGGAGAAGACAGCATCGTTCGAAAAGACAGACTTGGGGAATAAAAACTGAGGAGTTGCTGGCTTGGAGTCAGTGTGTGTCTTTGTTTGTTTGTGAGCAAGAGAGAGAGAGAGAGTGTGTGTGTGTGTGTGTGTGTGTGTGTGTGTGTGTTTGTGTTTTTTTGTTGGTGTGTCTTTGTTTGTGAAGGAGACTCTGGGAGACTCTGGAAACTAACCCTCGTGGAAGTCGGAACCCTGCGTCAAGGACGTGGAGACGACGTCGGGAGTAAGAGGGAGAATTGCCTGGCCAGCAGCGTCTCTCCTTTCCGGGTAATATAATATCCTTTCTATTCTGGGATCACTCTGGGAGTGTCGTCAGGAAACCTAGTGGGTGTGCGTTTAAAGCTTAATACTCGGGGAGTATTAATAGAGAAACCTAGTGGGTGTACGTTTAAATCCTAGTTTGAGTATAAACCTGTATAACCTGCTGTAAACTACATGCCTATATCTAACTGGACGTATAAGCGGTATGTACATGGTCTAATAACGTTAATAAAGCGAATTGAGAATTAAGAGAGAATTGACTCTTTCTCTATGTACTAAGCTAAAACCGTTAACCGGTGATTTCCGGTCAACATATTTGGCGTCCCTGGGTGGGCTCGAGCATAAATCTCTCCGTTGCGTCAGTGGGAGCCTCGAGGTGAACCGAATTTGGCAAAGTATACAGAGAACAGGAGTTTGGGTTAATTCATAGTTAATAACGTAAGATGACGAATAAAGGGAAATCACCAAGCCCTGGGGATTTGGACTGTTTTGATTGGAAGGGACTCCTTCAAAAATACGTAATAGGGAAGTGGCCGCAATACGGGGATTATGCGGGTCACGTTGGAGACAAGGGAACGCCTGTTGGGGAGGTCCTTTGGAAAATTGCGCAAACAAAGATGTCAGATAGGAAATTTAAAAAGATACAAAAGTCCGTAGCGATCGGATGTTTACTTGAGGAATGGATAGAATGCCGACAGCAGGCTAGGAGAGAGAAAGAAGAGACTCAGAAAATCCAAGACGGATTAGGGGAAGAGAATAAAAAACTCCGTGAGGAGATAGCCCGCCTTAGTGAGAAGGTAACTGATCTACAGGGACAGAGAAGTGCAGATTTGATGCACATGAACCAATATCAGTTACAGTGCGAAAAATTGACTGATGAAAAGAATAAGAGAGAGGGAGAAGCCCAAGCAGCTAAAGCTGAGGTGGAGAGATGGAAACAACAATGTAGTGATTTAAAAACTGCTATGAATGTGATTCACAGAGCAGCTCAGGAGAAGAGGGTATTCTGAGGGACAGGATCTACAGGCATTTGGAGAGGCAGGGACTAATTAGGAACAGTCAGCATGGTTTTGTGAGAGGAAAATCATGTCTCACGAATTTGATTGAGTTTTTTGAAGGGGTAACCAAGAAGATAGATGAGGGCTGTGCAGTAGACGTGGTCTACATGGACTTCAGCAAAGCATTTGACAAGGTACCGCATGGTAGGTTGTTACATAAGGTTAAATCTCATGGGATCCAAGGTGAGGTAGCCAATTGGATACAAAATTGGCTTGACGACAGAAGACAGAGGGTGGTTGTAGAGGGTTGTTTTTCAAACTGGATGCCTGTGTCCAGCGGTGTGCCTCAGGGATCGGTGCTGGGTCCGCTGTTATTTGTTATTTATATTAATGATTTGGATGAGAATTTAGGAGGCATGGTTAGTAAGTTTGCAGATGACACCAAGATTGGTGGCATTGTGGACAGTGAAGAAGGTTATCTGGGATTGCAACGGGATCTTGATAAATTGGGCCAGTGGGCCGATGAATGGCAGATGGAGTTTAATTTAGATAAATGTGAGGTGATGCATTTTGGTAGATCGAATCGGGCCAGGACCTACTCCGTTAATGGTAGGGCGTTGGGGAGAGTTATAGAACAAAGAGATCTGGGAGTACAGATTCATAGCTCCTTGAAAGTGGAGTCACAGGTGGATAGGGTGGTGAAGAAGGCATTCAGCATGCTTGGTTTCATTGGTCAGAACATTGAATGCAGGAGTTGGGATGTCTTGTTGAAGTTGTACAGGGCATTGGTGAGGCCACACTTGGAGTACTGTGTACAGTTCTGGTCACCCTATTATAGAAAGTATATTATTAAACTAGAAAGAGTGCAGAAAAGATTTACGAGGATGCTACCGGGACTTGATGGTTTGACTTACAGGGAGAGGTTAGACAGACTGGGACTTTTTTCCCTGGAGAGTAGGAGGTTAAGGGGAGATCTTATAGAAGTCTATAAAATAATGAGGGGCATAGATAAGGTCGATAGTCAAAATCTTTTCCCAAAGGTAGGGGAGTCTATAACGAGGGGGCACAGATTTAAGGTGAGAGGGGAGAGATACAAAAGGGTCCAGAGGGGCAATTTTTTCACTCAAAGGGTGGTGAGTGTCTGGAACGAGCTGCCAGAGGCAGTAGTAGAGGCGGGTACAATTTTGTCTTTTAAAAAGCATTTGGACAGTTACATGGGTAAGATGGGTATCGAGGGATATGGGCCAAGTGCAGGCAATTGGGACTAGCTTAGTGGTATAAACTGGGCGACATGGACATGTTGGGCCGAAGGGCCTGTTTCCATGTTGTCACTTCTATGATTCTATGATTCTATGATTCTATCACACAACGTGTCAGAAGGTGATAGGGAGGCTGCAAGATCAGCTAGCCGCACAGAGGGGCATATTGTGTGCTTTTGCACCCGGGAGAGGTGAAGAAAGTGGTCGAGGGGATGTAGATTGGGATGATTTAGCAGACAAGGCGAATAGATACAGCAGCGGTGATAGGGAACCTCTACTAGGGGACCCACCGCCAGCATATGCTCCAGAGCTGAAGAAACCGTCTGCCCCAATGGCCCCCCTGGTAACGACTAGAGCACAGATGGGGGAAGATGGTCAGGATATGACATATTCCACCCCACTTGGGGTACAGGAACTGAGGGTTATTGCAAAAGATATTGGAACGTGTGCACCTGGGGATGATCCTCGGGAGTTGTTCCTAGCGGTCAGGCAACAGAGAGCGATACACGGCTTAGATGATGCTGAGGAAAGGAAATTAATCCTAATGTGCCTACACCCACATATACACTCCGCCCTACCGGAGGAACAAAAACTTGGTAGATGCATAAATGAAGCCTTAAAGGACCAGGTATTATCTGTCATGGGTCATAACATAGGGGATCCAGTGGAGGCGCTGATGAGATGCTATCAAAGGAAAGGTGAACACCACACTGTATTTTCGGCTCGCATTTGGGCGGTGTTTCAGGGGGTCTATGGTACAGACTTAGACAGGGATAATTTACAGCGGGAGGTTAGGAACCGATGGTTGAGAACACTAGTGTCGAGGAAGACACTAGATCAGTTTGACCCCGCTGATGACACACATACGGAACCCTGGATAATTAGGAAGATGGTTAGAGTATGGGAAAGGGAAATACCCAAACGATCCAAGGCATCCGGGGACAGAGCAATGCCTGTTAAAGATCAGGTGATAATTTGGAGAAATGAAGGGAGGGGACCTACTAATCGGGAAACCGCTCCAGCTTATCAGACAGTGGGAAGAGGTAGAGGCAAAGTAAACTTCTCAGGAACGGGGAGAACTCAAGGCGAGGTGTCCAATTGCTATAACTGTGACCAAGAGGGACACTTCGCAAGGGACTGCCCGAACCCAAGACGAGAGAGTGCAGGTCGGGGAAGGAATCAGAGCCTACCCGTGGAAGGGCCGAATAGACCAAGTCCTCAGTGTGATACGATAGAAATATCACCGAGTTCCGGGTTGTACCCTGAACTGCAATGACGGTGTCAGGCCTCTCCATTATGGGTGTGTGACGCGCGGTTGGATGACATGGGGAGACGCCTAGTGAATGGTAGGGTCGGAGGCCGCCCTCTTACATTTCTTTGGGACACAGGGGGATCTCGAACCACCGTTAACACCACTCAGATCAATGACATAGATTGGAAAATTCAAAACAAAATTATTCTCAGTGGATTCACAGGGCATTCACAAGTGGGATATGTGAGTGTACCGTTGGAAGTCGGTGTGTGAGACATAGTGATAGAGCATTCAGTGGTTCTTATTAAATTACCTAGAGAACAAGAACATATATTAGGGAGTGACTATATGCCCAAAGCGGGATTTTGCTTCGACTCTGTTAATTGTATGATTTGGCAAATGCCTTTGGGCATGGGCAGTATAAATCACACACTCGTCCCGGTGGGGGAATATCAGGATAGGATATGCACGATCGGGGAAATGTGGATAGAACCAGGAGAAATGAGTAACGATCGTGAAGTACAACAGATTATTGTACAAAACTCAATAGTATTTGCCCGACATAAACATGATTGTGGGAAAATGACCGGGAGTGTGTGTATACAAGGTCCAGACCCAAAACCACAGAAGCAGTATGGTTTCCCAAAACAAACAGAAGAAGAGATAGAGAAGGTGATACAGAGTCTGCTGCAGCAAGGGATATTAAGACCAATAGCTTCTACTAATAACGCACCTATTTGGCCAGTAAGGAAACCCGACGGTAGCTGGCGACTAACGATAGACGACAGAGAATTAAATAAACTCACCCCGTTCACAGCGCCTACTGTAGCAACTAGCCCAGAGACAGCAGTTCGACAAAATGAGGATGCGCAGTGGTTTACGGTTTTGGACATAAGTAACGGTTTTTGGTCTATTCCACTGGAGAAAGAATGTCAATATAAATTTGCATTTACTTTCCAAGGACAGCAATACACATGGACCGCCCTGCCGCAGGGGTTTCACAATTCCCCGTCCATATTTCACCAACGACTGAGGGAAGGGTTAAAAGGATTCTCAAGGCCTGAATGTCTAATGCAGTATGGAGACGACTTACTCCGACAAACTGAAACCAAGAAGGAACATTATCAACTGCTAAGTGAATTACTGCAGTTGTTACATGACTTGGGATTAAAGATTAACCCCAAAAAAGCGCAGATCATGAAACAAAAGGTTACTTACTTGGGAGTGATTCTGACACCGGGACAAAGGGACATTGACAAGCGAAGGGTAGAGACAGTTGGCAGACTCCCTGTTCCGCGGGATGTGAACGGGTTAAGGTCCTTCTTAGGGTTGGTGGGATATTGCAGGGACCATATTGATGGATTCGCCACAAAGGTTGCCCCGCTGATGGAACTGTTAAAAAAGAATGTGGCCTGGGAGTGGAAAACAGAACACAGCCAGGCCATGACTGATCTAAAGCAAGCATTAGCTGTTGCGCCTGCTTTAAAAACCCCAAATCCAACGGAACCGTTTGCATTGGAGGTGGTTACCACAGACACCACCCTCTCGGCAGTTCTGTTACAGGAGACACACGGGAAATTACGACCAGTAGCGTACGCCTCTCGTATGCTCTCACCAGTAGAGCAGGGGTATACGGTGTGCGAAAGACACTTGCTAGCTGTCTTTTGGGCAGTGCAGCATTTTACTCATATAGTGGGACTAAACCCACTTACAATATTAACAGAACACACCCCAGTACAGCTACTGTTAGATGGAAGGATTAAGGATGGTTCAGTTAGCCAAAATAGAATCGCTAGATGGACATTGTTGCTGCAAGGGAGAAATATAACCGTGAAGGGGGTAAAAACCACTACTATGTTAGCAGACAACTTAGTTTATCAGGGAGAAAAACATTAGTGTCAATTGATGATAGCAAATGACCCCAAGGGCCCATTTGTTTCAAAACAAAAAGGAGGGGGTAAGACGGGGCCTGAAAGCAGAAAGACAAAGGAAACAGGAAAGGAAGAACCCTCTTTTAAAATTTTTGTGGATGGCTCTTCATCAGTACAGGATGGGGAAAGGAGAACTGGCTGTGGGATATACATATACCAGCCCACCTCATTCTTGAGTCCAAAGTTTGCCGGTCCCTATGAGATAGTAGACAAAGCTAGCCCATCTGTATACAGAATATTGACGGCACCAGATAAGAATGGCTGGTACCACATTCATCAGCTAAAGTTGGTAGGCGAAAAACAAGATAATCATCATTGGCATATGCTGCTCGATGCTAACGATGTTCTGAATTCTGAAGGTCAGGGAGATCAAGAACTGGACCAGTTACAGGTCCAAGAGGAGGTGATTGAACACAAATTTGACACTGTCCGTTCGCATGCAGAGGCGAATCCAGGAACAAAACGAAAGGAACATAAAACAAAAAGGGGGAATAAGTGGGTTCGAAGAAACGGACGGTTAGAATCTGAAACAAATTGGGAACAAGATTTGGACGGTCTGGCTCAGTATATGGAGAGACTGGACTTATGATAATACCTAAAAGAAACTGTAGATAAGAGGAGAAATTACGCTTGTTTCTTCCAGGTCCAGCCTAGAATGAAGGGGATGATGCATTTTGTTGCTATCGGATTGATCGTCATCAGGACTGCGGTTGAACCTGCCTCGGAGTCGTCACGACGAATGAACGTGCCTGAAGCAGTGTCGACGGCGGAGGGATATCCCGAGACCAGGGACAACTTTGCTCTGCAGAATAAGACAGTCCGAACCAACAAAGGGAAAACAGGGGATTTAAATTTGTATTATACGGGAGTGAATGGGTTAGCGTGTGTAGGAAAGACTTTGGGTATACCGGAGGGAGCGGGAGTACGGTTTTCATGTAACACAGTTCTAGAGGTGACATTATCGGTAATCCCAGAGGCAAATATTATTAATCAATTTGTGGGTCCATTTATGGAGCGACCATCGGGGAGCGACGGTCGAGGTAAAATTATGGTCCACTGGGACCACACCTATGTAAATATTGATTGGGGTAGTGACTTAAAGGGAAATATTACGTTGGGGCGGAGTTTCATATTCCCCGGCACGGAAGCAATTTGACCTATCCTTTAAAAAGAGTTCATAACGTGGGCAAGTATCATGAGGGTACTTGGATCTCTTTGAGCAATCCACCATCTCATGCTATTGTAATGGACGGTGCTGAGAAAGGGGTAGATTTGTCAAAGTGTCACCAAGGAGGGAATCACTGGGCCTGTCCAGAAGAGATAACGAGACAGAGACTTACTAATTGTGGGTTCAGTGCTTATGAAAATTGTTCATTGTCCATTTTGCCAGTTAACAACCAGTCCTTTTTACAATACGCCCTTGTGGGACAAAGGTATTACATAGCCACGGCGGCTATGAGCTATAACAAAGGATGGAAACAGTGCCCTCTGGAAGGTCACAATGTGGCCATTAACAATGTGACCTCAGACCTGGTTGTCGGTGGACATGTTCTGCCTAAGCCAATAATGAGGATGGTAATAAATGAAAACCTCACAGTCCAACGTACCGATATAGACCAAGATCTGTGGAAATATGTTCCTACCGAACTACCACACATTCCGCACCTGACTGCAGATTGGATGCAAATAGCGGAGGAAGCCAATGAGATAATTCATCAATGGACTAAACACACTAAAATAATTAAAACGCATGCTGATAAAGCAGGTGAACTGTTACGGGACCCTGGGTTCTGGAATAAGTTTTGGAATTGGGGATCTAATGTTCAAATACATCCATGGGTCAGGATTTTATCACATGCTGCTGTAATTGTGATTTTATGTGCATTAATACTTGTCATATTCAATGTATATCAGCTTAGAAGGTGGAAAAATGAAATTTTGCAACAATTGAGAGTTAGTGCTATAATGAAACAGAAGAAGCGATTATCAACATAAGGACAGTGTGTGAAGTATATTTTATACGCTTCCTTTTTGTATTGTTTATATAACCATTTATATATTTTTTCTATAATCATATGAAATCGCGGATGTAACATACCCATTGCGGGACAATGACGGCCTCAGGAGTGGTACCTAGAAAGGGAGAATAATGATCCTAAGATAGGCATCTTTGGATCAAAAGGGGGGAGATGTTGGCCAGAGGCTGCAGAAGGCTGCTGAGCTGGATTCAAAGTGCTAACAAAGACACTGACCTTTTGAACTGAGGTGACCTCGAGTTCAGTCACTGGTCTGAACTGGCCAGAACCGGTTTGAATTCGTTCCGCTTCTTACAGAGACAAAGGGACGGTGTGCTCCCTGAGCCCTTGGAACAGAGCCAATCAGGGGATGACATCGGTCACTCCAGCAACTCTGAGCCAACCGGAGAAGACAGCATCGTTCGAAAAGACAGACTTGGGGAATAAAAACTGAGGAGTTGCTGGCTTGGAGTGAGTGTGTGTCTTTGTTTGTTTGTGAGCAAGAGAGAGAGAGAGAGAGAGAGTGTGTGTGTGTGTGTGTGTGTGTGTGTGTGTGTGTTTTTGTTGGTGTGTCTTTGTTTGTGAAGGAGACTCTGGGAGACTCTGGAAACTAACCCTCGTGGAAGTAGGAACCCTGCGTCAAGGACGTGGAGACGACGTCGGGAGTAAGAGGGAGAATTGCCTGGCCAGCAGCGTCTCTCCTTTCCGGGTAATATAATATCCTTTCTATTCTGGGACCACTCTGGGAGTGTCGTCAGGAAACCTAGTGGGTGTTCGTTTAAAGCTTGATACTCGGGGAGTATTAATAGAGAAACCTAGTGGGTGTGCGTTTAAATCCTAGTTTGAGTATAAACCTGTATAACCTGCTGTAAACTACATGCCTATATCTAACTAGACGTATAAGCGGTATGGACATGATCTAATAACGTTAATAAAGCGAATTGAGAATTAAGAGAGAATTGACTCTTTCTCTATGTGCTAAGCTAAAACCGTTAACCGGTTACTTCCGGTCAACACCATATGCACCACATCAGCTGAATTGCCCTCATCTCCCCTCTCTTGGAACTCATCAAAAAACTCTGTCAGGTTAGTTAAACACGGTGTGTCTTTTACGGGGAAGTGCAAAAGGAAATAAGAGGGGCAAAGAGAGATTATGAGAATCGACTAGCGACCAACATTAAAGGGAATCCAAAAGTCCTCTGCAGACATGTTAACAATAAATGGGTAGTAAGAGGAGGGGTGGGGCTAATTATGGACCATAAAGGAGATCTTCTCATGGAGGGCAGTGGGCATGGTTGAGGTATTAAATGAATACTTTGCATTTGTCTTTACCAAGGAAGAAGTTGCTGCCAAAGTCTCGATAAAGGAAGATATAGTTGAGATACTGGATGCGCTAAAAATGGAGAAAGAGGAGATACTAGAAAGGCTGGCTGCACTTAAAGTAGATAAGTCACCCGGTCTGGATGGGATCCACTCTTGGAAGCTGAGGGACGGAAGGAAGGAAATTGTGGAGGTACTGGTCATTATCTTCCAGACATCCATAGATACGGGGGTGGTGCTTGAGGAGTGGGGAATTGCAAATGTTACACCCTTGTTCAAAAAAGGGTATAAAGATAAACCCAGCAACTATAGGCCAGTCAGTTTAATGTCGGTGGTGGGGAAACTTTTGGAAACGATAATCCGGGACAGAATTAACAGTCACGTGGACGAGTGTGGATTGATTCGGGAAAGCCAGGATGGATTTGTTAAAGTCAAATCGTGTTCAACCAATTTGATAGAGTTTTGTGATGAGGTAACAGAGAGGGTAGATGAGGACAATGCAGTTGATGTGGTGTATGTGGATTTTCAAAAATCTTTGGATAAAGTGCCACCACGTAGGCTTGCTATTACGATTGCACCATGCAATAAAAGTGGCAATAGGAATATGGATGGAGAATTGGCTAAATTACAGCAAACAGAGTGTAGTAGTGAGCAGTTGTTTTTCGGACTCGAGGGAGGTGAGCAGTGGTGTTCCCCAGGGGTCAATGCTGGGACCATTGCTTCTCTTGATATTTACCCATGACTTGGACTTGGTGGTACAGAGCACAATTTCAAAATTTTAGGATGACACAAAACTTGGAAGGTTAGTGAACCGTGAGGAAGATAGCGGTCGACTTCAAGAGGAAATAAACACTCTGGTGGCATGGGCGGACACGTGGCAGATGAAGTTGAACGCGGAAAAATGCGAGGTGATGCATTTCGGAGGGAAAAATGCGGAGAGGCAATAAAAACGAGAGGGCACAATTCTAAAAGGGATGGAGGAACAGAGGGATCTGTGGGTGTATGTGCATAAATCGTTGAACGTGACAGGGAAGGTGGAGAAAGCAGTTAAAAATCGGAAGGGGTCCTGGGCTTTATAAACAGAGACATAGAGTACAAAAGCAAGGAAGTCAGAATGAACCTTTATAAGGCGCTGGTGCGGCTATACCTAGAATATTGTGCCCAGTTGTGGGCACCGCACTTTAGCAAGAATGCGGGACTTAAATTACGTGGATAGACTGGAAAGGATGGGATTGTTCTCCTTGGAACAGAGAAGATTGAGAGGATATTTGATAGACGTGTGCAAAATCATGAAGGGTCCAGACAGAGTGGATGGAGAAAAACTGCTCCCATTGGTTGATGGGTCAAGAAGCAGAGGGCATAGATTTAAGGTGATTGGCAAATAAACCAAAGGTGATATAAAGAAAAACTTTTTTACACAGCGTGTGGTTTGTGTCTGGAATGCATTGCCCGAGGGAGTGGTGGAGGCAGAATCAATCATAGTCTTCAAAAGGGAACTGGATTAGTTCTTGAAACGAAAAAATGTGCATGGCTACGGGGATAAGGCGGTGCAGTGGGACTAGCTGGATTTCTCATGCATAGAGCTGGCGCAGACTCGATGGGGCGAATGGCCTCCGTCAATGTTCTAATCTTCTATGAATCTATGATTCCAATCTACTCAATCTCTCTTCATACGACAATCCCGCCATCCCAGGGATCAGACTGGTGAAACTTCTATGGTAAGTATATCCTTTCTTAGGTAAGCATATCCTTTTTTATTTATTTAATTAATTAAATTCAATTAATTAAATAAAAACAAATCTGGAATTAAAATACTAGTATCAGTAATGATGGCCATGAAACTACCGGATTGTCGTAAAAACCCATCTGGTTCACTAATGTCCTTTAGGGAAGGAAGCCTGCCGCCCTTACCCGGTCTGGCCTATATGTGACTCCAGACCCACAGCAATGTGGTTGATTCTTAATTGCCCTCTGAAATGGCCGAGCAAGCCACTCAGTTGTAAAATCTCGCTACGAAAAGTCAAAATAAGAATAAAACCGGACGGACCACCCGGCATCGGACCACTAGGCACCGGACACGACAACGGCAAAACACCAAGCCCAGTCGACCCTGCAATGTCCTCCTTACGAACATCTGGGGACTTGTGCCAAAATTGGGAGAGCTGTCCCACAGACGAGTCAAGCAACAGCCTGACATAGCCATACTCACAGAATCATATCTTCAGCCAACGTCCCAGACTCTTCCATCACCATCCCTGGGTATGTCCTGTCCCACCGGCAGGACAGACCCACCAGAGGTGGCGGTACAGTGATATACAGTTAGGAGGGAGTGGCCCTGGGAGTCCTCAACATTGACTCTGGACCCCATGAAATCTCATGGCATCAGGTCAAACATGGGCAAGGAAACCTCCTGCTGATTACCACCGACCGTCCTCCCTCAGCTGATGAATCAGTCCTCCTCCATGTTGAACACCACTTGGAGGAAGCACTGAGGGTAGCAAGGGCACAAAATGTACTCTGGGTGGGGGACTTCAATGTCCATCACCAAGAATGGCTCGGTAGCACCACTACTGACCGAGCTGGCCGAGTCCTGAAGGAAATAGCTGCTAGACTGGGCCTGCGGCAGGTGGTGAGCGAACCAACACGAGGGAAAAAGTTACTTGACCTCGTCCTCACCAATCTATCTGTCGCAAATGCATCTGTCCATGACAGTATTGGTAGGAGTGACCACCGCACAGTCCTGTTGGAGATGAAATCCCGTCTTCGCACTGAGGACACCATCCAACGTGTTGTGTGGCACTACCACCGTGCTAAATGGGATGGATTCAGGACAGATCTAGCAGCTCAAAACTGGGCATCCATGAGGCGCTGTGGGCAATCAGCAGCAGCAGAATTGTATTCCAGCACAATCTGTAACCTCATGGCCCGGCATATTCCTCACTCTACCATTACCAACAAGCCAGGGGATCAACCCTGGTTCAATGAGGAGTGTAGAAGAGCATGCCAGGAGCAGCACCAGGCGTACCTAAAAATGAGGTGCCAACCTGGTGAAGCGACAAATCAGGACTACATGCATGCTAAACAGCGGAAGCAACATGCTATAGACAGAGCTAAGCGATTCCACAACCAACGGATCAGATCAAAGCTCTGCAGTCCTGCCACATCCAGTCGTGAATGGTGGTGGACAATTAAACAACTAACGGGAGGAGGAGGCTCTGCAAACATCCCCATTCTCAATGATGGCGGAGTCCAGCACGTGAGTTCAAAAGACAAGGCTGAAGCGTTTGCATCCATCGTCAGCCAGAAGTGCCGAGTGGATAATCCATCTCAGCCTCCTCCCGATATCCCCACCATCACGGATGCAAGTCTTCGGCCAATTCGATTCACTCCACGTGATATCAAGAAACGGCTGAGTGCACTGGATACAGCAAAGGCTATGGGCCCCGACAACATCCCAGCTGTAGTGCTGAAGACTTGTGCTCCATAACTAGCTGCGCCTCCAGCCAAGCTGTTCCAGTACAGCTACAACACTGGCATCCACCCGACAATGTGGAAAATTGCCCAGGTATGTCCTGTCCACAAAATGCAGGACAAATCCAATCCGGCCAATTATCGCCCCATCAGTCTACTCTCAATCATCAGCAAAGTGATGGAAGGTGTCGTCGACAGTGCGATCAAGCGGCACTTACTCACCAATAACCTCCTCACCGATGCTCAGTTTGGGTTCCGCCAGGACCACTCGGCTCCAGACCTCATTACAGCCTTGGTCCAAACATGGACAAAAGAGCTGAATTCCAGAGGTGAGGTGAGAGTGACTGCCCTTGACATCAAGGCAGCATTTGACCGAGTGTGGCACCAAGGAGCCCTAGTAAAATTGAAGTCAATGGGAATCAGGGGGAAAACTCTCCAGTGGCTGGAGTCATACCTAGCACAAAGGAAGATGGTAGTGGTTGTTGGAGGCCAATCATCTCAGCCCCAGGGCATTGCTGCAGGAGTTCCTCAGGGCAGTGTCCTCGGCCCAACCATCTTCAGCTGCTTCATCAATGACCTTCCCTCCATCATAAGGTCAGAAATGGGGCTGTTTGCTGATGACTGCACAGTGTTCAGTTCCATTCCAACCCCTCAGATAATGAAGCAGTCCGAGCCTGCATGCAGCAAGACCTGGACAACATCCAGGCTTGGGCTCATAAGTTGCAAGTAACATTCGCGCCAGATAAGTGCCAGGCAATGACCATCTCCAACAAGAGAGAGTCTAACCACCTCCCCTTGACATTCAACGGCATTACCATCGCCGAATCCCCCACCATCAACATCCTGGGGGTCACCATTGACCAGAAACTTAACTGGACCAGCCATATAAATACTGTGGCTACGAGAGCAGGTCAGAGGCTGGGTATTCTGCGGCGAGTGACTCACCTCCTGACTCCCCAAAGGCTTTCCACCATCTACAAGGCACAAGTCAGGAGTGTGATGGAATACTCTCCACTTGCCTGGATGAGTGCAGCTCCAACAACACTCAAGAAGCTCGACACCATCCAAGATAAAGCAGCCCGCTTGATTGGCACCCCATCCACCACCCTAACCATTCACTCCCTTCACCACCGGCGCACTGTGGCTGCAGTGTGTACCATCCACAGGATGCACTGCAGCAACTCGCCAAGGCTTCTTCGACAGCACCTCCCAAACCCGCGACCTCTACCACCTAGAAGGACAAGGACAGCAGGCGCATGGGAACAACACCACCTGCACGTTCCCCTCCAAGTCACACACCATCCCGACTTGGAAATATATCGCCGTTCCTTCATCGTCGCTGGGTCAAAATCCTGGAACTCCCTTCCTAACAGCACTGTGGGAGAACCTTCACCACACGGACTGCAGCGGTTCAAGAAGGCGGCTCACCACCACCTTCTCAAGGGGCAACTAGGGATGGGCAAAAATGCCGGCCTTGCCAGCCACGCCCACATCCTGTGAACGAATAAAAAAAAAGTAAGTAGACCAAAATGTGTGCGCAATGCTTCGGATGCGATCTCACCAACGCCACTCGTCACAGTCTGCCAACATGAAACGGACCGGTTTATTCCTGCTCTCTGTTTTCTGTCTGTCAACCAATTCTCAATCGATGCCAGTACATCACCCAAAATTCCACGTGCTCTAACTTTGTTCACCAACCTCCTGTGTGGGACCTTATCGGAAGCCTTCTGAAAATCCAAATACACCACATCCACTGGTTCCCTCTTATCTATTCTACTGGTTTCGTCCTCATAGAACCCCAATAGGTTTGTCAATCATGATTTCCCTTTAATAATTCCATGTTAACTCTGCCAAATCCTATTGTTATTTTCTAAGTTTCCTGTTATCACATCCTTGAAATGGATGCGAACATTTCCATGCTGCTGATGTCAGGCTGACAGGTCTGAAGGTCCTTCTTTTCTCTCTCCCTCCTTTCTTAAATAGTGGGGTTACAATTGGAGAACATCACTGTGTCTTTCCCTCCAGTCTGAAAAACAACAGTTCACCACTACTCTCTGCTTTTTGCCTTTAAGCAATTTTGTTTCATTCGTGCCACTGTTCCTTTTATCCCACGGGCTTCAATTTTACAACTATTATGTGGTACGTTATCAAATGCCGTTTCAGAGTCCAAATGCCCGACATCAACCACACTACCCTCATCAACCCTCTCGGTTACTTCATCAAAGAACTCACTCAAGTGGATAAGGGACTTTAGTTTTGCTTAGAGACTGGAGAATCTGGATTGTTGTCCTTAGAACAGAAAAGTTAAGGGAGATTTGATAAATGTTTTCAAAATCATGAACGTTTTTGACAGAGTAAATGAGGGGAAACTCATCCCAGTGGCAGACGACACATATTTCAGGTGATCGGCAAAAGAGCCAGGTGCGACAGAAGTAACCATATCTTTATGCAGCGAATTGTTAAGATCTCGAATGCACTGCCTGAAAGGGTGGTAGAAGCAGGTTTAATAGTAACTTTCAAAAAGGAATTGGATAAATCTTTCTTGGGAAAACATTTACAGGGCTATGGGAAAGAGCAGGGGAATGGGAATAATTCGACAGCTCTTTCAAAGAACCGGTCCAGGCACGATGAGCCGAGTGGCCTCCTCCTGTGCTGTACCTATTATGATAACATGAAATACACTAATACAACCCATTACACGCAGTGCTCATGAGACTGGTACAAAGGGATCTCTGTGCTCCTCTACAGCTCTTGGCTTCTCACCATTTCGAAAATGCTCCCCTTTATCTTTCTTGATTCCTAAGTGGATGACCTCACACTTGCCCATCATGAACTCCATTTTCTATGGTTTTGTGCACTCATTTAATCTGTTGACGTCCCTTTGTATCTTTCTGCTTCCATTTTCACTACTTACTGTCCCTCCTCACTTAGCGTCATCTTCAAACTTGAATGCACAACACTCTACTGCTCCATACGAGTCATTCATAAATATGGTGAAAAGTAGATACTCGAGGACAGATCCCTGAGGATCATCAATCTTCATATCTGACGCCGCTATTAAAGCGAGTGTAGTTGGTGGGAGGAAGCGGATTTGTGAAATGAAGCCTGTGGGAGGCAGTCAATTGGGTGTGCAAGAGAAATGCGCTGTACAGGCGGGAAGCATTAGGGTTCGGGTTATGGTTAGGAAATTCAAAATGTGGAGTGTATAATGTTCCATGTCAGCCGGTGATTGGAAGTAATTCACTATTGCAGTCAGTTATGGCGCTGTGTGGTATCCGTTTCAGGGTCTGCATATTTCTGTCGGTCGAGCAGCAAACTTTTATTATGAGGGTCCCGGATTCAAGACCCTGTTCTGGCGCTGTTTTTATGAATTAAAACACCACTCAATTTACACATTAAATGATTTTGATGTAACGTTTTAAAGAAAAAGTTAACCAATTAATTCAGGCAGCAGGAAAGATCGGCGTTAATTATTCGAGTTTCGCAGTGCTGCATGAATGTAAGAATTTATGATCTTGTGTTAAAAGCAGCGCCTGAACAGGGGCTTGTATCCTCGAACCTCACAATAAAAGTCTGCCGCTCCACAGACTGATCGATCCAGGTTCACTCTTTTAGTTTAACACAGCGACCATCGCTGGCTGACATGGAACATTACATTGTTCACATTCTGCATTTCCGTCTGCAGTCATCCCTCCTGCACAGCGCATTTCTCACACACACACCACACCTAATGCATGCCACAGGCCGCACTTCAGATGTACTCTCCCTCCCATCAACGACACACTCTTTCATGCTTTGTGTTTCCTGGGGTTGCGTGAATGTAAGAATTGATCATCTTCAGTTAAGTGTGAGGTGAGTGCAAAGCTGTGCAGAATGTGTAAGGGTCTTAAACGAGTGTCTGAAATTTAAAGAAAGCCAATTAGGTGGGTAAGAGCGGCGAGTTGGCTAAGGTCGATTGGGAAATTAGATTAAATGATATGGCGGTAGATAAGCAATGGCGAATATTGAAGAATTATTTTTAACATTATCAACGAATATACATTCCCTTGAGGAATAACAACTCCAGAGGAAAATTTATCCAACCGTGGCTAACCAGAGAAGTTAAGGTTAGTATTAGATTAAAAGAAGATGCTTAGAATTTTGCCGAAAAGACTAGTAAGCCTAAGGTATGGGAGGGTTTTAGAAATCAGCAAAGGATGACCAAGAAATTGATAAGGAGGGAGAAAAATGGATATGAGAGTAAACTAGCAAGAAATATAAAACAGATTATGAGAGCTTCTACAAGTATATAAAAAAGGAAGAGATTGGTGAAAGTAAACGTGGGTCCATTAGAGGCAAAGACAGGTGAAATCATAATGGTGAATAAGGAAATGGCCGAGACGCGAAACAAATATTTTGCATCTGTCTTCTCATTGGAAGACACAAAAACATACCAAAATAATGGGGTACCAAGGGTACAATGAGAATGAGGAACTGAAAGTAATTACGATTAGTGAAGAAAATGTACTGGAGAAATTAATGGGACTAAAAGCCGAGAAATCCCCATGACCAGATGGCCGACACCCTCGGATATTAAAAGAGTTGGCTGCAGAGATAGTGAATGTATTTGTTTTCATCTTCCAGAATTATCGAAATTCTAGATTGGTCCCTGCGGATTGGAATGTAGCAAATGTAACCCCGGTGTTCAAGAAAGGAGGGAGAAAACAGGGAAATATAGGTCAGTTAGCCTGACTTCAGTCCTGGGAAAATGCTAAAATCTATTATTAACGACGTGGTAACAGGGCACTTAGAAAATTATAATATTATTCTGCAGAGTCAACACGGTTTTATGACACGGAAATCGTGTTTGACCAATCTATTATATACTTTTGAGGGTGTAACAAGCGAGGTATGTAATGGGGAATCAGTGGATATGGTATAGGGTGTAACAAGCGAGGTATGTAATGGGGAATCAGTGGATATGGTATATTTGGATATTTAAAATGCATTTTATAAGGTGCCACACTGGAGGTTGTTGCACATCAGGGCTCATGGGATTGGACGTAATATATTAGCATGGATTGAGGATTACTTAACGGACAGAAAACAGAGAGAAGGTATATTGGGGTCATTTTCGGATTGGCAGGTTGTAACAAGAGGGGTGCCGCAAGGATCAGTGCTTGGGCATCAGCTATTGACAATATTATATCCTTGCTGTGATCGGCATTCCAGGTAAATAATGTCAGACATGTGAATACCTGTTTAATGCTATATATTGGTTAACATGTTAAAACCGTGGCCATCTTTTTTACATGGTTACTTGTATGGCAGGAATATTTACACCCTCGGCATGCAGCGCTTATTATGGTTACATACTAGATAACCATAGAATAGAAAACAATACCAGAGGCAACGGAGTGTGCACATGCTCCGTGAACCAAGAGGGAAACATCCTCCCGGGCATTCTGTTAGGTGCATTGGGTCTCATATTAATTCAGTGAAGTCTTGACTCAATCATTACAAAGATGAAACAAATTTTGTGCTCTGATGATGAATGTTGGTGACTCGGCTAGTACATTACAGGTGGTGAGTCTATTATAACATTGCTGGTGGCGACTCTATTCTAACATTGATAGCGGTGACACTGTTATAATATTGCTGGTGGCCACTCGACTACAAAAATACTGGTGGCGACTCGACAATTATGTTACTAGTGGTGACTCCACTCGAACATTACTGGTGGCGACACTGCTGTAACATTAATGGAGGCGTCTCTACTATAACATTATTGGTGGTGACCCTACTCTAACATTACTGGTGGTGATCCTACTCTAACATTACTGGTGGTAATCCTGATATAACATTGCTGCTGGTTTGTAGGAACATAGGAACAGGAGTAGGCCATTCAGCCATTTGATGAGATAAGAACATAAGAACATAAGAAATAGGAGCAGGAGTAGGCCAATCGGCCCCTCGAGCTTTCTCCTACATTAATTAAGGTCATGGCTGATCTGATCCAAACATCAAATCTAAAGAACACAAGAAGTAGGAGCAGGACCCGGCCACTGAGCCCCTGGGACCGCTCGGCCACCCACAGGGCCTTGACCGATCCAAACTGAGCTTCATGTTCAATTTCCTACCCGCTCCCCGTAACACTTAATTCCCTTTACTTCCAGGAAACTTGGATGATCTGTGATCGAACTCCATACACCTGCCTTTGGCCCATATCCCTTAATTCCTTTGGTTGCCAAAAAGCTATCTATCTCAGATTTAAATTTAGCAATTGAGCTCGTATCAATTGCCGTTTGCGGAAGAGAGTTCCAAACTTCTACAACCCTTTGTGTGTCGAAATGTTTTCCAATCTCGCTCCTGAAAGGTCTGGCTCTAATTTTTCGACTGTGCCCCCGAATCCTAAAATCCCCAAACAGTGGAAATCGTTTCTCTCTATCCACCCTATCTGTTCCCCTTAATATCTTATAAACTTCGATCAGATCACCCCTTAACCTTCGAAACTCGAGAGAATACAACCCCAATTTGTGCAATCTCTCCTCGTAACTTAACCCTTTAAGTCCAGGTATCATTCTAGTAATCCTACGCTGCACTCCCTCCAAGGCCAATATATCATTCCGAAGGTGCGGTGCACAGAACTGCTCACAGTACTCCAGGTGCGGTCTAACCAGGGTTTTGTATAGCTGCAGCATAACTTCTGCCCCCTTGTACTCTATTCCTCTGGATATAAAGGCCAACATTACATTTGCCTTCTTGATTATTTTCTGCACCTGTTCATGACACTTCAGTGATCGATGTACCAGAACCCCTAAGTCGCTTTGGACATCCACTGTTTTTAACTTTTTACCATTGAGAAAATACCCTGTTCTATCCTTTTTTGGTCCAAAGTGGATGACCTCACATTTGGCTACATTGAATTCCATTTGCCACAGTTTTGCCCATTCACCTAATCTATCAATATCGCTATTTAATGTTATGTTTTCATCTACAATGCTTAAAATGCTACCAATCTTTGTGTCATCGGCAAACTTAGATATGAGACTTCCTATGCCTTCATCTATGTCATTAATAAATATTGTGAATAATTGAGGCCTCAAGACAGATCCCTGCGGGACTCCAATTGTCACATCCTGCCGATGTGAGTACCTTCCCATTATCCCGACTCTCTGTCGCCTTTCGCTAAGCCAACTTCCTAACGAAGTCCGTACTTTTCCGTCGATTCCATGGGCTTCTATCTTAGCTAACATTCTCTTATGTGGGACCTTATCAAATGCCTTCTGGAAGTCCATATTAATAACACCCATTGACATTCCCCTGCCCACTACTTTAGTCACCTCTTCAAAAAATTCAATCAGGTTTGTCAGGCACGACCTACCTTTCACAAATCCATGTTGGCTATCTCTGACCAACTGAAAATTCTTGAGGTGTTCAGTCACCCTATCCTTAATTATAGACTCCAGCATTTTACCCACAACAGATGTTAGGCTAACTGATCTGAAATTCCCCTGTTTCCCTCTCTCTCCTTTCTTAAAAAGCGAAGTGAAATGTGCAATTTTCGAATCTAGAGTTCCAGTTCCTGAATCAAGAGAACTTTGAAAGATTATAGTTCGGGCATCCACAATGTGCTCACCCGCTTCCTTTAAAAACCTGGGATGGAAACCATCTGGTCCTGGGGATTTGTCACTCTTTAATGCTATTATTTTCTTCATTACTGTTACATAAGAACATAAGAACATAAGAAAAAGGAGCAGGAGTAGGCCAATCGGCCCCTCGAGCCTGCTCCGCCATTCAATCAGATAGTGGCTGATCTGATCCGAACCTCAAATCTAAAATCATGTCCAATTTCCTGCCCGCTCCCCGTAACCCCTAATTCCCTTTACTTCCAGGAAACTGTCTATTTCTGTTTTAAATTTATTTAATGATGTATCTTCCACAGCTTCATGGGGCAGCAAATTCCACAGACCCACCACCCTCTGAGTGAAGACGTTTCACCTCATCTCAGTTTTGAAAGAGCAGCCCCTTATTCTAAGATTATGCCCCCTAGTTCTAGTTTCACCCATCTTTGGGAACATCCTTACCGCATCCACCCGATCAAGCCCCTTCACAATCTAATATGTTTCAATAAGATCGCCTCTCATTCTTCTGAACTCCAATGAGTAGAGTCCCAATCTACTCAACCTCTCCTCATATTTCCGCCCTCTCATCCACGGGATTAACCGAGTGAACCTTCTTTGTACTGCCTCGAGAGCAAGTATGTCTTTTCTTAAGTATGGACAACAAAACTGTATGCAGTATTTCAGGTGCGGTCTCACTAATACCTTATATAACTGCAGCAATACCTCCCCGTTTATATATTCTATCCCCCGAGCAATAAAAGCCAACATTCCGTTGGCCTTCTTGATCACTTGCTGCAACTGCACACTAACCTTTTGATTTTCTTGCACTCGGGCCCCCAGATCCCTTTGCATTGCAGTACTTTCCAATTTCTCGCCATTGAGATAATAACTTGCTCTCCGATTTTTCCTGCCATAGTGCATAACCTCACATTTTCCAACATTGTATTGCATCTGCCAAATCTCCGCCCACTCACCCAGCCTGTCTATATCCCCTTGTAGGTTTATTATGTCCTCCTCACTCTCTACTTGCCCTCCCATCTTTGTATCATCTGCAAACTTTGATATGTTACACTCGGTCCCCTCCTCCAAATCGTTAATATAGATTGTAAAGAGTTGGGGACCCAGCACCGACCCCTGCGGAACACCACTGCCTACTGGTTGCCAGTCCGAGAATGTACCATTTATCCCAACTCTCTGCTTCCTGTTAGATAACCAACCCTCCACCCATGCCAGAATATTACCCCCAATCCAGTGATTCTTTATCTTGAGCAATAATCTTTTATGTGGCACCTTGTCGAATACCTTCTGGAAGTCTAAATACACTACGTCCACTGGTTCCCCTTTATCCACTCTGTACGTTATATCCTCAAAGAACTCAAGCAAATTTGTCAGACATGACTTCCCCTTCGTAAAGCCATGCTGACTTTGTCCTATTAAATTATGTTTATCCAAATGTTCCGCTACTGTCTCCTTAATAATAGACTCCAAAATTTTACCCACCACAGATATTAGGCTAACTGGTCCATAATTTCCAGCCTTCCGCCTACTACCCTTTTTGAATAACGTTGTTACATTAGCAGTTTTCCAATCTGCCAGGACCTTTGCCGCGTCCAGAGAATTTTGGAAAATTATTACCAAAGCATCCACAATCCCTACTGCCACTTCCCTCAAGACGCTGGGATGTAAGCCATCAGGTCCAGGGGATTTATCCGCCTTGAGTCCCATTAATTTAATGAGTACCAATCCCTTAGTGATTTTAATCGTATTTAGCTCCTCCCCCCCCTAGAGCCCCCCGTTTGTCCACTGTTGGGATATTCTTAGTGTCCTCTACCGTGAAGACTGAAACAAAATATTTGTTCAGCATTTTTGCCATCTCCATGTTTCCCACCATTAATTTCCCGGTCTCACCCTCTCAGGGACCTACGTTTGCCTTAGCCACCCTTTTTCTTTTTATATCACTGTAGAAACTCTTGCTATCTGTTTTTATATTTCATGCTAATTGATTTTCATAATCTATCTTCCCTTTCTTAATCAATCCTTTCGTTACTTTTTGCTGTCTTTTGAAGACTTCCCAATCTTCTATCCTCCCACTAAGTTTGGCTACCTTATATGTCCTTGTTTTTAGTCGGATACTATCCTTAATTTCTTTACTTAGCCACGGATGGCTGTCATTTCTTTTAAACCCTTTTTTCCTCAGTGGAATATATATTTTTTGAAAGTTGTAGAATAACTCCTTAAATGAACACCACTGTTCATGTACCGTCTTACCCTTTAAACTACTTTCCCAGTCCACTTTAATAAATTCCGCACTCATACCATCATAGTCTCCTTTATTCAATATCAGTACGCTTGTTTGAGAACCAACCTTCTCAACCTCTAATTGGATATAGAATGTAACCATGTTATGATCACTCATTCCAAGGGGATCCTTAACTCGGACATTATTAATTAATCCTGGCTCATTACACAGGACCAGGTCCAAGGTTGCTTGCCCCGTTGTAGGATCAGTTACATACTGCTCAAGAAATCCATCCCTAATACACTCAATAAACTCTTCCTCAAGGCTGCCCTGCCCAATTTGATTTGTCCAGTTAATATGATAGTTAAAATCCCCCATTATTATAGCTGTTCCCTTATTACATGCCCCGACTATTTCCTGATGAATACTTCTTCCAGCAGAGTTGCAACTATTAGGAGGCCGATATACTACGCCCACGAGTGTTTTTTTCCCCTTATTCCTGATCTCTACCCAAACTGTTTCATTATCCTGATCCTTTGTCCCAATATATTTTCTCTGTATTACAGTGATTCCTTCCCTTATTAACATAGCCACCCCACCTACCCTTCCTTCCTGCCTGTCCTTCCTGATTGTTAAATACCCTGGCATATTTAATTCCCAGTCGTTGTCACCCTGCAGTCATGTTTCTGTAATGGCCACAAGATCATACCCATACGTCGTTATTTTGCCGTTAACTCGCCCATTTCGTTACGAATGCTACGTGCATTCAGATAAAGAACTTTCAAATATGTTTTGTGACACTTAGTTCCTGCTTTTTCCTTTTTGAACACTTTCCCTTTTTCTCCATACCTTCTGTCACTTCCTGATACGCTTTCCTCTGTCTCCCTGCTCAGGTTCCCAACCGCCTGCCACAGATTTGATGCTGGATTCATCGCCTTGCACCTTCTAGTTTTTATTTTATCTCTCGTGCCTAAAGTACACTTTCTTTCCGCTGCTCTACGCTTTTCCCTTTCACTTGTTCTTGAACAACTGTTTGTACTATTTGTATTGTAGAATTCCCCTGGGTCTTCCCCTCTCTTGCTGCTCTCATCTTTATTCCCTTCTGACTCCCCGCTCAGCTTCACATCCCCCTGCCAATCTAATTTAAACCTTCCCCAACAGCACTAGCAAACACCCCCGCGAGGCCATTGGTCCCGGTCCTGCTCGGGTGTAACCCGTCACGCTTGTACAGGTCCCACATTCCCCAGAACCGGTCCCAATGCCCCAGGAATCTAAATCCCTTTACTTATGTTAATTTTATCGAGTCCCTGTCCCCGATTCAATATAATTTTTCTTGGGATTTGCAGCAAATACTGATGCAAAGTAATTGTTCAACATGTCCGCCATTTCCCCATTGTCAATGACAATATCCCCACTTTCAGTTTTTAAGGGGCCAACACTGCTCCTGACCACCCTCTTTTTCCTAATATAATTATTAAAGTTCTTCGTATTGGTTTTGATATCCCTTGCGAGTTTCATTTCATACTCTCTTTTTGTAGCCCTTACTATCTGTTTTGTGACCCTTTGTTGATCTTTGTATCTTTTCCATTCGCCAAGATCTGTTCCATTTTTTGCCTTTTTGTATGCCCTTTCCCTTTGTCTTATACTGTCCCTTACCTCTTTAATGGTCCATGGCTATTTTTTTTGGGCAATAGAGTTATTGCCCCTCAGGGGTATAAACCGATTCCGTATCATGTTAAATGTTTCTTTAAACATTTCCCACTGATCATCAGCCGTTTTACCCATTAACAGATATGCCCAGTTTACTGTGGACAGTCTCTTTGTCATCCCATTGACGTCGGCCTTGCCCAAGTCTAGAATCATAGCAGCTGATTCACTTTTTTCCCTTTCAAACACTACATTGGTGACCCTACTCGAACAGTACTGGTAATGACCCGACTCTAATATTACTGGTGGTGACCCTATTCTAACATTGCTGGTGGTGATCTTAATCTAACATTATTGGTGGTGATCCTACATTAACATTATTGGTGGTGACCCTACTCTAATCTTACTTCTGCTGACCCTACTCTAACAATACTGGTGGTGACCCTACCCCGAACATTACTTCCGGTTATCCTATTCGAAAAGCACGGGTGGTCACCCTACTCTAACATTACTTCTGATTATCCTACTCTAATATGACTGGTGATGATCCTTCTCTAACATTACTTTTGGTGACCGTATTCTAACATTAATTGTGGTGACCCAATTGTAACATTTCTGTTGGTGTGCCATTGTAATGTTACTGTTGGAGACCCTACTCTACCATAACTGGTTGTGATCCCACTCTAATATAACTGGTGGTGACTCCACTTTAACATTACTGGAGGTGACTCTACCGCAACATTAACGGTGTTGACCGTGCTGTGACATTACTTTTGGTGACCATGCTATAGTATTACTGGTGGTGACCCCACTGTAACATTACTGATGGTGACCCTACTGTAACACTAATGGTGGTGACGTCATTATAACATTACTGGTGTTGACACTACTCTAACATTAACGGTGAAGACACTTACCTAACATTACTGGTGCTGACCCCATTCCAACATCACTGGTTGTGAAGATACAGTATCATGACTGGTGGTGATCCTATTCTAACATTACTGGTGGTGATTTTACTCTAACATAAATTGTGGGGATCCTGCTCTAGCAATGATGGTGGTAATCTTAATCTAACATTACTGGTGGTGATCCTACACTAACATTATTGCTGGTGATCCTACTCAAACAGTACTGGTGTTGACCCTACCCTCACAATACTTCCAGTTATCCTATTCTAAAAGTACTGGTGGTCACCGTACTCTAACATTACTGTTATTTATCCTACTCTAACATTACTTCTGGTTATCCTACTCTAATATTACTGGTGGTTACCCTACTCTAACATTAATGATGGTGATCCTACTCTAACATTACTGTTATTTATCCTACTCTAAGATTACTTCTGGTCATCCTACTCTAATATGACTGGTGATGATCCTTCTCTAACATTACTTTTGGTGACCGTATTCTAACATTAATTGTGGTGACCAAATTGTAACATTTCTGTTGGTGTCCCATTGTAATATTACTGTTGGAGACCCGACTCTACCATTTCTGTTGGTGATCCCACTCTAATATGAATGGTGGTGACTCCACTTTAACATTACTGGAGGTGATCCGACTTAAGCATTAACGGTGATGACCCTACATTACTGGCGATGACCATTCTCCATCATTTCTGGTGGTGATCTTAATCTAAAATTACTGGTTTTGACCCTGCTATAACATTACTGGTGGTAACCGACTCTAACATTACTGGTGGTGACCCTACTCTAACATTAATGATTGCGATCCTACTCTAACTTGAATGATGGTGATCCAACTCTAACATTACTGATGGTGACCGTTCTTTAACATTAAATATGATGATTCCACTATAACATAACGAGTGGTGACCCTACTCTAACATTACTGGTAGCGAGTTTACTCGAACATTACTTCTCAAAGAACTGGTGGTCACCATAATCTAACGTTATAGTTGTGTATCCTATTCTAACATTATTAGAGGTGACTCTACTCTAACATTTCCTCTGGTGATCCTACTGTAATATTAGTGGTGTTGATCTAACATTACTTTTGGTGACCATATTATCATATTAATTGTTTTAACCCAATTGTAACATTTCTGTTGGTGTCCCATTGCAATATTACTGTTGGAGACCCTACTCTACCATTAATGGTTGTGACCCCACTCTAATATTACTGGTGGTGACTCCACTTTAACATTACTGGTGGTGAACCAACTCTATCATTACTGGTGGTGAACCTGCTCTAAGATTACTAGTGGTGACCCGACTCTAACATTACTGGTGGTGACCCTACTCTAACATTAATTATCGTGACCATACAATAACATTGATTATGGGTGACCCTATTGGAACATTATTGGTGGTGACACTCCTTTAACATTACTGGTTGTGATACTACTCTCACATGACTGCGGGTGAATTTACTCTAACATTAATGATGGTGATTCTATTCTAACATTAGTGATGGTGATTCAATTCAAAAATTATTGATGGTGATCCAACTGGAGCATTACTGGTGGTGACCAAACTGGAGCATTACTGGTGGTGATCCAACTGGAGCATTACTGGTGGTGACCCTACTGTATCATTTCTAATGGTGACCCTGCTCTAACATTAATGATGGTGATCCTACTCAAACGTTAATGATGGTGACCCTTCTTTAACATTAATTATGGTGATTCTACGCTAACATTACTGGTGTTGACCCTACTTCAACGTTACTGGTGGCGAGTTTATTCTAACATTATTGTTGGTGACCCTACTCTAACATTAATGGTGTTGACCTTAGTCTAACATTACTGGTGGTGACCCTACTCTAACATTACTGGTGGTGATCCTAGTCTAACATTACTGGTGGTGATCCTACTCTAACATTACTGGTGGTGACCCTACTCTAATATTACTGGTGGTGATCCTACTCTAACATTACTGGTGGTGACCCTACTCTAACATTACTGGTGGTGATCCTACTCTAACATTACTGGTAGTGAACCTAGTCTAACGTTAATGATGGTGACCCTACTCTAATATTACTGGTCGCGAATCGACACTAATATTACTGGTGGTGATCCAACTCTAATATTACCATGTTTATCCCATCCAATCTTGTTCTCTCCTCCTTAACTACAATCTCTGCATCGTTCCCCTCTTTTGTGAAGACAGACTCAAAGTATTCATTCTTCGGCCTCCACACACTGGCTACCTCTTTGGTCTCCAATAGGCCCTACTCTTTCCTTAGTCTTGCTCTTTATGTATTTATAAAACATCTCTGATTTTACTTGCCAATATTTTTTCATGCCGTCACTTTGCTTTCATAATTTTCCTAGTTTCCTTTTTAATTTCACCCCTGCACTTTCTATACTCCTCTCGGCTTTCCGCAGTTTTGAGCTTTTGGTATTTGACATAAGCTTCCTTTTTCTCCCTTATCCTACTCTGTATGGTCCTTGATATCCAGGAGGCTCTCGATCTTGGAGTCTCACGCTTTTTCTTTGATGGAACATATTTGCTCTGAACCCTCACTATCTCCTCCTTGAATGCTTCCCACTGATCTGACACTGATTTACCTTCAAGTAGCTGTTTCCAGACCACTTTTGTTAAATTACATCTCAGCTTAGTAAAATTGTCCTTTTCCCACTTGAGAACTTTTATTCCTGGTTTATCTTTCTCCTTTTCCATAACTACGCTAAATCTAACTGAATTATGATCACTACTACCAAAATGCTCTCCCATTGATAATCCTTCCAATTCTTTTGCAATTCATTCACGTGCAAATTAGGTAGATTTCTTTCTGAAAATATCATTATGGGTTACAGTATATTAGTAATTAGAGACATGATATGTGGTAAGTGTCACATGCTTGGGAGGAACAGGTGATTTTGGTCCTATGTTTCTTAAAGCTCTCTCCCACTGGATATTTCCTCACCACACGTTGCAGGCTCTGCTGTAGATTAATTGATAGAGACTAATTGCTCGGATTAGTAAATAATAAATAATTAAAACAAATGTACAGGACATAAACAGGCCATTCTGTCCAACTGGTCCATGCCATCGTTTATGCTCCACCTGAGCCTCGTTCCGCTCTTATTCATCCAATCCTATCAACATATCCTTTTATTCCCTTCTCCCTCACGTGTTTCTGCAGTTTCCATTCATGCTAGTCAGCTCAACTACTCCTTGTAGTAGCGAGTTTCACATTCTAACCAGTCTCTGGGTGCAGAAGTTTCTCCGGAATTCCCTATTGGATTTATTAGTCTCTAGCTTATATTTGTGACCGCTCGTTCTGGTCTCCCCCGCAACTGGAAAAATCTTCTCTGCATCTACCCTTTCGTACCCTTTCATTATCTTAAAGACCTCGATCAGGTCATCTCTCTTTTCTGGAGAAAAGCGCACCAGCCTATTCAATCTTTCCTCAAAGCAGATCTTTATTGCACCTTCTTTTCAAGGATGACATAAGGACAATAGTGAGAAAGGATCTTTACTCAGATAATCAGAAAATAGAATCAGAGGAGAAATCAAGTAATAAGACGAGCTTGTAACAAAGGTAATGCAGTAATCGTAGGGGACTTTAATCTTCATATATACTGGGCAAATCAAAATTGGCAAAAGTATTTTGGGGACAAGTTCTTGGAATGCATTTGAGGCAGTTTCCTAGAACAATCCATCTTGGAACCGACAATGGAAAAGGCTGCTTTAGATCTTCTCTTGTGTAATGAGACAGGGTTAATTGGCAATGGATCCTTGGGGAAGAGTGATCATAATATGATAGAATTTCACATTGAGTTCGAGAGTGACAAACTTAAGTCCCAAACTCAAGCCTTAAACTTAAACAAAGCCAATTACATATGTATGAGGGACGAGTTGGCTAAACTTGATTGGAAAATTAGATTAAAGTATATGACAGTAGATAAGCAATGGTGAACTTTTAAAGAAATATTTCATAATTCTCAATGAATATACATTTCAATAAGGCATAACAACTCCACAGGAAAAGTGATCCTTCCGTTACCCATTACATTAGATCTATTTCCCCTGGTTACTGACCCCTCTGCTAAGGGAAGTACGTTCTCCCTATCCACTCTATCTATTCCCGTCATAATTTTGCATAGCTCAATTAAATCTCCCATCAGCCTCCTTTGTTCCACGAAAACAATGTTTTATACAGTTTTAGCACAACCTCCTGCCCATATATACTATGCCTCAGCTAATAAAGGAAATTATTCCGTATGCCATTTTAAACACCGTATCAACCTGTCCTGCTACATTCAGGGATATGTGGACATGCACTCTAAGGTCCCTTTGTTCCTCTACACCTCTCAGTGTCCTCCCATTAATTGTGTGCTCCCTTGCCTTGTTTGCCCTTCACAAATACATTACCTCACACTTCCCTGCATTGAATTCTATTTGGCACTTATCTGCCCACCTAACCAGCCCATTGATATAGAATCATAGAATCATTGAAGTGTACAACACGGAAATAGGCCCTTCGGCCCAACATGCCCATGTCGCCCAATTTATACCACTAAGCTAGTCCCAATTGCCTGCACTTGGCCCATATCCCTCTGTACCCATCTTCCCTGTAGTCTACCACTTTCCTCCTCACTATCAACCACACGGCCAATTTTTTTATCATTTGCAAATTTCTTCATCAAGCCCCCCACATTCAAGTCCAAACCATTAATATAGACACAAAAAGCAAGGGTCCGAGTACTGAGCCTTGCGGGACCCCACTGGAAACAACCTTCCACTCGCAATAAGTTAAGTATAGTATTAGATTAAAAGAAGAGAATTATAATGTTGCCAAGAAGAGTTGTAAAGCTGACGATCGGGAGAAATTTAGGAACCAGCAAAGGATGACCAAAAAATGATAAAGAGGGAGAATATGAGAGTTAACTGGCAAAAATATAACAACAGATTGTTAGATCTTCTTCAAGTTTGTAAAAAGGAAGAGAATAGCAAAAGTAAACGTCTGTTCCTTAGAGGCTGCGACAGGAGAAATTATAATGGGGAATAAGGAAATGGCAGAGAAGTTAAACAAATATTTTGTATCTGTCGTCACATTGGAAGTCACAAAAATCATACCAGAAATAAATGGGAACCAATGGTCTAATGAGAGTGAGGAACGCAAAGTTATTAATATTCGGAAAGGAAAAGTACTGGAGAAATTAATGGGGCTAAAAGCCGACAAATCGCCTGGGCCTGATGGTCGCTGAGATAATGAATGCAATGGTTGTGATCTTCCAACATGCTCTAGATTCTAGAACGGTCCTAGTGGATTGAAGGGCAGCAAATGTATCCTCGCTGTTCAAGAAAGGAAGGAGAGAGAAAACAAGGAACTACAGGCCAGTTAGCCTGACATCAATCGTCGGAAAAATTCTGGAATCTATTATTAAGGAACTGGTAAGAGGGCACTTAGAAAATCATAATTTGATTCGGCAGAGTCAACATGGTTTTATTAGCATGGATTAGTTAATGGACAGAAAACAGTCAGTAGGAATAAAAGGGTCATTTTCAGGATGGCAGGATGTAGCTAGTGAGGTGCTGCCAGGATCAGTGCTTGGGCCTTATATATTTACCATCAACATTAATGATTTAGATGAAGGAGCCGAGAGTATTGTTTCCACATTTGCTGATGATACAAAGCTCGGTGGGAAAGTAAGCTGTGAAGAGGAACAAAGAGTCTGCAAAGTGAGTGGGCAAGAAAGTGGCAGATGGAGTATAATGTGTTTAAATATGAGGTTATTCACTTTACTTTGGTAGGAAGAATAGAAAAAGAGAATATTTTTTAAATGGTGAGAAAATATCAAACGTTAGTGTTCAGAGGGATTTGTTTGTCCTTGTACACAAAACAGAGAAAATTAACATGCAGATGCAGCAAGCAGTTCGGAAGGTAAATTGTATATTGGCATTTATTGCAAGGGGGTGGAGCACAAGAGTAAGGAAACCTTGCTGCAATTGTACAGGGCTTTGGTGAGACCACACCTGGAGTACTGTGTACAGTTTTGACCTCCGTCCGGAAGGAAGGATTTACTTTCCTTCGAGACAGTGCAACGAATGTTCACTAGATTGATTCCTGGGATGAGAGGGTTGTCCTATGAGGAGTGATTGAGTAGAATGGACCGACGCACTCTGGACATTAGAAGAATGTCACGTGATTTCATTGAAACATATTGGGCCCGAAATTGGGCCGTGGAGTGCGACAAAACCTCTCCAACATCCAAGATGGCGTCATGTTTGCGCACACACGTTTCCAGCGTGAAGTGCGCCATCTTGGTATAGGAGTTAGCGCAGGCGCAGATAGCGAATACTGGAATCATGCAAAGTGGGGAGAAAACGGCTTCAATCAGTGTGCAACGCTGATTTAAAGTGATAGACACCATTTTGGGACTTAACGCTCAACTCGACGCACAGTCTGAACCCCGACCATCTGAACGTGTCTTAGCGTGCCTGGGGGAGCCCCCACCATCGCTATTTAAAGGGGCCATCCAGGATTTACGGGTTAGTGGCTGGATTATTTCATCTGGCTGCCGAGACGTTTGTAACTGTTTTTGGAGGTCTCCTCGACGTCAATACTAGGACACGGGGACATAGCATAACATTCAGAGCCAGGACGTGCAGGAGTGAAGTGTGAAAATGTTTTTACGCACAAAGGGTTGGAGACGTTTGGAACGCTCTTCAGGAGATGGCACTCGGTGCTAGCTCACTTGTGAATGTTAAATCTGAGATTGATAGATTTCTGTGAACCAAGAGTAATAAGGCAAATGGGGCTAAGGCGGGTATATGGAGTTAGGTCATATGTTCACCATGATCTCATTGAATGATGGAACAGGCTCGAGGGGCTACATGCCACTCCCACTTGCTGCCTCTTGATATGCACCATCTTCTCCTGCAAAAAAGCGGGACGTGTTTCTGGGTGATGTGCCTGTCATTGTTGAATCGTGTGTGCCCTGTGAGTTGTGGGTGAGCAGGTTGGAGCAGTGGTAATGTATAAGCGTGAGAGGAAGCATCTTGTTGTACGAGTTGATTACTGGTGGAATTAGTTTGTTGGTATGTGGGTGATGGGAGGTGGAGTGTGTGGTGCAATTTGTAGGAGAGGCCACTTGACTGTTGACCTCACACACCTTGCCCACTCATGTCAAAGCATTGATCTTCTTCCTGCACTGCATCCATGTTCATGATGCTGTGCGCCTGACATTGAATTGTCCCCCACTGCCTCCTGCTGTCTTATGGTTATATGACTGGAGGGTCTCTTGCACCTTCCCCACCGCCTCCCGCCCCCCACCCCCGTCCCGCTTTGCAGATATAGGCTGTCCCTCCTTCTGTCCACCTCATGCACTAAGATCTCTAGTGCATTTGAACAACTTTGGTGCATACACTCTCGCAGGCTTGGTGCCAAAACATATCGGAAGATTGGTGCGGTCTGGCATGGGATGTGGGATTTAGTCGTCTGCAAACTTTATTCAATGTTTTATCATAACTCATCAGTGTGTAAACATAAGGATGGGACCTGCATTTGTGTTTTACATGTGCGCTGTCTGATCTCAGTTCAGACTCCGTGCAGACAGTAGACTGTTATTTTCAGCAAATAGCTTTCCCAGCGACCTTTCAGAGATTTGGAAGAAATATCCTCCCTTTAAGAGATTGGGCTCCAGCTGATGGTGGACTGTGCGAATTGCATTGATTCCACGTGAAAAGCCCGGAATGGAACGCTGATTGCAGGTTAGTACTCGGCCGGCCGAAACTTGCGTCCTGCCTGCACAGGGGTCACTGGGCGCGGGGTAAGAGTACATCACGCTATCTGTCGCCAAAAACGGCCCCTATCCAATTTTTCCTGAAATGCCTCCAATTCCCCCGTTTTATTTCAGAACCTGTGTCCATTGCGGTAAAGGCAGTTTAAATCGTTTTTAATAGTTGTTACTTTTACTTTTACACAATTTTAACTTATTCTTTTTCCTATTTATCACTCCCGGTATGTTTATTTCAGTTATTTTGCTGTTTCCCAGACCTGGAATATTTATGGTTTCTATAACTCTGGTCCCTTTTTCTTACTCTTGTTTTATCTTTCTCACTAATATTTTCGCCTGAACCCCATCCCCCTTATCGGCTTATTAAACACCTTATTTATCCTTTCCACTCGGACTTTGGTCCCAGCCTGGTTCAGATGCCGCCTGTCCCAACGATACAGTTCCTTCCTGCCCCACCCCCATCATTCAGCCATGTTTTTACTTTACTGATCTGTTTGTCACTGTGCCGATTTGCACCTGGCTCAGGTAATAATCCTGAGATGACTACACTGGAGGTCCTGCTTTTAAATTTAGTTGCTAACTCCTGATATTCCCTTAGCAGGAACTCCTCCCTATGCTATTGGTTCTGACGTGGATCACAACAGCTGGACCCTCCCCCTCCATTTCCAGATTCTTTTCCAGCCGCTTCGAGATGTCACTTACCCTGGCACCAGATAGGCAACAAACCCTTCGGGACTCTCGATCCTGAATGCAAAGAATCGAATCTATCCCTCTAATTATCAAATCTCCTATAACTACCACCTTTCTACTCTGCACCTCCTCCCCTTGGACAGCTTTTTGCCCCAGGGTGCCTTGGTCAGCATTCTGGCTGACCTTCCCACAGTCTTCTTCCTTATCCTCATAGGTATCAAGTGATTTGTACCTGTTGGACAGGACTAGTTTCTGTGGGACCTCCTCGTCTATATCCCCTTCTATCAGACTACCCACTGACTACCAGCCACACTATCCCCCTCCTGTATCCTCTGAGGTGTGACTGAATTCTGGAGAAAGTTGTCCAGATTTTCCGTCCCCATCCTTATGTGTCAGAGTGTCTCTAACTCGCAATCCTGCTCAAGGACTCTGAGCCGACATGTCCATAGATCCCTGAAGGTAGCAGGACAGGCAGTTAAGGTGGTTACGAAGGCATATTGAATAATTTCCTTTATTAGCAGAGGCATAGAATATAAGAGCAGGGAGGTAATGGTAGAACTTTATAAAACACTAGTTCGGCCATAGCTGGAGTAATGTGTACAGTTCTGGTCACCACATTACATGAAGGATGTAATTACACTAGACAGGGTACAGAGGAGATTTACGAGGACGTTGCAGGACTGTAGAATTTTACCTATGAGGAAAGATTGGATAGGTTGGGGTTGTTTTCTTTGGATCAGAGGAGGCTGAGTGGGGATTTAATTGAGGTGTACAAAATTATGAGGGGTCAACATAGAGTGGATAGGGAGGATATATTTCCCTTAACAGAGAGGTCAATAACCTGAGGCCATAGATTGAAAGTGATTAGTGGAAGGATTAGAGGGGAGCTGAGGAAAATATTTTTCACCCAGATGGTGATGGGGGTTTGGAACTCACTGCCTGAGAGGGTGGAAGAGGCAGAAACCCTCAACTCATTTAAAAAGTACTTGGATGTGCCGTAACCTACAGGGTTACTGACCAAGTGCTGCAAAGTGGGATTCGGCTGGGTTGCTCATTTTCGGTCGGCGCGGACACGATGGGCCGAATGGCCTCCTTTTGTGCGGTAAATTTTCTATGATTCTATGATAATGCAGATAAGGCAATCTGCTACACTCTTGAGGACCACAAACAGCCGCAGCGCCTTTTTTACCCTCAGTTCTCGTTGTGCTCTCGCCAACAACTCCATTCTCATCGTATTATTTGTCTCATAGGAAGGTAGAAGGCGAATTAGATGGAACTTGGTCTTTTTTGCGTCTAGCAAATCCTGTGTTCCTATAATTATGGCTTTGTGGCCGTACTCAGTGAGCGGAGAACAATCGGTCGGGACAATACGTCTTCCCATTTCGGAGAGTGCACAAGATCCGAACCATTGCCAGGAGGGATATTGATGTCACTTTATTAAACTGTTAAACTTGATATCCAACAACAGACAGATCTCGGACTCTCTGTCTCCCATCTCAATGTGAAGATACTCGAGGGGCCTCGGGGCTGGTGGGAATGTACCAGGCCTGAGTCAGCGCCGACAAGAAAAATGGAAACTAATTAATAACAGATTGCAACCCTGAATTAAGCAATCGTAATTTCACATTGGTAAATGAACTTAGTGTGAGTGACTGTTTATCTGAGAGGTCAGGCAGTGTGTTACATGGGCGAGAAGAGTTTCGGATGGAATATAAGGTCCAATCATGATGGTTTTCAGGATTTTCATTATTTAAATAATTTTGCAATTAACCACAGTGGATATTTCACCCCATTCTTTAACACCTCTCTGAATTTACTCTGGGTCCCTGCATAAATAAACGGGTTGATGCAGGAACTCAAAAGCTGAAGCATGAATCCGCTTTCCTCCAGAATAAAGTTTGATTCATCGAAATTAGAACCTGAGAAATAACTAACGTTAGCAATTAGGACATAGAGGAAAGTTATGAGAAACAACAACCATAACAGGATGAGACTGCCCGAAATACAGAAGAGCAAAACGATGGATTTTCTCCGGCTCTCCATCTCTGGGTCACTCTGATTCTCAACTTTGCTGCGGATCTGGAGTCTTCTGCGGATTCCAATGGCCGCTAAAATGTGTCTGACGGTCAGAGCATTGAGCAATAAAATCAGAATGAATGGGAGGCAAGGGGTTAAAATGCGGTGAATCCAGTCAAATGTGGCCCATGCGGGTGAGGTATAAAATATTAACTTTATCTTGCAGAACCAGGGTATGTTGTTAATTGTATACAAAGGTTCATATATAAAATACCAGAATGTATTTTTTAAACAGCTCAGGACACAGACCGTTCCGATAACAACAGCCGCCGTTTACTCGGTGCAATATGTTGTTTTCAGCTCCTGACAACAAATGGCTACAAATCGATCAAAGGTGAACACGACCGTTACCCAAACAGAACCGTCTCCAATTGCATAAATTAACACAAAACTGAGACTACAGACAGGAAACTGAATGGGAAATAAATCCCCACAATCCGGTTTAATATCACAGCCGTGATAATGACCAGGAGTTCCGTCACCGCCATGGACACCAGGTAGTCAGTAATACATCTGGAGAGACTGCACCTTCCTCGGGACAGGATCACAATCACTGCCAAGTTAACTGGAAGAGAAAAAAGGGGAGGAAATGTCTGTGTGCGAGCGAGAACAGGAAGATTAGTGATCCGACTCCCAGCAAAATCATACGTTTGACAGAATTAGGTGTGAAATTTACAGCGTTGACACTTGATCCTGAGATGAAATCGATCCCATACCCTGTGGATACCCATTTCTCTGTTTATAATAATCATCCGTATTAAAAATGGGACAGGCCAAAGACATCGGCATGTGAATTAATATAAAAACACAATGGGAACAAGAAACCCATTGAAACCAACGTGGGAACGTCAAATAGACAAGAAAAGGAACAGGTCTTAAAGAATCAGTGAAATAGTTCATAATAAATGCGAAGATTAGGTGACGGGAAAGTGCATGTATTACAGAAGATATTTCAGAGAATAAATCATAAAACACTCGACAATAAAACTGGAAACATGCAAGAAAGAACAAAAAACTTGCATTTAAAACCGATGTTGTCCCATTGGCGACCCAATCACTCTCATCGATGAATTACTGTCAAATCATTCACTGTTGGAAAATGCAACAGTCAGCTTGTCCAAAAAGATTCCCAAACAGCGGAGTGGTGAACAGACAATTGATAATCTCTGACTTTGCGTTGGGAATGTTGGTGAGCAGACAGTGATAACTCCAAGTTCTTCTGCTGATAGTCACCTGGGATCTTCAATGACCAGCTGACTCATTGGGACTGGCAGATGATGAGGTATCATTCGGAGAAAGCCCTTCCGACACGATCCCTCGTTACAACTCTGCGCTGTTATGAAAAATTATCGGCTTTGTCCTGCAATGGATATTGAACTACAACTTTGCGACTCAGAGATGAGAGATGCCACCAGTTATACAACGTGGAGAAAAGAACGAAAATGGGAACAGTCCGGGACATTGGCAGGTGAAAAGAGCAGGACGGACACCCGGAATCAGCAGCGGTCACTGGGAAACCGTCAGCAGCAGCTAATGTGGAAGAGCAGTGCCAGGCTGAACCAATGAATGGAGTTCATAGAATCATAGAAGAGTTACGGCGCGGAAGGAGGCCATTCGGCCCATCATGTTTCTGCCGGCTCCATGCGAGACCAATCCAGCTAGTCCCACCTCCCCGCCCAATTCCCATAGCCCTGTATTTTTTTTTCCTTTTTAGTACTTATCCAACTCCCTTTTGAAGGCCATGATTGAATCTTCCTCCACCACCCCCTCGGGCAGTGCATTCCAGATCCTAAACATTCATCGTGTAAAAAAGTTTTTCCTCACGTCACCTTTGGTTCATCTTAAATCGATGTCCTCTGGTCCTTGACCCTTCCGCCAATGGGAACAGTTTCTCTCTATCTACTCTGTCTTGACCCTTCATGATTTTCAACCTTCTCTGTTCCAAGGAGAACAACCCCAGCCTCTCCAGTCTATCCACGTTACGAAAGTCCCTCATCCCCGGAATCATTCTAGTAAATCTTTTCTGCACCGTCTCTAAGGCCGTCTCATCTTTCCTAAAGAGCAGTGCCCAGAACTGGACACAATACTCCAGTTGTGATCTAAACAGTGTTTTATAAAGATTCATCATTGTACTATATGCCTCTATTTATAAAGCCCAGAATCCCGTATGCTTTTTTAACCGCTTTCTCAACTGCCCTGCCACCTTCAACGATTTGTGTACATATACCCCCATATCTCTCTGTTCTTGTATCGCTTTTCGAATTGTGCCCTTTAGTTTATATTACCTCTCCTCGTTCTTCCTACCGAAATGGATCACTTCACATTTTTCTGCGTTAAATTTCACCTGACACGTGCACGCCCATTCCACCATCCTGTCTGTATACTCTTGAAGTCAATCACCATCCTCCTCACTGTTTACTACACTTCCAAGTTATGGGTCATCTGCAAATTTTGAAATTGTGCCATGTCCACCCAAGCCCAAGTCATTAATATATATTAAGAAAAGCAGTGGTCCTAGTAGCGACCCCTGGGGAACATCACTGTGCACCTCCTTCCAGTACGAAATACTACCGTTCATCACTACTCTCTGTCTCCTGTTACTTCGCCAATTCTCAATTCATATATTGCTCTTTATTCCATGGCCTTCAATCTCCAGGTCAAGCCTATCATGCGGCATTTTATCAAACGCCTTTTGAAGTCCATATAAACATCAACCGTATTGCCCACGTCGACCCTCTCTGTTAACACATCAAAAAACTCTATCAAGTTAGACCGATTTGCCTTGAACAAGTTAGAGACTGAGAGCAGAAAACCAGCGCTGTGCGAGTATGGGGCAAATGAAGATTCTTTAATAAAACAGCAACTTGTTACATTGCTTATATTATTGTTAACAACTCGCTCCGTAACAATATCATTTAAATCAAATCAATCATTGAATTCAGTCGGGAATATTTAATCTCATCGATGAATCGTTTTTTGAAATTTGTCTGTTTTGTAAATAGTATTCAAAACGAAGACAAGTAAACTAATCATTTAATAAAGCCAGTCAGTAATGAATATATCCAGTGATTAAATTCAACCAGCTGCTTCACGATTATTCAGTTCCATCAGTGATTGGTTGAATTATTTATAAATCCAGTCAATATCACAAACATTTAATAAAACTAACACAGAGATTTGATTTAATTAATGCAGCGATAACTGACAGTGAACGCAACCAGTCTTACTGCCGTGTAGAATGCTGGGATCGGAAGCAGAGAATTCTTACCCTAATGCTGCTGTTTAACGGATCGCCAGCGGTTCCACTTCGTACTCATATGTGCAGCCCCTGATGTATCTTCCAGTGAAATTGCCCTCAGTATCAAGAACGGTCACGGTAGCCGAGGGCTGAGGGCGCCCTTAGAACTGAACCCACCACCGGTCAGTTTGCAGCAGGGTATAAAGTAATTTCGATGCATAGCTTATAATAACGTGATAATGCCACTCACAATGCAATAGCTGTAATACAATATATACTCTGATATAAAAGTGTTACATTTCACTGTGCAGGACGAAGACCACAACAGAACTTCATATACGCCGTGATAACAGTGTGATAATTCAACCACCTAATAGTGTCAATAGCACAATGGAACTACATGTACACTATGCTAACAGTTGAATATTGGGAAAATACTGGCTATTCTCTCCATGACCAAGACCACCGACTTACACCTCCATAACTTCGCCCATCTCCACACCTGCCTCAGCTCATCTGCTGCTGAAAGCCTCATCCGATCGCCTTTGTTAGCTCAAGACTCCAATATTCCAATGCTCTCCTGGCCTACCTCCCAGCTTCCACCCTCTGTCAGCATGAGCTCATCCAAAACTCTGCTGCCCGTATCCCAACTCGCACAAAGCCCCATTCACACATCCACCGCTGTGCTCATTGACTTACATTGGCTCCCGGTCATGGAACGCCTCGATCTTAAAATTCTCATCCTTGCTTTCAAATTCTATCATGGCTTCGCCCTTCCCTATTTCTACAACCTTCTCCAACCCTACAATCAAGATCTCAGCATTCCTCCAATTCTGGCCTCTTCCACATCCCTGATTCTCATCCCTCCACCATTGGCGACCTTAAGCAGCCCAGGCCGTAAACTCTGGAATTCCCTCCGTAAACCTCTCCACCTCTCTCTCCTCCTTTAAATCGCTCCTTAATACCAACGTCTTTGAGCAAGCTCTTGGCCATCTGTTTTGGCATAACCTTGAGTGGTTCAGTGTCAAACTTTCTTTGATAACACTCCTGTGAAGCAACTTGGGACATTTTACTATGTTATAGGTGCTATATAAATGTAAGTTGTTACTCTTGAAGTTGCTGATTCACTGACGGCAACAGGGTCAATAACACAATGCGTACCAATACCGATATAAGCGAATAATGATACCGTTAAAGGGGAGAAATTATACCGTTAAAGGGTCGAAATGATCCATTAACCGGGAGAATGATAACCATAAAGGGGAGAAATTATACAATTAAATGGAAGAGATGATACAGTTAAAGAAGAGAAATTATACCGTTAAAAGGGAGAAATGATAACCGGTAAATAAGAGCAGTGATACAGTTAAACAACGATTTACGTAACTAATAGCTAATTGCAATACTTTACCTGGAACACCGATAACTGCAAGGACGGGATAGTAAAGGGCAAACACCAGACCTTTTGGTGATCCGTGCATTTCTATGAGAAGCTCTGAGGTGCGCTGCACGACATTCAAGTGTTGTCTTTTTTATACCTGAAACAGCCTCCAGGGAGACAATTAGATATTTGATCTTCTATATTTAATACAGTAATTGAAAACAACAGATTAGTGCAGCCGCTGCCAGGCTCGTGTTTTTGTTTTGATGGATTATCTTCTATTGGATCTGACACGACTCTAAAATGGGAGACAACAGAGGTCCCGAACACATTAGGTATCATTTCCATGGTGTAATGGTGAGCACACTGGACACTGAATCCAGCGATCCAGAATTCAAATCTCCGTGGAACCTATTTTGGGGGAGGTTCTCTGGTGCTGTGGGGGAGGGTTTAAACTATTTTGGCATGGGGTGGGCACCAGAATGTAGCATTAGTAAAAGTGAAGCAAGTGCACAAAGAATTGGGAGAGAGGGATCGCACTAAAGTAAGAAATTGTACAGCATTACATGGGATGAAACGAAGAGCGGATCCGAGAAGGTCTAGGATAGGTGTGTGTAAAAGCACGAAGCGTGGAAAATAAGGCTGGTGAGCCGCAGGCGCAAATAGCCACATGGGAATATGATGTAGTAGCGATCACGGAGACCAGGCTCAAAAAAGGGAAAAATTGGGTATTGAATATTGCTTGATACAAGGTGTTCAGGAAAGATGGGAAAGGAGGAAAAAGGAGGTAGAGGGGGTGGCAGTGTTGATTAAGGAGAATATTGCAGTGCTGGAGACAAAGCTGGTACTCGAGTTCGGAGAATTTCAAACACTCCTCTCAGTAACTACACCGGGCAAAACGATATCTCTCTCCAATCATTAGTAAATCTCACTCCCCTCAGTTACTACATCCTACTCCACTCAATCACTATATCCCACACACATCAGTCACTACATCGCACTGCTCAATGCCCATGCATCCGACTCCCTTAATTCACAACAACCTACAGCACTCAATCACGGCATACTACAGCCCTCAGTCACTGCATCCCACTACCGACAGGCAAGACAACACATTCCCTTCCGTCACTGCACCTCCCTCCCCTCAGTAACCACGTTCAACTCGCCTCCATCACGGCATCCCAGCACCCTCAGTATCCACATCACACTCCCCTCAATAATTACAGCCCACTCATCACAGTCTTTGCAATCTACTTCGCACATTCACTGCATCCCACTCCCCTCAGTCACTGCATCCCACTCCCCTCAGTCACTGCATCCCACTCCCCTCTGTCACTGCATCCCACTCCCCTCAGTCACTGCATCCTACTCCCCTCAGTCACTGCATCCCACTCCCCTCAGTATCCACATCCCACTCCCCTCATACACTGCATCCCACTCCATTCAGTCACTACATCCCACTCCCCTCAGTCACTTCAGCTCACTCCCACAGTAACTACCTCCAGGTCCTTTCAGTCGTTACATCCCACTCTCCTCAATCAGTACATCCCACTCCTCTCAGTCACTACACCCCACTCCTCTCAGTCACTACATCCAACTACGATCAGTCACTACTTTCTTCTCCCCTCAATCTCTACCTCCTACTCCCCTCAGTAACTGCATCGCACGCCCCTCAGTCACCACATCACACTCCACTCAATCTCTACCTCCCGCTCCCCTCAGTCGCTTGAACCCACTGCCCTCAGTCACTAACTCCTAGTTCTCTCAGTCATTACCTCCCACTACCCCCAGTTACTACATCCCACTCCCCTCAGCACTACCTCCCACTCCCCCAGTCAATACATCCCGCTCTCCTCAGCCAGTACATCCCACTCTGCTCAGCCGCTACATCCCACTCCCCTCAGTCACTTCATCGAACTCCCCTCAGTCACTACATCCCACTCCCATCAGTCACTACATCCAACTTCCCTCAGTCACTTCAACCCACTCCCATCAGTCACTACATCCAACTCCCATCAGTCACTACATCCCACTCCCCTCAGTCACAACATCCTACTCCATTCCGTCACTACATCCCACTCCCCTCAGTCACTACATCCCACTCCACTCAGTCACAACATCTTACTCCCCTCAGTCACTACATTCCTCTCCCCTCAGTCACGGAATCCCTCTCCCCTCAGTCTCCATTTCCCACTACCCTCAGTCATTACATCACAATCTCTTCCGTCCCGGCATCCCAAACGCCTCAGTCAATTCAGCTCACTCCCCTCAGTCACTACCTCCAGGTCCTCTCAGACACCACATCCCACTCCCCGCAGTCACATCATCCCGTTTCCCTCAGTCACTAACTCCTCTTCTCTCAGTCAGTACCTCCCACTCACGTCATTCAATATCCCACTACCTTCAGTCACTGCATCCAAATCTCTTCCGTCACGGCATTTCACTCTCCTTTGTCACGGCATCCCATTCCCCTCAGTCTCTTCAGCCCACTCCCCTCAGTTACTACATCCCATTCCAGTCAGACAGTGCATCCCACTCGCAACAGTCACTCAGCCCACTGCCCTCAGTCAATTCAGCTCACTCCCCTCAGTCACTGCATCCCACTGCCCTCAGTCACTTCAGCCCACTCCCCTCAGTCACTGCATCCCACTGTCCTCAGTCTCTTCAGCCCACTCCCCTCAGTCACTGCATCCCACTGTCCTCAGTCTCTTCAGCCCACTCCCTTCAGTCAATGCATCCCACTGTCCTCAGTCTCTTCAGCCCACTCCCCTCAGTCACTACATCCTACTGCCCTCAGTCACTTCAGCCCACTCCCCTCAATCATTGCATCCTACTGCCCTCAGTCACTTCAGCCCACTCCCCTCAGTCACTGCATCCCACTGTCCTCAGTCTCTTCAGCCCACTCCCCTCAGTCACTGCATCCCACTGTCCTCAGTCTCTTCAGCCCACTCCCCTCAGTCAATGCATCCCACTGTCCTCAGTCTCTTCAGCCTACTCCCCTCAGTCACTGCATCCTACTGCCCTCAGTCACTTCAGCCCACTCCCCTCAGTCATTGCATCCTACTGCCCTCAGTCACTTCAGATCACTCCCCTCAGTCACTACCTCCAGGTCCTCTCAGTAACTACATTCCACTCCAATCAGTCTCCACATTCCACTGCACTCAGTCACAAATCCCACTCACCTCGGTCACTATATCTCAGGCCAAGTCACTGAATCCTGCAGCACTCAGTCACTAAATCACAATCTCCTCAGGCGCGGCATCAGATTCTCCTCTGTCACAGAAATCACGCTCCCCTCATTCACTGCATCCCATTCATCTCAGTCACTGCATCCCACTCATCTCAGACACTGCATCCCACTCCACTCTATCACTGCAACCCACTCACCTCAGTCACTGCATCCCACTCACCTCAGGCACTGCATCCCACTCACCTCAGTCACTGCATCCCACTCCCCTCTATCACTGAAACCCACTCACCTCAGTCACTGCATCCCACTCACCTCAGTCACTGCATCCCACTCACCTCAGTCACTGCATCCCACTCACCTCATTCACTGCATCCCACTCCCTTATATCACTGAAACACACTCACCTCAGTCACTGCATCCCACTCACCTCAGTCACTGCAACTCACTCACCTCAGTCACTGCATTCCACTGTCCTCAGTTACTGCAACTCACTCACTTCAGTCACTGCAACTCACTCACCTCAGTCACTGCATCCCACTCACCTCAGTCACTGCATCCAACTCACCTCGGTCACAGCATCCCACTCACCTCAGTCACTGCTACTCACTCCCCACAGTCACTGCATCCCACTCACCTCGGTCACAGCATCCCACCCCCCACAGGCACTGCATCCCACTCACCTCAGTCACTGCATCCCACTCCCCTCATAAACTGCGACCCACTCCCCAAAGTCACTGCAACACACTCACCTCTGTCACTACAACCCACTCCCCTCAGTCACTGCATCCCACTCCCCTCAGTCACGGCATCTCACTCACCTCAGTCACTGCATCCCAGTCACCTCCGTCACTGCAACCCACTCCCCTCAGTAACTATCCCACTACCCTCAGGAACTACATCCGAATCTCTTCCATTACGGCATCCCACTCTCCTCCGTCACAACAATCCCACTTCTCTCTGTCACTTCTGGTCACTCCACTCAGTCACTACATCCCACTCCCCTCAATCCCTACATCCCGCTCTACTCAGTCACAATCCCACTCCCCTCAGATCCTACATCCCGCTCTCCTCAGTCACAATCCCACTCCCCTCAGATCCTACATCCCGCTCTCCTCAGTCACAATCCCATTCCCCTCAGATCCTACATCCCACTCTCCTCAGTCACAATCCCACTCCCCTCAGATCCTACATCCCACTCTCCTCAGTCACTATCCCACTCCCCACAGTCTTAAGATTTTACCTTCAAATCCAGTAAATTTTCGTGGTTCCTTTCGCTTTTTGATGTTTTTCATCAAATGCATTTATTTCAATGAGAGAAAACTTTTTTTCTTAAACGGCTTAAGATTTTGCCTTCATAAACAAAAACTGTGCTTGTTCTTGTTACTTTTTGCTTATCAACAAACGTATTTATTTCAGTGAGATAAAGCTTTTTTCTTAAATTGCTTAACTTTTCATCTTCGAATCCAGTAAACTTTTGTGCTTCTTGTCACTTTTTGATGGTTTTCATCAAATTAACTTAATTCAGTGTGAAAAAAGTTTTTTCTTTAATGGCTTAAGATTTTATTTTCAAATCCAGTAAATTGTCATGGTTCCTGCCACATGTTGCTTGTTTTCAACAAATGCACCTATTTTATTGCGATAAAGCTTATTTTTCTTGAATGACTTAAGATATTTGCTTCAAACTGGTAAATCTTCGTGGTTCTTATCACTATTTACGTGTTTTCATCAAATGGACTTAGTTCAGTGAGATAAAGCTTTTTTCTTCAATGGCTTAAGATTTTATTTTCAAATCCAGTAAATTTTCATGGTTCTTCTCACTCTTTGTTTTCATGAAATGAATTTATTTGAGTGCGATGGAGCTTTTTTGCTTGATGGCTTAAGAATTTACCTTCAAATACAATGAAAGTTCGTGCTTTTTGTCACTTTTTGCTTTGTTTCATATAATTTACTTATTTCAGTGAGATAAAGCTTTTTATCCTTTAATGGCTTAACTTTTTAACTTCAAATCCAGTAATTTTTCGTAGTTCGTGACACTTTTTGTTTGTTTTCATCAAATGAACTTATTTCCGTGTGATAAAGCCTTTGGGGGAAAAATTGCATCAGGATCCGTTCTGGGCGATGGTGGCACATCCCATCGACGAACGGACGCTCCGCAGGCAGCACGTGAACTTCGTGCTGTCTGCTACTTACGCTGAAATCTCCCATGTAGCAAGCGCAGTCCTCGCTGCTGGGAGGCTGCACGGAGAATGAGGAAGTTGGAAATGGGGCGTGGACAGTGCACTTCATCAGCTGCCTGCACTACTTAAAGATGCAGGCACGTTACTAATGGCAGATTCACAGCCAAGGAGGAGAAGGGAGAATGGTATCATTAGCAGCTGCACCAGCAAGAGAGCGGGCACCAAGATTCTTCGTGGATGCTCTGGTGGAAGGTGAGGACGAGAGGAAGGCAGCTAAGTACCCGCAGGGTGAACGGAGACCGTCTAGACTAAAGCTGCGTAGGGATTGGCAGGCCGTGGCACAGGAGGTGAATGCGAGGAGCATTGCACCCTGCAGGTGGGTGCAGTGCCGCCAGAAATTTAATGATTTGACACGAGTGGACAAGGTGAGTGAATGCAAGTGTCAAGTGGCACATCCGACCAACTGCACCAATACTCCATGCACGACACCTCCCATCACCCACCCAACCACCCACCAACAAACACTGCCATTCATACGCAATGCTGCATCTCAATCGCACATAATACCACACTTGCAGGCCACACAACCACCACTCAAGTCACACAAAGTGGCAGCTATTCTACCATGACAGACACTCACTAACACACTCCTATGTCTTGCAGTGAAGGTGGCGTATAACACCCGCCAGCAGGAGGGACCTGAGGCTGGACGGGCACGTCTACACGTCCGCACCCCTCTAGAGGAGACAGTGTTTCGGATCATTGGGCAGGGCCACCTACTCTGTGCCCTGCGGCTACTCGGCCTCCGTCTCCTCGCAGCTTGACCTGCTAGGCGTGGCCTTCCTGCATTCTCCTGGTCATGTTCAATGTCCAACGGGAGCCCGAGCAGACCGCATATGGTTGGCAGGAATGTTGTTCCACCAGGGTTGTAATTATCCGACCTGTAAGGCAATACCTGCCAAAGCACTCTGAAAAGTAATGTAGCAACTCTCAATAAGAATAGTGAGCTTCAAAACACACTTCCTACTCCTCCCCCAGCCAGAAGCAAGAAGCCAGCAACTAAACTGCAACAACCGCAAGGCCCTTTGAATAGCGCTACTGGGGTGTCCTTCAGGCACTGGAAGAAACGTTAAGATGGTTGGGGATAAGACTGTGCGTTGAGTTGAGCGTTAAGGTGCAAAATTGTGTGTACCACTTCAAATCAGCGTTGCACAATGATTGTAGATATTATCTCCCTACTTTGCATGCTTCCAGCGTTCGGGGTGAGCGCATGCGCTAACTCATATACCAAGATTACTGGAGGAGTATATGAAGTACAGGGATGACGTATTGGACATGAAGAATTGGACACAATACTCTAAGCTGCTGCCTAACCATTGTTTTATAAAGGTTTAGCATAACTTCCTTGCTTCTCTCCTCTATGCCTCTATTAATAAAACCAAGATCCTGTATGCTTCATGAACAGCCTTCTCAACTTGCCCTGCCATCTTCAAAGATTTTACGACGTACACCCCAAGTCTCTCTGTACCTGCAATCCCTTCGAAATTGTACCATTTGGCTTATATTCCCTCTCCTCTTTCTTCCGGCCAAGATGTATCACTTCACACTTCTTTCGTGAAATTTCATCTGCCATGTGTCAGCCCATTTCACCAGTCTTTCCATGTCCTTCTGAAGTCTCATACTATCCTCCACATTATTTACCACATTTCCGAGATTCGGCTCATCTCAACTTTGAAATTATTACCATCCGTACCCATATCCAGGTCATTAATTTATATCATGAAAGCGCAGTGGTCCGAATACTGAGCCCTGGGGAACACCTCTGCATATTTCCCTCAAGTCTGAAAAACAACCATTCACCCGACTATTTGCTTTCTGCCCCAGCCAATTTTGTATCCACGCTGCCACTGACCCTTTAATCCCTTGGACTTAAATTTTGCCAACATGCCTAATATGTGGCACTTTATCAAATGCCTTTTGCAAGTCCATATTCACAACATCAACCATACTACACGTATCAACACTCTTCATGCAGACACCAAGAGGAGAGAATTATAGATTTCCACTACCCTTTGTTTGAAAACGAGCTTCCTGATTTAAATCCAAAATGTTCATAAAGAATTGGTCAGATCTCAGAGAAGTGTTCGGATTGGGGAGGAGAAGTGAAGTTGATGAGAAGGGAGCAGATTGAGGAGAAAAGATCAGCTTGAGGAGAAGGGGACCGGATTGATGAGAAGGGGACCAGATTGAGGAGAAGGGGGCCGGATTGATGAGAAGGGGACCAGATTGAGGAGAAGGGGGCCGGATTGAGGAGAAGGGGTCAGATTGAGGAGAAGGGGTTAGATTGAGAAGGGATCGGATTGAGGAGAAGGGTTCAGAATGGGGAGAAGGCGTCAGATTGGGAGAATGGGTCAGATTGGGGAGAAGTCACAGATCTCGGAGAATTGGTCAGATTTGGAAGAAGGGATCAGATTGAGGAGAGGTCGTCAGATTGAAGAGAAGTCGTCAGATTGAGAAGAAGTCGTCAGATTGTGGAGAATTCGTCAGATTGAGGAGAAGGCACAGATTGAGGAGAAGGGGTCAGATTGAGGAGAGGTCGTCAGATTGAAGAGAAGTCGTCAGATTGAGAAGATGTCGTCAGATTGTGGAGAATTCGTCAGATTGAGGAGAAGGCACAGATTGAGGAGAAGGGGTCAGATTGAGAAGAAGTCGTCAGATTGAGAAGAAGTCGTCAGATTGTGGAGAATTCGTCAGATTGAGGAGAAGACACAGATTGAGGAGAAGGGGTCAGATTTAGGAGAAGCCGTCAGATTGAGGAAAAGGCACAGATTGAGGAGAAGAGGTCAGATTGAGGAAAAGGAGGCAGAGTCGGTGGAAGGGATCATTTGAGGAGAAGGGGTCTGATTGTGGAGAAAACGTCAGATTGAGGAGAAGGGTGCAGTTGAGGAGAATGGTTCAGATTGGCGATAAGGGATCAGATTCAAGAGAATGGGTTCAGAATTGGGAGAAAGGTTCAGATTGAGGAGAAGGGGCCAGATTGAGGATAAAGTTCAGATTGGGATGAAGGGGTGAGGTTGAGTTTGGATGAGACTCAGAGAGTTAGATGGCGGTTGTTGAGCGGTATGTTTGCGATGCAATGGCCTGAGAAGAGGTGTTTGATCTGAAGCAATTTTGTGACGTTACCTGTGACGTGGAGGAATAGAGTGCAAAAGAAAGGACGTTATGCAAAACCTTTGTAAAACGCTGATTAGGCCTCAGCTGGAGTATGGTGTTCAATTCTGGGCACCACACTTTAGGAAGGATGTCAAGGCTTCATAGAGGGTGAAGAAGCGATTCACTGGAATGATGCCAGGGATGAGGGTCTTCAGTTATGTGGAGAGACTGGAGAAGTTGGAATGGTTCGCCTTGGAACAGAGAAGGTTCAGGGAGATTTGATCGAGATTTTGACAGAGTAATTAAAGAGAAACTGTTCCCGCTTATATTGATCATTTTTTTGAGGCAGAAGCAAAGATTTTTGAGAAATGCTTCTATTTTATGTTAATGAATGTTGGAATTGAGAAACTTGATTTAAAACTGTTGCTTAGACAGGAACTTGATTTCTGGATTCTCAGGTTAAAAAGTAGATGTTTTACCTACTGAGCTATCCGTGCTCTTACGTTGGTTGAACACACAGCGACCTTCACTGGCTGATATGAAAGATTACATAGAAACATAGAAAATAGAAACAGGATTAGGCCATTCGGCCCTTCGAGCTTGCTTCATCCATTCAATAGGATCATGGCAGATCCTCTATCTCAATACCATAGTCCCGCTCTCTCCCCATACCCCTTGATGCCATTTGTGTCTAGAAATCTATCCAGCTCCTTCTTAAATATATTTAGTGACTTGGCCTCCACAGCCTTCTGTGGTAGAGAACTCAAGAGGTTCACCACCCTGTGAGTGAAGACATTTCTTCTCATCCCTGTCCTGAATGTCCTACCCCGTATCCTGGGACTGTGACCACTCGTTTGGGACACCCCAGCTAGGGGCAACATCCTCCCTGCATCAGGTCTGTCTAGCCCTGTCAGAATTTTATACGTTTCAAAGAGATCCCCCCTCATTCTTCTAAACTCGAGTGAATACAGGCCGAGTCGACCCAATTTCTCCTCATAAAGCAGTCCTGCCATCCAAGGAATCGGTCTGGTGAACCTTCGCTGCACTCCCCCTATGGCAATTATATCCTTTCTTAGGTAAGGCCAAAACTGCACAAAATACCCCAGGCGTGGTCTCACCAAGCCCTGGATAACTGCAGGAAGACATCCCTGCTCCAGTACTCAAATCCTCTTGCAATGAAGGCCAACATACCATTTTCCTTCCTAACTGTTTGCTGCACCTGCATGTTTGCTTTCAGTGACTGGTGTACAAGGACACCTAGGTCGCTTTGGGCAACAATATTTCCCAATCTATCACGATTTAATGAATAATCTGCCTTTCTGTTTTTCCTTCCGAAGTGGATAACTTCACATTTATACACATTATACTGCATCTGCCATGTATTTGTGTACTCACTCAACCTGTCTAAATCGCCCTGAAGCCTCTTTGCATCCTTCTCACAAATCACGAACCCACCTAGTTTTGCATCATTCGCAAACTTGGATATATTACATTTGGTTCCCTCATCCAAATCGTTGATATGTATTGTGAATAGCTGGGGCCCAAGCACTGATCCCTGCGGTACCCCACTAGTTACTGCCTGCCACCCCGAAAAATGCATAATTATGCCTATTCCCTGTTTCCTGTCTGTTACCCAATTTTGAATCCATGCTGTATATTACCCCCAATCTCATGTGCTTTAATTTTGCACAACAACCTCTTATGTGGGACGTTATCTAAAAATCCAAATAAACCACGTCTACTTGTTCTCCCTTATCTATTCTTCCAGTTACCTCCTCAGAAAAATCCAGGTTTGTCGAACATGATTGCCCTTTCGTAAATCCATGTTTACTTTGTCTAATCCCGCTGATATTTTCGAAATGTCCTCTCATCACATCCTTTATAATAGAATTTAACATTTTCCCTACTACTGATATTCGGGTAACCGGTCTGTAGTTCCCTGTTTTCTCCCTCCCTCCTTTTTTAAACAGTGGAGTTACATTTCCCACCCTCCAATCTGCAGGAACTGTTCCATAATATATAGAATTTTGGAAGATGACAACTAATGCATCCACTATTTCCATGGCTACTACTTTTAGTACGCAAGGATGCAGATTTCCAGGCCCTGTGGATTTATCGGCGTTCAGTCCCATTAAGTTCTGAAGCACTATTTTATTACTAATTCTAATTTCCTTTAATTCCTCCTTCTTACTAGAATCTAGGCTCGACCAGTCCATTTGGAACAGTATCTATACAGGGGTCAACCAGTGCCATAGTGTCTGTACCTGAACTGTTTTCGACCAGTCACATACTGTATCTGCACTGGGGTCAAACAGTCCCATAGCGAATGGAAATACTAGGGTCGACCAATCACATATTAACTGTACCTATACTGTGGTCCAGCAGTCCCATAGGAACTGGAACTACACCGGGGTCGACCAGTCCAATCGGAACTGTACCTATACTGGTGTCGACCAGTCCCACAGGAACAGAAACTCTACTGCGACCGACCAGTCCGAACGGAACTGGAGCTATGTTGGGGTCAACCATTCCCAAATCAAATGGAGAAAACTGGGGTCAACCAATCTCATAGCAACTGGCTTTGTAATGGGGCCGACCACTCGAATTGGAACTGCACCTATACTTGGATCGACCAGTCAAATAGGAACTGGAACTCAGTGGGGTCGACTCGTCCAATATTAACTGGACCTGTATTGAGAACGACCAGTCGCATCGGAAATGGACCTATACTGGGCCCTCACCCTCCCACCCACAACACGCTATTTCACCGTGGCGTCAGATGTGACAAGTGATGATCCCCGTTGATCTGTACTGGAGCATCAACTTTTCACCATATTAATTAATGACTTGGATGAAGCAATAGAGAGTTGTATATCCAAGTTTGAAGGTGACACGTCGTTAGGAAGGACAGTAAGTAGTGCAAATAGGAACATAAAGTTACAATGGGACGTAAACACATTAAGTGAGTGGGCAAAACTTTAGCAAATGAAGTTAATTGTGGGCAGTTTGAAGCCATCCACTTTGGAACCAATAAAGATAAATCGGAGTATTTTCTAAATGTTGAGAACGTGGGAGCATTGGAACAGGAGGAGGCCTTCCTGCCACACTTTCCTGCTCTGCCATTCAATTAGATCATTGGCTGACCTGTATCCCACATCCATCTATGAGCTTTAAGTAACCCTTAATATAATTACCGAACAAAAATCTATTAATTGTAAGTTTTGAAATTTTCAATTGACCCTGAACCTTAACAGCTTTTTAGGGGACAGAGTTCCAGATTTCCGCTATCCATTATGTGTAGAAGTGCTTCCTGACATCACCCCTGAACAGTTTAGCTTAAACTGAAGGTTATGCCCCCTTGTTCTGGACTACCCAACCAGAGGAAATAGTTTTTTTCGTCCCTATCAAATTCTATAATCATATTCAACACATCAACCAAACCTGTCCTTAATCGTCTATTCTCACGTAAACACAAGCCTAGTCTATGCAACATATCCTCATAATTGAAACCTTTTAGCCCAGATATCATTCTGATGAAGCTGTGCTGCACCCCCTCCAAGGCCAATATATCCTTTTTGAGGTGCGGAGACCAGAACTGAACGCAGTACTACAGATACGAGAAGCTAAGTATTGTAGGGCAGCAAAGAGATTCATCGGTACCAATCTTATGAGCACTGCATGTCAAGGGTTCTATTAATGGATTTCATAGCATCATAATAGGATAACTTTCTTGCTTTCGTAATCTATGCCTCTATTTATAAAGCCAAGGATCCCATTTCCTTTTTAACAGCCATCTCAGCTTGTCCTGCCACCTTTAAAAATGTGCTTATGAGCACCCAGAGGTCACTCTGTTCATGCACCCCCTTTAAAATTGTACCATTTAATTTATATTGCCTCTCCTCATTATTCCTACCATAATGTATGACTTCATTCTTTTCTGCGTTAAATTTTATCTGCCATTTATCTGCCCATTTCACGAGTCTCTCCATGTCTTCCTGAAGTATGTTACTATCCTCCACATTGTTTACTACATTTCTGAGTTTCGTGTCACCTGCAAACTTTGAAATTGCACCCTCTAGAAACTCGCCCAGGTTATTAACATATATCAATCCGAGCAGTGGTCCTAATACTGACCGCTGGGGAACACCACGGCAACCCTTCTTCTCAATCTGACCGTGTCTCCTCAATCTGACACCTTATCCTCAATCTGACCCTTCTCCACAATGTTATCCCTTCTCTTAATCTGACCCCTTCTCTCCAATCATAGTATCATCGTAAGTACAGGAAGAGGCCATTCGCCCTTACGTGCCTGAATGTTTGAAAGAGCTATCCAATTAGGCACATTCTTCTGATCTGTCCCCACAGCCCTGTAATTTTTTCCCTTCACGTTTTATCTAACACCCTTTTGAAAGTCACTATTTAATCTGCTTCCACTACCCTTTCAGGCAGTGCACTCCCGATCATTACAACTCGCTGCATAAAAATAAATATTTCTTCATGTCGCCTCTAGCTCTTTTGCCGATTACTTTAAATTGGTGACCTTTGGTTACTGACCATTCTGCCACTGGAAACCGTTTCTCCTTATTTATTCTGTCAAAACCGTTCATGTTTTTGAACACCTCTGTCAAATCTACCCTTAACCTTCTCTGTTCTAAGGAGAACAACCGCAGCTTATCCAAACTCCACGCGTAACAGAAGTCTCTCATCCCTGGTACAATTCTAGTTAATCTATTCTGCACCCTCTCTAACGCCTTGACATCCTTCCTAACGTATGGTGACCAGAATTAAACCCAATACTCCAGCTGAGAACTAACCAGTGTTTCATAAAGGCTTAGCATAACTTCTTTGCTTTTGTACTCTTTGCCACGCTTAATAAAGCCCATGATTCCATAAGTTTTTTAACAGCATTCTCAACTTGTCCTGCCACCTTCAAAGATGTGTATGCGTACTCCCAGGTCTCTCTCTTCCTGAAACCCTTTCAAATTGCACAATTTAGTTTCTATTGCCTCTTCTCATTCTTCCTACAAAAATGAATCACTTCGCACTTCTCTGCGTTAAATTTCGTCTGCTATATGTCTGCCCATTGCACCAGTCTGTCGATGTCCTCCTGAAGTCTCTTACTATTCTCCACATTTTTAACGACATTTCGAGTATCGTGTCATGAGCAACATTAGAAATTATAACTTCCATACCCAAGGTCATGAATATATATCAAAAAGAACAGTGATCCTAATACTGACCCCTGGGGAACATCACTGTACACTTCCCTCCAGTCTGAAAAATAACCGTTCAAGTTTCGCTCTGCTTTCTGTCCCTCAGCCAATTTTGAATCCACGCCTTGTTCGAATGGGCTTTAATTTTTTAACAAGTCTTTTCTGTGGTATTTTATCAAAATATCTTTAGACAGTCCATATACACAACAGCAACTGCAGTACTCTCAACAACCCTTTCCATCACTTCATTAAACAACTGAATCGAGTTAGTCAAACACGATTTTCCTTCTCCCCAATCTGCCTCTTTCCCCCAGTCTGACCCCTTTTCCATATGTTCACCGTTTGCTTGTGGATGGGGTGGGAGGAGGGACTGGGCTGAAGTGCTGACGCTGAAGAATTTCCTAATCGGCCTTCTCCTTATATTGTACACGCATCCTTGCAGTTACCACACCTTATCCATATTACCTGATACTTTTTCATATTAAAAGATCCCTTCCCAATAATCATATCTGTCAATTAATACATTGAAAATCTTATAGGTACATGTACTCACATGTGTACAAAACCTCAATTCCCGGTTTCAAGCTTCTTTCACACATTTATGACGATTATTTCCCCCATTTTAAATTACTTGCCCACATTGATATCTGAGGCTGCCTGTGAAAACCTATCACGTTGTAATTACACTCTCTCGCCAGCGATGGCGCTATGATTATTTATAACTTGGATGAAACAATGGAGAGTTGAATATCGAACTTTGAAGAATACACTCAGTGAAGAGGGACAGTAAGCAATGCAAATGGGAGCGGAAAGTTACAAAGAGACAGAGACAGATTAAGTGAGGGCACAAAACTATGGCAAATCGAGGTCACTGTGGGCAAGTGTGAGGTCCTCCACATACGAACCAACAAAGATAATTCGGAGCATTTTTGAAATGGTGAGAAGCCAAGAGTTGAAGAGGAGCACAGAGATGTGGGAGTCTAAGTTCACAATTATTAAAACTAATTGATCGTTACAAACAGCAATCAAAATGGCTCTTGGAATGTTGCACGTTATCTCAAGGGAGTTGGAATACAAAGGGGCGGAGGTTGTGCTTCAGTTATATGGAGCCTTGGTCAAAAACATCGGGAGTACTGCGTTCCGTTCTGGGCACCGAATCTCAGGAAGTATTTACTGGCATCGCAGATTCAACAGAATGATACTTGGATTTACCAGGTTAAATTATAATGAAAGGTTGTATGATCATGGCTTGTATTCCCTTGAGTGTAAAATATTGAGTGCTGATCTGATCGGTGTGTTTAAAATATTGAAATGATTTTATAGGGCAGGTCGGAAAATAATGTTTCCTCTGGTGGGTGAATCAAGAACAAGGGGCAAAGTTATTAAAATTACATCTCGGCCGTTCAGTATCGATCTCAGGAAGCACATTTTCACACACAGGGTCGTCGAAATCTGGAACCCAATCCCCCAAGAGACTTTGGATGCTGGGGGACAATTGGAGCTTTCAAGAATGAGAAAAATAAATAACGCCTGAACAGGGAGTTAAACCCTCGGCTCTTCAGGTTAAATGTTCGATGTTTTACCAACAGAGCCATCCGTTTACCAAATGAACTATCCGGGCTCTTAAATTGGTTGCTCACAAAGCGCCCTTCACTGGCTGACTTGGAACATTCCCCTGTTCACAAGGAGGAGAGCTGACCACACATGAGGAAACCCAACTGCTTGTAAGAGCTTCAATTGGATTGCTGCATTGTGTTTGCTGAAAGGTGCATGTTAATCTCTATGCTACGAACTTGACTGTTACCCGCACTGTTACCGTTAGAAGATGTTATCTTAGATACTTCATGCAGTTCTCTGTCCAGCATTTCTCGAAGCATCGCCACCAAATTCACTTCCTTGTTCCCTGCTGATATCTTGTCTGAGTTCCGACACGAGGATCTGAAGGCTAAAATGTAGAAAGCCAGCAGGTCGATGGGGAAGTGCTCACCTGCGGCAGGAAAACGAAAGAGTCTTAATTTGTTTTGATTGGATCCATCACAACCGAACGGCTTCGTGGTTATAAATACAGCCTTTACACTCCTGAAGACTTGTATCGATATTCCGACTCATCTTGTCTCTCACAATCGACTCAAAGTGCTTCGAAGTGCAATAACTTTTTGGACGTGCATGCTCCCTTGTTATATATCCCAATCGGCATCCATTTTGTGAACAGCAATATCCCACAAACAGAAATGAAGTGAATAGCCAGTTAATCAGTAGTTAATCTTCATTCAGTGACACGGTAATTGATTGACTGGTAACTTATCTCATTGTCCTTTGTGGCATCTTGTGTGCAATTGGCTGTCGAGTTTGTCTACAAAAGAATAGTGGCTGCACTTCATTGGCTCTGAAGCAAAGGCACTATAGAAATGCAAGTTTCTTTCTCCTACTCTCTCTTCCTTTCTTTAAACTAGTGTCAGTTGTGTGATAAATGTTGGTGAAGACCCCGGCAGAACTCTTTGTTCTTGTTCCAATAAAGCCGTGGGATCTTCAATGTCCACATGAAAAGATTCAGTGGGTAATTTTAGTCTTTGCGATGGTGTAAAATAGGCGATATCGAATTATCCATCCGTTATATGCCTCAACCGATTTTCACTTCCATCAGAATAGGAAAATTGGGCGTGGTGTATCATGGGCGGCTAATTCAAGTTAGAGTAGGTGACAATATGAAGAATTCAGATTTCCAGACAATGAGATGGCAATGAGCAGAACCAAGTGCAGGTTGGGGGATTCAGAGTTTAGGTGGAAGAGCAGAGGAATGGTTGAACACGATGGATTAATTTCTATAATAGCACGTTGAACAAAGGTGGTGCAATTAATGGGAGGCCTGTCCATTCATCTGAGGGCAGAAATCAGCCAGGAGTCTCTCTCTCCCTCTCTCTTCATTTCTACGTGTCTATTTCTGTTTCTCAAACATAAACATACATATACACACATGCACACATACACACAGAACCACACACACTCACAGAGAAACGCACACAGAGATACAAATACACATACACACATACATATAGATTTGTATATATATGCACACATAGACACACACATATGTACAGAAGAACACATGCACATAGACATGCACACATAAATATCGATAGATATACTCCCACATACAGACACACCTGCACACATGCACACAGAACCACACACAGAAACACATACACATATATAAACACATGCATATACATACACACATAGACACACACATACGTAAACATAAACACATGAACCCACATACATATAGATACACTCACAACCACATACATACACACACACACACATACAACCAGAAATTGAACATTGCTGCGAGTGAATCCCAGAGTCCTTCATTGAAATGCCGAACATTTGGTTGAGAAATTGTAGACGGTAATACAATGAATTACACCGGGGAAACAAGGATTGTTTTCTGAGGTGTGAGAGCTTTCAACATTGCTGCTTACCGAATGGGCGCCACCTACGGTCATGGAGCTGCTATTTTAACATTAATCTGTTTATTTCAAAAAGATGAGGGCCTCCATTAGGATCACAGGAATTATTGGAGGAAAAATGTGCAAGGCCCATCTAGTTCTCCTTCTACCATCGCGGTAGTCGCACAATCCAACGACAATGAAGTTGTTGAATAATCCTGGCAATCAATCTCTATCAATTCGTCGACAACAAACCCAGACATGAGGGGAGGAAAACCTCGGGTCGTGGAGAAATTTGGGAACCATTGGCCCAAAGTTCCTAACAAGCTTGTTACACTTACCGCATGTCATAAGAACATCAGAATATGAGAAATAGGAGCAGGAGTAGGCCATACTGCCCCTCGATCCTGCTCCACCATTCAAACAGATCATGGCTGATCTTCAAACTGAACTCCACTTTCCCGCTCGATCCACATGTCCCTTGATTCCCCTGGAGTCCAAAAATCTAGCGATCTCAGCCTTGAATATACTCAACGACTGAGCATCCACAGCCCTCTGGGGTCGAGAATTCCAAAGATTCACAATCCTCTGAGTGAAGAAATTCCGCCTCATCTCACTCGTAAATGGTCGACCACGTATCTTGAGACGATGCCTCGAGTTCGAGACAGTGGAAACAGCCTCTCAGCATGTACCCAGTCAAGCCCACTCAGATTCTTATATGTTTCAATAAGATCACCTCTCATTCTTCTAAACTCCAGATTGTATAGGCCCATTCCACTCAATCTCTACTGATGGGACAAACCTCTCAAACCAGGAATCATTCTAGTGAACTTTCTTTGCACCACGTCCAAGGCAAGTATATCCTTCGTTAGATAAGGAGACCGAACCTTTATTCCATACTCCAGGTGTGGTCTCACCAAAGCCCTGTACAATTGCAACAAGACTTCCTTACTTTTGTACTCCAACCCCCTTGCAATAAAGACCAACATGCCAATCGCCGTCCGAATTGCTTGCTGTACCTGCATATTAACTTTCTGTGTTTGTCTCAAATTGCTTATATACTGTATCCCGAAAGTGTCATTTTCTGATGTCAGACAGAGGAATTTGATATGCATGCGTTATAAGTTGTTTCGCCACCATAACGGGGCCATTCCGAGGTTCCAAGTTCCATAATTACCAATAGTTTGGCAATATCACCTCCTGTCAATAATTTAAACAAATATTTCAATCAGGTATATCCACCTTACCCATTAAATGATTCCTTACCTGCCCCCACCTTTCTGACAGCCGCCTCGCTCAGCCTCCGGAGAATGTCTCTTTCTCTCTGCAGATCATGGTCTCTCCCCAAGCGCAGGGCAATGAAAGCCTCCGGGTCTGGGTCCACGGACAGATCACTCAGTTTCCTTTGTATATTCTGGCGAAGTGATTTCTGCTGATCAGCGGGAGCTGCTGGAACCCACAACCCAATTATTAATCCATTCTGGAGTAATGAGCATTAAATAGAAACTAATTTGTAAAGAGCTTCTCGATAATCAGAAGGAATCTGTGGACGGTGCACACAGTACAAGAACATACAGCAGGAACATTCATTGTAGTAAACAGCGAGGACGATAATAACAGACTCCAGGAGGACATAGACAAACTGGTGAAAAGGGCAGACACATAGTAGTTGAAATTTAATGCAGAGAACCAGAGGCGAGATGAGGAGAATTTTTATTTACGCATCGAGTTGTTATGATCTGGAATGCAACTGACTGAAATGGCGGTGGCAGCAGATTCAATAATAACTTTCAAAAGGGAAATTGAATAAATAATTGAAGGGGAGAATATTGCACGGTTATGGGGCAAAGAGCAGGGTCAATTGGATAACGCTTCCAAAGAGTCAGCACCTCCACAATTGGCCGAATTGCCTCCGTCTGTGCGGTAATCCCTCTGTGAATTTATGAAGAATAAAACAGCAGGTTTAGATTAAGCAGGAGAAACTGGAAAAACAAATCCCATTTACTGCAGTGTTCGGGTGCTGCCGGGTACGAGGCAGTAAAGAGTAGGAGGGAAAGGATCATCGCCGAGGACAGTGTTGACCTGGAGCCGCGGGCCTTGTATCAGACCCTCCGGAGCGAAGTCGGGGAGGTCGACTGGAACTTATAAACTGGCTGGATTGGATCATTGGGCAGGTTCACCTTTTAACGTGACAGTCGGAGGCGGGTTTTAAGTGCGATGGAGTGAAACGGTCTTTGGCGAAACTCGGCAAAGTAAGTAATTCTCTTTCGTCCAATCAGCAGGTTACACCCCGCTCGCTCACTGTCACGGTTTCTCACAGAAAGCTAACGAATATTTAATTTGTTTTATCTGCGCCCGGTTCAGGAACAACAGTGTCGAAAGTGCATTTAGGAACACTGGGAACAAGAGGAGGACATTCAGCCCCTCGAGCCTGTTACACAGCAACAGGAGGAGGCGATTCCTCCCGTCGATCCTGCTCCGCCATTCAATCAGATTATGGTGGATCTTCAACCTCAACTCCAATTTCCCGCCCGATCCACATGTCCCTTGATTCCCCTGGAGTCCAAAAATCTATCGACCTCAGCCTTGGCTATACTCAATGACTCAGCATCCACATCCCTCTGGGGTAGAGAATTCCAAATATTCACCCTCATGGTGTGGAATGAGCAAAGCACTGTACAGTTTCACTCCTGATCTGTCTCCTACTATTGCACAGGGCTAATCAAATCTTTCCCCCCCCCTTCAGTTTGACTTACACAAGATACTATTGGACCAGGAAATCCCATTGACTCAGTTGGTCTCCTTGTTCTGCCATTCCGACTCTGCCTACGCCTAATTATAACATCCAACGGGTCCGTAACTAAGGCTAATGTCCTGATTACCACCCCCCACCCATAACCAACCTTCCTGATATTCCCATTCAAGTTGTCAATATCCCCTCTGTGCAAAGAAGACTTTCTGGGTGTTGTTTTGAATGTTGCCGTCAGATGAATTCCTCAGTGCTTATTGATGTCGGTGGAATAATAAGATGTTGAAATGTAACAGGGAGTTACCCCGGGATTCCCCTCACAGAATATTTCGAGGTTTCACAGCCCACGCTCTGTAATCGATAGCCGAGTCCCTGCCACATCCTGTTCAAGGAACCAGACACGGATCTTCGTTGGCATTTGTAAATTGGGACACCGCAGGCTGCCCACCCAATGCAGGGGAGAGTCGCCTAAACCATGGCTCAACCTCAATCAACATTATCGAATATTTAAAGGTGAAATTCAAAACGTCAAATGGAACTGATCTCTCTCCAGTGATTCATGGGATAGAACTGATCCCTCTCCAGTGATTCACGGGATGGAACTGATCCCTCTCCAGTGATTCACGGGATGGAACTGATCCCTCTCCAGTGATTCACGGGATGGAACTGATCCCTCTCCAGTGATCAACGGAACAAAACTGTTCCCTCTCCACCGATTCACGGGGTGGAACTGATCCCTCTCCAGTGATTCACGGGATGGAACTGATCCCTCTCCAGTAATTCACGGGATGGAACTGATCATCCTCCAGTGATTCACGGAATGGAACTGATTCCTCTCCAGTGATTCACAGGATAGAATTGATTCCTTTTCAATGATTCACGGAATGGAACTGATCCCTCTCCAGTGATTCACGGGATGGACCTGATCCCTCTCCAGAGATTCACGGGATGGAACTGATCCCTCTCCAGTGATTCACGGGATGGTACTGATCCCTCTCCACCGATTCACTGGATGGAATTAACCCCTCTTCAGTGATTCATGGGATGGAACTGATCCACCTCCAGTGATTCACGGAATGGAACTGATCCTTCTCCACTGATTAACGGAATGGTACTGATCCCTCTCCAGTGATTCACGGGATGGAACTGATCCCTCGCCACCGATTCATGGGATGGACCTGATCCCTCTCCAGTGATTCAATTGATGGATCTGCTCCCTCTCCAGTAAATCACGGGATGGAACTGTTTCCTCTTCAGTGATTCACGGGATGGAACTAATCCCTCTCCAGTGATTTTCGGGATGGAACTAATTCCTCTCCACTGATTCACGGAATGGAACTGATCCCTCGCCACCGATTCACGTGATGGAACTGATCCGTCTCAAGTGATTCTCCAGATGGAACTGCTCCCTCTGCAATGATTCATGGGGATGGACCTGATCCCTCTCCAGTAATTCACGGTATGGAACTGGTCCTTCACCAATGATTCACGGGATGGACCTGACCCCTCTGAAATTATTGACGGGATAGAACTGATCCCTCTCGAGTGATTCACGGGATGAAACTGATCCCTCTTCAGTGATTCACGGGATGGAAGTGTTCCCTCTGCAGTGATTCACGGGATGTAACTGATCGCTCTCCAGTGGATCACGGGATGGAATTGATCCATCTTCAGTGATTCACGGATGGAACTTATCCTTCTCCAGCGATTCACGGGATGGAACTAATCCCTCTCCAGTGATTCACTGGATGGAACTGACCCATCTCCATTTATTCACGGGATTGAACTAATCCCTCTCCAGTGATTCACGGGATGGAATTGATCCCTCTCCAGTGATTCACTGGATGTAACTAATCCCTCTTCAGTGATTCACGGTGTGGAACTGATCCCTCTCCAGTAATTCACGGGGATGGAACTGACCCATCTCCATTTATTCATGGGGTGGAAGTGATCCCTCTCCAGTGATTCATGGGATGGAATTGATCGCTGTCCAGTGATTCACGGGGATGGAACTAATCCCTCTTCAGTGATTCACCGGATGGAATTTATCCCTCTCCAGTGATTCACGGGATGGAACTAATCCCTCTCCAGTGATTCACTGGATGGAATTGATCCCTCTCCAGTGAAGCACTGGATGGAACTGATCCCTCTCAAGTGATTCTCGAGATGGTACTGATCCCTCTGCAATAATTAACGGGGATGGAACTGATCCCTCTCCAGTAATTCACGGGGATGGAACTGACCCATCTCCATTTATTCACGGGATTGAACTAATCCCTCTCCAGTGATTCACGGGATGGAATTGATCCCTCTCCAGTGATTCACTGGATGTAACTAATCCCTCTTCAGTGATTCACGGTGTGGAACTGATCCCTCTCCAGTAATTGACGGGGATGGAACTGACCCATCTCCATTCATTCATGGGGTGGAACTGATCCCTCTCCAGTGATTCATGGGATGGAATTGATCGTTGTCCAGTGATTGACGGGGATGGAACTAATCTCTCTTCACTGATTCACCGGATGGAATTTATCCCTCTCCAGTGATTCACGGGATGTAACTAATCCCTCTCCAGTGATTCACTGGATGGAATTGATCCCTCTCCAGTGAAGCACGGGATGTAACTGATCCCTCTCCAGTTATTGTCGAGATGGAACTGATCCCTCTCCAGTGATTCACGGGGATGGAACTGACCCATCTCCATTTATTCATGGGATTGAACTGATCCCTCTCAAATGATTTACGGGGATGGAACTGATCCCTCTCCACCGATTCACGCGAACATGCCAACTGAATCTCATTTAGAAATCTGCAACAATGGAAGCAGGAGAGTCTCACTCAACAACGCCACCGATGAAAGAAAGAAACAAACAGAGACAAAAAGGAAATAAAGAAAAGAAAGGGTGAAACTAGTGGAGTGAAGATGCCGGTGATGGACTGTGTTGTACAAGTGTAAGGAATCTTACAACACCAGGTTATAGTCCAACTGTTTTATTTGAAAATCACAAGCTTTCGGAGGCTTTCTCCTTCGTCAGGTGAGTGTGGGAATCGGGTTCCATGGAAGGTTGCCGCATTTATAGTCAGAGAACAATACCTGGTGATTACAGATATTCTTTCCAACTGCCCGTTGTCAAGCCAATCAAAGTGTTCAGACAGAGAGATGTTACCTACAGGACCACCGAATAAACAAACGGCCAGAACAAAAGACAGACAGAGAGAGAGAGAGAAACATCCGAAAGGAAGAGAAAGACAGAGAATGACCCGTTGTACTAAAAACAGATAACTTTTTTTCGCTGGTGATGTTACGTGTAGCGTGACATGAACCCAAGATCCCGGTTGAGGCCGTCCTCATGGGTGCAGAACTTGGCTATCAATTTCTGCTCGACGATTTTGCGTTGTCGTATGTCTCGAAGGCCGCCATGGAGAATGCTGACCCGAAGATCGGTGGCTGAATGTCCTTGACTGCTGAATTGTTCCCCGACTGGAAGGGAACCCTCCTGTCTGGCGATTGTTGCGCGGTGTCCGTTCATCCGTTGTCGCAGCGTCTGCATGGTCTTGCCAATGCACCATGCTCCGGGGCATCCTTTCCTGCAACGTATGAGGTAGACAACGTTGGCCGAGTCACAGGAGTATGAACCATGTACCTGGTGGGTGGTGTCCTCTCGTGTGATGGTGGTATCTGTGTCGATGATCTGGCATGTCTTGCAGAGGTTACCGTGGCAGGGTTGTGTGGTGTCGTGGACGCTGTTCTCTTGAAAGCTGGGTAATTTGCTGCGAACGATGGTCTGTTTGAGGTTGGGTGGCTGTTTGAAGGCGAGTAGTGGAGGTGTGGGGATGGCCTTAGCGAGGTGTTCGTCGTCATCGATGACATGTTGAAGGCTACGGAGAACATGGCGTTGTTTCTCCGCTCCGGGGAAGTACTGGACGACGAAGGGTACTCTGTTGGTTGCGTCCCGTGTTAGTCTTCTGAGGAGGTCTGTGCGATTTTTCGCTGTGGCCCGTCGGAACTGTCGATCGATGAGTCGAGCGTCATATCCCGTTCATACGAGGGTGTCTTTCAGCGTCTGTAGGTGTCCATCACGTTCCTCCTCGTCTGAGCAGATCCTGTGTATTCGCAGGGCCTGTCCATAGGGGATGGCCTCTTTGACGTGGTTAGGGTGGGAGCTGGAAAAGTGGAGCATCGTGAGGTTGTCCGTGGGCTTGCGGTAGAGTGAAATGCTGAGGTGCCCGTCTTTGATGGAGATTCGTGTGTCCAAGAAAGAAACCGATTCTGAGGAGTAGTCCATGGTGAGTTTAATGGTGGGATGGAACTTGTTGATGTTATCGTGCACTCTCTTCAGTGATTCTTCGCCATTGCTCCATAGGAAGAAAATGTCGTCGATGTATCTGGTGTATAGCGTTGGTTGGAGGTCCTGTGCAGTGAAGAAGTCCTGCTCGAACTTGTGCATGAAAATGTTGGCGTATTGGGGTGCGAATTTGGTCCGCATGGCTGTTCCGTGTGTTTGGTTAAAGAACTGGTTGTCGAAGGTGAAGACATTATGATCCAGGATGAAGCGGATGAGTTGTAGGATGGCGTCTGGAGATTGGCTGTTGTTGGTGTTGAGTATTGATGCTGTTGCAGCGATGCAGTCATCGTGGGGGATACTGGTGTAGAGTGCCGAGACGTCGATCGTGGTGAGAAGTGTTCCTGGTTCAAGTGGTCCGTGGGTGCTGAGTTTTTGTGCGAAGTCTGTAGTGTCGCGACAGAAGCTGGGGGTTCCCTGTACCATGGCTTCAGGATGCCCTCGACGTATCCAGAGAGGTTCACACACAGGGTTCCGTTGCCTGATACGATAGGACGTCCGGGTGTGTTGGCTTTGTGCATCTTATGGAGGCAGTATCAATCTCCCACGTGGGGATGCTTTGAAGGTCTGGATCGAAGGTCTTGATCAGTTTGTTGAGCTGGTGGGTGTGCTCCTTGATCGGATCTGCGGGTAACCATAGAATCGTGGAATCATAGAATTCTGCAGCACAGAAGGAATCCATTCGGCCCATCGTGCCTATGCGGGCTCTTTGTAAGAGCTATCCAATTAGTAACCTGCTCTTTTCCTTTCAATTATTTATCCAATTCATTTTCAAAGTTATTATTGAATCTGCTCCCACCGCCCTTTCAAACAGCGCATTTCAGATCATGATAACTCGATGCGTAATTTATCCCTTCATGTCGACTCTAGTTCTTAGACCAATTACTTGCATGTCTACAGCGCCTTTCACCACCTCAGGACGTCCCAAAGCACTTTACAGCCAATTGCGTAGTTATTGAAGTGTAGTCACTGTTGTAATGTAGGAAACGCCTGAATCAATTTTTGCACAGCAAGATCCCACAAGCAGCAATGTGCAAAATGGCCCGATCATCTGCTTTAGTGATGTTCGTTTCGGGATAAATATTGACCAACATAACGGGAGAACTCTTCTGCTCTTCGAAATATTGTCATGGGACCTTTTGTGTCCACGTGAGAGGGCAGATTAACATCTCGTCCAAAAGACGGCACCTCCGACCATGCAGCATTCAATCAGTAGTGCACTGAAGTTTCAGCTTAGGTTATGTGGAAAAGAACCACAGGTGAGATGAGGAGCTTTTTTTTTACACAGCGAGTTGTTATGATCTGGGATTCACTGCCTGAAAGGGCTGTGGAAGCAGCTTCATTGGTAACTTTAAAAAAGGAATAGGAAAAATACTTGAAAGGGCAAAAAATGCAGGGTTTGGGGAAAGGGTCGGTGAGTGGGAGCAAGCTGGCCCGAATGACATCCTTCTGTGCTGTATCATTCTACGTTTATATGATAAAGGTGTAACAGAGTACCGCGATACAGAGGGACAACAACATCGGGCGATAGGTAAAGATGTGACTGAGTACAGTGATAGAGAGAGAGAGATACCAAAAAAAATACACAGAATTTACCAGACCATTCGACTCAACTGGTCGATACTGTTATTGAGATTCCATTCGAGCCTCCTCCCAACTGACTTAATCTCACCCTAACGATATAGCCCTCTATTCCTTTCTCCCTCATATAGTTATCTAGCTTCCCTAAAATGCATCTCTGTCATTCGCCTCAACTACTCCATGTGGTAGCAAGTTCCACATTCTCATCACTCTCTGGGTAAAGAAATTTCTCCTAAGTTCCTTATTGGATCTATTAGTGATTTTATTTATGGCGTCAAGTTTTGGATTCGCCAACAACTGGAAACATCTTCTCTACATCTACACTATCATATCCCTTCTCCAGAGAGCGATCGATAAATGTGTGACAAAGTACAGTGTGTGATACAGAGAGACACCAACGGTGGGAGATAGAAGAAAGTGTGACTGAGTACAGTGAGACAAAGAGACGCCATCAGGATGAGATAGATAAACATGTGACTGAGTACAGTTGATACAGGCAGACACAAACAAAGGCAGATCGATGATGGTGAGACTGGGAAAAGTGAGTGATACAGAGAGACACCAACAGAGGGAGATAGATGAAGGTGAGACTGAGCACAGTGATACACAGAGACACCAAGAGAGGGAGATGGATAAAGATGGGACTAAGTACAGTGGGTGATACAGAGAGACACCAACAGTGGGAGATAGATGAAAGTCTGACTGTGTACTATGATACCAAATGACAACAGCAGAGGGATATGGATAAAGATAATTCTGAGAACAGTAACTTAGAGATACACCAACAGAGGGAGATTGATAAAGGTGAGGATGAGTGCAATGCGAATTACACAGAGACCAATAGCGGGAGATAGATAAGGTGTGACTGACTATTCTGAACAATACAGAATCTGTATTTACAGTCGAGGAAGAGGATAGCATGCCGGACACCACTAGTGAAAGGATTTTCAATGAGGGACCGGGACTCACCATGCTTAACGTATTCAAATCAACAGTAGTGTCGAAAATAATGGCACTGACGAGTGAAAATCCACAGGACCAGATGAATTCCATCCCAGGGTTGTAAAGTCCACAGGTGAGAACATTGCAGATTCCCTAACTATAATCTTCCAAACTTCTGTCAAATCAGGAACCGTTCCTTTAATGTGGAAATTTGTCTTTCCTCGTTTTTCCTACAGAAATGTATCACTTCGCGTTATTCTGCGTTAACTTTCCACCGCCACGAGTCCGCGCATGCCACCAGCTTCTCTGTATCCTCTTGAAGTTTATCATTCTCCTCACTGTTTGCTGCCCTTCCAAGTTTTGAGTCATCTGCAAATATTGTAATTGTGCCCTGTACACCCAAGTCCAAGTCATTAGTAAATATCAAGAAAAGCAGTGGTTCCAGCGCTAAAACATAGAAAATAGGAGCAGGAGTACGCCATTCGGCCATTCGAGGCTGCTCCGCTATTCAGGATGATCATGGCTGATCCTTTATCTCAATACCATATTTCCGTTCTCTCCACATACACCTTCATGCCTTTTGTGTCTAGAAATCTATCTCGATCCATCTTAAATATATTCAGTGACTTGGCCTCCGCAGCCTTCTGTGGTAGAGAATTCACAGGTTCAACACCCTCTCAGAGAATAAATTTCTCCTCATTTCATTCCTAAATATCCTACCCCGTACCCTGAGACTGTGACCACTCGTTCTGGACTCCCCAGCCAGGGGAAACATCCTCCCTGCATCCAGTCTGTCGAGCCCTGTCAGGATGTTTTTATGTTTCAATGAGATCCCCTCTCGTTCTTCTAAACTCGAGTGAATACAGGCCGAGTCGACCCAATCTCTCTTCATACGACAGTCCTGCCATCCCAGGAATCAGTCTGGTGAATCATCGCTGCACTCATTCTATGGCAAGTATATCCTTTCTCCATGTGTGGTCTCACCGTGGCCCTATATAATTTCAGTAGGACATCCTTGTTCCTGTACTCAAATCATCTAGCTGTGAAGGCCAACATACTATTTGCCTTCCTAACTGCTTGCTGCACCTGCATGTTTGCTTTCAGTGACTGATGTACAAGGACTTCCAGGTCCTTGTGTACATCAACATTCCCCCAATCTATCACCATTTAAATAACACTCTGTCTTTTTGGTTTCCTTCTGAAGTGGATAACTTCACATTTATCCACATTATACTACATCTGACATGTATTGCTCACTCACTCAACTTGTCTAAATCGCTTTGAAGCTTCTTTGCATCCTCCTCACAACTCACTATCCCACTTAGTTTTTTGTCGTCGGCAAACTTGGAAATATTGCATTAGCTTCCCTCATCCAAATCATTGATATATATTGTGAACAGTTGGGGCCCAAGCACTGATGCCTGCGGTACTCCACTAGTCACTGCCTGCCAACCCGAAAAAGACCCATTTATTCCTACCCTCTGTTTCCTGTCTCTTAATCAATTTTCAATCCATGCCATTATATTATCCCCAATCCCATGTGCTTTAAAATTGCACACTAACCTCTCATGTGGGATTTTATCAAAGGCCTTCTGAAAATCCAAATAAACCACTTTCGCTGGTTGTCCCTTATCTATTCTACCAGTTACATGCTCAAAAAACTCGAGTAATTTTGTCAAACATGACTTCACTTTCATAAATCCATGCTGACTTTGTCCAATCCCGCTGATATTTCCCAAGTCTCCTTTTGTCACATCCTTCATAACAGACTCTAACATTTTCCCTCCTATTGATGTTAGGCTACCGATCTGTAGTTCCCTGTTTTCTCTCGCCCTCTTTTTTTTAAGTAGTTGGCTTACACTACTGGTGACCCCGAGGGAACACCACTGTACACCTCCCTCCAGTCCGAAAAGCAACCGTTCACCACTATTCTCTGTTTCCTATCCCTCAGCCAATTACGTATCCATGTTGCTGCTGCCCCCTTTATTCCATGGGCCGCAATCTTGATGATAAGCCGACCGTGCGGCACTTTATGAAACGCGTTTTGAAAGTCCATATACACCACATCAACTGCATTGTCCTCATCTACTCTCTCTGTCACCTCATTAAAAAAAACTCTATCAGGGAGTTCAATGTTGGGAAGTGTACATACATTGACCTTGGATCCAAGAAAGATAGATCAGAGTATTTTCTAAGTGACGAGAAGTTAGGAACTGTGGAGGAGCGGAGGGATTGAGGGGATAAAGTACAGAAATCACTAAAAACGAGTGGACATGTCCAAAAAGTAATTCAAAAGGCTAATGGAATGTTAACCTTTATCTGAAGCGGGCTGGAATATAAAAGGATGGAAGTTATGTTCCAGCTGTACAGGGTTCTGGTTGGACCCCCATCTGGAGTAACTGTGTTCAATTCTGGGCACCGCAACTCAGGAAGGACATATTGGCCTTGAAGGGGGTGCAGAGCAGATTCATCAGAATGATACCGGGGCTAAAAGATTTAAATTACGAGGAGAGTTTGCACAGACGAAGGTTTGTATTCTTTCGAGTATCGAAGATTAAGGGCTGATCTAATCGAGGTGTTTAAGATGATTAACGGATTCGATAGGGTAGATAGAGAGAAACTATTTCCTCTGGTGGGGAATCCAGAACAAGGAGTATATCCTTACATTTAGAGCGAGGCCATTCAGAGCTGATGTCCAGAAGCACTTCTTCACACAAAGGGTAGTGGAAATCTGGAACTCTCTCCCCGAAACTGCTATTGAGGCTGGGGGTCAATTGAAAATTTCAAAACTGACTTTGATATATTTTTGTTAAGCCTGGACATTAAACGTTACGGTAACAAGGCTGGTAAATAGAGTCAAGATGAAGATCAGCTTCGATCTATTTGGATGGCGGCACAGGATTGAATGGTTGAATGGCCTCCTCCTGTTCCTATATTCCTAGAATAAGAAGAGGCGGTGAGATTAAGATGATGGTGTCACAATGAGGATCAGGGGTCAGATTGTGGAGAAGGGAACTAAATTGGACAGCTCTTTCAAAGAGCCGGCACAGGCACGACGGGCCAAATGTTCTCCTTCTGTGCAGTAAGATTCTAAGATTCTATGATCCCATGCATCAAAAGGGTCAGGTTGAGAAGAACGAGTTCAGATTAAGAGAAGTGGTGAAATTGAGGTGAATGGGTGAGATAGAGGAGAAGGGATCAGATTGAGGAGAACGGGTCAGATGGAGGAGAACGGGTCAGAATGAGGTTGGCGGAGACTTGGGCAGATTGACGGCGGTTGGAATGCGGCATGTTTGACAGGAACATAGGAACAGGAGTAGGCCATTTCTCCCCTCGAAACTGTTTCGTCATTCAATGAGATCATGGCTCATCTGGATTGAGAAGGGGTGTTGATCTGTCGCAATTTTCTGACAGGACGTGTGTTCACAGGGCAGCTGGAAGTGTATCGTGAAGGGAATGCAATTCCCTTCCATCGATAGGTTCGCTGTCCCGCTAGCGTTCCAGAGCCCCGATTATTCAGTCCGTAGTGTGTTAGATTTTGAATCTGACGGTCCAGGGTTCATGTCCTTCTTCAGGCGCTGCTTTTCTCAATGAAAACACCAATCACTTTCCACCTTAAAGTACCACTATTAGAAAATCACTTCTATCTAAAAAAAATCTCAGGTTTTGTGGCAAATGTTTAAAATATATTGATACATAATTTTCAGACCGCAGGCAAGATCAACGTAAATTGTTTGTGTTTCATGGGGCTGCAAAAACTCGCACAAATTGAGAACCTTGATTTGAAAGCAGGTCTCGGACAAGCATTTAAATTCTGGAGCCTCAGATAAAAAGTATGAAGCTTTTCCGACTGAGCTCTCGTTCAGTTTCGGACAGCGACCTTCCCTGGTTAACAAGGAACATTACCTCTTTCCCATTCTTCATTTCCTTCTGCAGTCATTCCGCCTGTGCAGTTCATTTCTCTCCCACTCCCCACACTCCCTGCCTGCCTCGGGCCTCACTTCAAAAATACCCTTCCTCCCACCAACTTCAAGCTATTGAACATCGGCACAATCCAAAACACAGCGGACAATAAAGGCTCAAGATTCCATTGAGAAACTATTCAATCTGCTTCTGTAAAGTGTGGTCTCGGGGAAGCAGTTGGAAAGGCAAATGGTATTTTGTCCTTCGTTGCAAGAGGATTTGAGTAGAGGAGTTATGTTCGAGTGGGCTCAACATCAGTAATGTTAGAGTACGATCACCACCAGTAATATTAGATTCGGATCACCACCAGTAATTTTAGAGTAGGATCAACACCAGTAATGTTTGAGTAGGGTCAACATCATTAATGTTCGAGTAGGGTCACCATCAATAATGTTATAGTAGACTCACCACCAGTAATGTTAGAGTGGGATCACCACCAGTAATATTAGAACAGGATCACCGCCAGTAATGGTAGAGTAGGGTCTCCAACAGTAATATTACAATGGGACAACAACAACAATGTTACAATTGGGTCACCACAATTAATATTAGAATACGGTCACCAAAACTAATGTTATAGAAGGATCGCTACCATTCATATTAGAGCAGGATAACGAGAAGTAATTTTAGAGTAGAGTCACCATCAGTACCGTTACAATAGGATAACCAAAAGTAATGTTAGGATAGGATCACCACAAGTATATGTAAGAGTTGGATCACCACCAGTAATGTTAGATTAGGATCACCACCAGTAATGTTAGATTAGGATCACCACCAGTAATGTTAGATTAGGATCACCACCTATAATGTTAGAGTAGGATCACCACCAGTAATGTTAGAGTAGGATCACCACCAGTGATGTTAGAGTATGATCACCACCAGTAATGTTAGATTAGGATCACCACCAGTAATGTTAGATTAGGATCACCACCAGTAATGTTGGAGTAGGGTCACCACCGGAAATTCTGAAGAATGATCACCACTAGTAATGTCGAGCAGGATTAACATCAGTAATGATATAGTTGGGTGACCACCAGTAAGGAATCAGTATGATCATCACCCGTAATTTTAGAGTAGGATTTTCACAAGTAATCTTATGATTGAGTCACAACCAGTGATGTTAATGTAGGGTTACCACCAGTAATGTTAGAGTAGGTCCACCACTCGTACTGTTAGAGTTGGGTCGACAGCAGGAACATATAGTGGGGTCACCACCAGTAATGTTGGAGCAGCGTCACAATTGTTAAAGTTAGAGTCGGGTCACCATCAATAGTGATAGAGTCGGGTCACTACAAGTAATGTTAGAGTCGAGTCACCAACAGAATTTAGAGTTGCGTCACCACCAGTAATGTTAGAGTGTGTTCAACAGAAGTAACGTTACATTAGCGAAATCAACAAAAATATCTGACCAGTAATGTGAGATTAGGGTCATCACCAGTACTTTTTGAGTAGTGTCACCACCTGAAATGTTGGAGTGGCATCATCACCAGTAATGTTAGAGTAGGATTACCAACAGTGCTGTTATAATAGTTTCACCACAATTTAATGTTCGAGAAGGGTCACCAGCAGTAATGTTATAGTCGGATCAGCACCAGAAATGATAGACTGGGGTCACCAACATTAATTTTAGAGAAGCGTCACCTCCAATAATATTAGGGTAGGGTCACCACCCGCAATGTTAGAGTGGGGACACCATCAATAATGTTACTGTGTGGTCACAACCAGTGATGTTAGAGTGGGGTCAGCGCCAGTAATGTTAGGGAAGTGTCTTCACCGTTATTGTTAGTGTAGTGTCAACACCAGTAATGCTTTAATAACGTCACCAGCATTAATGTTACAGCAGGGTCACCACCAGTGATGTTACAGTTGTGTCACCACCAGTAACGTTACAGTGGGGTCAACATCAGTAATGCTGCAGCATGGTCAACAAAAATAATGTTACAGCACCGTTAATGTTCGGGGAGAATCACCTCCAGTAATGCTAGAGTTGCGACACCACCAGTAATGTTAGCATCGGATCCCATCGGTAATTTTAGTGTCGAGTCACGACCAGTAATGTTTCACTAGGATCACCGAGGGTAATGTTAGTGTAGCATCACCGCCAGTAATGTTAGAGTAGGATCACCACCAGCAATGTTAGGTTAGAGTCGCCATCGATCATGTTAAAGTAGGTTCAACACCAGTAACATTCAAGTAGGATGACCAGCAGAAATGTTAGGGAACGTTCATCGTCAGGAATGTTAGAGTAGGGACATCACTGGAAATGTTAGAGTAGGGTCACCTCCAGTAATGTTAAAGTGGAGTCACCACCATTCATATTAGAGTGAGATCACAATCAGTAATGGTAGAGTAGGGTCTCCAACATTAATATTACAATGTGACACCAACAGAAATGATACAATTGGGTCACCACAATTAATGTTAGAATATGGTCACCAAAAGTAATGTTAGAGTAGGATCAAAACCAGTAATGTTAGAGTCGGGTCACCAGAATTTATTTTATAGTAGGTTCACCTCCAGTAATGTTAGAGTGGGGTCACCACCGGTAATATTAGATTTGGATCACCACCAATAATGTTAGAATTGGGTCAACACCAGTAATATTAGAGTAGGATCAACTCCAGTAATGTTAGAGTAGGATCACTACCAGTCATGTTAGAGTAGGTTCAACACCCGTAATGTTAGATTAGGGTCAACACGGATAATGTTGGAGTCGGATCATCACCAGTAATGTGAGAGTAGGTTCCCACCCAGTCACTTACTCTCACGAGGCACTGTTTTAGTCATCAGTGCTGAAACTTGGGTTTGCCCGAGACCAGACACTCTCACTCTGAGATCTTTATGTACTTTGTTCCTGCAATCCTATTCATATCTTGAAATCAGTCGCACAGCTCATTCATACAGATGGATTTATGTTTCATTCCATACTCGTGTTAGCTCGGCCTCAGTGATGACAAAATCGCTACTGAACAAGTTGGTTCTGTAAGACGGGCGGCCGAAACACGATCGCTCGTTTTGAGCCACAGTCCAAAAAGAATTTCGATTGTAATCTACCTGCTGTCTCCAGAGATTAGACGACCTCAAGATTTGACAGGCGTCGTTGAGCTGACCGACCTCATCCCCTGGGATGGTGATGTTAACTTCAAGAACGTTGGTTGACGACTCTGCTTTGGTGAAACGTTACCTTTCGACTCATGTCCTCTGCTCCAGACTGAATCCACAATCGGCCCTGATAACTGCAGCTGAGCTAACTGGCTTAGCTCTCACCTTCCTTCACCTCAGGCAACCTGCACATATAAGTGACACGTGTAACTCGCTGGTACAGTCTTATAATCCAACACAGCCTCGTACTATCAGTCCTGGATGTATTCTGGCACTCGTTAATGTACCATCCACATATGCTTGGTAAAGGTTACGAAAGAAGAAGGCAAAGAGAATCTGGCAGAATATCAGAGATTTTGAACAAATCTGCCGAGTTTTGTGTGAATACATACATATGGACATACCAAACAATCAAGATTCTCAGCCAAGTAGCAGACTCCCAGAATGCACCAGTTCAGTTTGAGTCTCTCTCACGGGTGCAATCCAACTCCTGGAATGCAGCCGTGTCTCAGAACAATTCACTACGTTTGACTATCTATTTAGTAATGCAGCAGTCTCTCCACATAACACTCATCCCCGGTAACATTCTGGTCCATCTTTTTTGGACAGCCTCCAAGAACTTGACATTTTTCCCCAACTGCGGTGCCCAGAATTGGACACAGTACTCCAGCTAAGGCCGAACCAATCGTTTATAAAGGTTTTGCAATACTTCCGTGCTTTTGTACTTTATGCCCCCATTAATAAAGCAAATTTTCAAATTATGCTCTGCATACTCTAATCCAGCTCATTAATACATGTCAAAAAGAGCAGTGGTCCTAATGCCGTCCACTTGGGAACACCACTGTTTACTTCCCATTAGTCTGAAAACCAACCGTTCACCACGACGCTCCGCTTTTTGTCCCTGAGCTGATTTTGTATCCAGGCTGCGACTGTCCCTTTAATCCCCGGGGCTTTAATGTCGCTTGGAAGCTTATTAAGTGGTACTTTATAAAATGTCTTTTGAAAGTCCATATCCACAATATCAACCGCGCTACCCTCATTAACCCTTTCCATTACTTCATCAAAGAACTCAATCAGGTTAGTCAAACAAGATTTTCCATTAACATGTCCGTGCTGACTTTCATTTATTATCCAATATCTTTCCGAATGCCAATTAATTTTGTCCCTGATTATTATCTCTAAAAGTTACCCCAACACCAACGTTTGGCCGATTGGCCATGCAATTTCCGGGTTCATCATTCAGACCTTTTTTGAACAGAGGTGTGACATTTGCAACCTTCCAGTCCTCTGGCACAAGTCCCATATCTCAGGAGAATTGGAGGATTGTGGCCAGAGCCTCTGCAATTTCAACCCTCACTTCCCTCAGTAACCCACAATGCATCCTTTTGACTTTCATACTTTGAGAACTGCCAGTCTTTTCAGAACCTCCTATTCATCTATTTTTATGCTATCCAATATCGCTCCCAGCTCCTCCTTAAATGCTACAATGACAGCATCCTCTTCTTTATTTAAGACCAATGAGAAATATTCATTTCGGACCCGAGCCATTCCCTCTGCCTTCGCAAGAAGATCTCCTTTTTAATCCAAAATCGGTCAGACCCTTCCTTTGAATATTCCTTCAGTATTCATATGTTTTTAAATGAATTTTACGTTCCATTTTATGTTTGCCACCAATCTATTCTCATGCCTTCTCTTTGCCCCTCTTGCACCCTTTTATAAATCTCCTCCGAACTTTCTGTATTTAGCCAAGTTTTCTACTGTGTTATGTACTTTAAATTTGTCATAAGCCTCCTTTTTCTGTTTCACTGTGATCTATATATCTTTATTCATCCAGGGATCTCCATGTTTGGATGTCCTGTCTTTCGCCATCGTGTCTACTCTGTGCCCGAGCCATCTCCTCCTTCAAAGCCTCCCATTGTTCAGTTGTTTCTTTGCTACTGATTCTTGATTGCAGTCCAACCGGAAAATACACTTAGTATTCGTAAAAAAAACTTCCCTCTCCTTCCCAGATAACAGTACGGAGCAATTATTATAAATACCTGAAATCATCTCACTCAGTAGAATATCTGTGGTGTAACCATGTGTAATTAATATAACTCCCTGAAATCATCTCTCTTAGTAGAATATCTGTGGTGTAGCCATGTGCAATTATTATAACTCCCTGAAATCATCTCTCTTAGTAGAATATATGTGGTGTAGCCATGTGCAATTATTATAACTCCCTGAAAGCATCACTCTTACTGGAATATCTGTGGTGTTGCCATGTGCAATTGTTATAATTCACTGAAATCATTTCTCTTTGCAGATTATCTATGGTGTTGCCATGTGCAATTATTATAACTCCCTGAAATCATCACTCTTGCCAGAATATCTGTGGTGTAGCCATGTGTAATTGTTATAACTCCCTGAAATCATCTCTCCAACCAGAATATCTGTGGTGCAGCCACGTGCAATTATTATAATTCACTGAAATCATGTCCCTTTGAATATCTGTGGTGTAGCCATGTGAAATTGTAATAACTCGCTGAAATCATCTCTCTTTCAAGAATATCTGTGGTCTAACTCTATGCTTGTGTTACCAAAAGACTGTGGTTGATTATGAGATGCAGGTATTTGAACGGCTCCATGAGTCGGATTTACCCAATCGCTTTCACTCAATACATTCAGCATATTCTTGGCACTCGTTGCTGGAGCTGAAGCTGTCCGTGGGTTTGCCTGTGCAACCGTTGCTACTTAACCTTGTTATGTAAGTCTGCACGTAGTTATCTGCTATTAAGTTGCTGCATAACTCTAGTGACATGTGCTTATATCTATTAAATTTCCGTGTGCCCAGATTTTATGTTAAGTTGTGATCTGTAACCGTTAAACTGTATTTAGTGCATGACTTTGACTTGGCTTCTTCCTTGATAGTTTGTCAAGAAAGAATTTTTGGATAACCTAATCGAGGCTGAGAAAATTAAATTTGTTTTGATCCGAACTGTGTTAAATGTAGTACAGTTCAGGAACCGAATCAGGTAACATTCACCCCTCCAGATAACTGGGAGGGAAAAGCCCAGACAATTCCTCAGTGAGCGGTCAAAGGAGAAAACCAAGGACTCGCCTGTTTCCTCGGCATATATCTGTCAGGATATCAAATCCAGCTTTCCTAGAAAGGGACCTCTAAGAATTTGGAAAATACATGAATTCACAGCACAGGAGATTCTGTGCGTCTGTTGCTGTGTACGGGCCGCTTCAACACAACACAATGAGAAGTCCTCTGTTTGCACGTCAATCGAGTGCATCTAACTGGATGGCCAGCTTTTTACTTGTTAAAATAGGGACAGGCACCACAGACTAAGCAAATCGAATAACTGCGAGGAAAAATCATAGAATCATCGCAATTTAGGGCGCAGAAGGCCCATCGTGTCTGTGCCGGCAGAAAAAGATCTACCAGGCCTAACCCCAGTTGCCAGCACTTGTTCCCTAGCCTTGTAAGTTACGGCACGTCAAGTGCATATTGAAGTACTTTTTAAGTGCGATGCGGGTTTCGACCTCGACCACCCTTTGAGGCAGTGAATTTCAGACCCCCATTATACTTTGGTTGAAAAAAAATCTCCTCAGCTCCCCTCTAATTCTTCTAACAATTACTTTCGATCTTTCCCCTCTGTTTATTGGCCTATCTGATAAGGGAAATAGGTCCTTCCTATCCACTTTATCCAGCCCCGTCATAATTTTTTGCACCTCAATTAAATCTTCCCCCAGCCTCAGTTGTTCCTCAGAAAACAATCACAGCCGATCCAAAATCTTCTCACTGCTAAAATTCTCCAATCCTGGCATAATCATCGTAAACCTCCTCTGTACCCTCTCGAGTACAATCACATCTTTCCTGTAATAAATATACAATAATGTGAAATAATAAAGTTCTTATTTTTGTCCCCGAAACTGCAATATATGCAGTAACAGTAGTGTTCCATTTAAATGTGTATTTTTGTGGCTCTTCTTGGGATAGTGAATGAACGGGAAACTTCAATGGATTGGGAGGGTGAATGAACAGATATCATGAATGAATTGGAAAGTGAATTGACCGATACCATCAATAGAATATGAAAGTGAATGGACGGGTACAATTAATGAATTGGGACAGTGAATGGACGGGAAACATTAATGGATTCGCAAAATGAATGGACGAGAACCATTAATGGATTGGGAAAGAGAATGGACGGATAAGTTTGTGCAAGGTTCGGGTACACGGCTATCCAAGGAGCACGGTCAACCCTTTGGTAAGTAAATGATACCACGAGCAGCGTATGAGCAAGTCACCTCTAGTGTAAGTGTAGGGGCACCACTCGTACTGGAGGGGCACTGTCAGTTCAACTTTATTGTACGAGGACCAAAGGTATTGGATGAGAACTGTCACCTCTAATTTAACTGTACGATAGATCTACTACCGGAGGAGAACGGTCACCTCTTGTGTAATTCAAGGCGTACCGCTAGCACCAGAGCAGCGCGGTTACCTCTCGTGTCACGACAGGGTACCATTAGTACCAGAGCAGCACGGTTATCTCTGGTGTAAGTGTAAGGTACAACTGGTATCGGAGGAGGTGGGACATCTCTAATTCATGTGTGGCAGTATTACTGGTACCTGGGGAAGGACTCTCACCTCGAGTGTAATTTGGTGTATCACTACTATCAGAGGAACATGGTCACAACTAGTGCAAGTATAAGGGTCCCTCTAATACTGGAGGAGCACGATTAATTCTTGAGTAAGAATAGAGGTACCAAAATACCGAGGCAGCAAAGTGACCACTGAGTTAACAGTACTACCGGATGACCAGGATCACCATTTGTGTGAGTGTAGCGTGTATCACTAATACCAGAGGAACACGGTCACTCCTAGTTAAGTGCAGTGTACCACAAGAACCGGAGCAGAATTGTAAGCCCTAGTGTAAATTGAGAGGCATTACAAGCAGAGAAGGAGCACAGTCACATTTAGTGTCAGTGCAGGGCTACCACAAGTACCGAAGAAGCACGGTCATCTCAAGTTTACATGTCGCGATGCCACTAGTACTGGAGGAGCGTGATGACCTCTGGTTGTTATTTAGGTTACCAATAGTACCGAAAAGACGATCATCTCTGTTGCAAGTTTAGGGTACCATTCGCATCGGAGGAGAACCGTCACCTGCAGTGAAAGTGTAGGTTTACCACTAGTACCAGCAGAGCAGTCAACTGTAGTGTAACTGTAGGATTCCTCTACTAGCGGAGGAGCACAGTCACCTCTAGTGTAATTCTAAGTGAACCATTAGTCCCAGAGGAGGAGAGACTCCTCGAGTGTATGGGCAGGGTTTCCCTACAGAAGGTAGACGGTCTCTTCTGGTTTAAATGTAGGGTGCCACTTGTACCGGAGGAGGAATGTAACCTCTAGTGTAAGTGTTGGTTTAACACCAGTACCGGAGGAACAAGGTCTCCACTCGTGTAAATGTTGGGGCACCTCTAATCTAGTACCGGAGGAGAACGGTCACCTCTCCTGTAACTGTAGAAGACCACTAGAACAGGAGGAGTGCAGTCACATCTACTGTAAGTGGTAACTGTAGAGTATCACTAATACCGAAGGAACACAGTCGCCTCTAGTGTAAGTTCAGGGTGCCACGAGTAACGGACGAGCAAGTCATCTCTTATCTAAGTGCAGATGTTCCATTCGTACCGGAGGAGTGCAGTCACATCTAGTGTATGTGTAGGGGTAGCAGCAGTACCGGAGGGACACAGTCACCACTAGTGTAGTGGTGGAGGAGAACGGTCACCTCTAGTTTAAGTGCAGAGGTACCACAAACACTGGAGGAGCACGATCACCACGAGTGTAACTGTTGACGCACCACGAGTAGAGAAGGAGCAAGGTCACCCAAGTGTAAATGTAGGGTAACATTAATACCGAAGGAGAACGGACACCATCGTCTAATTTTAGGGACACCACTAGCAGAGAAGGATCACGGTCAGAGCAGGTTCACCACCAATAATGTTAGCATGGGGTCACCATCAGTAATGTTAGAGTAGGGTCACCACCAGTAATCTTAGAGTAGGGTCATCAACTATAATCTCAGAGGAGGGTCACCATCAGTGTAATGTTCGGATGGTGTCACCGCCAGTAATGTTAGCGTAGGCTCACCACCAGAAATGTTGCAGTCGGGTCATCAATAGTAATGTTAGAGTAGGATCACCGCGAATAATGTTAGCTTATCAACAACAGCAACAATCTTAGAGTAACGTCACCAACATCAATTTTAATATCTGGACATCTCCAGTAATATTAAATCAGGGTTGCCACCAATAATGTTAGAGCAGGGTCACCATCAGTCATGTTAGAGTACTGTCTCCACCAATAATGTTAGAGTTGGTTCACCACCTGGAAAGTTTGAGAAGCGTCTCCACCAGAAATGTTAAAGTAGTTTCATAATCAGTAATGTTGCAGTAGGCCCACTATCAGTAATGTTAGATTCGGGTCAGCATCAGCAATGTTACACTAGGGTCATTATCAATAATATTAGATTTGGGTCTCCACCAGTAATTTCAGAGTATTGTCAACAATAGTAAGGTTAGAGTACGTTCACCAATAGTAATGTTAGAGTACGGTCACCTAATGTTCGAGCCGAGTCATCACCAGTGATCATCACATTATAAAACACATGTTAATTATGGGATGGGCGTGTGAAGATTTTACTGAATTCTTGAGGCATCAATAACCGAGTGCGGTTTCCAGGAGGGATGTTCCCTTCACGGTTCACATTCCCTCAGGGATTAAATTCCGTTCATTGATGTGAATGGAATGAGTTTCATGGACTGAGGTGTACAATTTCCCCATTGACGTCCTGGGCGCACTGAAGAGGAAAATCTCGCCTTGTTTGTGAAGTGACTGTAACTAACGCCAATTATTGTGCAAACTTATTTTCTCACCGGGGCACCGATTGTTCTATAAAGGAGGAGTATTTACGGATCTCAGATACACTCCGATGGCAACCGCAAAGCCGGATAGAATTCACACAAGCTTCTAAAAAATGGAAACGCCAACAATTCTTCAAATAATGGACATTTACTACCGGATTCTCGCATCCTTTGGTTTTCCCGGTAAGTCAATATAACCTGTTGTTTCATAGCTGTTCATTATTTCACTGTTAATGATTAAGTAACACAGTCCGAGAATGTCCTCATTTCAGAGTCACTTATCCACAGGATAAATTGGTGAATATCAGCGGGAACCCGCGCCGCAAGTGAGGCCCTGCTCTGATCGGTGGATCGTGGGCACCGGGCGATCAACTTTCTTCCCGATACGAGGGAGGGCGAGGTTGATTCCCCGGACCCACTAACAGTATATGGATCATTGAAGATTGTGTTGCCCAGTGCCCCTGATAATCATTTTATTTGTACCGTTGTTCCTGTATACTTTAAGTTGTCAATTCCTCTGTCTGCGGCCACCCCCACGAACAGGAGTCGTTGAAAGATAATTTGAGAACTAATTGCCGCTCAGAGAACTGCTGCCCTCCCCTCGGCTGCAAAGATCCTTCGCGGTTCTCCCAGCTCCCGCTTTGTTATCGAGCAGCTCCCTCGGGGCGATTATAAATAGAAAAAGCCCAGAGTTTCGAAATAAAGTGAAGCGTTTGTCTCGTCTGAATGTTTTATTTGAATTCATATCTTTCAGTAATTGCTGTGAAATTATATTTAAAACTGCTGACATCTGATGCAGCTCCCGAGACCCCGCTCGTCAAAGAAACTGAAGGAATTAAATGTAAATTTCGATCTATTCTCCCATGGGGCCGCAGCAGTAAATTATAAAATCAGGTCGTCCATCACATGGGTATAAGCCTCATGGCGGGATGGTTTTTGCGCTCAACACTGCATTGAAATGTGTGTTTGGACGCACATAAGGAAATCCGTTTACTTACTGACTGCCCAAAATTAACAACTTACAGAACCATCCCTAAAAGGCGTTTTTCTTTGCACCTGTGACGTCCCTGCGTGATGCTCCAGATTAGCCTCGACCGTACACTTAGAATCATCGAAGTTTACAACATGGAAACAGGCCCTTCGGCCCAACATGTCCATGTCGCCCAGTTTATACCACTGAGCTAGCCCCAATTACCTGCACTTGGCCCATATCCCTCTATACCCATCTTACACATGGAACTGTCCAAATGCTTTTTAAAATACAAAATTGTACCCGCCTCTACTACTGCCCCTGGCAGCTCGTTCCAGACACTCACAATCCTCTGAGTGAAACAATTGCGCCTCTGCACCCTTTTGTATCTCTCCCCTCTCACCTTAAATCTATGCCCCCTCGTTATAGACTCCCCTACCTTGGAAAAGATTTTGACTATCTTCCTTATCTTTGCCCCTCATTATTTTATAGACTTCTATATGATCACCCCTAAACCTCCTACTCTCCAGGGAAAAAAGTCTCAGTCTATCCAACCTCTCCCTCTATATCAAACCATCAAGTCCCGGTAGCATCCAAGTAATTCTTTTCTGCACTCTTTCTAGTTTAATAATAACCTTTCTATAATCGGGTGACCAGAACTGTACACAGTATTCCAAGTGTAGCCGTACTAATGTCTTGTACAACTTCAACAAGACATCCCAACTCCTGTATTCAATGTTCTGACCAATGAAACCAAGCATGCTGAATGCCTTCTTCACCACCCTATCCACCTGTGACTCCACTTTCAAGGAGCTATGAATCTGTACTCCGAGATCTCTTTGTTCTATAACTCTCCCCAACGCCCTACCATTAACGGAGTAGGCCCGGGCCCGATTCGATCTACCAAAATGCATCACCTCACATTTATCTAAATTAAACTCCCTCTGCCATTCATCGGCCCACTGGCCCAATTTATCAAGATCCCGTTGCAATCCTAGATAACCTTCTTCACTGTCCACAATGCCACCAATCTTGGTGTCATCTGCAAACTTACTAACCATGCCTCCGAAATTCTCATCCAAATCATTAACATAAATAACAAATAACAACTGACCCAGCACCGATCCCTGAGGCACACTGCTGGTCACAGGCCTCCAGTTTGAAAAAACAACCCTCTACAACCACGTTATATTGTGAGTGGAACCTCAATCAAGTGTTAGTGGCGACAGCGATGGAAATGAAATTCGGGACAGATGTATGACTGACGGATGATCCGATGTCACCTGTTTTGTACGATCGGCCAAAGTCCAAATCCCCCCGTTGACTCTTCAGTGCCTGGGTGTCGGTAGTAGTAGGGACGCTCTCCGTTACCATTCCCCAGAATGATTCCGAGTGACCCTCCCCCCGCTGCCTTGACAACGTCTGACTGAAGTTAGCTGGAAGGACGGCGGATTGTCAGTCCCTCGATATTGAGTGTTTAGTGTTTTGTTTCTTTTAAATAAATTGTCGACATCGCTCGCCTATAGAACAAAAATCCACGTGCATTACCCCAGGATGGTAAACATCGGAACATTTGCCCACAATATGCTGTGAGATTTATCTGAGTATCCCCGTTACTTACCTCTTGTCCCTCTTTCTTACAGCGAACCTCGTGGCAATCGTGATTCTCTCCAGAGGAAATTGCGGCCTTTCCAAATGTACCTCGATCTATATGGTGGCCATGGCAACAGCAGATCTACTGGTCATCATCGTCAATGTAATAGAGTATCAAATTTTCATGAAAATATTTCCATATCCATTGCAGTCCGACACTATCATTCAAAAGTTCATGATCTGCATGACTTGTACCAACTTGGATCTGTCGGTGTGGTTCACCGTCTCGTTCACATTTGACCGATGTGTATCTATATGTTGTCAGAAGTTTAAAGCAAAGTATTGCACAGTGAGAACTGCGGCTGCGGTTATAACAACGGTCTCTGTCCTGTTCTGTTTAGAAAACATCCCCTATTGGTTTGCATTTGAACATACACAAATAATTAACAATGTTCAGTGGGGTTTCCGCCCCAGTTTGGCCTTTTATTCATCGCCTGCAGGTGTAATGTACACATGGTTAGAAAGTATTTTAATTCCATGGATTCCTTTTGCTTTAATGTTTCTGTTTAATTGTTTGACAGTCAGACGTATTTTAGTGGCCAGCAGAGCCCGCAGGGGCCTCCGGGGACACAGCAGTGAGAATAAGAGCGATCCAGAGGTGGCGAACCGAAGGAAATCTATTATTTTACTGTTCACTGTATCTGGTAGTTTTATACTGTTGTGGCTGACAGCTGCGGTGAATTCTTTAGCGATCGGTCTGGTCGTTCATTACAGACCCGATTATACAGCTCCTGCTTATATCGCCACTGAAACCGGAAATATGCTCATGTATTTGAGTTCATGTACAAACACTTGTATTTATGCCGCTACCCAAACGAAATTCAGGGAAGAGCTGAAGAAGGTGGTGAAATCTCCTTGGACATTTATTCTGATTTTGGTTAAAGCAATGAAAAGTCGAACCAAAGCTTCATGTCCGAACTAGAGCTCAATAACAGTCCGTGTTCCATTTTAGAATGGACGTCTTTCTTTGCTGTGAAAATGATCAGGGATCAGAAAACATATCTTCTATTTTATGGCCTGAGTTTGACATCTGCTGCTTCCCTTGGGTGAACAGAATAGTTTCCCGATAAAACAGTGCAGTTCCTGCTCAAGATTCAAAGAGAACAGTCATGATTGAGCTTCAGGAGTTCGGTGGAACATGTGGGCGGCAGCGTTAACTGTCTTACCCTCTTGGTACTGGAATACGACCCGCCAGTTTGATGAATAGTTTAAGTTTTCGTTAGTGTAGAAACAATGAAAGGTGTTAGAATCATGGTTATTTGGAATTAATCTGTAATCTTGGTGTGAATGTTGCAGGCGCTGGTCACCCCATCAGACACCGCTCCCCATTCTCTCCTGGCCCAAGAGAATGGCACCCCTGTATCCTGATAAGTGGATAAGGAAATTGACTCGTCAATGTGACGTTAGGCATCTCTGTCAACAGATATTTATTAAAATATTAATTGATCATCAAAATGTTGGACTGTTATAACAGACCATTTGATCCAACCAGTCGTTGTCAGCGTTTTCCGTACACTCGAGATAATAGTTCCAATCACTTTATCCGCCCAGTCTCAAAATCCCTTCAACCTATTTTTATTCACACATCTGTACAATTCAATCATGGATATGTACATGATTTCTGCTTCTATAATTTCTGCATCTTCGCATCTCTCCATGTAAAGAGGTTTCTCCCACCCTCAGCACGAAATCCCTTATATTTATTTTGTAAACTATAGCCGTTATTTCTTGATCCCTCAACTGATGGAAGCTTTCTGCTCCGATCTATTATGTCCCGTCCATTCCTACTTCAAATCACCTGGAAATGTCTCGCCACAAGAGATCAATCTGGTATCAATAAACAATCTCGTGAAAATCCGGAACGTGTAGTTAAGACAGTTAATTGATATATTTCTCTTGGAGATGGTGATGTCCTTGCTTAAACTGAACAATGAGAAGATTGTATTTGAGAGCTTGGCCACTGCCCGGAACATCGGGTCCGTGCAGGGAGAGATCCGAATCAAACGCCTCCGGACGCCCTGAACTATTGAGAGAGAGAGAGCTGGAAAGGGCAGGAATGGCTTGTCTCGGATTCCTCCTGCTGCCTGATCTTGGGATATCGCTGCGTTTACAGAAGTGACGTGTTGGCCGTGAAGCAACCAGCATGCGATGCATGGAAGGGGAAGCTCGATAAACACATGATGGGGAAAATAATAGAAGGTTATGCTGATTGGGTTAGATGAAGAGGGCTGGAAGGATGGTCGTGTGAGGCATAAATACCGGTATCTGCCAGTTGAGCCGAATGGCCTGTTTGTGTGTTGTACTTTCGATATAATTCCATGTAATTCTGTGATGAAACTGCACTGAAGAACGGGCCCAAGACATGGTCAGTCACGCTGACAACACCACGACATGAAATGGTAATGTGGCACTGGACGGTATGTAAAACCAATGAGTAGAGATCTGTGCAATAGAATAGTTCGAGACAGATATATAATGCTGATGAGATATTGTTCAGTGTTGCCTTAAATACGGTAACGCCAACCAAGGGGGCACGGCAAGGAAATGATAATTCACACTGTCCTGATGTGTGCCAGTCTGATACTGTATTGGTTTCTCCTTATATTATAGTAATATTAACCTTTAACCTCTGCCTATGAAGCAGGGAATTATATGTCAATTTAAAGTCTCACTGAGCTGTTGGGCCAGGGCTGACCCTGCAGCAATGGACAGTTTCAGGATGAAATAATAAGAGACTTCATTAAAGAGGGATCATTACATACTGATTCATAATTTCAGAGAACTTTAATCATTTGATAACAGTGTGGGAAAGCAGTTAATTCTTCAACAAAAACATCTGGGCATACATAACCAATTGGATTGCTGCGAGTGATACAGAAACATGAATGGACTTATTAATAAAGGTAGAATTGCATGTGTATGGATCAAGCGAGAAACTATCGATGACATAACGAAGTAAGGGAATTATGCTTGTTAGCCCAATAGAAAAAGAGCTCGGTTTGTAAATAAAACTATCGCTATTGATAACGGATAAGTCAATTCCATTCTCCTTATGTGGAGTTCTATTTTAACTTCCATATAATTATGTGTTCCATAATTGTGTGTATTTCCTTTTACAGGCAGTGAGAAAATGTGTAAAAACGGTCTGTTTGTAATGAGTATTCGGATTGGTAAAGGTCTAAGATACTGAGCTCAGAACTGTAAAACTGTTGAATCCCCAACTAACCATCATCAGGTGTGGTTGTAAGTACAATTTTAAGTGTCTGTTTAAATACTGTTGCATGCACCGTGTGCTTAATAAACTAATGACACCTCACTTCAATGCTCAAGAACCTGATTGTAAATATTTCCCTGACAATAGCCTCAGTACTTTCATTGTGAATGGAACTCATTTATTAATTATGATTCAGTTCCCCCTTTACCCGACAATCCTTAAAGTTCCAGTTGATCCTGAGCTTGTCCAAAATCCAAACACCTCATGGTTGCAGGTCCCCTGTGGATCCCAGTCTGTGCCTATCCGACTGGCATCGATCTCGTGGGGAAATGATGTGTCTTATGGGCAGTTCAGTGTTATCGGCACATTTCCATTTAACCGGATACAGACAACCAACAGTAATTAAGGCAGGAGTCCAGCAGCAGGCAGAGGTTTTAATTCCATCAGTCAGCGACGTATCTGCACTCAGTCACAATCATAACAGCCGATGTGCATTCAAACACATCATCCAAAATCAACAGGTAAAATATAAGCAACGTCATGATCAAGTAAACCATTGCATTACCGTGTCAAATTCAATCACATAAGGTGGTGATTCCCCGCCCCCTGTTCCTAATCAAACTGCTGTTCTTTTCCCTTGAGTTCCTCGCTTTCGAATTGAACAGTTATTGTATTTCCCTGACATTCCTGTCTCCTCTATACCTGATTAAACAGTTACATTATTGCGGGTCGCCCAGTTCGAAATAAATGTCTGTTGTGTTCCGATGGCCACCATTACTAATTAAAGATTTGATGTTTTCTCCCAATTTTCCCCGTTCTCAATCCTTAATTGAACATTTATTGTGTTTGCCCGATATTCCACTTTATTCTATTTCTTATTGAACAGTTGCTGCGTTCCTCCATATTCCTCGTTCCTCTATTTCTAAATAAACAGTTGTCATATTCATTTATATTCCGCTAAACTCTATTACCAATTAAATTATTGCTGTGTTCCCCTAAATTCACTTGTTGTCCATTTCCAATTAATCAGTTACTGTTTTCCGTTAAATTCCCCTATTTCTATCTAAACCTTTACTCAACCTCCTAAATTCGCATTCATTGTATTTCTAATTAAGCATATCGTTTTCCCCTAAATTCCTCTGGCTCTGTTTCTTATCAAGCAGTTCCTGTGTTCCTCGAAATTCCCCTATACTCGAACTTTAATTATGTAGATTGGGAAAGGAGCCTGATCTATAGATCGGCCACTCGCTCACTGAAATAATGTTTCTGCAGATTAGTCTAGAATTTACCCGCTACAAGCGCAGCCTGTGTCCTCTGAAACAGCTTGTCATTTTTTACATTATTTAATGGAGTAACCGTACTGTGTTCCACACACTCTGGTCCTGGATGTTCCTGGGGCCTCTGTATGTTCGTCAGAGAATTGTTAACACTAAAAGGGTAATTAAACTACTGGTGCTAAGGTCAGCGACAATTCAACAGTTTCATTGGTTTTGATGATATCTTAATTCAGAATCTATCAGTTACGATCTTAGCCCTGTATATAATTAAAAGCAGATTTGTCCTGTTAATGAAATCTCACCATGGAAATCTCACTAACGAACACACTCTACTTCTCCACAAGTCGCTAAAAATAAACGCTGCGAGTGGCCTGTCGGATCCCATTCGATTTAATGTTTGTTAAATAACTTGCTGGTGGCCCAGTCAAAAAGGCGAATGGAATGTTGGCCTTTATCTCAAGCGGTCTGGAACACAATGGGCAACAATTAATGCTTCAATTGTACAGAGCCTTTGTCAAACCCCATCAGGAACACGTCATTCGGTTTCCGAACTGCACCTCAAGAAAAATATACCTCGGAAAGGGTGTAGCGTAAACATCGCCTCAAATATTCAAAGACGAACAGAAGCACGATCAGGGCTCGAACCCACGCTCTTAACTTTTCAATGCTGAGGATGTACCGCTTGGACACTGCGCTGTATCCACGTACTTTTGGTTACCCTGGATATGACCGCAGATGTCAAACATGTTTCAATGATAACATCTGAATTGACCTCCCCCTCACGGAGCAGGAGTCCTGACGGGTCGTCGGTACTTCCGTAGCGTCTCCTTAAAAGTATCTGTGCTATTCGCCTCAACGACTCCATGTGGTAGCAAGTTCTACATTCGAACTTCCAAAGAAGTTTCTCCTAAATTCCATACTGGATTTATTAGTGACTGTGTTAAGTTTACGGCCCCGAGTTTTGGATGCCCTGATAAACGGAAACATTTTCTCTATGTCTACTCGCTCAAACTCATTCATTTTCCTGAAGACCTCCATTAGGTCACCCCTCAGCTTTCTCTTTTCCAGAGAAAAGAACCCCAACCTCTTCAGTCCTTCCTTCTAGTTATAACCTCTCAGTACTGTTAACGTCCTCCTGCATATTTTTTTGCACCACATCCAGCGTCTCTATATCCTTGTTGCAATATGGAGACCACAACTGTGCAGAGTACTCTGAGCGTGGTCTGACTAAGGTTCTATACAAGTTTAACGTAACTTCTCTGCAGGAGTCAGTGGTCTCGTTAGTAATCCTACCAAAACACAACACGTACACTTATTTATGTTGACATTCATTGGCCATTTACGTTTCCCTTCTGCAATGTTCTTAACGTCTTCTTGCATTTTGTTGCAGTCTTCCTCAGTATTAACTATCTGCCAATTTATCCTCCAATGTGGTGTCAGCAGCAAATTTTAATACTGTACGACGAATATCATGTCCAAATAATTTGTGAAAATGGTGAACAATTGTGTTCCCAGCACGGATCCTTGTGTAACACCACTTTCCACCTTCAGCCAGTTTGAGTAACTACCTTTCATCCCACACTCTGTTTTCTGTTTTGTAGCCAGTTTGCTATTCATTCTGCTGCTTGTCCGCTGACACCTAATGCTCTGACCTTAGTCACGAGTCTTCTGTGTGGGACCTTATAAGAGACATTTGAAAGTTCACTGCATTGGAATGTCATTGGAATAGGACATGTCAATGGATTAAGAATGTCAGTGGACTGGGATATATCAATGGATTAAGAAAGTCAATGGACTGGGATATATGAATGGATTGGGAAACACAGTGGACTGGGACATATCAATGGATTGGGAAACACAGTGGAGTGGGATATACCAATGCATTGGGAAAGTCAATGGACTGGAATATATCAACGGATTTGGAAACACAATGTGCTGGTATATATCAATGAATTGGGAAAGGCAATGGACTGGGATATATCAATGGATTGGAAAAGTTAATGGACTGCAATATATCAATGCATATGGGAATCACTGTGGATTGGGATGTGTCAATGGTTTGGGAAACAATTTAGACAGGGATATATCAATGGTTTGGGAAGCAGAATTGACTGGGATATATCAATGAGTTGGGAAACACTTTAGACAGGGATGTATCAATGCCTTGGAAACAGCATGGGCGGGGATATATTGATGGATTGGGAAAGTTAATGGACTGGGATATATCAATGGATTTGGAAACACAATGGCCTGGGATATATCAATGCATTGTCAAAGTCAGTGGACTGGTATACCTCAATGGAACGGGAAAGTCAATGGAATGGGATGTATCAATGGATTGGGAAACACAATGGACTGGGATATACCAATGGATTGGGAACCACTGTGGATTGGGATATATCAATGGAAGGTGAACTTAAGGTGTTCGGAGATAAATTAAAAAGCAGGATCTCAAAAGTTGTGATCTCAGGATTACTACCAGTGCCACGTGCCAGTGAGTATAGAACAGGAGAATCGACCAGATGAATGCGTGAATGTAGGGAAGGTGTAGGAGTGAGGGATTTAAATTCCTGGGATATTGGGACCTGTTCTGGGGAAGGTGGGACCACTATCAGCGGGACGGTTTGCACGTGAGCAGGACCTCACGGGAGTGTTTGCGAGCGCTGTTGGGAAAGTTTTGAACAAGAATGGCAGGTGGTTGGGAACTTGAGCATGGATACGGCGGAGGGGGAAAAACTGATGGAAACAAACGACAGAAAGGGAAGAAGCAACAGTGCAAGGCAGTGAAAACAATGGCAAAAAACAAATAGTCTCATGGTTCAAAATAACACTAAGTTGAAGAGTAATCTTAAAATGACAAGTCTAAAGGCATTGTGTCTTAATGCGCGGAGCATTCGCAACAAAGTAGATGAATTAAAAGCGCAGATAGATACTAATGGGTGTGATATCGTTGCGATTTCGGGGACATCGCTGCAGGGTGACCAAGGACGGTAACTGAACATCCAGGGGTATTCAATATTTAGCAAGGAAAAGCAAAAATTGAAAGGAGGTCGGGGAGCGTTGCTAGTAAAGGAGGAAATCAATGCAATAGTGAGGAAGGAGATTGGCTCGGAAAATGACAATGTTGAACCTGTGTAGGTGGAGCTAAGAAACACTAAGCGGCAGAAAACGTTGGTGGGACTTGTCTATAGGCCCCCAAACAGGAGTGGAGATGTAGCGAGGGCATTAAACTGGAAACTAGAGACGCATGCAAGAAGGGTAGAATTATAATCATGAGTGACTTAAATTTTCATATGGATTGGGCAAACCAAATTAGCAATAATACTGTGGGTGAGGGATTCCTGGAATGTGTCCGTGATGGATTTCTAGACCAATAGGTTGATGAACCAATTCGAGAACAGGCGACCCGAGACTTGGTATTGTGCAATGAGAACGAATTAATTAACAATCTTGTTGTGCGGGGTCCCTTCGGAAAGAGCGCCCATAACTTGATGGAATTGATCATTACGATGGAGAGTGAAGTAGTTGAATCCGAAACTTGGATCCTGATTCTAAATAAAGGAAATTACGAAAGAATGAAGTCTGAGTTGGCGCGGATAGATTGGGCAACTTTACAAAAAGGGAGTAAGGTGGATAGGCATTGGCTAATATTTAAAGAACATGTGCAGGAATAACAACAATTATTCATTCCTGTCTGGCTCAAAAATAAAACAGGAAATGTGACTCAACCGTGGCTTACAAAAGAAATTAGGAATCGTATTAGATGCAAAGAGGAGACATATAAAATTGCCAGAAAAAGCAGCAAGCCTGAGTATTGGGAGCAGTTTAGAATTCAGAAAAAGTGAACAAAGAGATTGATTAAGAGGGGGGAAATAGAGTATGAGAGTAAAATGGAGGGAACATAAAAACTGACTGTAAAAGCTTCTATCAATATGTCAAGAAAAAAAAATTAGTGAAGACAAATGTCAGAAATGGGGAAAATTTTAATGGGGAACAAAGAAATGGCAGAACAATTAAACACTTACTTTGGTTCTGACTTCACAAAGGAGGACACAAATAACCTCCCGGAAATGTGAGGGAACCAAGGGTCTCGTGAGAAGGAGGAAATGAAGGAAATCAGTATTAGTCAAAATATAGTGTTCGGGAAATTAATGGGGATAAAGGCTGACAAATCCCCAATGGCCTGATAACCTACATCCCAGAGTACTAAAGGAAGTAGCCCTTGAAATATTGGATGCATTGGTGGTCATCTTCCAAAATTCTATAGACTCTGGAACAGTTCCCAAAGATTGGAGTGTGGCAAATGTAACGCCACTATTTAAAAAAGGAGGGCGAGAAAAAACAGGGAATTACAGACCAGTTCGCCTAACATCAGTAGTGGGCAAATTGCTGGAGTTTATTATATAGGATTATATAGAACACTTGGAACGCATGAATTGGATTGGACAAAGTCAGCATGTGTTTATGAAAGGGAAACCATGCTTAACAAATTCACTGGAGTTTTTTTAGGAGGTAACTTGTAGAGTAGATCGGGGCGAACCAGTGGATGTGGTTTCCTAACATATTAGGAAGGAGTTCTGGGCCTTGGAAAGCGTGCAGGGGAGATTTACGAGAATGACATCAAGGATGTGGAACTTCAGTAAGATGGAGATACTAGAGAAGCTGGGGTTGGTTCCTTTGGAACAAAGAAGGTTAAAATTATCAGGGGTTTTGATAGAGTAAGTAAGGAGAAACTGTTTCCACTGGCTACAGTGCCGGTAACCAGAGCACACAGATTTAAGATAATTGGCAAAAGAACCACAGGTGAGATGAGGAGTTTTTTTTTATACAACGTGTTGTTATGATCCGGAATTCACTGTCTGAAACGGCCGTCGAAGCAGATTCAATAATAACTTTCAAAAGGAAATTGGAATAACAACTGAAAGGGAAAAAAATGCAGGATTTGTGGAAAGGGTAGTTCAGTGGGACTAATTGGATAGTTCTCACAAAGAGCCGGCACAGGCACAATGAGCCGAATGGCCTCTTGTGCTGTTTCATTCTATGATTCTCTGATAAAGGTGCAACTAAGTACAGCGATAGGGGGACAACAACAAAGGGCAATAGGTAAATATGTGACTGAGTACAGTGACAGAGAGAGAGATACCAAAAAAATTACACAGAATTACATAGATTTTACAGCACAGAAACAGGCCATCCGACTCAACTGGTCTATGCTGGCATTTATATTCCACTCGAGCCTCCTCCCAACTCACTTAATCTCACGCTAACGATATCGCCCTCTATTCCTTTCTTCTTCATGTCGTTATCTCGCTTCCCTTAAATGCATCAATTTAATCGTCTCAACTATTCCATGTGGTAGCAAGTTCCACATTCTCACCACTCTCTGGGTAAAGAAGTTTCTCCTAAATTCCTTATTGGATCTATGAGTGATTTTATTTATGGTCTCAAGTTTTGGATTCGTCAACAAGTGGCAACATCATCTCTACGTTTACGCTATCATATCGCTCCTCCAGATGGAGATAGGTAAAGGTGTGACCAAGTAAAGTGTGTGATACAGAGAGAAACCAACAGTGGGATATAGATGAAAGTGTGACTGTGTGCAGTGAGACAGAGATACACCTGCTGAAGGAGACAGATAAACATGTGACTGAGTACAGTTTAAACAGACAGACACAAACAAAGGGAGCTATATTAAGGCGAGACTCAGGATAGTGAGTGATACAGAGAGACAACAACACAGGGAGATAGATGAAGCTGAGTCTGAGTATAGTAAGTGATACAGAGAGACACCAACAGAGGGAGATAGATGAATGTGAGATTGAGTACAGTGATAGAAAGAGACACCAACAGAGGGAGATGCATAAATATGAGACTGAGTACAGTGAGTGATGCAGAGAGACACCAACAGTGGGAGATAGATGAAAGTATGAATGTGCACTATGATACAGAATGACAACAGCAGAGGGAGATGGATAAAGATGAGACTGAGCACAGTGACACAGAGAGACACCAATAGCGGGGGATAAATAAAGTTGTGACTGATTATTGTGAATAATACAGAATCTGTATTTACAGCAGAGGAAGAGGATAGCAAGCCGGACACCCCAAGGGGTAAAAAATGAATGAGGGAAGGGGACTCACCCTAATTAACGTAAGCAAATTAACAGTAATGTGGAAAATAATGGCACTAATGAGTGACAAATCCCCAGGACCAGATGATTTCCATCCCAGGGTTGTAAAGTCCGTTGGTGAGAACATTGCAGATGCCCGAACTATAATCTCTCAAACTTCTGTCATTTCAGGAACTGTTCTTCAGCGTGGAAAATTGCCTCCCCTTGTTCTTCCGACCAAAATGTATCACTTTGCATTTTTCCGCGTTAAATTTCCCATGCCACGAATCCGCCCATGCCACCAGCCTGTCAATATCCTCTTGAAGTCTATCTCTCTGCTCACCATTTGGTGCCCTTTAAAATGTTGAATCATCTGCAAATGTTGAAATTGTGCCCTGTACACCCAAGTCCAAGTCATTAGTATATATCAAGAAAAGCAGTGGTCCCAGAACTGACATCGATGCATGGAAACATAGAAAATACGGGCAGGAGTTGGCTATTCGGCCCTTCGAGGCTGCTCCGCTATTCAATACGATCAAGGCTGATCCACTATCTCAATACCATATTCCCGTTCTCTCCCCATGCCCATTGATGCCTTTTGCATCTTGAAATCCATCTTGCTCCTTGTTGAATATGTTCAGTGAATTGCCATTCACAGCCTTGTGAAGTAGAGGATTCCACAGGTTCACCATCCTGTGAGTGAAGAAATTTCTCCTTATCCCAGTCCTAAATGTCCTTCGCCGTATCCAGAGACTGAGAGCTCTCGTTCTGGACCTCACAGCCAGTGAAAGCATCCTCCCCGCATCCAGTCTGTCTAGCCCTGTCAGAATGTTATACGTTTCAATGAGATCCGCTCTCATTCTTCTGAACTCGAGTGAATACAGGCCGAGTCGACACAATCGCCCCTGATACGTCAGTCCTGCCATCCCAGGCATCAGTCTGGTGATTCTTCGCTGCACTCATTCTATGGCAAATATATCCTTTCTAAGGTAAGGCGACCAAAATGGCACACAATACTCCATGTGTGGACCCACCAAGGCCTTGTATGGAGTGTGATGGAATCCTCTCCACTTGCTTGGATGACTGCAGCTCCAACAACACTCAAGAAGACACCATCCAAGATAAAGCAGCCCGCTTGATTGGCACCCCATTCACCACCCGAAACATTCACTCCCTTCACCACCGGCGCACCGTGGCTGCAGTGTGTACCATCCACAGGATGCACTGCAGCAACTCGCCAAGGCTTCTTCGACAGCACCTCCCAAACCCGCGACCTCCACCACCCAGAAGGACAAGAGCAGCAGGCACATGGGAACAACACCACATGCACGTTCCCCTCCAAGTCACACACCATCCCGACTTGGAAATAAATTGGCCGTTCCTTCATCGTCGCCTTGTCAAAAACCTGGAACGCCCTTCCTAACAGCACTGTGGGAGAACCTTCACCACACGGACCGCAGCGGTTCAAGACGGCGACTCCCCACCACCTTCTCAAGGGGCAATTAGGGATGGGCAATAAATGCCGTCCTCGCCAGCGACGCCGACATCCCATGAACGAATAATAATAATAAAATACTGCAGTAAGACATCCTTGCTCATGTACTCAAATCCTCTTGCAATGAAGGCCAACGTGCCATTTGCAAGCATGACTGCTTGCTGCACCTGCACGTTTGCTTTCAGTGACTGGTTCACAAGGACACCCAGTCCCTTTGTACATCAACATTTCCGAATCTATCACGATTCAAATAATAATCTGCCTTTATCCACATTATACATCATCTGACATGTATTTGCACACTCACTCAAATTGTCTAAATCGCCTTGAAGCCTCTTTGCATCCTCCTCAGATCTCACGATCCCACCTAGTTTTGTGTCGTCAGTAAACTTGGAAATATTACATTTGGTTCCCTCATCCAAATCATTAATATATATTGAGAATAGCTGGGGCCTAAGCACTGATCACTGCGTTACCCCACTAGTCACTGCCTGCCACCCCGAAAAAGACCCATTTATTCCGACTCTCTGTTTCCGGTCTGTTAACCAATTTTCAATCCATGCCAGTATATTACCCTCAATCCCATGTTCTTTAATTTTTACACTAACCTCTTGTGTGGGACTTTATCAAAGGCCTTCTGAAAATCCTAATAAACCATATCCACTTGTTCTCCCTTATCTATTCGACCAGTTACATCCTCAAAATACTCCAGTAGGTTTGTAAAAAATGATTTTCCTTTCATGAATCCATATTTACTTTTCTAATCCCGTTGATACTGTCTAAGTCTCCTGTTACCACGTCCTTCATAATAGATTCCAGCATTTTCCATACTACTGATGTCAGGCTAACCGGTCTGTAGTTCGATATTTTCCCTCTCCCTCCTTTTTTAAAATAGTGTCGTTTCATTAGACCTCTGGCGAACAGCACTGTACAATTTCCTCCAGTCCGACAAACAACCGTTCACGACTGCTATCTGTTACCGGTCCATTTGCGATTTCTGTAATCATGTTGCTGCTGCCACCTTTGTTCCATGGGCCGCAATCTTGATGATAAGCCCACCGTGCGGCCCCTAATGAAACGCCTTTTGAAAGTCCACTTCCACCAACTGAAATGCCCTCATCTCCATGTCCAAAAAGTAATTCAAAAGGCTAATGGGATGATGAACTTTATCTGAAGCGGGCTGGAAGATAAAATGATGGAAGTTATGTTACAGCTGTACAGTGCTCTGACTAGACCTCCATCTGGAGTAAATTTGTTCATTTCTGGGCACCGCACTTCAGGAAGGACATATTGGCCTTGAAGGGGGCACAGAGCTGATTCACCAGAATGATACCGGGGATAAAAGGGTTAAATTACAAGGACAGTTTGCACAGACGAAGGTTTGTGTTCTCTCGAGTATAGAAGATTAAGCGCTGATCTAATCGTGGGGTTTAAGATGATTAAAGGATTCCATAGGGTCGATCGAGAGAAACTATTTCCTGAGGTGGAGGAGTCGAGAACAAGGGGGCATAAACTTAAAATTAGAACAAGGCCATTCAGGGCTGATGTCACGAAGCTATTCTTCACACAAAGGGCAGTGGAAATCTGGAACTCTCTCCCCCAAAATGCTATTGAGCCTGGGGGCTATTGAAAATTTCAAAACTGGGCTTCATAGATTTTTGTTGAGCCAGGACATTAACGTCACGGAAACAAGGCTGGTAAATGGAGTCAAGCTGAAGATCAGCCGTGATCTAAGTGAATGGCAGCACAGGGATGATTTGTTGAATGGCCTCCTCCTGTTCCTGTATTCCTAGAATAAGAAGAGGGGGTGAGATTAAGGTGATGGTGTCAGAATGGGGATCAGGGGTCAGATTGTGGAGAAGGGAACTAAATTGGACAGCTCTTTGAAAGAGCCGGCACAGGCACGACGGGCCAAATGTTCTCCTTCTGTGCAGTAAGATTCTAAGATTCTATGATCCCATGCATCAAAAGGGTCAGATTGTGAAGAATGGGTTCAGATTAAGAGAAGTGGTGAGCTTGAGGAGAATGGGTGAGATACAGGATAAGGGATCAGATTGAGGCGAACGGGTCGGATTGAGGAGAAAGGATCATAATGAGGTTGGAGGAGACTTGGGCAGATTGACGGCGTTGGGAGTGCGGTTGAAGTTTTGCCAGAATATCGGAACAGGAGTAGGTCATTTCTCCCCTCGAAACTGTTTCGTCATTCAATGAGATCACGGCTGATCTGGATTGAGAAAGTGTATTGATCTGAAGCAATTTTCTGACAGGACGTGTGTTCACAGCGCGGCTGTATGTTTATAGTGAAGGGAATGCAATTCCTTTCGAGAGATAAGGTCGCTGTATCGCTAGTCCGTAGTAGGCTAGACTTTGTATCTGACGGTCCAGGGTTCTAGTCACTCTTCAAACGCTGCTTTTACGCCTCAATGTACCAGTATTAGAAAATAACTTATATTTGAAAAAAACTCAGGTTTTGTGGCAAATGTTTAAAATATATTGATGCATTTTATTCAGACGGCAGGCAAGATCAATGTAAATTGTTTGTGTTTCATGGTGCTGCAAGAATTCGTAAAAATTGAGAATCTTAATTTGAAAGCAGCTCTCGGACAAGCATTTATATTCTGGACCCTCAGAATGAATGTTTGTCGCTTTTCCGACTGAGCTCTCGTTCAACTTCTGACAGCGACCTTCACTGGCTGACATGGAGCATTACCTCTTTCCCATTCTTCATTTCCTTCTGCAGTCATTCCGCCTGTGCAGTTCATTTCTCTCCCACTCCCCACACTCCCTGCCTGCCACAGGCCTCACTTCAAAAATACTCTTCCTCCCACCAACTCCAAGCTCTTTAACAGCGGCACAATCCAAAAAAAAGCGGGCAATAAAGGCTCAAGTTTCCATTTAGAAACTATTCGAACTGCTTCGTTAAAGTGTGGTCTCGGGGAAGCAGTTCGAAAGGCAAATGGTATTTTGGCCTTCGTTGCAAGAGGATTTGAGTAGAGGAGTTATGTTAGAGTAGGGTCAACACCAGTAATGTTAGAGTAGGATCACCACCAGTAATGTTAGAGTAGGATCACCGCCAGTAATGTTAGAGTAGGATCACCACGAGTAATGTTGGAGTAGGGTCACCACCAGTAATGTTAGAGTATGATCACCGCCAGTAATGTTAGAGTAGGATCACCACCAGTAATGTTAGAGTAGGATCACCACCAGTAATGTTAGAGTAGGATCACCACCAGTAATGTTAGAGTAGGATCACCACTAGTAATGTTAGAGTAGGATCACCACCAGTAATGTTAGAGTAGGATCACCACCAGTAATGTTAGAGTAGGATTACCACCAGTAATGTTAGAGTAGGATCACCACCAGTAATGTTACAGTATGATCACCACCAGTAATGTTAGAGTATGATCACCACCAGTAATGTTAGAGTATGATCACCACCAGTAATGTTAGAGTATGATCACCACCAGTAATGTTAGAGTATGATCACCACCAGTAATGTTAGAGTATGATCACCACCAGTAAAGTTAGAGTATGATCACCACCAGTAATGTTAGAGTATGATCACCACCAGTAATGTTAGAGTAGGATCACCACCAGTAATGTTAGAGTAAGATCACCAGCAGTAATTTTAGAGTAGGATCACCACCAGTAATGTTAGAGTAGAATCACCACCAGTAATGTTCGAGTATGATCACCACCAGTAATGTTAGAGTAGGATCACCACCAGTAATGTTAGAGCAGGATCACCACCAGTAATGTTAGAGTATGATCACCACCAGTAATGTTAGAGTATGATCACCACCAGTAATGTTGGAGTATCATCACCACCAGTAATGTTAGAGTAGGATCACCGCCAGTAATGTTAGAGTAGGATCACCACTAGTAATGTTAGAGTAGGGTCACCACCAGTAATGTTAGAGTAGGATCACCACCAGTAATGTTAGAGTAGGATCACCACTAGTAATGTTAGAGTAGGATCACCACCAGTAATGTTAGAGTAGGATCACCACCAGTAATGTTAGAGTAGGATCACCACCAATAATGTTAGAGTAGGATCACCACCAGTAATGTTAGAGTAGGATCACCACTAGTAATGTTAGAGTAGGATCACCACCAGTAATGTTAGAGTAGGATCACCACCAGTAATGTTAGAGTAGGATTACCACCAGTAATGTTAGAGTAGGATCACCACCAGTAATGTTACAGTATGATCACCACCAGTAATGTTGGAGTATGATCACCACCAGTAATGTTAGAGTATGATCACCACCAGTAATGTTAGAGTATGATCACCACCAGCAATGTTAGAGTATGATCACCACCAGTAATGTTAGAGTATGATCACCACCAGTAATGTTAGAGTATGATCACCACCAGTAATGTTAGAGTATGATCACCACCAGTAATGTTAGAGTAGGATCACCACCAGTAATGTTAGAGTAAGATCACCACCAGTAATGTTAGAGTATGATCACCACCAGTAATGTGAGAGTATGATCACCACCAGTAATGTTAGAGTATGATTACCACCAGTAATGTTAGAGTATGATCACCACCAGTAATGTTAGAGTAGGATCACCACCAGTAATGTTAGAGTATGATCACCACCAGTAATGTTAGAGTAGGATCACCACCAGTAATGTTAGAGTAGGATCACCACCATAATGTTAGAGTAGAATCACCAGCAGTAATGTTAGAGTAGGATCACCACCAGTAATGTTAGAGTAGAATCACCACCAGTAATGTTCGAGTATGATCACCCCCAGTAATGTTAGAGTATGATCACCACCAGTAATGTTAGAGTAGGATCACCACCAGTAATGTTAGAGTAGGATCACCACCAGTAATGTTAGAGTATGATCACCACCACTAATGTTAGAGTAGAATCACCAGCAGTAATGTTAGAGTAGAATCACCAGCAGTAATGTTAGAGTAGTATCACCACCAGTAATGTTAGAGTAGAATCACCAGCAGTAATGTTAGAGTAGGATCACCACCAGTAATGTTATAGTAGGATCACCACCAGTAATGTTAGAGTAGGATCACCACCAGTAATGTTAGAGTAGGATCACCACCAGTAATATTAGAGTATGATCACCACCAGTAATGTTAGAGTAGGATCATCACCAGTAATGTTAGAGTAGGATCACCACCAGCAATGTTAGATTAGAATCTCCACCTGTAATGTTAGATTAGAATCTACACCTGTAATGTTAGAGTAGAATCACCACCAGTAATGTAGAGTAGGATCACCACCAGTAATGTTAGAGTAGGATCACCACCAGTAATGTTAGAGTATGATCACCACCAGTAATGTTAGAGCAGGGTCACCACCAGTAATGTTAGAGTATGATCACCACCAGTAATGTTGGAGTATGATCACCACCAGTAATGTTAGAGTAGGATCACCACCAGTAATTTTAGATTAGAATCACCACCAGTAATGTTAGAGTAGGTTCACCAACTGTAATGTTAGAATAGGATCACCAATATTAATGTTCGAGTAGGGTCTCCACAATTAATGTTAGAGTAGGTTCACCATCAGTAATGTTAGAGTGGAGTCTCCATCAAAAATGTTAGAGTTGGATCACCACCAGTAATGTTAAAGAAGGATCACCACCAGTAATGTTAGAGTAGGATCACCACCAGTAATGTTAGAGTAGAATCACCACCAGTAATGTTAGAGTAGAATCACCACCAGTAATGTTAGAGTAGGATCACCACCAGTAATGTTAGATTAGAATCGCCACCAGTAATGTTAGATTAGAATCACCGCCAGTAATGTTAGAGTAGGATCACCACCAGTAATGTTAGATTAGAATCACCACCAGTGATGTTAGAGTAGGATCACCTCCAGTAATGTTAGAGTAGAATCACCAGCAGTAATGTTAGAGTAGGATCACCACCAGTAATGTTAGAGTAGGATCACCACCAGTAATGTTGGAGTATGATCACCACCAGTAATGTTAGAGTAGGATCACCACCAGTAATATTAGAATATGTTCACCACCAGTAATGTTAGAGTAGGATCACCTCCAGTAATGTTAGAGTAGAATCACCAGCAGTAATGTTAGAGTAGGATCACCACCAGTAATGTTAGAGTAGAATCACCACCAGTATTGTTAGAGCAGGATCATCACCAGTAATGTTAGAGTATGATCACCACAAGTAATGTTAGAGTAGGATCACCACCAGTAATGTTAGAGTAGAATCACCACCAGTAATGTTAGAGTAGGATCACCACCAGTAATGTTAGAGTAGGATCAGCACCAGTAATGTTAGAGTAGGATCACCACCAGTAATGTTAGAGTATGATCACCACCAGTAATGTGAGAGTAGGATTACCACCAGTAATGTTAGAGTAGAATCACCACCAGCAATGTTAGATTAGAATCTCCACCAGTAATGTTAGAGTAGAATCACCACCAGTAATGTTAGAGTAGGTTCACCAACTGTAATGTTAGAATAGGATCACCAATATTAATGTTCGAGTAGGGTCTCCACAATTAATGTTAGAGTAGGTTCACCATCAGTAATGTTAGAGTGGAGTCTCCATCAAAAATGTTAGAGTTCGATCACCACCAGTAATGTTAAAGTAGGATCACCACCAGTAATGCTAGAGTAGGATCACCACCAGTAATGTTAGATTAGAATCTCCACCTGTAATGTTAGATTAGAATCACCACCAGTGATGTTAGAGTAGGATCACCACCAGTAATGTTAGATTAGAATCTCCACCTGTAATGTTAAACTAGAATCACCACCAGTGATGTTAGATTGGAATCTCCACTAGTAAAGTTAGAGTAGAATCATCACCAGTAATGTTAGAGTAGAATCTCCACCAGTAATGTTAGAGTAGAATCTACACCAGTAATGTTAGAGTAGAATCACCACCAGTAATGTTAGAGTAGAATCTCCACCAGTAATGTTAGAGTAGAATCACCACCAGTAATGTTAGAGTAGGATCACCACCAGTAATGTTAGAGTGGAGTCTCCATCAAAAATGTTAGAGTTGGATCACCACCAGTAATGTAAAAGTAGGATCACCATCAGATTGTTAGAGTAGAATCACCACCAGTAATGTTAGAGTAGGATCACCACCAGTAATGTTAGAGTAGGATCACCACCAGTAATGTTAGAGTATGATCACCACCAGTAATGTTAGAGTAGGATCACCACCAGTAATGTTAGAGTATGATCACCACCAGTAATGTTAGAGCAGGGTCACCACCAGTAATGTTAGAGTATGATCACCACCAGTAATGTTAGAGTAGAATCACCACCAGTAATGTTAGAGTAGGATCACCACCAGTAATGTTAGAGTAGAATCTCCACCAGTAATGTTAGAGTAGAATCACCACCAGTAATGTTAGAGTAGGATCACCACCAGTAATGTTAGATTAGAATCACCACCAGTAATGTTAGAGTAGGTTCACCAACTGTAATGTTAGAATAGGATCACCAATATTAATGTTCGAGTAGGGTCTCCACAATTAATGTTAGAGTAGGTTCACCATCAGTAATGTTAGAGTGGAGTCTCCATCAAAAATGTTAGAGTTGGATCACCACCATAATGTTAAAGTAGGATCACCACCAGTAATGTTAGAGTAGGATCACCACCAGTAATGTTAGATTAGAATCTCCACCTGTAATGTTAGACTAGTATCACCACCAGTGATGTTAGATTGGAATCTCCACTAGTAAAGTTAGAGTAGAATCATCACCAGTAATGTTAGAGTAGAATCTCCACCAGTAATGTTAGAGTAGAATCTACACCAGTAATGTTAGAGTAGAATCACCATCAGTAATGTTAGAGTAGAATCTCCACCAGTAATGTTAGAGTAGAATCACCACCAGTAATGTTAGAGTAGGTTCACCAACTGTAATGTTAGAGTGGAGTCTCCATCAAAAATGTTAGAGTTGGATCACCACCAGTAATGTTAAAGTAGGATCACCATCAGATTGTGAGAGTAGAATCACCACCAGTAATGTTAGAGTAGGATCACCACCAGTAATGTTAGAGTAGGATCACCACCAGTAATGTTAGAGTATGATCACCACCAGTAATGTTAGAGTAGGATCACCACCAGTAATGTTAGATTAGAATCTCCACCTGTAATGTTAGATTAGAATCACCACCAGTAATGTTAGAGTAGGATCACCACCAGTAATGTTAGAGTAGGATCACCACCAGTAATGTTAGAGTAGAATCACCAGCAGTAATGTTAGAGTAGGATCACCACCAGTAATGTTAGAGTAGGATCACCACCAGTAATGTTAGAGTAGAATCACCAGCAGTAATGTTAGAGTAGGATCACCACCAGTAATGTTAGAGCAGGATCACCACCAGTAATGTTCGAGTAGGATCACCACCAGTAATGTTGGAGTAGAATCACCACCAGTAATGTTAGAGTGGGATCACCACCAGTAATGTTAAAGTAGGATCACCACCAGTAATGTTAGAGTAGGATCACCACCAGTAATGTTAGATTAGAATCTCCACCTGTAATGTTAGATTAGAATCACCACCAGTGATGTTAGAGTAGGATCACCACCAGTAATGTTAGATTAGAATCTCCACCTGTAATGTTAGACTCGTATCACCACCAGTGATGTTAGATTGGAATCTCCACTAGTAAAGTTAGAGTAGAATCATCACCAGTAATGTTAGAGTAGAATCTCCACCAGCAATGTTAGAGTAGAATCTACACCAGTAATGTTAGAGTAGAATCACCATCAGTAATGTTAGAGTAGAATCTCCACCAGTAATGTTAGAGTAGAATCACCACCAGTAATGTTAGAGTAGGTTCACCAACTGTAATGTTAGAGTGGAGTCTCCATCAAAAATGTTAGAGTTGGATCACCACCAGTAATGTTAAAGTAGGATCACCATCAGATTGTGAGAGTAGAATCACCACCAGTAATGTTAGAGTAGGATCACCACCAGTAATGTTAGAGTAGGATCACCACCAGTAATGTTAGAGTATGATCACCACCAGTAATGTTAGAGTAGGATCACCACCAGTAATGTTAGAGTATGATCACCACCAGTAATGTTAGAGCAGGGTCACCACCAGTAATGTTAGAGTAGGATCACCACCAGTAATGTTAGATTATGATCACCACCAGTAATGTTAGATTAGAATCTCCACCAGTAATGTTAGAGTAGAATCACCACCAGTAATGTTAGAGTAGGTTCACCAACTGTAATGTTAGAATAGGATCACCAATATTAATGTTCGAGTAGGGTCTCCACAATTAATGTTAGAGTAGGTTCACCATCAGTAATGTTAGAGTGGAGTCTCCATCAAAAATGTTCGAGTTGGATCACCACCAGTAATGTTAAAGAAGGATCACCACCAGTAATGTTAGAGTAGGATCACCACCAGTAATGTTAGAGTAGAATCTCCACCAGTAATGTTAGAGTAGAATCACCACCAGTAATGTTAGAGTAGGATCACCACCAGTAATGTTAGATTAGAATCACCACCAGTAATGTTAGATTAGAATCACCGCCAGTAATGTTAGAGTAGGATCACCACCAGTAATGTTAGATTAGAATCACCACCAGTGATGTTAGAGTAGGATAACCTCCAGTAATGTTAGAGTAGAATCACCAGCAGTAATGTTAGAGTAGGATCACCACCAGTAATGTTAGAGTAGGATCACCACCAGTAATGTTAGAGTCGGATCACCACCAGTAATATTAGAGTATGATCACCACCAGTAATGTTAGAGTAGGATCACCACCACTAATGTTAGAGTAGAATCACCAGCAGTAATGTTCGAGTAGGATCACCACCAGTAATGTTAGAGTAGAATCACCACCAGTAATGTTAGAGTAGGATCAGCACCAGTAATGTTAGAGTAGGATCAGCACCAGTAATGTTAGAGTATGATCACCACCAGTAATGTTAGAGTATGATCACCACCAGTAATGTTCGAGTAGGATTACCACCAGTAATGTTAGAGTAGAATCACCACCAGTAATGTTAGATTAGAATCTCCACCAGTAATGTTAGAGTAGAATCACCACCAGTAATGTTAGAGTAGGTTCACCAACTGTAATGTTAGAATAGGATCACCAATATTAATGTTCGAGTCGGGTCTCCACAATTAATGTTGGAGTAGGTTCACCATCAGTAATGTTAGAGTGGAGTCTCCATCAAAAATGTTAGAGTTGGATCACCACCAGTAATGTTAAAGTAGGATCACCACCAGTAATGTTAGAGTAGGTTCACCACCAGCAATGTTAGATTAGAATCTCCACCTGTAATGTTAGATTAGAATCACCACCAGTGATGTTAGAGTAGGATCACCACCAGTAATGTTAGATTAGAATCTCCACCTGTAATGTTAGATTAGAATCACCACCAGTGATGTTAGATTAGAATCTCCACCAGTAATGTTAGACTAGAATCACCACCAGTAATGTTAGAGTAGAATCTCCACCAGTAATGTTAGAGTAGGATCACCACCAGTAATGTTAGAGTAGGATCACCACCAGTAATGTTAGAGTAGAATCACCAGCAGTAATGTTAGAGTAGGATCACCACCAGTAATGTTAGAGTAGGATCACCACCAGTAATGTTAGAGTAGAATCACCAGCAGTAATGTTAGAGTAGGATCACCACCAGTAATGTTAGAGCAGGATCACCACCAGTAATGTTCGAGTAGGATCACCACCAGTAATGTTGGAGTAGAATCACCACCAGTAATGTTAGAGTGGGATCACCACCAGTAATGTTAGAGTATGATCACCACCAGTAATGTTAGAGTAGGATCACCACCAGTAATGTTAGAGTATGATCACCACCAGTAATGTTGGAGTGTGATCACCAACAGTAATGTTAGAGTAGGATCACCATCAGTAATGTTACATTAGAATCTCCACCAGTAATGTTAGAGTAGAATCACCACCAGTAATGTTAGAGTAGGTTCACCAACTGTAATGTTAGAATAGGATCACCAATATTAATGTTCGAGTCGGGTCTCCACAATTAATGTTGGAGTAGGTTCACCATCAGTAATGTTAGAGTGGAGTCTCCATCAAAAATGTTAGAGTTGGATCACCACCAGGAATGTTAAAGAAGGATCACCACCAGTAATGTTAGAGTCGGATCACCACCAGTAATGTTAGAGTAGAATCTCCACCAGTAATGTTAGAGTAGAATCACCACCAGTAATGTTAGAGTAGGATCACAACCAGTAATGTTAGAGTAGAATCACCACCAGTAATGTTAGAGTAGAATCTCCACCAGTAATGTTAGAGTAGAATCACCACCAGTAATGTTAGAGTAGGTTCACCAACTGTAATGTTGGAGTGGAGTCTCCATCAAAAATGTTAGAGTTGGATCACCACCAGTAATGTTAAAGTAGGATCACCATCAGATTGTTAGAGTAGAATCACCACCAGTAATGTTAGAGTAGGATCACCACCAGTAATGTTAGAGTAGGATCACCACCAGTAATGTTAGAGTATGATCACCACCAGTAATGTTAGAGTAGGATCACCACCAGTAATGTTAGAGTATGATCACCACCAGTAATGTTAGAGCAGGGTCACCACCAGTAATGTTAGAGTATGATCACCACCAGTAATGTTAGATTATGATCACCACCAGTAATGTTAGATTAGAATCTCCACCAGTAATGTTAGAGTAGAATCACCACCAGTAATGTTAGAGTAGGTTCACCAACTGTAATGTTAGAATAGGATCACGAATATTAATGTGCGAGTAGGGTCTCCACAATTAATGTTAGAGTAGGTTCACCATCAGTAATGTTAGAGTGGAGTCTCCATCAAAAATGTTCGAGTTGGATCACCACCAGTAATGTTAAAGAAGGATCACCACCAGTAATGTTAGAGTAGGATCACCACCAGTAATGTTAGAGTAGGATCACCACCAGTAATGTTAGATTAGAATCTCCACCTGTAATGTTAGATTAGAATCACCACCAGTGATGTTAGAGTAGGATCACCACCAGTAATGTTAGATTAGAATCTCCACCTGTAATGTTAGATTAGAATCACCACCAGTGATGTTAGATTAGAATCTCCACCAGTAATGTTAGACTAGAATCACCACCAGTAATGTTAGAGTAGAATCTCCACCAGTAATGTTAGAGGAGGATCACCACCAGTAATGTTAGAGTAGGATCACCACCAGTAATGTTAGAGTAGAATCACCAGCAGTAATGTTAGAGTAGGATCACCACCAGTAATGTTAGAGTAGGATCACCACCAGTAATGTTAAAGTAGGATCACCACCAGTAATGTTAGAGTAGGATCACCACCAGCAATGTTAGATTAGAATCTCCACCTGTAATGTTAGATTAGAATCACCACCAGTGATGTTAGAGTAGGATCACCACCAGTAATGTTAGATTAGAATCTCCACCTGTAATGTTAGATTAGAATCACCACCAGTGATGTTAGATTAGAATCTCCACCAGTAATGTTAGACTAGAATCACCACCAGTAATGTTGGAGTAGAATCTCCACCAGCAATGTTAGAGTAGGATCACCACCAGTAATGTTAGAGTAGGATCACCACCAGTAATGTTAGAGTAGAATCACCAGCAGTAATGTTAGAGTAGGATCACCACCAGTAATGTTAGAGTAGGATCACCACCAGTAATGTTAGAGTAGAATCACCACCAGTAATGTTAGAGTGGGATCACCACCGGTAATGTTAGAGTAGGATCACCACCAGTAATGTTAGAGTATGATCACCACCAGTAATGTTAGAGTAGGATCACCACCAGTAATGTTAGAGTATGATCACCACCAGTAATGTTAGAGCAGGGTCACCACCAGTAATGTTAGAGTAGGATCACCACCAGTAATGTTAGATTATGATCACCACCAGTAATGTTAGATTAGAATCTCCACCAGTAATGTTAGAGTAGAATCACCACCAGTAATGTTAGAGTAGGTTCACCAACTGTAATGTTAGAATAGGATCACCAATATTAATGTTCGAGTAGGGTCTCCACAATTAATGTTAGAGTAGGTTCACCATCAGTAATGTTAGAGTGGAGTCTCCATCAAAAATGTTCGAGTTGGATCACCACCAGTAATGTTAAAGAAGGATCACCACCAGTAATGTTAGAGTAGGATCACCACCAGTAATGTTAGAGTAGAATCTCCACCAGTAAGGTTAGAGTAGAATCACCACCAGTAATGTTAGAGTAGGATCACCACCAGTAATGTTAGATTAGAATCACCACCAGTAATGTTAGATTAGAATCACCGCCAGTAATGTTAGAGTAGGATCACCACCAGTAATGTTAGATTAGAATCACCACCAGTGATGTTAGAGTAGGATAACCTCCAGTAATGTTAGAGTAGAATCACCAGCAGTAATGTTAGAGTAGGATCACCACCAGTAATGTTAGAGTGGGATCACCACCAGTAATGTTAGAGTCGGATCACCACCAGTAATATTAGAGTATGATCACCACCAGTAATGTTAGAGTAGGATCACCACCACTAATGTTAGAGTAGAATCACCAGCAGTAATGTTAGAGTAGAATCACCACCAGTAATGTTAGAGTAGAATCACCACCAGTAATGTTAGAGTAGGTTCACCAACTGTAATGTTAGAATAGGATCACCAATATTAATGTTCGAGTCGGGTCTCCACAATTAATGTTGGAGTAGGTTCACCATCAGTAATGTTAGAGTGGAGTCTCCATCAAAAATGTTAGAGTTGGATCACCACCAGGAATGTTAAAGAAGGATCACCACCAGTAATGTTAGAGTCGGATCACCACCAGTAATGTTAGAGTAGAATCTCCACCAGTAATGTTAGAGTAGAATCACCACCAGTAATGTTAGAGTAGGATCACAACCAGTAATGTTAGAGTAGAATCACCACCAGTAATGTTAGAGTAGAATCTCCACCAGTAATGTTAGAGTAGAATCACCACCAGTAATGTTAGAGTAGGTTCACCAACTGTAATGTTGGAGTGGAGTCTCCATCAAAAATGTTAGAGTTGGATCACCACCAGTAATGTTAAAGTAGGATCACCATCAGATTGTTAGAGTAGAATCACCACCAGTAATGTTAGAGTAGGATCACCACCAGTAATGTTAGAGTAGGATCAGCACCAGTAATGTTAGAGTAGGATCAGCACCAGTAATGTTAGAGTATGATCACCACCAGTAATGTTCGAGTAGGATTACCACCAGTAATGTTAGAGTAGAATCACCACCAGTAATGTTAGATTAGAATCTCCACCAGTAATGTTAGAGTAGAATCACCACCAGTAATGTTAGAGTAGGTTCACCAACTGTAATGTTAGAGTAGGATCACCACCAGTAATGTTAGAGTAGGATCACCACCAGTAATGTTAGAGTAGAATCACCAGCAGTAATGTTAGAGTAGGATCACCACCAGTAATGTTAGAGTAGGATCACCACCAGTAATGTTAGAGTAGAATCACCAGCAGTAATGTTAGAGTAGGATCACCACCAGTAATGTTAGAGCAGGATCACCACCAGTAATGTTCGAGTAGGATCACCACCAGTAATGTTGGAGTAGAATCACCACCAGTAATGTTAGAGTGGGATCACCACCAGTAATGTTAGAGTATGATCACCACCAGTAATGTTAGAGTAGGATCACCACCAGTAATGTTAGAGCAGGGTCACCACCAGTAATGTTAGAGTATGATCACCACCAGTAATGTTGGAGTGTGATCACCAACAGTAATGTTAGAGTAGGATCACCATCAGTAATGTTACATTAGAATCTCCACCAGTAATGTTAGAGTAGAATCACCACCAGTAATGTTAGAGTAGGTTCACCAACTGTAATGTTAGAATAGGATCACCAATATTAATGTTCGAGTCGGGTCTCCACAATTAATGTTGGAGTAGGTTCACCATCAGTAATGTTAGAGTGGAGTCTCCATCAAAAATGTTAGAGTTGGATCACCACCAGGAATGTTAAAGAAGGATCACCACCAGTAATGTTAGAGTCGGATCACCACCAGTAATGTTAGAGTAGAATCTCCACCAGTAATGTTAGAGTAGAATCACCACCAGTAATGTTAGAGTAGGATCACAACCAGTAATGTTAGAGTAGAATCACCACCAGTAATGTTAGAGTAGAATCTCCACCAGTAATGTTAGAGTAGAATCACCACCAGTAATGTTAGAGTAGGTTCACCAACTGTAATGTTGGAGTGGAGTCTCCATCAAAAATGTTAGAGTTGGATCACCACCAGTAATGTTAAAGTAGGATCACCATCAGATTGTTAGAGTAGAATCACCACCAGTAATGTTAGAGTAGGATCACCACCAGTAATGTTAGAGTAGGATCACCACCAGTAATGTTAGAGTATGATCACCACCAGTAATGTTAGAGTAGGATCACCACCAGTAATGTTAGAGTATGATCACCACCAGTAATGTTAGAGCAGGGTCACCACCAGTAATGTTAGAGTATGATCACCACCAGTAATGTTAGATTATGATCACCACCAGTAATGTTAGATTAGAATCTCCACCAGTAATGTTAGAGTAGAATCACCACCAGTAATGTTAGAGGAGGTTCACCAACTGTAATGTTAGAATAGGATCACCAATATTAATGTGCGAGTAGGGTCTCCACAATTAATGTTAGAGTAGGTTCACCATCAGTAATGTTAGAGTGGAGTCTCCATCAAAAATGTTCGAGTTGGATCACCACCAGTAATGTTAAAGAAGGATCACCACCAGTAATGTTAGAGTAGGATCACCACCAGTAATGTTAGAGTAGGATCACCACCAGTAATGTTAGATTAGAATCTCCACCTGTAATGTTAGATTAGAATCACCACCAGTGATGTTAGAGTAGGATCACCACCAGTAATGTTAGATTAGAATCTCCACCTGTAATGTTAGATTAGAATCACCACCAGTGATGTTAGATTAGAATCTCCACCAGTAATGTTAGACTAGAATCACCACCAGTAATGTTAGAGTAGAATCTCCACCAGTAATGTTAGATTAGAATCTCCACCTGTAATGTTAGATTAGAATCACCACCAGTGATGTTAGAGTAGGATCACCACCAGTAATGTTAAAGTAGGATCACCACCAGTAATGTTAGAGTAGGATCACCACCAGCAATGTTAGATTAGAATCTCCACCTGTAATGTTAGATTAGAATCACCACCAGTGATGTTAGAGTAGGATCACCACCAGTAATGTTAGATTAGAATCTCCACCTGTAATGTTAGATTAGAATCACCACCAGTGATGTTAGATTAGAATCTCCACCAGTAATGTTAGACTAGAATCACCACCAGTAATGTTGGAGTAGAATCTCCACCAGCAATGTTAGAGTAGGATCACCACCAGTAATGTTAGAGTAGGATCACCACCAGTAATGTTAGAGTAGAATCACCAGCAGTAATGTTAGAGTAGGATCACCACCAGTAATGTTAGAGTAGGATCACCACCAGTAATGTTAGAGTAGAATCACCACCAGTAATGTTAGAGTGGGATCACCACCGGTAATGTTAGAGTAGGATCACTACCAGTAATGTTAGAGTATGATCACCACCAGTAATGTTAGAGTAGGATCACCACCAGTAATGTTAGAGTATGATCACCACCAGTAATGTTAGAGCAGGGTCACCACCAGTAATGTTAGAGTAGGATCACCACCAGTAATGTTAGATTATGATCACCACCAGTAATGTTAGATTAGAATCTCCACCAGTAATGTTAGAGTAGAATCACCACCCGTAATGTTAGAGTAGGTTCACCAACTGTAATGTTAGAATAGGATCACCAATATTAATGTTCGAGTAGGGTCTCCACAATTAATGTTAGAGTAGGTTCACCATCAGTAATGTTAGAGTGGAGTCTCCATCAAAAATGTTCGAGTTGGATCACCACCAGTAATGTTAAAGAAGGATCACCACCAGTAATGTTAGAGTAGGATCACCACCAGTAATGTTAGAGTAGAATCTCCACCAGTAATGTTAGAGTAGAATCACCACCAGTAATGTTAGAGTAGGATCACCACCAGTAATGTTAGATTAGAATCACCACCAGTAATGTTAGATTAGAATCACCGCCAGTAATGTTAGAGTAGGATCACCACCAGTAATGTTAGATTAGAATCACCACCAGTGATGTTAGAGTAGGATAACCTCCAGTAATGTTAGAGTAGAATCACCAGCAGTAATGTTAGAGTAGGATCACCACCAGTAATGTTAGAGTGGGATCACCACCAGTAATGTTAGAGTCGGATCACCACCAGTAATATTAGAGTATGATCACCACCAGTAATGTTCGAGTAGGATTACCACCAGTAATGTTAGAGTAGAATCACCACCAGTAATGTTAGATTAGAATCTCCACCAGTAATGTTAGAGTAGAATCACCACCAGTAATGTTAGAGTAGGTTCACCAACTGTAATGTTAGAATAGGATCACCAATATTAATGTTCGAGTAGGGTCTCCACAATTAATGTTAGAGTAGGTTCACCATCAGTAATGTTAGAGTGGAGTCTCCATCAAAAATATTAGAGTTGGATCACCACCAGTAATGTTAAAGTAGGATCACCACCAGGAATGTTAGAGTAGGATCACCACCAGCAATGTTAGATTAGAATCTCCACCTGTAATGTTAGATTAGAATCACCACCAGTGATGTTAGAGTAGGATCACCACCATTAATGTTAGATTAGAATCTCCACCTGTAATGTTAGATTAGAATCACCACCAGTGATGTTAGATTAGAATCTCCACCAGTAATGTTAGACTAGAATCACCACCAGTAATGTTAGAGTAGAATCTCCACCAGTAATGTTAGAGTAGGATCACCACCAGTAATGTTAGAGTAGGATCACCACCAGTAATGTTAGAGTAGAATCACCAGCAGTAATGTTAGAGTAGGATCACCACCAGTAATGTTAGAGTAGGATCACCACCAGTAATGTTCGAGTAGAATCACCAGCAGTAATGTTAGAGTAGGATCACCACCAGTAATGTTAGAGCAGGATCACCACCAGTAATGTTCGAGTAGGATCACCACCAGTAATGTTGGAGTAGAATCACCACCAGTAATGTTAGAGTGGGATCACCACCAGTAATGTTAGAGTATGATCACCACCAGTAATGTTAGAGTAGGATCACCACCAGTAATGTTAGAGCAGGGTCACCACCAGTAATGTTAGAGTATGATCACCACCAGTAATGTTGGAGTATGATCACCACCAGTAATGTTAGAGTAGGATCACCATCAGTAATGTTACATTAGAATCTCCACCAGTAATGTTAGAGTAGAATCACCACCAGTAATGTTAGAGTAGGTTCACCAACTGTAATGTTAGAATAGGATCACCAATATTAATGTTCGAGTCGGTTCTCCACAATTTATGTTGGAGTAGGTTCACCATCAGTAATGTTAGAGTGGAGTCTCCATCAAAAATGTTAGAGTTGGATCACCACCAGGAATGTTGAAGAAGGATCACCACCAGTAATGTTAGAGTAGGATCACCACCAGTAATGTTAGAGTAGAATCTCCACCATTAATGTTAGAGTAGAATCACCACCAGTAATGTTAGAGTAGGATCACAACCAGTAATGTTAGAGTAGAATCACCACCAGTAATGTTAGAGTAGAATCTCCACCAGTAATGTTAGAGTAGAATCACCACCAGTAATGTTAGAGTAGGTTCACCAACTGTAATGTTGGAGTGGAGTCTCCATCAAAAATGTTAGAGTTGGATCACCACCAGTAATGTTAAAGTAGGATCACCGTCAGATTGTTAGAGTAGAATCACCACCAGTAATGTTAGAGTAGGATCACCACCAGTAATGTTAGAGTAGGATCACCACCAGTAATGTTAGAGTATGATCACCACCAGTAATGTTAGAGTAGGATCACCACCAGTAATGTTAGAGTATGATCACCACCAGTAATGTTAGAGCAGGGTCACCACCAGTAATGTTAGAGTATGATCACCACCAGTAATGTTAGATTATGATCACCACCAGTAATGTTAGATTAGAATCTCCACCAGTAATGTTAGAGTAGAATCACCACCAGTAATGTTAGAGTAGGTTCACCAACTGTAATGTTAGAATAGGATCACCAATATTAATGTTCGAGTAGGGTCTCCACAATTAATGTTAGAGCAGGTTCACCATCAGTAATGTTAGAGTGGAGTCTCCATCAAAAATGTTCGAGTTGGATCACCACCAGTAATGTTAAAGAAGGATCACCACCAGTAATGTTAGAGTAGGATCACCACCAGTAATGTTAGAGTAGGATCACCACCAGTAATGTTAGATTAGAATCTAAACCTGTAATGTTAGATTAGAATCACCACCAGTGATGTTAGAGTAGGATCACCACCAGTAATGTTAGATTAGAATCTCCACCTGTAATGTTAGATTAGAATCACCACCAGTGATGTTAGATTAGAATCTCCACCAGTAATGTTAGACTAGAATCACCACCAGTAATGTTAGAGTAGAATCTCCACGAGTAATGTTAGAGTAGGATCACCACCAGTAATGTTAGAGTAGGATCACCACCAGTAATGTTAGAGTAGAATCAACAGCAGTAATGTTAGAGTAGGATCACCACCAGTAATGTTAGAGTAGGATCACCACCAGTAATGTTAAAGTAGGATCACCACCAGTAATGTTAGAGTAGGATCACCACCAGCAATGTTAGATTAGAATCTCCACCTGTAATGTTAGATTAGAATCACCACCAGTGATGTTAGAGTAGGATCACCACCAGTAATGTTAGATTAGAATCTCCACCTGTAATGTTAGATTAGAATCACCACCAGTGATGTTAGATTAGAATCTCCACCAGTAATGTTAGACTAGAATCACCACCAGTAATGTTAGAGTAGAATCTCCACGAGTAATGTTAGAGTAGGATCACCACCAGTAATGTTAGAGTAGGATCACCACCAGTAATGTTAGAGTAGAATCAACAGCAGTAATGTTAGAGTAGGATCACCACCAGTAATGTTAGAGTAGGATCACCACCAGTAATGTTAAAGTAGGATCACCACCAGTAATGTTAGAGTAGGATCACCACCAGCAATGTTAGATTAGAATCTCCACCTGTAATGTTAGATTCGAATCACCACCAGTGATGTTAGAGTAGGATCACCACCAGTAATGTTAGATTAGAATCTCCACCTGTAATGTTAGATTAGAATCACCACCAGTGATGTTAGATTAGAATCTCCACCAGTAATGTTAGACTAGAATCACCACCAGTAATGTTAGAGTAGAATCTCCACCAGTAATGTTAGAGTAGGATCACCACCAGTAATGTTAGAGTAGGATCACCACAAGTAATGTTAGAGTAGAATCACCAGCAGTAATGTTAGAGTAGGATCACCACCAGTAATGTTAGAGTAGGATCACCACCAGTAATGTTAGAGTAGAATCACCAGCAGTAATGTTAGAGTAGGATCACCACCAGTAATGTTAGAGCAGGATCACCACCAGTAATGTTCGAGTAGGATCACCACCAGTAATGTTGGAGTAGAATCACCACCAGTAATGTTAGAGTGGGATCACCACCGGTAATGTTAGAGTAGGATCACCATCAGTAATGTTACATTAGAATCTCCACCAGTAATGTTAGAGTAGAATCACCACCAGTAATGTTAGAGTAGGTTCACCAACTGTAATGTTAGAATAGGATCACCAATATTCATGTTCGAGTCGGGTCTCCACAATTTATGTTGGAGTAGGTTCACCATCAGTAATGTTAGAGTGGAGTCTCCATCAAAAATGTTAGAGTTGGATCACCACCAGGAATGTTAAAGAAGGATCACCACCAGTAATGTTAGAGTAGGATCACCACCAGTAATGTTAGAGTAGAATCTCCACCATTAATGTTAGAGTAGAATCACCACCAGTAATGTTAGAGTAGGATCACAACCAGTAATGTTAGAGTAGAATCACCACCAGTAATGTTAGAGTAGAATCTCCACCAGTAATGTTAGAGTAGAATCACCACCAGTAATGTTAGAGTAGGTTCACCAACTGTAATGTTGGAGTGGAGTCTCCATCAAAAATGTTAGAGTTGGATCAACACCAGTAATGTTAAAGTAGGATCACCATCAGATTGTTAGAGTAGAATCACCACCAGTAATGTTAGAGTAGGATCACCACCAGTAATGTTAGAGTAGGATCACCACCAGTAATGTTAGAGTATGATCACCACCAGTAATGTTAGAGTAGGATCACCACCAGTAATGTTAGAGTATGATCACCACCAGTAATGTTAGAGCAGGGTCACCACCAGTAATGTTAGAGTATGATCACCACCAGTAATGTTAGATTATGATCACCACCAGTAATGTTAGATTAGAATCTCCACCAGTAATGTTAGAGTAGAATCACCACCAGTAATGTTAGAGTAGGTTCACCAACTGTAATGTTAGAATAGGATCACCAATATTAATGTTCGAGTAGGGTCTCCACAATTAATGTTAGAGTAGGTTCACCATCAGTAATGTTAGAGTGGAGTCTCCATCAAAAATGTTCGAGTTGGATCACCACCAGTAATGTTAAAGAAGGATCACCACCAGTAATGTTAGAGTAGGATCACCACCAGTAATGTTAGAGTAGGATCACCACCAGTAATGTTAGATTAGAATCTCCACCTGTAATGTTAGATTAGAATCACCACCAGTGATGTTAGAGTAGGATCACCACCAGTAATGTTAGATTAGAATCTCCACCTGTAATGTTAGATTAGAATCACCACCAGTGATGTTCGATTAGAATCTCCACCAGTAATGTTAGACTAGAATCACCACCAGTAATGTTAGAGTAGAATCTCCACGAGTAATGTTAGTGTAGGATCACCACCAGTAATGTTAGAGTAGGATCACCACCAGTAATGTTAGAGTAGAATCAACAGCAGTAATGTTAGAGTAGGATCACCACCAGTAATGTTAGAGTAGGATCACCACCAGTAATGTTAAAGTAGGATCACCACCAGTAATGTTAGAGTAGGATCACCACCAGCAATGTTATTTAGAATCTCCACCTGTAATGTTAGATTAGAATCACCACCAGTGATGTTAGAGTAGGATCACCACCAGTAATGTTAGATTAGAATCTCCACCTGTAATGTTAGATTAGAATCACCACCAGTGATGTTAGATTAGAATCTCCACCAGTAATGTTAGACTAGAATCACCACCAGTAATGTTAGAGTAGAATCTCCACCAGTAATGTTAGAGTAGGATCACCACCAGTAATGTTAGAGTAGGATCACCACCAGTAATGTTAGAGTAGAATCACCAGCAGTAATGTTAGAGTAGGATCACCACCAGTAATGTTAGAGTAGGATCACCACCAGTAATGTTAGAGTAGAATCACCAGCAGTAATGTTAGAGTAGGATCACCACCAGTAATGTTAGAGCAGGATCACCACCAGTAATGTTCGAGTAGGATCACCACCAGTAATGTTGGAGTAGAATCACCACCAGTAATGTTAGAGTGGGATCACCACCGGTAATGTTAGAGTAGGATCACCACCAGTAATGTTAGAGTAGGATCACCACCAGTAATGTTAGAGTAGGATCACCACCAGTAATGTTAGAGTATGATCACCACCAGTAATGTTAGAGTAGGATCACCACCAGTAATGTTAGAGCAGGGTCACCACCAGTAATGTTAGAGTATGATCACCACCAGTAATGTTGGAGTATGATCACCACCAGTAATGTTAGAGTCGGATCACCATCAGTAATGTTACATTAGAATCTCCACCAGTAATGTTAGAGTAGAATCACCACCAGTAATGTTAGAGTAGGTTCACCAACTGTAATGTTAGAATAGGATCACCAATATTAATGTTCGAGTCGGGTCTCCACAATTAATGTTATAGTAGGTTCACCATCAGTCATGTTAGAGTGGAGTCTCCATCAAAAATGTTAGAGTTGGATCACCACCAGTAATGTTAAAGAAGGATCACCACAAGTAATGTTAGAGTAGGATCACCACCAGTAATGTTAGAGTAGAATCTCCACCAGTAATGTTAGAGTAGAATCACCACCAGTAATGTTAGAGTAGGATCACCACCAGTAATGTTAGATTAGAATCACCACCAGTAATGTTAGATTAGAATCACCGCCAGTAATGTTAGAGTAGGATCACCACCATTAATGTTAGATTAGAATCACCACCAGTGATGTTAGAGAAGGATCACCTCCAGTAATGTTAGAGTAGAATCACCAGCAGTAATGTTAGAGTAGGATCACCACCAGTAATGTTAGAGTAGTATCACCACCAGTAATGTTAGAGTATGATCACCACCATAATGTTAGAGTAGGATCACCACCAGTAATATTAGAGTATGATCACCACCAGTAATGTTAGAGTAGGATCACCACCAGTAATGTTAGAGTAGAATCACCAGCAGTAATGTTAGAGTAGGATCACCACCAGTAATGTTAGAGTAGAATCACCACCAGTAATGTTCGAGCAGGATCACCACCAGTAATGTTAGAGTATGATCACCACAAGTAATGTTAGAGTAGGATCACCACCAGTAATGTTAGAGTAGAATCACCACCAGTAATGTTAGAGTAGGATCACCACCAGTAATGTTAGAGTAGGATCAGCACCAGTAATGTTAGAGTATGATCACCACCAGTAATGTTAGAGTAGGTTCACCAACTGTAATGTTAGAATAGGATCACCAATATTAATGTTCGAGTAGGGTCTCCACAATTAATGTTAGAGTAGGTTCACCATCAGTAATGTTAGAGTAGGATCACCACCAGTAATGTTAGATTAGAATCTCCTCCTGTAATGTTAGATTAGAATCACCACCAGTGATGTTAGAGTAGGATCACCACCAGTAATGTTAGATTAGAATCTCCACCTGTAATGTTAGATTAGAATCACCACCAGTGATGTTAGATTATAATGTCCACCAGTAAAGTTAGAGTAGAATCATCACCAGTAATGTTAGAGTGGAATCTCCACCAGTAATGTTAGAGTAGAATCTACACCAGTAATGTTAGAGTAGAATCACCACCAGTAATGTTAGAGTAGAATCTCCACCAGTAATGTTAGAGTAGAATCACCACCAGTAATGTTAGAGTAGAATCTCCACCAGTAATGTTAGAGTAGAATCACCACCAGTAATGTTAGAGTAGGTTCACCAACTGTAATGTTAGAGTGGAGTCTCCATCAAAAATGTTAGAGTTGGATCAGCACCAGTAATGTTAAAGTAGGATCACCATCAGATTGTTAGAGTAGAATCACCACCAGTAATGTTAGAGTAGGATCACCACCAGTAATGTTAGAGTAGGATCACCACCAGTAATGTTAGAGTATGATCACCACCAGTAATGTTAGAGTAGGATCACCACCAGTAATGTTAGAGTATGATCACCACCAGTAATGTTAGAGCAGGGTCACCACCAGTAATGTTAGAGTATGATCACCACCATTAATGTTAGATTATGATCACCACTAGTAATGTTAGAGTAGGATCACCACCAGTAATGTTAGATTAGAATCTCCACCAGTAATGTTCGAGTAGAATCACCACCAGTAATGTTAGAGTTGGATCACCACCAGTAATGTTAAAGTCTGATCACCATCAGATTGTTAGAGTAGAATCACCACCAGTAATGTTAGAGTAGGATCACCACCAGTAATGTTAGAGTAGGATCACCACCAGTAATGTTAGAGTATGATCACCACAATTAATGTTAGAGTAGGTTCACCATCAGTAATGTTAGAGTGGAGTCTCCATCAAAAATGTTAGAGTTGGATCACCACCAGTAATGTTAAAGAAGGATCACCACCAGTAATGTTAGAGTAGGATCACCACCAGTAATGTTAGAGTAGAATCTCCACCAGTAATGTTAGAGTAGAATCACCACCATAATGTTTGAGTAGGATCACCACCAGCAATGTTAGATTAGAATCACCACCAGTAATGTTAGATTAGAATCACCGCCAGTAATGTTAGAGTAGGATCACCACCAGTAATGTTAGATTAGAATCACCACCAGTGATGTTAGAGTAGGATCACCTCCAGTAATGTTAGAGTAGAATCACCAGCAGTAATATTAGAGTAGGATCACCACCAGTAATGTTAGAGTAGGATCACCACCAGTAATGTTCGAGTCGGATCACCACCAGTAATATTAGAGTATGATCACCACCAGTAATATTAGAGTAGGATCACCACCAGTAATGTTAGAGCAGAATCACCAGCAGTAATGTTAGAGTAGGATCACCACCAGTAATGTTAGAGTATGATCACCACCAGTAATGTTAGAGCAGGGTCACCAGCAGTAATGTTAGAGCAGAATCACCAGCAGTAATGTTAGAGTAGAATCACCACCAGTAATGTTAGAGTAGGATCACCACCAGTAATGTTAGAGTATGATCACCACCAGTAATGTTAGAGCAGGGTCACCACCAGTAATGTTAGAGTATGATCACCACCATTAATGTTAGATTATGATCACCACCAGTAATGTTAGAGCAGAATCACCAGCAGTAATGTTAGAGTAGGATCACCACCAGTAATGTTAGAGTATGATCACCACCAGTAATGTTAGAGCAGGGTCACCAGCAGTAACGTTAGAGCAGAATCACCAGCAGTAATGTTAGAGTAGAATCACCACCAGTAATGTTAGAGTAGGATCACCACCAGTAATGTTAGAGTATGATCACCACCAGTAATGTTAGAGCAGGGTCACCACCAGTAATGTTAGAGTATGATCACCACCATTAATGTTAGATTATGATCACCACCAGTAATGTTAGAGTAGGATCACCACCAGTAATGTTAGATTAGAATCTCCACCAGTAATGTTAGAGTAGAATCACCACCAGTAATGTTAGAGTTGGATGACCACCAGTAATGTTAAAGTAGGATCACCATCAGATTGTTAGAGTAGAATCACCACCAGTAATGTTAGAGTAGGATCACCATCAGTAATGTTAGAGTATGATCACCACAATTAATGTTAGAGTAGGTTCACCATCAGTAATGTTAGAGTGGAGTCTCCATCAAAAATGTTAGAGTTGGATCACCACCAGTAATGTTAAAGAAGGATCACCACCAGTAATGTTAGAGTAGGATCACCACCAGTAATGTTAGAGTAGAATCTTCACCAGTAATGTTAGAGTAGAATCACCACCAGTAATGTTAGAGTAGGATCACCACCAGTAATGTTAGATTAGAATCACCACCAGTAATGTTAGATTAGAATCACCGCCAGTAATGTTAGAGTAGGATCACCACCAGTAATGTTAGATTAGAATCACCACCAGTGATGTTAGAGTAGGATCACCTCCAGTAATGTTAGAGTAGAATCACCAGCAGTAATGTTAGAGTAGGATCACCACCAGTAATGTTAGAGTCGGATCACCACCAGTAATATTAGAATATGATCACCACCAGTAATGTTAGAGTAGGATCACCACCAGTAATGTTAGAGAAGAATCACCAGCAGTAATGTTAGATTAGGATCACCACCAGTAATGTTAGAGTAGAATCACCACCAGTAATGTTAGAGTAGGATCACCACCAGTAATGTTAGAGTAGGATCAGCACCAGTAATGTTAGAGTAGGATCACCACCAGTAATGTTAGAGTATGATCACCACCAGTAATGTTAGAGTAGGATTACTACCAGTAATGTTAGAGTAGAATCACCACCAGTAATGTTAGATGAGAATCTCCACCAGTAATGTTAGAGTAGAATCACCATCAGTAATGTTCGAGTAGGTTCACCAACTGTAATGTTAGAATAGGATCACCAATATTAATGTTCGAGTAGGGTCTCCACAATTAATGTTAGAGTAGGTTCACCATCAGTAATGTTAGAGTGGAGTCTCCATCAAAAATGTTAGAGTTCGATCACCACCAGTAATGTTAAAGTAGGATCACCACCAGTAATGTTAGAGTAGGATCACCACCAGCAATGTTAGATTAGAATCTCCACCTGTAATGTTAGATTAGAATCACCACCAGTGATGTTAGAGTAGGATCACCACCAGTAATGTTAGATTAGAATCTCCACCTGTAATGTTAGATTAGAATCACCACCAGTGATGTTAGATTAGAATCTCCACCAGTAATGTTAGAGTAGAATCACCACCAGTAATGTAAGAGTAGAATCTCCACCAGTAATGTTAGAGTAGAATCACCACCAGTAATGTTAGAGTAGAATCTCCACCAGTAATGTTAGAGTAGAATCACCAGCAGTAATGTTAGAGTAGGTTCACCAACTGTAATGTTAGAGTGGAGTCTCCATCAAAAATGTTAGAGTTGGATCACCACCAGTAATGTTAAAGTAGGATCACCATCAGATTGTTAGAGTAGAATCACCACCAGTAATGTTTGAGTCGGATCAGCACCTTTAATGTTAGAGTAGGATCACCATCAATAATCATAGTGTAGTGTCAACATCATTGATGTTCGAGTCGGGTCAAAACCATTAATGTTAGAGAAGGATCACCAACAGTAATGTTAGAGTAGGATCACCACCAGTAATGTTACAGTCGGATCACCACCAGTAATGTTAGAGTAGGATCACCACCAGTCATGTTAGATTAGAATCTCCACCAGTAATGTTAGAGTACAATCACCACCAGTAATGTTGGAGTAGGTTCACCAACTGTAATGTTAGAATAGGATCACCAATATTAATGTTCGAGTAGGGTCTCCACAATTAATGTTAGAGTAGGTTCACCATCAGTAATGTTAGAGTGGAGTCTCCATCAAAAATGTTAGAGTTGGATCACCACCAGTAATGTTAAAGAAGGATCACCACCAGTAATGTTAGAGTAGGATCACCACCAGTAATGTTAGAGTAGAATCTCCACCAGTAATGTTAGAGTAGAATCACCACCAGTGATGTTAGAGTAGGATCACCTCCAGTAATGTTAGAGTAGAATCACCAGCAGTAATGTTAGAGTAGGATAACCACCAGTAATGTTAGAGTAGGATCACTAACAGTAATGTTAGAGTAGGATCACCACCAGTAATGTTAGAGTAGAATCACCACCAGTAATGTTAGAGTAGGATCACCAACAGTAATGTTAGAGTAGGATCAGCACCAGTAATGTTAGAGTAGGATCACCACCAGTAATTTTAGAGTATGATCACCACCAGTAATGTTAGAGTAGGATTACCACCAGTAATGTTAGAGTAGAATCACCACCAGTAATGTTAGATTAGAATCTCCACCAGTAATGTTAGAGTAGAATCACCACCACTAATTTTAGAGTTGTTCACCAACTGTAATGTTAGAATAGGATCACCAATATTAATGTTCGAGTCGGGTCTCCACAATTAATGTTAGAGTAGGTTCACCATCAGTAATGTTAGAGTGGAGTCTCCATCAAAAATGTTAGAGTTGGATCACCACCAGTAATGTTAAAGTAGGATCACCACCAGTAATGTTAGAGTAGGATCACCACCAGTAATGTTAGATTAGAATCTCCACCTGTAATGTTAGATTAGAATCACCACCAGTGATGTTAGAGTAGGATCACCACCAGTAATGTTAGATTAGAATCTCCACCTGAAATGTTAGATTAGAATCACCACCAGTGATGTTAGATTAGAATCTCCACCAGTAATGTTAGAGTAGAATCACCACCACTAATGTTTGAGTAGAATCTCCACCAGTAATGTTAGAGTAGAATCACCACCAGTAATGTTAGAGTAGGATCACCACCAGTAATGTTAGAGTAGGTTCACCAACTGTAATGTTAGAGTGGAGTCTCCATCAAAATGTTAGAGTTGGATCACCACCAGTAATGTTAAAGTAGGATCACCATCAGATTGTTAGAGTAGAATCACCACCAGTAATGTTTGAGTAGGATCAGCACCTTTAATGTTAGAGTAGGATCACCATCAATAATGATAGAGTAGGGTCAACATCATTGATGTTCGAGTCGGGTCAAAACCATTAATGTTAGAGAAGGATCACCAAAAGTAATGTTGGAGTAGGATCACCACCAGTAATGTTATAGTAGGATCACCACCAGTAATGTTAGAGTAGGATCACCGCCAGTAATGTTAGAGTCTGATCACCACCAGTAATGTTAGAGCAGGATCACCACCAGTAATGTTAGAGCAGGATCACCACCAGTAATGTTAGAGTAGGATCACCGCCAGTAATGTTGGAGTAGGATCACCACCGGTAATGTTAGAGTGGGATCACCACCAGTAATGTTAGAGTATGATCACCACCAGTAATGTTAGAGTAGGATCACCACCAGTAATGTTAGAGCAGGATCACCACCAGTAATGTTAGAGTAGGATCACCGCCAGTAATGTTTGAGTAGAATCACCACCAGTAATGTTAGAGTTGGGTCAACACCAGTAATTTTAGAGCAAGGATCACCACCAGTAATGTTAGAGTAGGGTCACCACCAGTAATGTTAGAGTTGGGTCAACACCAGTAATTTTAGAGCAAGGATCACCACCAGTAATTTTAGAGCAAGGATCACCATCAGTAATGTTAGAGTAGGATCACCACCAGTAATGTTAGAGTAGGGTGTCCAACAGTGATACTATAATGGGACACCAGCAGAAATGTTACGATTGGGTCACCTCAATTATTATTAGAATAAGTCACCGAAAGTAATGTTAGAGAAGGATCACCAGCAGTCATATTCGAGTAGGAGAACTGGAAGTAATGTTAGAGTAGAGTCACCACCAGTACCGTTACAATAGGATAACCAGAATTAATGTGAGAGTAGGGTCAGCAGCAATAAGATCACGGTAGGATCACCAGCAGCAATGTTAGAGTAGGATCACCACAATTAATGTTGGAGTAGCATTACCTCCAGTAATGTAAGACTAGGATCACCACCAATAACGTTAGAGTCGGGTCACTACCAGTAATGGAACAACGGAAATTCTAGAGTATGATCACCACTAGTCATGTTGAGCAGGATTAACACCAGTCATGATAGAGTTGGGCCACCACCAGTCAGGAATCAGTCTGATCTGCAGAAGTAATCTCCGGATTGATTCACCACCAGTGATGTTAATGTAGGATTAGCACCAGTAATGTCATAGTAGGGTGACCAGAATTAGTGTTATAGTAGCCTTACCACGATTAATTTTAGAGTAGATTCACCAGCAGAATTTAGAGTAGAGTCACCACCAGTGATATGAGAGCAGTGTAACAACCTGAAATATGAGATTCGGGTCACCACCAGTAATGTTCTGTTCGGGTCACCACCAGTAGTGTTAGAGTAGGGTCACCACCAGTAATGTTCTCTTCAGGTCACCACCAGTAATGTTCCATTCGGGTCACCACCAGTAATGTTAGAGTCGGGTCACCACCAGTAGTGTTAGAGTAGCGACACTATTGGCATCGTTAGAGTCGGGTCACCATCAATAGTGATGCAGTCGGGTCACCACGAGCAATGTTAGAGTCGAGTCACCAACAGAATTTAGAGTTGCGTCACCACCAGTAATGTTAGAGTGTGTTCAACAGAAGTAACGTTACATTAGTTTTATCAACAAAAATGTCTGACCAGAAATATGAGAGTAGGTTCATCACCAGTGCTTTGTGAGTAGTGTCACCACCTGAAATGTTGGGGTGGCATCATCACCAGTAATGTTAGAGTAGGATCAGCACCAGAAATGATAGGCTGGGGTCACCAACATTAATGTTAGAGAAGCGTCACCTCCAGTAATATTACAGTAGGTTGACCACACGCTATGATAGAGTGGGGACACCATCAATAATGTTACAGTGGGTTCACCACCAGTGATGTTAGAGTCGGGTCAGCACCAGTAATATTAGGGAAGTGTCTTCACCATTAATGTTAGAGGAGTGTCAACACCAGTAATGTTAAAATAACGTCACCACCATTAATGTTACAGCAGGATCACCACCAGTAATGTTACAGTTTTATCACCACCAGTGATGTTACAGTGGGGTCACCATCAGTAATGCTATAGCATGGTCAACAAAAATAATGTTATCGCACCGTTAATGTTAGGTTATAGTCAGCTCCAGTAATGCTAGAGTTGCGATAACACCAGCCATGTTAGAATCGGATCCCCATTGGTAATTTTAGAGTCCGGATCACAATCAGCAATGGTAGAGTAGGGTCTCCAACAGTAATATTACAATGTGACACCAACAGAAATGTTACAATTGGGTCACCACGATTAATGTTCGAATATGGTCACCAAAATTAATGTTCGAGAAGGATCAAAACCAGTAATGTTCGAGTAGGATCACCTCCAGTAATATTGGAGTAGGATCACCTCCAGTAATGGTAGAGTAGGGTCACCACCGGCAATATTGGAGTTGGATCACCACCACTAATGTTAGAAAAGGGTCACCACCGGTAATGTTAGAGTAGGATCACTACCAGTCATGATGGAGTAGAGTCCCACGCTGTCTTGGTTCTCAGTGCTGAAACTGGGGTATGCCCGAGGTCAGACACTCTCACTCTGAGATCTCGATGTACGTTGTTCCTCCAATCCTATCCATATCTTGACGTCTGTAGCATTGCTCATTTCAGACACAAGGATTAATGTTTCATTCCATACTGGTGTTAGCTGGGCCTCTGGGGCAACAAAATCGCTTCTGAACCATTAGGTTCTGTCAGACGGGCGGCCGAAACACTATCGCTTGTTTTGAGCCACCGTCAAAAACTAATTTCTGTTGTAATCCACCTGCTGTCTCCAGAGATTTGACGACCTCATGTTTTTGAGAGGCGTCGTTGATGTTAACTTCAAGAACGTTGGTTGAAGACTCTGCTTTGATGAAACGTTACTCTTCGACTCATGTCCTCTGCTCCAGACTGAATCCACAATGGGCGCTGGTAACTGCAACTGAGCTAACTGGCTTAGCTCTCACCTTCCTTCACCTCAGGCAACCTGCACGTTTAAGTGACACCTCTAATTCGCTGGTAAAGCCTTATAATCTGAAATAGCCCCGTATTCTCTGTCCTGGATGTAATCTGGCACTCGTTAATGTACCGTCTACATCTGCTTGGTAAAGATTACTAAAGAAGACGGCAAAGAGAATCTGGCAGAATATAAGAGTTTCTGAACAAATCTACCGAGTTTTGTATTAATACAAAGCTATGAACATACGAAATAAGAGCAGGATTAGGCCAGAACAGATCGTCATATTCCACTTAATAGTTTTCTTTTAAAAGCAGTCTATGGAAGTCAACAAGAAAGTAGTAAATTGCCTCACTTGTTGCGAGATATGCGGCTGGTTTTCCATTTGTGTTCTCAGTTCGACATGAAGTAATTGTTGAAGACGTCCATCAGTAATTCTTTTGTTAGTTTGATTCCAGGTGCTGTCGATAAATATCACTTTTTAAATTGATCCTTTTGTCTCCTTCTCTCCAGCATTCTGCTCTTCTGTTGGATGTTCAGCATCCAAACTGCCTTGCTCTTTTTGGTTATGTTTTGCACGTTTAAGTTCTGGCCCTTCCCATGTGTAGCTCGCATCATAATAGGCGTCGCCCAATATTCAGTCCCATCGCCGCCTGTTACATGCACGGCCCAATAGTCAGCCCCATTACCACTATTTATAGGCATGGCCCAATATTCACTCCCATCGCCGCCTGTTATCGGCATGGCCCAATATTCAGTCAAATCGCCGCTTGTTATAGGCACGATCCAATAGTGAGTCCCATCGCTGCCCGTTACAGGCACGGCCCAATATTCAGTTCCAACGCCGCTTGTTATAGGCACGGGGAAATATTCAGTCCCAAGTCCGTCTGTTATAGAAAAGTGCCAATATTCAGTTCCATCGCCGCCGGTTATGGGCACGGTCCCATATTCAGTACCTTCACCCCCTGTTAAAGGCAAGTTCCCATATTCAGTCCCATCACCCCCTGTTAAAGGCACGGTCCAACATTCAGTCCCATCACTCCCCGTTTGGGGAACGGTTCCATATTCAGTCTCATCGCCATCTGTTAATGGCAGAGCCCATTATTCAGTCCCATCAGCCCCTGTTAGAGGCGCGGTCCCATATTCAGTTCCATCACCACCTGTAAAAGGCCCAGTGCAATATTCGGTTCCATTGCCGCCCTTCATAGATACGGCCCAATATTCGGTGCTATTAAAATAATGATGGAATGGAGAAGAAACATCCCCAGATCTTGAGCAATTGTCTGTGAACAATTTCTCCGGTAACCTTAATGCTAATCTTGCTTCTCTCTCTGGAGGCGGGTCCTGATATTCCGGAGCAATTTTGTAATCAAGATCCTCAGCCAAGTAGCAGACTACCAGAATGCACCAGTTCAGTTTGAGTCTCTCTCACGGGTGCAACACAACTCCTGGAATGCAGCAGTGTCTCAGTACAATTCATTACGCTTGACTATCAATTTAGTAATGCAGCAGTCTCTCCACATAACACTCATCCCTGGTAACATTCTAATTAATCTTTTCTGGACAGCCTCTGAGACCTTGCCATTTTTCCGAAACTGCGGTGTTCAGCTGAGGTCGAACCAATCGTTTATAAAGGTTTTGCATTACTTCCTTGCATTTGTACTTTATGCCCCCATTAATAAAGCAAACTTTGAAATTGCACTCTGCATACCCGAATCCAGATCATTAATATGAGCAGTGGTCCTAATACTGACCACTTGGGAACACCAGTGTTTACTTCCTTCCAGTCTGAAACCCAACCGTTCACCACTACCCTCCGGTTTTTGTCCATGAGCTGATTTTTTATCCACGCTCCGACTGTCCCTTTAATCCCCTGGGGTTTAATTTTGTAAGAAGTCTATTATGCGGTACTTTATAAAATGTCTTTTGATAGTCCATATACACAACATCAACCGCGCTACCCTCATTAACCCTTTCCATTACTTCATCAAAGAACTCAATCAGGTTAGTCAAACACGATTTTCCTTTAACATATCCGCGCTGACTTTCATTTATTATCCAATATCTTTCCGAATGCCAATTAATTTTGTCCCTGATTATTGTCTCAAAAAGTTACCCCAACACCAACGTTTGGCCGATTGGCCTGTAATTGCCGGGTTCATCATTCAGATCTTTTTTGAACAGAGGTGTGACATTTGCAGCCCTCCAGTCCTCTGGCACAAGTCCCATATCTCCGGAGAATTGGAGGATTGTGGCCAGAGCCTCTGCAATTTCCACCCTCACTTCCCTCAGTAACCCAGAATGCATCCCATATGGACCGGGTGACTTTCATACTTTGAAAACTCCCACTCTTTTAAGAACCACCTATTTTATCTATTTTTATGCTATCCAATATCGCTCCCAGCTCCTCCTTTAATGCTACAATGGCAGCATCGTCTTCTTTATTTGAGGCCAATGTGCAATATTCATTTCCTACCCCAGCCAGTCCCACTGCCTTCACAAGTTGATCTCCTTTTTGTCCGCAATCGGTCACACCCTTCCATTGACTACTCCTTTAGAATTCATATGTTTATAAATTAATTTTGGGTTCCATTTTATGTTTGCCACCAATCTATTCTCATGCTCTCTCTTTGCCCCTCTTGCACTCTTTTAAAAATCTCCTCTGAACTTTCTGTATTTCGCCTGGTTTTCTACTGTATTATGTACCTTAAATTTGTCATAAGCCTCCTTTTTTCTGTTCCATTGTAATCTCTATATCTTTAGTCATCCAGGGAGCTCCAACTTTGGATGTCCTGTCTTTCCCCCTCGTGGGAATGTGTCTACACTGTCCCCGAGCCATCTCCTCGTTGAAAGCCTCCCATTGTTCAGTTATTGTTTTGCTGCCGATTTTTGATTCCAGTCCTACCGGAAAATACACTTCGTATTCGTAAAAAAACTTCCCTCTCCTTCCCAGATAACAGTACGGAGCAATTATTATAAATATCTGAAATCATCTCACTCAGTAAAATATCTGTGGTGTTGCCAAGTGCAATTATTTTCACTCCATGAAATTATCTCTCGTCGTAGAATATCTGTGGTCTAGCCATGTGCAAGCATTATAACTCCCTTAAATCATCTCTCTTGGTAGAATATCTGTGGTGCAGCCATGTGCAATTATTATAACTCCGTGAAATCATCTCTCTTAATAGGATATCTGTGGTCTGGCCATGTGCAATTATTGTAATTCACTGAAATCATTTCTCTTAGTCGAATATCTGTGGTGTCGCCATGTGCAATTGTTATAACTCCCTGAAATAATCTCTCTTGGTAGAATATCTGTGGTCGAACTCTATGCGTGTGTTACCAAAAGATTGTGGTTGATTATGCGATGCTGGTATGTGAACCGCTCCATGATTCGGATTTATCCAATCGGTTTTACTCAATACATTCAGCATACTCTTGTCACACGTTGCTAGAGCTGAAACGGTCCGTGGATTTGCCTGTGCAACCGTTGCTACTTAACCTTGTTATGTAAGTCTGCACGTATTTATTTGCTATTAAGTTGCTGCATAACTCTGGTGACATGTGTTCATGTCTATCAAACGTCCGGGTGCCCAAATTTTATGTAAGTTGTGATCTGTAACCGTTAAATTGTATTTCGTGCATGACTTTGAATTGGCTTCTTCCTTGATAGTTTGGCAGGAAAGAATTTTAGGATAACCTAATCAAGGGTTAGTAAATTAAATTCGTTTTGATCCGAACTGTGCTAAATGTAGGACAGTTCAGGAACCGAATCAGGTAACATTCACCCCTCCAGATAACGGGGAGGGAAAAGCCCAGACAATTCCTTAGTGAGCTGTTAAAGGAGGAAACCAAGGACTCGCCTGGTTCCTCGGCATATATCTGTCAGGATATCAAATCCAGCTTTCCTCGAACAGGACCTCCACGACTTTGGAAAATACGTGAATTCACAGCACAGGAGATTATGTGCGACTGTTGCTGTGTACGGGCCGCTTCAACACAACACAATGAGAAATCCTCTGTTTGCACTTCAATAGAGTGCATCTAACTGGATGGCCATCTTTTGATTTGTTAAAATAGGGACAGGCACCGCAGACTAAGCAAATAGAATAACTGCGAGGATAAATTATGGAATCATCGAAATTTACGGCGCAGAAGGCCCATCGTGTCTGTGCCGGCCGAAAAAGAGCTCCCATGCCTGATCCCACTTGCCAGCACTTGTTCCCGAGCCTTGTAAGTTACGGCAATCCAAGTGAATATCGAAGTAGTTTTAAAGTGCGATGACGGTTTCTGCCTCTACCACCCTTTCAGGCAGCGAGTTTCAGACCCCCATCACACTTTGAGGGAAAAAAATCTCCTCAGCTCCCCTCTCATCCTTCGAACAATTACTTTCGATCTGTACCCTCTGTTTATTGATCAATCTGATAATGGAAATAGGTCGTTCCTATCTACTTTATCCAGTCCCGTCATAATTTTATGCACCTCAAGTAAATCTTCCCTCAGCCTCAGTTGTTCCTAAGAAAACCATCCCATAATATCCAATCATTTCTCATAGCTAACATTCTCCAGTCCTGGCATCATCATCGTAAACCTCCTCTGTATCCTCTCGAGTACAATCACATATTTCCTCTAATAAATATACAATTGATCAAAATAATGTGAAATAATAAATTTCTTATTTTGTCCCCTAAACTGTAATATATGCAGTAACAGTAGTGTTCCATTGAAATGTGTATTTGTGTTGCTCTTCTTAGGAGGGTGAATGGACAGGAAACTTCAATGGATTGGGAGAGTGAATGAACAGATATTATTAATGAATTGGAGGTGAATGGACCGATACCATCAATAGAATATGAAAGTGAATGGACGGGAACAATTAATGGATTGGGAAAGTGAATGGACGGGAACAATTAATGGATTCGGAAAGTGAATGGACGGGAACAATTAATGGATTGGGAAAGTGAATGGACGAGAACAATTAATGGATTTGGAAAGTGAATGGACGGACACATTTGTGCAAGTTTAGGGTACACGGTTATCCAAGGAGCACGGCCATCCCTTTGGTAAGTAAATGATACCACGAGGAGCGGAGGAGCAAGTCACTTCGAGTGTTCGTGTCGGGGCACCACTAGTACTGGAGGGGCACTGTCAGTTCAACATTAATGTACGAGGACCAAAGTTATCAGATGAGAACTGCCACCTCTAATGTAACTGTTGGATAGATCTACTGCCGGAGGAGAACGGTCACCTCTTGTTTAATTCAAGGCGTACCGCCAGCACCAGCGGAGCACGTTTACCTCTGGTGTAAGTGGATGGTGCAACTTGTATCGCAGGAGATGGGATATCTCTAGTTTTAGTGTGGCTGTATTACTGGCACTGGTGAAGGACTCTCACCTCAAGTGTAAGTAGGTGTATCACTACTATCAGAGGAACATGGTGACAACTCGTGCAAGTGTAGGGGTGCCTCTAATACTGGAGGAGTCAGATCAATACACGTGTAAGAGCAGGGGTACCAAAATACCGCAGCAGCAAAGTGATCACTCTTTGTTTGTTCAGATTTAACACTACTACTGGATGACCAGGATCACCATTTGTGTAAGTGCAGCGTGTACCCCTAACATCAGACGAACACGGTCACCCCGAGATGAGTGCAGTGTACCACAAGTACCGGACCAGAATTGTTAGTCCGATTGTAAGTTCAGAGGCATTACAAGCAGAGAAGGAACACAGTCACCTCTAGTGTAAGTTCAGCGCGCCACGAGTAACGGACGAGCAAGTCATCTCTTATCTAAGTGTGGATGTTCCACTAGTACCGGAGGAGGGCAGTCACATCTATTGTAAGTGTAGGGGAAGCAGCAGTACCGGAGGAACAAGGTCACCACCAGTGTAATAGTGGAGGAGAACGGTCACCTCTAGTTTAAGTGTAGAGCTACCACTAACACTGGAGGAGAACGGTCACCTCTAGTTTAAGTGTAGAGCTACCACGAACACTGGAGGAGAACGATCACCACGACTGTAACTGTAGGGGCACCGCGAGTAGAGAAGGAGCGCGGTCAGAGTAGGTTCACCACCAGTAATGTTAGACGAGGGTCATCAGCTCTAATCTTAGAGTAGGGTCACCATCAGTGTAATATTAGGATGGTGTCACCGCCAGTAATGTTAGAGTAGGCTCACCACCAGAAATGTTGCAGTCGGATCATCAATAGTAATGTTCGAGTAGGGTCACCGCTAATAATGTTAGTTCATCAACAACACCAAAAATCTTGTAGTAACGTCACCATCATCAATTTTAACATATGGATATCTCCAGTAATATTAAATCAGAGTTGCCACCAATAATGTTAGATTCGTGTCAACATCAGTAATGTTAGAGTAGGGTCACCATCAGTAATGTTAAAGTACTGTCTCCACCAATAATTTTAGAGTTGGGTCACCACCTGGAAAGTTTGAGTAGCGTCTCCAACAGAAATGTTAAAGTAGGTTCCCAATCAGTAATGTTAACGTAGGGTCTCCACCAGTAATGTTAAAATAGCGTCACCATCAGTAATGTTACACTAGGGTCAGTATCAGTAATGTTAGTTTAGGGTCTCCACCAGTAATATCAGTGTATTTTCACCAATAGTAAGGTTAGAGTATGTTCACCAATAGTAATGTTAGAGCACGGTCATCTAATGTTCGAGCCGAGTCATCACCAGTGATCATCACGTTATGAAAAACATTTTAATTTTGTAATGAGCGTGTGATGATTTTACTGAATTCTTGAGGCATTAAGAACCTAGTGCCGTTTCCAGGAGGGATGTTCCCTTCACGGTTCACATTCCCTCAGGGATTACTTTCCGTTCATTGATGTTAATGGAATGAGTTTCATGGACTGAGCTGTACAATTTCCCCATTGACGTCCCGGGGGCCCTGAAGAGGAAAATCGCGCCTTGTTTGTTAAGTGACTGTAACTAACGCCAATTATTGTGTAACCTGATTTTCTCACCGGGGCACCGATTATTCTATAAAGGGGGAGTATTTACGGATCTCAGATACACTCCGATGGCAACCGCAAAGCCGGGCAGAATTCACACATGCTTCTAAAAATGGAAGCGCCAACAATTCTTCAAATAAAAGAGATTTACTACCCGATTCTCGCAGCCTTTGGTTTTCCCGGTAAGTCAAGATAACCTGTTTTTTTTCCCAGCTGTTCACTATTTCACTGTTAATGATTAAGTAACACAGTCCGAGAATGTCCTCATTTCGGAGTCAATTATCCACCGGGAGAACTTGGTGAAAATCAGCGGGAACCCGCGCCGCCAGTGAGGCCCTGCTCTGATCGGCAGATCGTGGGCACCGGGCGATCAACTTTCTTCCCGAGACCAGCGAGGACGAGGCTGATTCCCCGCCCCCACTAACAGTACATGGATCATTGAAGAATGTGTTGCCCAGTGCTCCTGATAATCATTTTATTTGTACCGTTGTTCCTGTACAGTTTTAGTTGTCAATTCCTCTGTCTGCAGCCAACTCCACCAAACAGGAGACTTTGAAAGATAATTTGAGAACTAATTGCCGCTCAGAGAACTGCTCCCCTCCCCGCGGCTTCAAAGATCCTTCGCGGTTCCACCAGCTCCCGCTTTGTTATCGAGCAGCTCCCTCGGGGCGATTATAAATTGAAAAAGCCCAGATTTTCGAACTAAAGTGAAGCGTTTGTCTCGGCTGAATGTTTTTTTTGAATTCATATCTTTCCAGTAATTGCTGTGAAATTATATTTAAAACTGCTAACACCTGAAGCAGCTCCCGAGACCCCGCTCGACAATGAAACTGAAGGAACTAAATGTAAATTTCGATCTATTCTCCCATGGGGCCGCAGCAGTAAATTATAAAATCGGGTCGGTACATCACATGGGTATAAGACTCATGGCGGGATGGTTTTAGAGCTCAACGCTGTATTGAAATGTGTGTTTGGACGTATTTAAGCAAATCCGTTTACTTATTGACTGCCGAAAATTAACAACTTACAGAACCATCCAATGTTACCCTTTAAGGCGCTTTTCTTTGCACATGTGCCGTCCCTGCGAGGTGCTGCAGTTTAGCCTGGACCGCACAGTTATATTGTGATTGGAATCTCAATCTAGTGTTAGTGGCGACAGCGATGGAAATGAAATTCGGGACAGATATATGACGGACGGATGATCCGATGTCGCCTGTTTTACACTATCGCCCAAAGTCCAAATCCCCCCGTTGACTCTTCAGTGCCTGGGAGTCGGTAGTAGTGGGGACACTCTCCGTTACCGTTCCCCAGACTGACTCCGAGTGACCCTCCCTCCCCGCTGCCTTGACAACGTCTGACTGAACTTAGCAAGAAGGACGACGGATTGTCAGTCCCTCGATATTGAGTGTTTAGTCTTTTCTCTCTTTTAAATAAAGTGTCGTCATCGCTCGCCTATATTAAAAAGAACCCGCGTGCATCGGAACATTTCCCCCCAATATGCTGTGAGATTTATCTGAGTATCCCCGTTACTTACCTCTTGTCGCTCTTTCTTACAGCGAACCTAGTGACAATCGTGATTCTCTCCAGAGGAAATTGCGGCCTTTCCAAATGTATCTCTATCTATATGGTGGCCATGGCAACAGCAGATCTACTGGTCATCATCGTCAATGTAATAGAATATCAAATTTTCACGATAATCTTTCCACTTCCATTCCTGTCCTACACTGTCATTCGTAAGTTCATGATCTACATTAATTGTACCAACCTGGATATGTCGGTGTGGTTCACAGTCTCGTTCACATTTGACCGATTTGTATCTATATGTTGTCAGAGGTTTAAAACAAAATATTGCACAGTGAGAACTGCGGCTGCGGTTATAACAACGCTCTCTGTCCTGATCTGTTTAGAAAACATCCCCTATTGGTTTGCATTTGAACATACACAAATAATTAACAATGTTCAGTGGGGTCTCGGCCCCAGTTTGGGCTTTTATTCATCTCCTGCAGGTGTAATGTACACATGGTTAGAAAGTATTTTAATTCCATGGATTCCTTTTGCTTTAATGTTTCTGTTTAATTGTTTGACAGTCAGACGCATTTTAGTGGCCAGCAGAGCCCGCAGGGGCCTCCGGAGTCACAGCAGTGAGAATAAGAGCGATCCAGAGGTGGCGAACCGAAGGAAATCTATTATTTTACTGTTCACTGTATCTGGTAGTTTTATACTGTTGTGGCTCACAGCTGCCGTGAATTCTTTAGCTATTGGTCTGGTCGTTCATCACCGACCCGATTATACAGCGCCTGCTTATATCGCTACTGAAACCGGAAATTTGCTCATGTATTTAAGTTCATGTACAAACACGTGTATTTATGCAGCGACCCAAACGAAATTCAGGGAAGAGCTGAAGAAGGCGGTGAAATCACCTTGGACATTTATTCTGATTTTGGTTAAAGCAATGAAAAGTTAAACCAAAGCTTCCTGTCCAAACTGGAGCTCAATTACAGTCCGTGTTCCAGTTCAGAATGGCCGTCTTTCTTTGCTGTGAAAATGATCAGGGATCAGAACACATATCTTCTATTTTATACCCTGAGTTTGATATCTGCTGCTTCCCTAGGGTGAACAGAATAGTTTCCTGATAGTTCCTGCTCAAAATTCAAAGAGAACAGTCATGATTGAGCTTCAGTAGTTCGGTGGAACATGTGGGCGGCAGCGTTAATTGTCTTAGACTCTTGGTACTGGAATAGGACGCGCCAGTTTCATTAATAGGTTAAGTTTTCGTTAGTGTAGAAAGAATGAAGGGTGTTAGAATCATGTTTATTTGTAATTAATCTGTAATCTTGGTGTGAACGTTGCAGGCGCTGGTCCCCCATCAGACACCGCTCCACATTATCTCCTGGCCCAATAGAATGGGACCCCTGTATCCTGATAAGTGACTGAGGAAATTGACACGTGAATGTGAAGTTAGACATCTCTGTTAACAGATATATATTAAAATATCAATTGATCATCATAATGTTGGAATATTACAACAGACCATTTGGCCCAACCAGTCGTTGTCGGCGTTTTCAGTCCACTCGAGAAAATAGTTCCAATCACTTTATCCGCCCAGTCTCAAAATCCCTTCAACCTATTTTTAGTCACACATCTGTACAATTCAATCTTGAATATGGACATGATTTCTGCTTCTATAATTGCTGCATCTTCGCATCTCTCCATGTAAAGAGGTTTCTCCGACCCACAGTCCGAAATCCCTGAAATTTATTTTGTAATCTACAGCCGTTATTTCTTGATCCCTCCACTGATGGAAGCTTTCTGCTTCTATCTTTCCTGTCCCGTCCATTCTTATCTTAAATCACCTGGAAACGTCTCGCCACAAGGTATCAATCTGGTATCAATACACAATCCAGTGAAAATCTGGAACGTGTAGTTATGACAGTTAATTGATGTCTTTCTCTTGGAGATGGTCGTGTCCTTTCTTATACTGAATAATGAGAAGACAGATATATAATGCTGATGAGATATTGTGCAGTGTTGGCCTTAAATACGGAAACGCCAACAAAGGGTTCACTGCAAGGAAATGGTAATTCACACTGTCCTGAAGTGTGCCAGTCTGATATTGTATTGGTTTCTCCTTATATTATAGTAATGTTATCCATTAGCCTCTGCCTATGCAGCAGGGAAGTATACGTCAATTTAAAGTCTCACTGGACTGTTGGGCCAGGGCTGACCCTGCAGCAATGGACAGTTTCAGGATGAAATAATAACAGACGTCATTTAAGAGGGATCATTACATACTGATTCATAATTTCACAGAACTTTAATCATTTGATAACATTGTGGGAAAGCAGTTAGTTCTTCAACGAAAACATCTTTGTTGGCGTTACCGTATTTAAGGCCAGCACTGAACAATATCTCATCAGCTTTCTGTATCTGTCTCGACCTATTCTATTTCACAGATCTCTACCCATTGGTTTTACATACTGTCCAGTGCCACATAATCCATTTCATGTTCTGGTGTTGTCAGCGTGACTGACCATTTCTTGGACCCGTTCTTCAGTGCAGCTGCATCATATAATTACATAAAATTATATCGAAAACGGTGTGCGGACAACACAGTCTGAACGGAGAGTTTGGTAAGTGTGGGAGTTCGGTGAAGTGGGGGAAGGAGGTGCTGCTTTGCATTGCTTTTCCTACCTTTTTCCCCAGAGCGGCAGTGGACCTGAGAGTAGAAGACAGAGATTGGGGAATAAAAGCAGCAGCAGACCTGCAACAAGAGACAACTACTGTGCGATGTCACAGGTGAGGCAGGAAAGTCCGAAAGGTGAGCAGAGTATAAAAGGAGAGACCTAGAGCGGGAGGAGAGTCTGAGAGTCTAAGGCATGTCATGGCAGCACAGCTCGCACCCGTGATATGCTCCTCCTGCACTATGTGGGAAGTCATGGACACTACCACTGTCCCTGGCGACCATGTGTGCAGGAAGTGTGTCCAGCTGCAGCTACTGACTAACCGTCTTTCGGAGCTGGAGCTGCGGGTGGATTCACTGTGGAGAATCCGCGATGCTGCGACTATCGTGGATATCACTTTCAGTGAGGTGGTCACACCGCAGTTTATGATTACGCAGGCAGAATGGAAATGGGTGACCGCCAAGCAGAGTAAAAGGACGAGGCAGGTAGAGCACGAGTCCTCTGGGGCCATCTCCCTCTCCAACAGATTTTCTGCTTTAGATACTGTTGGGGGAGATGGCTTATCAGCGGAAAGCAGCAAGAGCCAGGTTCGGGGCACCACGGGTTGCTCTGCTGCTCAGGAGGGGAGGAAGAAGAGTGGCACGGCTACAGTGATAGGGGATTCAATTGTAAGGGGAACAGAAAGGCGTTTCTGCGGCCGCAAACGTGACTCCAGGATGGTATCTTGCCTCCCTGGTGTAATGTCAAGGATGTCACGGAGCGGCTGCAGGGCATTCTGGAGGGGGAGGGTGAACAGCCACTAGTCGTGGTCTATATTGGTACCAACGACATAGGTAAAAAAGAGATGAGGTTCTGCAAGGTGAATTTAAGAAGTTCGGAGATAAATTAAAAAGCAGGACTTCAAAGGTAATGATCTCAGGATTACTAGCGGTGCCACGTGCTGGTGAGTACAGGAACAGGAGAATAGACAGGATGAATGCGTGGCTGCAGGGATGGTGTCGGAGGGAGGGATTTCGATTCCTGGGACATTGGGACCGGTTCTGGGGAAGGTGGGACCTGTACAAGCGTGACGGGTTACACCCGAGCAGGACCGGGACCAACGTCGTCGCGGGGGTGTTTGCTAGTGCTGTTGTGGAAGGTTTAAACTAGATTGGCAGGGGGATGTGAACCTGAGCGGGGAGTCAGAAGGGAATAAAGTTGAGAGCAGCAAGAGAGGGGAAGACCCAGGCGAAATCTACAATACAAATAGTACAAACAGTTGCTCAAGAACAAGTGAGAGGGAAAAGCGTAGAGCAGCGGAAAGAAAGTGTACTTTAGGCACGACAGATAAAATAAAAATTAGAAGGCGTAAGGCGATTAACCAAGCATCAAAGCTGTGGCAGGGGGTTGGGAACCTGAGCAGGGAGACAGAGGAAAGCGTGTCAGGAAGGGACAGAAGGTATGTCGTAAAAGGTAAAGTGTTAAAAAAGGAAAAAGCAGGAACTAAGTGTCACAAAACATATTTGAAAGCCCTTTATCTGAATGCACGTAGCATTCGTAACAAAATGGGCGAGTTAACGGCACAAATAACTACGTATGGGTATGATCTTGTCGCCATTACAGAAACATGGCTGCAGGGTGACAACGACTGGGAATTAAATATGCCAGGGTATTTAACAATCAGGAAGGACAGGCAGGAAGGAAGGGGAGGTGGGGTGGCTATGTTAATAAAGGAAGGAATCACACTAATACAGAGAAATGATATTGGGACAAAGGATCAGGATAATGAAACAGTTTGGGTGGAGATAAGGAATAATAAGGTGAAACGAACCAATAGTGTGCGTAGTATATAGGACTCCAAATATTTGCAACTCTGCTGGAAGAATTATTAATCAGGAAATAGTCGGGGCATGTAATAAGGGAACAGCTATAATTATGGGGGATTTCAACTAGCATATTAACTGGACAAATCAAATTGGACAGGGCAACCTTGAGGAAGAGTTTATTGAGTGTATTAGGGATGGATTTCTTGAGCAGTATGGAACTGATCCTACAAGGGGGCAAGCAACCTTGGACCTGGGCCTGTGTAATTAGCCAGGATTAATTAATAATGTCCTCGTTAAGGATCTCCTTGGAATGAGTGACCATAATATGGTTACATTCCATATCCAATCAGAGGTTGAGAAGGTAGTTTCTCAAAAAAGCGTACTGAGCTTGAATAAAGGAGACTATGATGGCATGAGAGCGGAATTGATTAAAGTGGACTGGAAAAAAAGATTAAAGGGTAAGACGGTACATGAGCAGTGGTGTTCATTCAAGGGTTTATTTTGCAACGTTCAAAATATATATATTCCACTGAGGAAAAAAGGGTGGAAAAGAAATGACAGCTATCCGTGGCTCAGTAAAGAAATTATGGACAGTATACGACTAAAAACAAGGACATATAAGGGAGCCAAACCGAGTGGGAGGAGAGAAGATTGGGAAGTCTTCAAAAGACATCAAAAAGTAACTAAAGGATTGATTAAGAAAGGGAAGATAGATTATGAAAATAAATTCGCAAAAAATATAAAAACAGATAGCAAGAGTTTCCACAGTTATATAAAAAGAAAAAGGGTGGCCAAGGCAAACGAAGGTCCCTTAGAGGATGAGACCGATAAATTAATGGTGGGAAGCATGGAGATGGCAAAAATGCTGAACACATATTTTGTTTCAGTCTTTCCGGTTGAGGACATTAAGAATATCCCAACACTGGGCAAACAGGGGTCTCTAGGCGGGGAGGGGGAGGGGGCGGTGCGGTAGGGAGCTAAATACGATTAAAATCGCTAAGGAATTGGTACTCAGTAAATTAATGGGACTCAAGGCGGATAAATCCCCTAGACCTGATGGCTTACATTCTCGGGTCTTGAGGGAAGTGGCAGTAGGAATTGTGGATGCTTTGGTAATAATTTTCCAAAATTCTCTGCACTCGGCAAAGGTCCCGGCAGATTGGAAAACTGCTAAAGTAACACCCTTATTTAAATAGGGTAGTAGGCAGAAGGCTGGAAATTATAGACCAGTGAGCCTAACATCTGTGGTGGGTAAAATTTTGGAGTCTATTTTTAAGGAGACAGTAGCAAAGCATTTGGATAAACATTATTTAATTGGACAAAGTCAGCATGGCTTTACGAAGGGCAAGTCATGTCTGACAAATTTGCTTGAGTTTTTTGAGGACATAACGTACAGGGTGGATAAAGGGGAACCAGTGGACGTAGTGTATTTAGACTTCCAGAAGGCATTCGACAAGGTGCCACATAAAAGATTATTGCTCAAGATAAAGAATCACTGGATTGGGGGTAATATTAAGGCATGGGTGGAGGGTTGGGTATCTGACAGGAAGCAGAGAGTTGGGATAAATGGTTCATTCTCGGACTGGTAACCAGTAGCCAGTGGTTTTCCGCAGGGGTCGGTGCTGGGTCCCCAACTCTTTACAATCTATGTTAACGATTAGGAGGAGGGGACCGAGTGTAACAAATCAAAGTTTGCAGATGATACAAAGATGGGAGGGAAAGTGGAGAGTGAGGAGGACATAAAAAACCTCGAGGGGCATATAGACAGGCTGGGTGAATGGGCGGAAATTTGGCAGATGCAATACAATATTGGAAAATGTGGGGTTATGCACTTTGGCAGAAAAAATCAGACAGCAAGTTATTATCTTAATGGCGAGAAACTGGAATGTGCTGCAGTACAAAGGGATCTGGGGGTCCTAGTGCAAGAAAATCAAAAAGTTAGTATGCAGGTGCAGCAGGTGATCAAGAAGGCCAACGGAATATTGGCTTTTATTGCTAGGGGGATAGAATATAAAAACAGGGAGGTATTGCTGCAGTTATATAAGGTATTGGTGAGACCGCACCTGGAATACTGCATACAGTTTTGGTGTCCATACTTAAGAAAAGACATACTTGCTCTCGAGGCAGCACAAAGAAGGTTCACTCGGTTAATCCCGGGGATGAGGGGGCGGACATATGAGGAGAGGTTGAGTAGATTGGGACTCGACTCATTGGAGTTCAGAAGAATGAGAGGCGATCTTATTGAAACATATAAGATTGTGAGGGGTCTTGATCGGGTGGATGCAGTAAGGATGTTCCCAAGGATGAGTGAAACGAGAACTGGGGGGCATAATCTTAGAATAAGGGGCTGCTCTTTCAAAACTGAGATGAGGAGAAACTTCTTCACTCAGAGGGTTGTCGGTCTGTGGAATTTGCTGCCCCAGGAAGCTGTGGAAGATACATCATTAAATAAATTTTAAACAGAAATAGACAGTTTCCTTGAAGTAAAGGGAATTAGGGGTTGCGGGGAGCTGGCAGGAAATTGGACATGAATTTAGATTTGAGGTTAGGATCAGATCAGCCATGAACTTATTGAATGGCGTAGCAGGCTCGAGGGGCCGATTGGCCTACTCCTGCTCCTCTTTCTTGTGTTCTTATGTTCTTATCTGGGCACACATAACCAATTGAATTGGTGCGAGTGATACTGAAACAAGAATGGACTTATTAATAAAGGTAGAATTGCATGTGTATGGATCAAGGGAGAAACTATCGATGATATAACGAAGTAAGGGAATTATACTTGTTAGCCCAATAGAAAAGGAGCTCGGTTTGTAAATAAAACTATCGCTATTGATAAAGGATAAGTCAATTCCATTCTCCTTATGTGGAGTTGTATTTTAACTTCCATATAATTATGTGTTCCATAATTGTGTGTATTTCCAGTTACAGGCAGTGAGAAAATGTATAAAAGCTGTCGGTTTGTAATGTGTATTCGGATTGGTAAATGTCGAAGATACTGAGCTCAGGACTGTAAAACGGTTGAATCCCCAACTACCCATCATCAGGTGTGGTTGTAAGTAAAAATGTAAGTGTGTGTTTAAGTACCATTGCATGCACCGTGTGCTTAATAAACTAATGACACCTCACTTCAATGTTCAAGAACCTGATTGTAAACATTTCCATTACAATAGCCTGAGTACTTTCATTGTGAATGGAACTCATTTATTAATTATGATTCAGTGCCCCCTTTCCCCGTCAATCCTTAACGTTCCAGTTGATCCTGAGCTTGTCCAAATTCCAAACTCCACATGGTTGCAAGTCCCCTGTAGATCCCAGTCTGTGCCGATCCGACAGGCATCGATCACGTGGGGAAATGGCCGTGTCTTATGGGCAGTTCAGTGAAATCGCCACATTTCCATTTCACCGGATGCAGACGACCAACAGTAATTAATGCACGAGTCCAGCAGCAGGCAGAGGTTTTAATTCCATCAGTCAGCGACGTATCTGCACTCAGTCACAATCATAACAAGCCGATGTGCATTCAAACACATCATCCAAAATTAACAGGAAAAATATAAGTACAGTCATGCTCAAGTAAACCATTGCATTACCGTGTCAAATTCAATCAGATTATGTGGTGATTCCCGGCCCCCTGTTTCTAATCAAACTGCTGTTCTTTTCCCTTGAGTTCCTCGATTTCGAATTGAACAGTTATTGTATTTCCCTGACATTCCTGTCTCCTCTATAACTAATTAAACAGTTACAGTCTTCCCGTGTCGCCCAGTTCGAAATAAATGGCTGTTGTGTTCCGCTGGTCACCATTGCTGATTAAAGATTTGCTGTATTCTCCCAATTTTCCCCGTTCTCAATCCTTAATTGAACATTTATTGTGTTTGCCCTATATTCCACTTTATTCAATTTCTATTTGAACAGTTGCTGCGTTCCTCCATATTCCTCTTTCCTCTATTTCTAAATAAACAGTTGTCACATTCATTTATATTCCGCTAAACTCTGTCACCAATTAAATTATTGCTGTGTTCCCCTAATTTCACCTGTTGTCCATTTCTAATTGATCAGTTACTGTGTTCCGTTAAATTCCCCTGTTCTGAATTTCCAGCTAAACCTTCACTCAACCTCCTAAATTCCCATTTATTGTATTTCTAATTAAGCAGCTCGTTTTCCCCTAAATTTCTCTGCCTCTATTTCTTATCAAGCAGTTACTGTGTTCCTCTAAATTCCGCTATCCTCTAATTTTAATTTTTAGATTGGGAAAGGAGCCTGTTCCATAGATCGGCCACTCGCTCCCTGAAATAATGTTTCCGCAAATTAGTTCAGAATTTACGGGCTTCTTGTCATTTTTTTACATTATTTAATGGAGAAACCGTACTGTGTCCCACACACTCTGGTCCTGGATGTTCCTGGGGCCTCTGTATGTTTGTCAGAGGATTGTTAACACGAAAAGGGTAATTAAACTGCTGGTGCTAAGGTCAGCTACAATTCAACAGTTTCAGTGGTTTCGATGATATTTTAATTCAGAATCTATCAGTTACGATCTTAGCCCTGCATATAATTAAACTCAGATTTGTCCTGTTAATGAAATCTCACCATGGAAATCTCAATAACTAACACATTCTACTTCTCCACAAGTCGCTAAAAATAAACGCTGCGAGTGGCCTGTAGGATCCCATTCGATTTAATGTTTGTTTAATAACTTGCTGGTGGCCCAGTCAAAAAGGCTAATGGAATGTTGGCCTTTATCTCAAGCGGTCTGGAACACAATGGGGAACAATTTATGCTTCAATTGTACAGAGCCTTTGTCAGACCCCATCAGCAGCACTTCTTTCGGTTTGGGAATTGCACCTCAAGGAAAATATACCTGGGAAGGGGTGCAGCTTAAACATCGCCTCAAATATTCAAAGACTAACAGAAGCACGATCAGAGGTCGAACCCACGCTCTTAGTTTTTCAATGCTGTGGATGTACCGCTTGGACACTGCCCTGTCTCCACGGACTTTTGGTGACCCCGGACATGACCTGAGATGTCAAACATTTTTCAATGTTAATATCTGAATTGACCTCACCCTCACGGAGCCGGGGTCCTGACGGGTCGTTGGTACTAACTTGGCATCTCCTTTAATGTATCTATGCTATTCGCCTCAACTGCTCCATGTGGTAGCACGTACCACATTCGAACTTCCAAAGAAAATTCTCCTAAATTCCTTATTGGATTTATTAGTGACTATCTTAAGTTTACGGCCCCTAGTTTTGGATGCCCCTAAAAACGGAACCATTTTCTCTATGTCTACCAGCTCAAACTCATTCATTTTCCTGAAGACCTCTATGAGGTCACCCCTCAGCCTTCTCTTTTCCACAGAAAAGAACCCCAGCCTCTTCAGTCCTTTCTGCTGGTAATAACTTCTCAGCCCCGGTATCATCCTCCGAAATATTTTTTGCGTAATAGCCAGTGTCTCTATATGCTTTTCTAATATGGAGACCACAACTGTGCACAGTCCTCTAAGTGTGGTCTAACTAAGGTTCTATACAAGTTTAATGTAACTTCCCTTTCGGAGTCGGTGGTCTCGTTCGTAATCCCACCGAACCACAACACCGCACACTTATTAATGTTGAAATTCATTGGCCATTTACATTTACATTCTGCACGTTTCTTAGCGTATTCTTGTAATTTGTTGCAGTCTTCCTCAGTATTAACTAACCCCCAATCTAGCAGCCTCAAATTTTAATACTGTACTACGAATTATTATGTCCAAATAATTTGTATAAATGTTGAGCAACTGTGTGGCCAGCACGGATCCTTGTGCAACACCACATACCACATTCCGCCAGTTTGAGTTACTACCTTTAATCTGTTTTGTAGCCAGCTTGCTATTCATTCTGTTACTTGTCCCCTGACTCCAAATGCTCCGACCTTGGTCACGAGTCTTCTATGTGTTACCTTATAAAAGTCCTTTGAAAGTTCACTGCATTGTAAAGTCCTTGGATTGTGATATGTCAAATGATTGAGAAAGTCAATGGACTGGGATATATCAATGGATTGGGAAACACAGTGGACTGGGATATATCAATGGATTGGGAAACACAGTGGACTGGGATATATCAATGGATTGGGAAACACAGTGGACTGGGATATATCAATGGATTGGGAAACACAGTACGCTGGGATATATCGATGGATTGGAGAACACAGTGGACTGGGATATATCAATGCATTGGGAAAGTCAATGGACTGGGATACATCAACGAATTGGGAAACACAATGGACTGGTTTATCAATGAATTGGGAAAGGCAACGGACTGGGATATATCAATGGATTGGGAAAGTCAATGGACTGGTTTATCAATGAATTGGGAAAGGCAACGGACTGGGATATATCAATGCATTGGGAAAGTCAATGGACTGGTTTATCAATGAATTGGGAAAGGCAACGGACTGGGATATATCAATGCATTGGGAAAGTCAATGGACTGGTTTATCAATGAATTGGGAAAGGCAACGGACTGGTTTATCAATGAATTGGGAAAGGCAACGGACTGGGATATATCAATGGATTGGGAAAGTTAATGGACTGCAATATATCAATTGATATGGGAATCACTGTGGACTGGGATGTGTCAATGGATTGGGAAACATTGTAGACAGGGATATATCAATTGTTTAGTGAAACACTTTAGACTGGGATCTATCAATGGATTGGGAAACAGCATGGGCTGGGATCTATCAATGGATTGGGAAAGTTAATTGACTGGGAGAAATCAATGGGTTGGGAAATAAAGGGGACTGGGAAATATCTATGGATTGGGAAACACAATGGATGGTATATATCAATGCATTGTCAAAGGCAGTGGACTGGGCTATATCAATGCAACAGGAAAGTCAATGGATTGGGATATATTAATGGATTGGGAAAAACAATGGACTGGGATAGACCAATGGATTGGGTACCACTGTGGACTGGGATATATCAATGCAAGGTGAACTTAACGTGTTAGGAGATAAATTAAAAAGCACGACCTCAAACGTCGTGATCTCAGGATTACTACCAGTGCCACGTGCTAGTGAGTATAGAACAGGAGAATCGACCAGATGAATGCGTGGCATACAGGGATGGTGTAGGAGGGATGGATTTAAATTCCTGGGATATTGGGACCGGTTCTGGGGAAGGTGGGACCTGTATAAGCGGGACGGTTTGAACCAGAGCAGGACAGGGACTGATGTCCTCACGGGAGAGTGTGCTGATACTGTTGGGGAAGGTGTAAACCAGAATGGCAGGGAGTTGGGAACTTGAGCAGGGGTACGGCGGATGGGGAAAAGGGATAGAAACAAAACACAGAAAGGGAATGACCAATAGGGGAAGGCAGTGAAAAGAAGGGAGAAAATAAAATAGACCAATGTTGCAAAATAACACTAAGTTGATTGGCAATCATAAAACGACAAGTCTAAAGGCATTGTGTCTTAATATGCGGAGCATTCGCAATAAGCTACATGAATTAAAAGAGCAGATAGATATTAATGGGTAAGATATAGTTGCGATTACGGAGACATGGCTGCAGGGTGGCCAAGGATGTTACTGAACATCCAGGGGTATTCAATATTTTGGAAGGACAGGCAAAAATGGGAAGGAGGTGGGGTAGCGTTGCTGTTAAAGGAGGAAATCAATGCAATAGTGAGGAAGGATGTTGGCTCGGAAAATCACAATGTGGCATCTGTATGGGTGGAGCTGAGAAACACCAAGCGGCAGCAAACGTTGGTGGGGGTTGTCGAGAGGCCCCCAAACAGTAGTGGAGATGTCGGGGAGGGCATTAAACTGTAAATTAGAGACGCATGCAAGAAGGGTACAATTATAATCATGGCTGACTTTAATTTTCATTTCGATTGGTCAAACTAAATTAGCAATAATACTGTGGGCGAGGAATTCCTGGAGTGTGTTCGTGATGGATTTCAAGACCAATACTTTGAGGAACCAATTAGAGAACAGGCGATCTGAGATTGGGTATTGTGCAATGAGAACGAATTAATTAACAATCTTGTTGTGCGGGCTCCCTGACGGAAGAGCGCCCATAACATGATAGAATTGTTCATTAAGATGGAGAGTGACGTCGTTGAATCCGAAACTGGGGTCCTGATTCTAATTTAAGGAAATTACTGAAGTATGAGGTGAGAGTTGGCTCGGATAGATTGGGGAACTTTACTAAAAGGGATGACGGTGGATAGGCAATGGCTAATATTTAAAGAACGTGTGCAGAACTAACAACAATTATTCATTCCTGTGTGGAGCAAAAATAAAAAAGGAATGTTGGCTCAACCGTGGCTTTTTAAGAAATTAGGAATATTATTAGATGCAAAGAGGAGATTTATAATATTGCCAGGAAAAGCAGCAAGCCTGAGGATTGGAAGCAATTTAGATTTCACCAAAGGTGAACGAAGAGATTGATTAAGAGGGGGAAAATACCGCATGAGAGTAAAATGGAGGGAACATAAAAACTGACTGTAAAAGCTTCTATAAATGTGTCAAGAGTAAAAGATTAGTGAAGACAAATGTCAGAAATGGCGAAAATTTTAATAGGGAACAAAGAAATGGCAGAACAATTAAACACTTACTTTGGTTCTGTCTTCACAAAGGAGGACACAAATAACCTCCCGGAAATGTGATGGAACCAAGGTTCTAGTGAGAAGGAGGAACTGAAGGAAATCAGTATTAGTAAAAAAATAATGTTCGGGAAATTAATGGGGCTAAAGGCTGACAAATCCCCAGGGCCTGATAATCGACATCCCAAAGTAAGAAAGGAAGTGGCCCTGGAAATAATGGATGCATTGGTGGTCATCTTCCAAAATTCTATAGACTCGAACAGTTCCTGAAGATTGGAAGGTGGCAAATGTAACGCCACTTTTTAAAAAAGAAAGGGAGAGAAAAAACAGGGAATTGCAGAACAGTTAGGACTGGACAAAGTCAGCATAGGTTTATGAAAGTGAAACCATGCTTAACAAATTCACTGGAGATTTTTTTCGGAGATAACTGGTGGATTAGATAGGGGCGAACCAGTGGATGTGGATTTCTAACATATTAGGAAGGAGTTCTCGGCCTTGGAGAGTGTGCAGAGGGGATTTAGTGGAATGAATCCAGGGATGGGGGACTTCAGTTACGTGGAAAAATTGGAGAAGCTGGGGTTGGTTTCTTTAGAACAAAGAAGGTTAAAATTATGAGGGGTTTTGATGGAGTAAATAAGGAGAAACTGTTTCCACTGGCTACAGTGTCGGTAACCAGAGCACACAGATTTGAGATAATTGGCAAAAGAACCACAGGTGAGATGAGGAGTTTTTGTTTATACAACGAGTCATTATGATCCGGAATTCACTGCCTGAAACGGCCGTCGAAGCAGATTCAATAATAACTTTCAAAAGGGAATTGGAAAAACAATTGAAAGGGAAAAAATGCATGGTTTGGGGAAAGGGTAGGTGAGCGGGGCGAATTGGATAGTTCTTTCAAAGAGCCGGCACAGGCACGATGGGCCGAATGGCCTCCTGTGCCGTCTAATTCTGTGATTCTTTGATATAGGTGTAACTGAGGACAGTGTTAGAGGGACAACAACAAAGGGCGATCGGTAAAGATGTGACTGAGTACAGTGATAGAGAGAGATACCAAAAAAATTACACAGAATTGCATAGAATTTACAGCACAGAAAGAGGCCTTTCGACTCAACTGGTCTATGCTGGTATTTATATTCCACTCGAGCCTCCTCCCAACTCACTCAATCTCACCCTGACGATATAGCCCTCTGTTCCTTTCTTATTCAAGTAGTTATCCAGCTTCCCTTAAATGCATCTATTTTGTTCATCTCAACTATTCGATGTGGTGGCAACTTGCGCATTTTCACCACTCTCTGGGTAAAGACGTTTCTCCTAAATTCCTCATTGGATCTTGGGTGACTTTATTTATGGCCGCAAGTTTTGGATTCGTCAACAAGTGGAAACATTTTCTCTACGTTTACGCTAACATATCCCTTCTCCAGAGGGAGATAGGTAAAGGTGTGACAAAGTAATGTGTGTGATACAGAGAGGAACCAACAGTGGGAGATAGATGAAAGTGTGACTGAGTACAGTGAGACAGAAAAACACCTGCAGAAGGAGACAGATCAACGTGTGACTGAGTACAGTTTATAAAGACAGACACAAACAAAGGGAGGTAGATTATGGTGAGACTGAGGATAGTGAGTGACACAGAGAGACACCAACAGTGGGAGATAGATGAAAGTGTGACTGTGTACTATGATACAGAATGAAACTGCAGAGTGAGATGGATAAAGATGAGACTGAGTACAGTGACACAGAGAGACACCAATAGCGGGAAATAGGTAAAGTTGTGACTGATTATTGTGAATAATACAAAATCGGTATTTGCAGTAGAGGAATAGGAAAGCAAGCCCAAGGAAAAGAATTTTGAACGAGGGACGTGGACTCACCGTAATGAACATAAGCAAATTAACAGTAATGTGGTAATTAATGGCACTAAAGGGAGCCAAATCCATAGGACCAGATAATTTCCATCCCAGGGTTGTAAAGTCCAGAGGTGAGAACATTGTAGATGCCCTAACTGTAATCTTTCAAACTTCTGTCATTTCAGGAACCGTTCCTTTCGCGTGGAAAATTGCTTCCCCTTGTTCTTCCTACCAAAATATATCACTTCGCAATTTACTGCGTTAAATTTCCCCTGCCACGAGTCCGCACATGACACGAGCCTGTCGATATCCTCTTGAAGTCTATCACTCTCCTCAATCTTTGGTGCCCTTCCAAATTTTGAGTCATCTGCAAATTTTGAAATTGTGCCCTGTACACCCAAGTCCAAGTCATTGGTATATATCAAGAAAAGCACTCGTCCCAGAACTGACATGGAAACATGGAAACAAAGAAAATACGGGCAGGAGCAGGCTAATCGGCCCTTCGAGGCTGCTCCGCTATTCAATACGATCATGGCTGATCCTTTATCTCAATACCATATTCCCGTTCTCTCCCCATGCCCATTGATGCCTTGGGTATCTTGAAATCCATCTTGCTCATTCTTAAATATAATCAGTGAATTGCCATTGACAGCCTTCTGTAGCAGAGCATTCCGCAGGTCCACCATCCTCTAAGTGAAGAAATTTATCCTTATCTCAGTCCTAAATGTCCTTCGCCGTATCCAGAGACTGAGAGCTCTCGTTCTGGACCTCACAGCCAGTGAAAACATCCTCCCTGCATCCACTATGTCTCGCCGTGTCAGAATGTTATACGTTTCAATGAGATCCCCTCTCATTCTTCTAAACTCGAGTGAATACAGGCCGAGTCGACCCAATCTCTCCTCACACGGCAGTCCTGCCATCGCAGGCATCAGTCTGGTGATTCTTCGCTACACTCATTCGTTGGCAAGTGTTTCCTTTCTTCGGTAAAGAGAACAAAATGGCACACAATGCTCCAGGTGTGGTCTCACCAAGGCCTGTATGGAGCGTGATGGAATACTCTCCACTTGCCTGGATGAGTGCAGCTCCAACAACACTCAAGAAGCTCGACACCATCCAAGATAAAGCAGCCCGCTTGATTAGCACCCCATCCACCACACTAAACATTCACTCCCTTCACCACCGGCGCACAGTGGCTGCAGTGTGTACCATCCACAGGTTGCACTGCAGCAACTCGCCAACGCTTCTTCGACAGCAACTCCCAGCCTCGACCAGCTAGAAGGACAACAGCAGCAGGCACATGGGAACAACACCATCTGCACGTTCCCCTCCAAGTCACGCACCATCCCGACTTGGAAATATATCGGCCGTTCCTTCATCGTCGCTGGGTCAAAATCCTGGAACTCCCTTCCTAACAGCACTGTGGGAGAACCTTCACCACACGGACTGCAACGGTTCAAGAAGGCGGCTCAACACCACCTTCTCAAGGCCAATTAGCGATGGGCAATAAATGGCGGCCTCGCCAGCGACGCCCACATCCCATGAACGAATAATAATTAAAAAACACTGCAGTAAGACATCCTTGCTCATGTACTCAAATCCTCTTGCAATGAAGGCCAACGTGCCATTTGCCTTCCTGACTGCTTGCTGCACCTGCATGTTTGCTTTCAGTGAGTCGCTTACAAGGACACCCATTCCCTTCGTACATCAACATTTCCAGATCTATCACCATTTAAATAATGCTCTGCCTTTCTGTTTTTCCTTCAGAAGTAGATAAATTCACATGTTTCCACATTATACTGCATCTGCCATGTATTTGCCCATTCACTCATCTTGTCTGAATCGCCTTGAAGCCTATTTGCATCCTCCTCAGATCTCACAATCCCACCTAGTTTTGTGCCGTCAGCAAAGTTGGAAATATTACATTTGGTTCCCTCATCCAAAACACTGATATATATATTGTGAATATCTGGGGCCCAAGCACTGATCCTTGCGTTACGCCACTAGTCACTGCCTGCCAACCCGAAAAAGACCCATTTATTCCTAGTCTCTGTTTCTTGTCTGTGAACCAATTTTCAATCCATGCCGGTATATTACCCCAAATCCCATGTTCTTTAAACTTTACACTCACCACTTATGTGGGACTTTATCAAAGGCCTTCTGAAAATCCCAATATACCATATCCACTGGTTTTCCCTCATCTATTCTGAAAGTCATATCCTCAAAAAACTTCAGTCGGTTTTAAAAATGATTTCCCTTTCATGAATCCATGTTGACTTTGTCTATTCCCGTTGATATTTTCTAAGTGTCCTGTTACCACGTCCTTTATAATAGATTCCAGCATTTTCCCTACTACTGATGTCAGGCTAACCGGTCTGTAGTTCGCTATTTTCCCTCTCCCTCCTTTTTCATAATAGTGTGGTTTCATTAGTGGTGACCTCTGGGGAATAGCACGGCACACCTCCCTCCAGTCGGAAAAACAACCGTTCACCACTGCTATCTGTTTCCGGTCCCTTAGCCTAATTCTGTATCCATGTTGCTGCTGCCACTTTTGTTCCATGGGCCTCAATCTTAATGATAAGCCTACCGTGCGGCACTTTATGAAACGCCTTTTGAAAGTCCATTTACACCAACTGAATTGCCCTCTTCAACTCTCTCTGTCAACTCATTGAAAAACTCGATGAGGGAGTTCAATGTTGGGAAGTGTACATTCATTAACTTTGGATCTAAGAAAGATAGATCAGAGTATTTTCAAGTGACGAGAAGCTAGGAATTGTGGAGGAGCAGAGAGAATTAGGGAATAATGTACAGAAATCACTAAAAGCTTGCGGACATGTAGATAAAGTAATTCACAACGCTAATGGAATGATGACCTTTATCTGAAGCGGGCTAGATTATAAAATGATGGAAGTTATGTTACATCTGTACAGGACTCTGGTTAGACCACCATCTGGAATAACCGTGTTAAGCTCTTGGCACCGGACCTCAGGAAGGACATATTGGCCTTGAAGGGGACACAGAGCTGATTCACCAGAATGATACCGGGGCTAAAAGGGTTAAATTACAAGGACAGTTTGCACAGACTAAGGCTTGTATTCTCTCGAGTATAGAAGAAGAAGGGCTGATCTAATCGTGGTGTTTAAGATGATTAAATCATTCTATAGGGTAGATAGAGAGAAACTATTTCCTATGGTGGGGGAGAACGGAACAAGGCGATTCAGGGCTGATGTCACGAAGCACTTCTTCACACAAAGGGTAGTGGAAATCTGGAACTTTCTCCCCAAAATGCTTTTGAGAGTGGGGGTCAATTGAAAATTTCAAAACTGACCTTGATAGATTTTTGTTAATCCAGGACATTAAACGTCACGGAAACAAAGCTGGGAAATGGAGTCAAGCTGAAGATCAGCCATGATCCAATTGAATGGCGGTACAGGGTTGAATGGTTGAATGGCCTCCTCCTGTTCCTATATTCCTAGAATAAGAAGAGGCGGTGAGATTAAGGTAATAGTGTCAGAATGAGGATCAGCGGTCAGATTGTGGAGAAGGGAACTAAATTGGACAGCTCTTTCAAAGAGCCGGCACACGCACGACGGGCCAAATGTTTTCCTTCTGTGCAGTTAGATTCTAAGATTCTCTGATCCCATGCATCAGAAGGGTCATATTGAGGAGAATGGTCAGATTAAGAGAAGTGATTAGCTTGAGGATAATGAGTGAGATACAGGATAAGGGATCAGATTGAGGAGAACGGGTCAGATTGAGGAGAACGGGTCAGAATGAGGAGAACGGGTCAGAGTGAGGTTGGAGGAGACTTGGGCAGATTGACGGCGGTTGGAGTGCGGTTGGATTTTCACAGGAACATAGGAACAGGAGTAGGCCATTTCTCCCCTCGAAACTGTTCCGTCATTCAATGCGATCATGGCTGATCTGGATTGAGAAGGGGTGTTGATCTGAAGCAATTTTCTGACAGGGCGTGTGTTCACAGGGCGGCTGTATGTGTGTAGTGAAGGGAATACAATTCCCTTCCAGAGATAAGGTCGCTGTATCGCTAGCGTTCCAAAGCCCCGATTATTCAGTCCGTAGTGTGTTAGACTTTTAATCTGACGGTCCAGGGTTCAAGTCCCTCTTCAGGCGCTGCTTTTCTCAAACAAAACACCAATCTCTTCACAACTTAAAGTACCAGTATTAGAAAATAACTTCTATTCAAAAAATCTCAGGTTTTTTGGCAAATGTTTAAAATATATTGATGCATTTTATTCAGACGGCAGGCAAGATCAACGTAAATTGCTTGTGTTTCATGGGGCTGCAAGAATTCGTCAAAATTGAGAACCTTGATTTGAAAGGAACTCTCGGACAAGCATTTAAATTCTGGACCCTCAGATTAAAAGTATGAAGCTTTTCCGACTGAGCTCTCGTTCAGTTTCGGACAACGACCTTCACTGGCTGACATGGAACATTACCTCTTTCCCATTCTTGATTTCCTTCTGCAGTAATTCCGCCTGTGCAGTTCATTTCTCTCCCACTCCTCACACTCCCTGCCTGCCACAGGCCTCACTTCAAAAATACTCTTCCTCCCACCAACTCCAAGCTCTTCAAAAACGGCACAATCCAAAACACAGCGGGCAATAAAGGCTCAAGGTTCCATTTAGAATCTATTCAATCTGCTTCGGTAAAGTGTGGTCTCGGGGAAGCAGTTCGAAAGGCAAATGGTATGTTGGCCTTTGTTGCAAGAGGATTTGAGTCGAGGAGTTATGTTTTAGTCGGGTCACAACCAGTCATGTTAGATTAGAATCACCACCAGTAATGTTAGATTAGAATCACCACCTGTAATGTTTGATTAGAATCACCCCCAGTAATATTAGAGGATGATCGCCACCATTAATATTAGAGTGGAATCACCATCAGTAATGTTTGCATACGGTCAACACCATTAATGTGAGAGAAGGGTCACCATCAATAATGTTAGAGTAGGATCACCATTATTAATGTTAGAATAGGGTCACCATCATTAATGTTAGAGCAGTCTCCCCACCAGTAATGTTTGAGAAGGGTCAACTTCTTTAATGTTAGAGTGGGATCACCACCAGTAATGTTAGAGTAGGGTCAACATCATTAATGTTAGGGTAGGGTCACCATCAGTAATGTTAGAGTAGACTCACCACCAGTAATGTTAGAGTAGGGTCACCATAAATAATGTTAGAGTAGACTCACCACCAATAATGGTAGAGTAGGGTCTCCAACAGTCATATTGCAATGGGACACCAACTGCAATGTAACAATTGGCTCACCACAATTAATATCAGAATACGGTCACCAAAACTAATGTTAGAGAAGGATCGCAACCAGTCATATTAAAGTAGGATAACTAGAAGTAATGTTAGGGCAGAGTCACCACCAGTGCCGTTACAATTGGATAACCAGAAGTAATGTTAGGGTAGGGTGAGCAGCAGTAAGATTAGGGTAGGATGACCAGCAGTAATGTTAGATTAGGATCACCACAAGTAATGTTAGAGTAGGATCACCACCAGTAATGTTAGAGTAGGATCACCAGCAGTAATGTTAGAGTAGGATCACCACCAGTAATGTTAGAGTAGGATCACCAGCAGTAATGTTCAGGTCGGATCACCACCAGTAATGTTGGAGTAGGATCACCACCAGTAATGTTAGAATATGATCACCACCAGTAATGATGCTGTATTGTCACAACCAGTGATGTTAAAGTGCATCACCACCAGTCGTGTGAGGATACTTTCAACACATATAATGTGAGAGGTGGATCACCACTAGTAATGTTAGAGTAGGGTCACCACCGGAAATTCTAGAGTATGATCACCAATAGTAATGTCGAGCAGGATTAACATCAGTAATGATAGAGTTGGGTCACCACGAGTAAGGAATCATTTTGATCATCACCCGTAATATTAGAGTTGGAACTTCACAAGTAATCTTAGGTTTGAGTCACCACCAGTGATGTTAAGGTAGGGTTACCACCAGTAATGTTAGAGTAGGGGTCACCACAATTAATGTTATAGTACCCTTCTACGAGTAATATTGGAGTAGATTCACCACTAGAATTTAGAGTAGAGTCACCAACAGTAGGGCCACAACCTTCAATATTAGATTCGGGTCACCACCAGTCATGTTCTATTCGGGTCAACACCAGTAATGTTAGAGTAGGGTCACCACTTGTACTGTTTGAGTTGGTTCAACAGCAGTAATATAGAGTAGGGTCACCACCAGTAGTGTTAGAGCAGCGTCACGATTGGTAACGTTAGAGTCGGGTCAGCATTAATAGTGATAGAGTCGGGTCACCACAAGTAATGTTAGACTCGAGTCACCAACATAATTTAGAGTTGTGTCACCACCAGTAAAGTGAGAGTGTGTTCAACAGAAGAAACGTTACATTAGCGACATCAACAAAAATGTCTTACCTGTAACATGAGAGTAGGGTCATCATCAGTACATTTTGAGTAGTGTCACCACCTGAAATGTTGGAGTGGTATCACCACCAGTAATGTTAGAGTCGGATTACCAACAGTACTGTTATAATAGGTTCACCACAATTTAATGTTACAGCAGGATCACCACCAGTGATGTTACAGTTGTGTCACCACCAGTAATGTTACAGTGGGGTCACCATCAGTAATGCTATAACATGGTCAACAAAAATAATGTTATAGCACCGTTAATGTTCGGGTAGAGTCAGCTCCAGTAATGCGAGAGTTGCGACACCACCAGTAATGTCAGAATCGGATCCCCATCGGTAATCTTAGAGTCGAGTCACTACCAGTAATTTTTGACGAGGATCGCTGAGGGTAATGTTGGTGCAGCATCACCACCAGTAATGTCAGGTTAGAGTCACCATCGGTAATGTTAACGTAGGTTCAACACCAGTAACGTTCAAGTCGGATCACCAGCAGAAATGTTAGAGAACGGTCATCGTCAGGCATGTTCGAGTAGGGTCATCACTGGAAATGTTGGAGTAGGATCACCTCCAGGAATGTTAAAGTGGAGTCCCCACCAGTAATATTAGAGTGGGATGACAATCAGCAGAGGAGCCAGAGAGGCATTCTGGGAGAAGTCGGCTCAGTCACCTCCACTGAACAGTGGGTAGCAGAAGAAGCCCTTCAGTGACTACCAGGAGGAAAAGTATCCAGCAGAGGAGACAGAAGGGCATTCTGGGAGAAGTCAGCTCAGTCACCTCCACTGAACAGTGGGTAGTAGAAGAACTGGTGTGGAGGAGCAGTTAAACCCGAAACACAACACTTGTGTTTCCCTCCCTGCTCCTCCAAACAAAGAAAGGACGCATGTTGAGGAGGATCGAGCTACTGCAGCTGCTGGAGGCACGAAGTCACAGCCAACAGGTAAGTGATTGGCTGGTGACTGGTAAGTAGTTTTTCTTTCTTTTTTTTGACATTGTAGTTGTTGTTAAGCTAACGTAAGGGTTAAGTCATGGCAGGAGATCCCAGACCCGTGTCATGTTCCTGTTGTTGGATGTGGGAATTCAGGGATCCTTCCTGTGTCCCTGGTTCCTTCACCTGCGGGAAGTGTGTCCAGCTGCAGCTACTATTTGACCGCTTGACGGCTCTGGAGCTGCGGATGGACTCACTTTGGGGCATCTGCGATGCTCAAGGAGTCGTGAATAGCACGTTCAGTAAGTTTGTCACACCACAGATAAAAATTATTGAGGGAGATAGTGAATGGGTGAACAACAGACAGAGGAAGAGTAGGAAGGCAGTGCAGGGGTCTCCTGCGGTCATCTCCCTCCAAAACAGGTATACCGTTTTGGATACTGTTGGGGGAGATGGCTCACCAGGGGAAGGTGACAGCGGCCAGGTTCATGGCACCGTGGCTGGCTCTGCTGCACAGGAGGGCAGGAAAAAGTGTGGCAGAGCTATCGTGATAGGGGACTCGATTAAAAGGGGAATAGACAGGCGTTTATGCGGACGCAACCGAGACTCCAGGATGGTATGTTGCCTCCCTGGTGCAAGGGCCAGCGACGTCTCGGAGCGGCTGCAGGACATTCTGGAGGGGAAGGGTGAACAGCCAGTTGTCGTGGTGCTTATAGGTACCAAAGATATAGGTAAAAAACGGGATGAGGTTCTACAAGCTGAATTTAGGGAGTTAGGAGTTAAACTAAAAAGTAGGACCTTAAAGGTAGTAATCTCAGAATTGCTACCAGTGCCACGGGCTTGTCAGAGTAGGAATGACAAGATAGCTAGGATGAATACGTGGCTTGAGAGATGGTGCAAGAGGGAGGTATTCAAATTCCTGGGTCTTTGGAACCAGTTCTGGGGGAGGTGGGACAAGTACATATTGGACGGTCTCCATCTTGGCAGGACTGGAACCAATGTCCTAGGGGGAGTGTTTGCTAGTGCTGTTGGGGAGGGTTTAAACTAAAGTCGCAGGGTGATGGGAACCGATGCAGGAAGTCAGTGGGAAGTAAAGTGGTGACAGAAACAAAAGGCAGTAAGGGACACTGTACAATACATGACCAGACAGATGGCAAAGACCAAGGGAAGTCTAGATTAAACTGCATTTATTTCAATTTAAGAAGTCTGTTGGGCAAGGCAGATGAACTCAGGGCATGGATGGGTACATGGGACTTGGATGTCATAGCTATTACTGAAACATGGCTAAGGAAGGGGCAGGACTGGCAGCTCAATGTTCCAGGGTACAGATGCTATAGGAAAGATAGAGCAGGAGGTAAGAGAGGAGGGGGAGTTGCGTTCTTGATTAGGGAGAACATCACGGCAGTAGTGAGAGGGGATATATCCGAGGGTTCGACTACTGAGTCGAAATGGTTCGAACTCTCCAATGAGAAGGGAGAGATCAATTTGATAGGATTGTACTACTGACACCCAAATAGTCAACGGGAAATTGAGGAGCAAATATGTAAGGAGATTACAGACAGCTGCAAGAAAAATAGGGTGGAAATAGTAGGGGACTTTAACTTTCACAACATTGACTGGGACAGCCATAGCATTAGGGGCTTGGATGGAGAGAAATTTGTTGAGTGTATTCAGGAGGAATTTCTCATTCAGTATGTGGATGGTCCGACTAGAGAGGGGGTAAAAATTGACCTCCTCTTGGGAAATAAGGAAGGGCAGGTGACAGAAGTGTTAGTGAGGGATCACTTTGGGACCAGTGATCATAATTCCATTAGTTTTAAGATAGCTATGGAGAATGATAGGTCTGGCCCAAAAGTTAAAATTCTAAATTGGGGAAAGGCCAATTTTAATGGTATTAGACAGGAACTTTCAGAAGTTGATTGGGAGAGTCTGTTGGCAGGGAAAGGGACGTCTGGTAAGTGGGAGGCTGTCAAAAGTGTGTTAACCAGGGTTCAGGGTAAGCACATTCCTTATCAAGTGAAGGGTAAGGCTGGTAGAAGAAGGGAACCTTGGATGACTCGGGAGATTGAGGCACTAGTCAAAAAGAAGAAGGAGGCATATGACATGCATTGACAGCTGGGATCAAGTGGATCCCTTGAAGCGTATAGAGATTGCCGGAGTAGAGTTAAGAGAGAAATCAGAAGGGCAAAAAGGGGACATGAGATTGCTTTGGCAGATAAGGCAAAGGAGAATCCAAAGAGCTTCCACAAGTACATAAAGGGCAAAAGAGTAAGTAGGGAGAGAGTAGGGCCTCTGATGGATCAATCAGGTCATCTATGTGCGGAACCACAAGAGATGGGTGAGATCCTGAATGAACATTTTTCATCGGTATTTACGATTGAGAAAGGCATGGATGTTAGGGAACTTGGGGAAATAAATAGTGATGTCTTGAGGAGTGTACATATTACAGAGAGGGAAGTTCTGGAAGTCTTAACGCGCATCAAGGTCGATAAATCTCCGGGAACTGATGAAATGTATCCCAGGACGTTATGGGAGGTTAGGGAGGAATTTGCAGGTCCCCTTGCAGAGATGTTTGAATCATCGACAGCTACAGGTGAGGTGCCTGAAGATTGGAGGGTAGCAAATGCTGTGCCTTTGTTTAAGAAGGGCAGCAGGGAAATCCTGTGAACTACAGACCGGTGAGCCTGACATCTGTCGTGGGTATGTTGTTAGAGTGTATTCTGAGAGACAGGATCTACAGGAATTTGGAGAGGCAGGGACTGATTAGGAACAGTCAGCTTGGTTTTGTGCGAGGAAAATCATGTCTCACGAATTTGATTGAGTGTTTTGAAGGGGTAACCAAGAAGATAGATGAGGGCTGTGCAGTGGACGTGGCCCACATGCACTTTCGCAAAGCCTTTGACAAGGTACCGCATGGTCGGTTGTTACATAAGGTTAAATCGCACGTGATCCAAGTTGAGGTAGCCAATTGGATAAAAAATTGGCTTGACGACAAAAGTCAGAGGGTGGTTGCAGAGGGTTGTTTTTCAGACTGGTGGCCTGTGACCAGCGGTGTGCCTCAGGGATCGGTGCTGGGTGCGCTGTTATTTGCTATTTATATGAATGATTTGGATGAGAATTTCGGAGGAATGGTTAGTAAGTTTGCAGATGACACCAAGATTGGTGGCATTGTGGACAGTGAAGAAGGTTATCTAGGATTGCAACGGGATCTTGATCAATTGAGACAGTGGGCCGATGAATGGCGGATGGAGTTTAATTTAGATAAATGTGAGGTGATGCATTTTGGTAGATTGAATCGGACCAGGACCTACTCCGTTAATGGTTGGGCGTTGGGGGAGAGTTATAGAACAAAGAGATCTCGGAGGACAGGTTCATAGCTCCTTGAAAGTGGAGTCACAGGTGGATAGGGTGGTGAAGAAGGCATTCAGCATGCTTGGTTTCATTGGTCAGAACATTGAATACAGGAGTTGGGATGTCTTGTTGAAGTTGTACAAGTCATTAGTAAGGTCACACTTGGAATACTGTGTACAGTTCTGGTCACCCTACTATAGAAAGGATATTATTAAACTAGAAAGAGTGCAGAAAAGAATTACTAGGATGCTACCGGGACTTGATTTTGTGACTTATAAGGAGAGGTTAGACAGACTGGGACATTTTTCCCTGGAGAGTAGGAGGTGAAGGAGTGATCTTATAGAAGTCTATAAAATAATGAGGGTAAGGTAGATAGTCAAAATCTTTTCCCAAAGCTAGGGGAGTCTTTAACGAGGGGATATAGATTTAAGGTGCGAGGGGAGAGATCCAAAAGGGTCCAGAGGGGCAATTTTTTCACTCAAAGGGTGGTTAGTGTCTGGAACGAGCTGCCAGAGGCAGTAGTAGAGGCGGGTACAATTTTGTCTTTTAAAAAGCATTTGGACAGTTACATGGGTAAGATGGGTATAAAGGGATATGGGCCAAGTGCAGGCAATTGGGACTAGCTTAGTGGTATAAACTGGGCGACATGGACATGTTGGGCCGAAGGGCCTGTTTCCATGTTGTAAAATTCTATGATTCTATGATTCTATAATGCTAGAGGAGGGTCTCCAACAGTAATATTACAACGTGACACCAACAGAAATGTTACAATTGGGTCACCACAATAAATGTTACAATATATGGTCACCAAAAGTAATGTTTGAGAAGGATGACCAGATGTAATGTTAGAGAAGGATGACCAGATGTAATGTTAGAGAAGGATGACCAGATGTAATGTTAGAGGAGGATGACCAGATGTAATGTTAGAGGAGGATGACCAGATGTAATGTTAGAGGACGGTCACCACCAGTTATGTTCGAGTCGGATCACCACGGCAGGATCTTCACCATTAATGTGAGAGTCGGATCCCACCCGGTCACTTACTGTGACGAGGCACTATTTTAGTTATCAGTGCTGAAACTGGGGTATGCCCGAGACCAGACACTCTCACTCTGAGATCTTTATGTACTTTGTTCCTGCAATCCTATTCATATCTTGACATCTGTAACACAGCTCATTCATACTGATGGATTTATGTTTCATTCCATACTGGTGTTAGTTGGGCCTCAGTGGTAACAAAATCGCTTATGAACCAATAGGTTATATAAGACGGGCGGCCGAAACACTATCGCTTGTTTTAAGCCACCGTCCAAAACGAATTTCGATTGTAATCTATCTGCTGTCTCCAGAGATTAGACGACCTCATGTTTTTGAGAGGCGTCGATGAGCTGACCTACTTCATCCACTGTGATAGTGATCTTAACTTCAAGAGCGTTGGTTGACGACTCTACTTTGGTGAAACGTTACCTTTCGACTCATGTTCTCTGCTCCAGACTGAATCCACAATAGGCGCTGGTAACTGCACCTGAGCTAACTGGCATAGCTCTCACCGTCCTTCACCTCAGGCAACCTGCATATTTAAGTGACACCTTTAACTCGCTGGTACAGTCTTATAATCTGACACAGCCTCGTACTCTCTGTCCATGATTTACTCTGTCACTCGTTAATGTACTATGTGCATCTGCCATGTAAAGATTATTAAAGAAGACGGCAAAGAGAATCAGGCAGAATATAAGAGATCCTGAACAAATCTACCGAGTTTTGTATGAATACATGCAGAGGAACATACGAAATAAGAGCAGGAGTCGGCCAAAACAGATCGTCATATTCCATATAATAGTTTTCTTTTAAAAGCAGTCGATGATAGTCAACTGGAAAGTCGGAAATGGCCTCACTTGTTGCGAGATCCGTGTCTGGTTTTCCTTTCTGACATGCCAAAAACGTGTCATTTGTGTTCTTAGTTCGACCTGAAGTAATTCTTGAAGACGTTCATCAGTAATTATTTGGTTAGTTTGATTCCAGGTGCTGTCGATAAATATCACTTTTTGTGGTGGTTCCTTTTGTCTCCATCTCTCCAGCATCCTGCCCTTCTGTTGGATTTTCAGCATCCAAACTGCGGTGGTCTTTCTGGTCATGTGTTCCACGTTTCAGTTCTGGCCCTTCCCATGAAAAACTCGCATCATTATAGGCGTGGCTCAATATTGAGTCCCAACGCCGCCTGTTATAGGCATGGCCCAATATTCAGTCAAATCGTCGCCTGTTATAGGCACGGTCCAATATTGAGTCCCATCGCTGCCTGTTACATGCATGGCCCAATATTCAGTTCCATCGCCGCCTATTAGAGGCATTGCGCAATATTCAGTCCCATCACAGTCTGTTATCGAAATGGGCCAATATTCAGTTCCATCGCCGCCTGTTATTGGCACGGTCCCATATTCAGTCCCTTCACCCCCTGTTAAAGGCACGTTCCCATATTCAGTCCCATCACCCCCTGTTTTGGGAACGGTACCAATTTCAATCACATCGCCGCCTTTTATTGGGAGGGCACAATATTCAGTCCCATCAGCCCCTGTTACAGGAACGGTCCATATTTAGTTCCATCGCCACTTGTTAAAGGCCCAGTACAATATTCGGTTCCATTGCCGCCCATTATAGACACGGCCAAATATTCGGTGCTTTTAAAATAATGAGGAATGGAGATGAAACATCCCCAGAACATGAGAAATTTCAGTGAAAAATGTCTCCTATAATCCTAATGCTAATCTTGCTTCTTTCTCTGGAGTCAGGTCCTTACATTCCGTGGCAATTTTGCAATCAAGATTCTCAGCCAAGTCGCAGAATCCCAGAATGCACCAGTTCAGTTTGAGTCTCTCTCACGGGTGCAATACAACTCCTGGAATGCAGCAATGTCTCAGTACAATTCACGACGTTTGACTATCAATTTAGTAATGCAGCAGTCTCTCCACATTACACTCATCCCTGGTAACATTCAAGTTCATCTTTTCTGGACAGCCTCGAAGAACTTGACATTTTTCCCAAACTGCGGTGCCCAGAATTGGACACAGTACTCCAGCTGATGCCGAACCAATCGTTTATAAAGATTTTGCATTGCTTCCTTGCTTTTGTACTTGATGCCCCCATTAATAAAGCAAGCTTTGAAATTGTACTCTGCATACCCGAATCCAGCTCATGAATATATATCAAAAAGAGCAGTGGTCCCAATACCGTCCACTTGGGAACACAACTGTTTACTTCCCACCAGTCTGAAAACCAACCGTTCACCAATACGCTCCTCTTTTTGTCCCTGAGCTGATTTTATATCCACGCTGCGACTGTCCCTTTAATCCCCTGGGCTTTAATTTTGCTAAGAAGTCTATTATGTGGTACTTTATCAAATGTCCAGAAACACAACATCAACCGCGCTACCCTCATTAACCCTTTCCATTACTTCATCAAAGAACTCAATCAGGTTAGTCAAACACGATTTTCCTTCAACATATCCGTGCTGAATTTCATTTATTATCCAATATCTTTCCGAATGCCAATTAATTTTGTCCCTGATTATTGTCTCAAAAAGTTACACCAACACCAACGTTCGGCCGATTGTCCTGTAATTGCCGGGTTCATCACTCAGACCTATTTTGAACAGGGAAGTGACATTTGCAACCTTCCAGTCCTCTGGCACAAGTCGCATATCTCAGGAGAATTGGAGGATTGTGGCCGGAGCCTCTGCAATTTCGACCCTTACTTCCCTCAGTAACCCAGGATGCATCCCATCTGGATCGGGTGACTTTCATACTTTGAGAACTCCCACTCTTTTAAGAACCTTCTATTTATCTATTTTTATGCGACCCAATATCGCTCCCAGCTCCTTCATTAATGCTACAATGGCAGCATCCTCTTCCTTATTTAAGGCCAATGTGAAATATTCATTTCGTGCCACAGCCAGTCCCACTGCCTTCACAAGAAGATCTCCTTTCTGTCCCCAATCGGTCACGCCCTTCTTTTGACTACTCCTTTAGTATTCACATGTTTATAAATGAATTTTGGGTTCCATTTTATGTTTGCCACCAATCTATTCTCATGCTCTCTCTTTGCCCCTCTTGCACCCTTTAAAACATCTCCTCTGAACTTTCTGTATTTCTACTGTATTATGCATCTTAAGTTTGTCATACGACTCCTTTTTCTGTTTCATTGTAATCTCTATATCTTTCGTCATCCAGGGAGCTCCAACTTTGGATGTCCTGTCTTTCCCCCTCGTGGGAATGTGTCTACTCTGTACCCGAGCCATCTCCTCCTTCAAAGCCTCCCATTGTTCAGTTTTGGTTTGCTGACGATTTTTGATTCCAGTCCACCAGGAAAATACACTTAGTATTCGTAAAATAACTTCCCTCTCCTTCCCAGATAACAGTCCGGAGCAATTATTATAAATACTTGAAATCATCTCACTTATTAGAATATCTGTGGTGCAGCCATGTTTAACTATTATAACTCCTTGAAATCATCTCTCTTACTAGAATATCTGTGGTGCAGCCATGTGCAATTATTATAACTTCCTGAAATCATCACTCTTATTAGAATATCTGTGTTGGAGCCATGTTCAATTATTATAACTCCCTGAAATCATCTCTCTTACTGGAATATCTGTGGTGCAGCCATGTGCAATTATTATAATTCACTGAAATCATCTCTCTTACTCGAATATCTGTGGTGTAACAATGTGCAATTATTATAACTCCCTAAAATCATCACTCTTACTCGAATCATGTGCAATTATTACAACTCCCTGAAATCATCTCTCTTAGTAGAATATCTGTGGTGTAGCCATGTGCAATTATAATAACTCCCTGAAATCGTCACTCTTAGTAGAATGTCTGTGGTGATGCCATGTGCAATTATTATAACTCCCTGAAATCATTTCTCTTAGTAGAATATCTGTGGTGATGCCATGTGCAATTATTATAACTCCCTAAAATCATCGCTCTTACCAGAATATCTGTGGTCTAACTCTATACTTGTGTTACCAAAAGACTGTGGTTGATTCTGAGATTCTGGTATTGGAACGGCTCCATGACTCGGATTTACCCAATCGGTTTCACTCAATACATTCAGCATACTTCTGGAGACATGTTGCTGGAGCTGAAATGGTCCGTGGATTTGCCTGTGCAACCGTTGCTACTTAACCTTGTTATGTTAGTCGGCACGTGGTTATTTGCTATTCACTTGCTGCATAACTCTGGTGACATGTGTTCATGTCTATTAAACGTCCGGGTGCCCAAATCTTACGGTAAATTGAGATTTGTAACCGTTAAACTGTATTTAGTGCATGCCTTTGAATTGGCTTCTTCCTTGATCGTTTGGCAAGAAAGAATTTTAGGATAACCTAATCGAGGGTAAGTGAATTAAATTCGTTTTGATCCGAACTGGGTTAAATGTAAAACAGTTCAGAACCGAATCAGGCAACATTCACCCCTCCTGATAACTGGAAGGGAAAAGCCCAGACAATTCCTCAGTTAGCGGTTAAAGGAGAAAACCAAGGACTCGCCGATTCCTCGGTGTATATCTGTCAGGATATGAAATCCAGCTTTCCTCGAACAGGACCTCCACGACTTTGGAAAATACATGAATTCACAGCACAGGAGATTCTGTGCGTCTGTTTCTGTGTCCGGGCCGCTTCAACACAACACAATGAGAAGTCCTCTGTTTGCACTTCAATGGAGTGCATCTAACTGGATGGCCAGCTTTTGATATGTTAAAATAGGGACAGGCACCACAGACTAATCAAATAGAATAACTGCGAGGATAAATCATAGAATCATCGAAGTTTGCGGCACAGAAGGCCCACCGTGTCTGTGATGGCCGAAAAAGAGATATCATGCCTAATCCCACTTGACAGCACTTGTTCCCTAGTCTTGTAAGTTAAGGCATGTCAAGTGCATATCTAAGTGCTTTTTAAGTGCGATGCGGGTTTCTGCCTCTACCACCCTTTCAGGCAGCGAGTTTCAGGCCCCAATCACACTTTGGTTGATAAAAAATCTCCTCAGCTTCCCTCTAATCCTTCTCCCAATAACGTTCGATCTATACCCTCTGTTTATTGACCTATCTGATAAGGGAAATAGGTCCTTCCTATTCACTTTATCTAGCCCCGTCATAACTTTATGCACCTCAATTATATCTTCCCACAGCCTCAGTTGTTCCTAAGAAAACAATCCCAGCCTATCCAAACATTTCTCATATCTAAAATTCTCCAGTCCTCGCATCATCATCGTAAACCTCCTCTGTATCCTCTCGAGTACAATCACATCTTTCTGTAATAAATATACAATTGAACAAAATAATATGAAATAATAAAGTTCTTATTTTTGTCCCCTAAACTGTAGTATATGCAGTAACAGTAGTTTTCCATTTAAATGTTTATTTTGTTGCTCTTCTTGGGAGAGTGAATGGACAGGAAACTTCAATGGATTGGGAGAGTGAATGAACAGATATCATTAATGAATTGGAAAGTGAATGGACGGATACCATCAATAGAATGGATTCGGAAAATGAATGGACGAGAACCATTAATGGATTGGGAAAGTGAATGGACGGATACATTTGTGCAAGTTTATTGGACATGGTTATCCAAGGAGCACGGTCACCCATTTTGTAAGTACATGATACCACGAGCAGCGGAGGAGCAAGTCACTTCTCGTGCAAGTGTAGGGGCACCAATAGTACTGGAGGGGCACTGTCGGTTCTACTTTAATGTACCAGGACCAAAGGTATAAAATGAGAACTGTCACCTCTAATGTAACTAGGATAGATCTACTACCGGAGGAGAACGGTCACCTCTTGTGTTATTCAATGCCTACAGCTAGCACCAGAGCAGCGCGGTTACCTCTGGTGTAACTACAGGGTAGCATTAGTACCAGAGGAGCACGGTTATCTCTGGTGTAAGTGTAAGGTACAAATTGTATCGGAGGAGGTGGGATATCTCTAGTTTAATGTGGCGGTATAACTGGTGCTGGCGAAGGAATCTCACCTCAAGTGTAAGTATGTGTATCACTACTATCAGGAGAACATGGTCACAACTAGTGCAAGTGTAGGGGTACCTCTAATACTGGAGGAGCACGATCAATACATGTGTAAGAATAGGGCTACCAAAATATCGGAGCAGCAAAGTGACCACTCTTTGTATGTTTCGAGTTAACAGTACTAGCGGATGACCAGAATCACCATTTGTGTAAGTGCAGCGTGTACTACGAATACCAGAGGAACACGGTCACCCCTAGTGTAAGTGCGGTGCACCACAAGTACCGGAGCAGAATTGTTAGACCGATTGCAAAATCAGAGGGATTACAAGCAGAGAAGGATCACGGTCACGCTTCGTGTACGTGCAGGGCTACCCCATGTACCGAAGAAGCACTGTCGTGTCCAGTTTACGTGCAGCGATGCCACGAGTACTGGAGGAGCGTGATGACCTCTAGTGTTAGTTTAGGGTACCAATAATACCGAAAAGACGGTCCCCTCTGGTGCAAGTTTAGGGTACCACTAGTACCGGAAGAGAAACGTCATCTCCAGTGAAAGTGTAGGTTTACCACTAGTACCAGAAGAGCAGTGAACTATAGTGTAACTGTAGGGTTCCACTACGACCGGAGGAGCACAGTCACCTCTAGTATAATTCTACTTGTACCATTAGTCCCAGAGGAGGATGGACACCTCTGGTGTTAGTGTAGTGTACCAATTGTACCGGATGAGCAATGTCACCTCAAGTCAATGTGTAGCGTTTCCATACAGAAAGTAGACCGTCACACCTGGTTTAAGTGTAAGGTTCAACTTGTACCGAAGGAGGAATGTAACCTCTAATGTAAGTGTCGGGGTACCACCAGCAGCGGAGGAACAAGGTCTCCACTAGTGTAATAGTGGAGGAGAACGGTCACCTCTAGTTTGAGTGTAGAGGTACCACTAGCACTGGAGGAGCACGATTACCACGAGTGTAACTGTAGGGGCACTGCGAGCAGAGAAGAAGCAAGGTCACCCCGAGTGTAATTGTAGGGAACATTAATACAGAAGGAGAACGGACACCTCTAGTTTAATTGTAGTGACACCACTCGCAGAGAGCACGGTCAGAGTAGGTTCACCACCAGTAATGTTAGCATGGGGTCACCACCAGTAATGTTAGAGTAGGGTCACCACTAATAATGTTAGTTTATCAACAACACCAAAAGTCTTATAGTTCCGTCACCAATATTAATTTTAATATCAGAATATCTCCAGTGATGTTAGATCAGGGTTGCCACCAATAATCTTAGAATAGTGTCAACATCAGTAATGTTAGAGTAGGGTCACCATCAGTAATGTGAGAGTATTGTCTCCACCAATTATGTTAGAGTTGGTTCACCACCTGGAAAGTTTGAGGAGCGTCTCAACCAGAAATGTTAAAGTAGTTTCACAATCAGTAATGTTAAAGTAGGGTCTCCACCAGTAATGTTAAAATGGGGTCACCATCAGTAATGTTAGATTAGGGTCTCCACCAGTAATGTTAGAGTATTGTCACCAATAGTAAGGTTAGTGTACGGTCACCTAATGTTCGAGCCGAGTCATCACCAGTGATCATCACATTATAAAACACATTTTAATTGGCGTGTGAAGATTTTACTGAATTCTTGAGGCATCAACAACCTAGTGCAGTTTCCACGAGGGATGTTCCCTTCACGGTTCACATTCCCTCAGGGATTACGTTCCGTTCATTGAGGTTAATGGACTGAGTTTCATGGACTGAGGTGTACAATTTCCCCATTGACGTCCCGGGCACCCTGAAGAGGAAAATCTAGCCTTGTTTGTTAAGTGAATGTAACTAACGCCAATTATTGTGTAACCTGATTTTCTCACCGGGGCACCGATTGTCCTACAAAGTGGGAGTATTTACGGATCGTAGATACACACCAACCGCAACCGCAAAGCCGGAAAGAATTCACACATGCTTCTAAAAATGGAAAGGCCAACAATTCATCAAATGAAAGAGATTTACTACCCGTTACTCGCATCCTTTGGTTTTCCCGGTAAGTCAATATAACCTATTGTTTCATAACTCTTCACTATTTCACTGTTAATGATTAAGTAACACAGTCCGAGAATGTCCTCAATTCAGAGTCACTTATCCACCAGGATAAATTGGTGAATATCAGCGGGAACCCGCGCCGCCAATGAGGCCCTGCTCTGATCGGTGGAAAGTGAGCACGGGGCGATCAACTTTCTTCCCGAAACGAGGGAGGACGAGGCTGATTCCCCGCCCCCACTAACAGTGCATAGATCATTCAAAAATGTGTTGCCCAGTGCCCCTCATAATCATTTTATTTGTATCGTTGTTCCTGTATAGTTTAAGTTGTCAATTCCTCGGCCTGCAGCCAACTCCACCTAACAGGAGTCGATGAAAGATAATTTGAGAACTAATTGCCGCTCAGAGAACTGCTCCCCTCCCCTCGGCTGCAAAGATCCTTCGCGGTTCCACCAGCTCCCGCTTTGTTATCGAGCAGCTCCCTCGGGGCGATTATAAATAGAAAAAGCCCAGAGTTTCGAACTAAAGTGAAGCGTTTGTCTCGGCTGAATGTTTTATTTGAATTCATATCTTTCCAGTAATTGCTGTGAAATTATATTTAAAACTGCTGACACCTGATGCAGCTCCCGAGACCCCGCTCGACAAAGAAACTGAAGGAACTAAATGTAAATTTCGATCTATTCTCCCATGGGGCCTCAGCAATAAAATATAAATTTGGGTCGGTACATCACATGGGTATAAGCCGCATGGCGGGATGGTTTTAGCGCTCAACACTGTATTGAAATGTGTGTTTGGACGTATGTAAGGAAATCCGTTTACTTACAGAATGCAGAAAATTAACAACTTACAGAACCATCCAATGTTTCCCATTAAGGCGCTTTTCTTTCCACCTGTACCGTCCCTGCGAGGTGCTCCAGTTTAGCCTGGACCGCACAGTTATGGTGTGAGTGGAACCTCAATCTAGTGTTAGTGGTCATAGCGATGGAAATGAAATTCGGGACAGATGTATGACGGACGGATGATCCGATGTCGCCTGTTTTACACTATCGCCCAAAGTCCAAATCCCCCCGTTGACTCTTCAGTGCCTGGGAGTCGGTAGTAGTGGGATACTCTCCGTTACCATTCCCCACACTGATTCCGAGTGACCCTCCCCCCGCTGCCTTGACAACGTCTGACTGAACTTAGCAAGAAGGACGGCGGGTTGTCTGTCCCTCGATGTTGAGTGTTTAGTGTTTTCTCTATTTTAAATAAAGTGTCGTCATCGCTCGCCTATACAAAAAAATGATCCCGCGTGCATTACCCTGAGTCGGAAATCATCGGAACATTTCCCCCCAATATGCTGTGAGATTTATCTGAGTATCCCCGTTACTTACCTCTTGTCCTTCTTTCTTACAGCGAACCTAGTGACAATCGTGATTCTCTCCAGAGGAAATTTCGGCCTTTCCAAATGTATCTCTATCTATATGGTGGCCATGGGAACAGCAGATCTACTGGTCATCATCTTCAATGTAATAGAGCATCAAATTTTGACGAAAATATTTCCACTTCCATTGCTGTCCTTCACTGTCATTCGTAAGTTCATGATCTACATTAATTGTACCAACCTGGATCTGTCGGTGTGGTTCACAGTGTCGTTCACATTTGACCGATATGTTGTCAGAAGTTTAAAACAAAATATTGCACAATGAGAACTGCGGCTGCGGTTATAACAACGCTCTCTGTCCTGATCTGTTTAGAAAACATCCCCTATTGGTTTGCATTTGAACATAGACAAATAATTAACAATGTTCAGTGGGGTTTCCGCCCCAGATTGGCCTTTTTTACATCGCCTGCAGGTGTTGTGTACTCATGGTTAGAAAGTATTTTAATTCCATGGATTCCTTTTGCTTTAATGTTTCTGTTTAATTGTTTGACAGTCAGACGTATTTTATTGGCCAACAGAGCCCGCAGGGGCCTCCGGGGTCACAGCAGTGAGAATAAGAGCGATCCAGAGGTGGCGAACCGAAGGAAATCTATTATTTTACTGTTCACTGCATCTGGTAGTTTTATACTGTTGTGGCTGACAGCTGCCGTGAACTCTTTAGCTATCGGTCTGGCCGAGCAGTTCCGACCCGATTATACAGCGCCTGCTTATATCGCCTCTGAAACCGGATACATGCTCATGTATTTGAGTTCCTGTACAAACGCGTGTATTTATGCAGCTACCCAAACGAAATTCAGGGAAGAGCTGAAGAAAGTGGCGAAATCTCCTTGGACATTTATTCTGATTTTGGTTAAAGCAATGAAAAGTCACAGCAAAGTTTCCTGTCCTAACTGGAGCTCAATTGCAGTCCGTGTTCCATTTTAGAATGGCCGTCTTACTTTGTTGCGAAAATGAACGGGGATCAGAAAATATTTCTTCTCCTTTATGCCCTGAGTTTGATGAATGCTGCTATCCTCGGGTGAACAGAATTGTTTCCTGATAAAAAAGCGCATTTCCTGCACAAGATCAAAGAGAACAGTCATGACTGAGCTTCAACAGTTGGGTCGAGCATGTGGGCGGAAGTGTTCACGGTCTTACGCTCTTGGTACTGGAATAGGACGCGCCAGTTTAATTAACAGTTAAAGTTTTCTTTTGTGTGGAAACAATGACGGATGTTACAATCATGGTTATTTGTGATTATTCTGAATGTTGCAGGCCTTAGTCTCCCCATCAGACACCGCTCCCCATTGTCTCCTGGCGCAATAGAACGGGACCCCTGTCTCCTGATCAGTGACTAATGATGGAGACAGTAGGAAATTGACTGATAAATGTGACGTTAGGCATCTCTGTTAACAGATATTTATTAAAGTATCAATTGATCATCAAAATGTTGGAACGTTATAAGAGACCATTTGGCCCAACCAGTCGTAGTCGGCGTTTTTCCTCCACTCGAGAAAATAGTTCCAATCACTTTATCCGCGCAATCACAAAATCACTTCGACCTATTTTTAGTCACACATCTGTACAATTTCATCTTGAATATGAACATGTTTTCTGCCTCCGTAATTTCCGCATTTTCGCATCTCTCCATGTAAAGATGTTTCTCCCACCCTCAGTCCTAAATCTCTTATATTTATTTTAGAATCTATTGCCGTTAATTCTTGATCCCTCAACTAATGGAAGCTTTCTGCTTCCATCTATCCGGTCCCGTCCATTCTTATCTCAAATCACCTGGACATTATTCGCCATAAGATATCAATCTGGTATCAATACACAATCCAGTGAAAGTCAGGAATGTGGAGTTAAGATGGTTAATTGATAACTTTCTCATGGAGATGGTGGTATCCTTGCTTATACTGAACTATGACAAGAATGGATTTGATCGCTTGGCCACCAACCGAAAAATCGGGACCGTGCAGGGAGAGATCCTAATCAAACACCTCCAGACCCCTGATCTGTTGAGAGAGAGCCAGAAAGGGCAGCAATGGATTCTATCGGATGTCTCATGCTGCCTCATCTTGGGATATCGCGTGTTTACTGAAGTGACGTGTTGCTCTTGAAGCAACCAGCACGCGATATAGATCGATGAATGGAAGGGAAGCTGAATAAACACATGAGGGAGAAAAGAATAGAAGGTTATGCTGATAAGGTTCGATGAAGAGGGCTGGAAGGAGGGTCGTGTGAGGCATAAAGACCGATATGTGCCAGTTGAGTTGAATGATCTGTTTCTGCGCTTTATATTCTATATAATTCTATATAATTCTGTGATGAAGCTGAACTGAAGAACGGGTCCAAGTCATGGTCATTCACGCTGACACTACCACTACATGAAATGGTTAATGTGGAACTGGACATTATGTGACACCAATGGGTAGAGATCTGTGCAATAGAATAGATCGATACGGATACATAATGCTGGTGAGATATTAAATACGGTAACGCCAACAAATTGGGGCACTGAAAGGAGATGTTAATTCACACTGTCCTGAAGTTTGCCAATGTGATACTGTATTGGTTTCTCCTTGTATTATATTAATGTTAACCTTTCGCCTTTGCCTATTATGCAGGGAAGTGTATGTCAATTTAAAGTCTCACTGGGCTGTTGGTCCAGGGCTGACCCTGATGAAATGGTCAGTTTCAGGATGAAATAGTAAGAAACTTCATTAAAGAGGGATCATTACATACTGATTCATAAATTTCAGAGAACTTTAATCATTTGATAACAGTGTGAGAAAGCAGTTAATTCTTCAACGAAAACATCTCGGCATACATAACCAATTAAATTGGTGCGAGTGATACAGAAACAAGAATGGACTTATTAATAGAGGTAGAATTGCATGTGTATGGATCATGGTAGAAACTATCGATGATATAACGAAGTAAGGGAATTATACTTGTTAGCCCAAAAGAAAAAGAGCTCGGTATGTGAAGAAAAATATCGTTATTGATAAAGGATAAGTCAATTCCATTCGCCGTTTGTGGACTTGTATTTTAACTTCCATATAATTATGTGATCCATAATTGTGTGTATTTCCAGGTACAGGGAGTGAGAAAATGTACATATACTGTCTGTTTGTAATAAGTATTCGGATTGTTGAAGTTCTAAGATCCTGAGCTCAGAACTGTAAAACGGTTGAATCCCCAACTTACCATCATCAGGTGTGGTTGTAAGTGCAACATTTTAAGTGTATATTTAAGTACTATTGCATGCGTTGTGTGCTTAATAAACTTATGACACCTCACTTCTATGTTCAAGAACCTTATTGTAATCCTTTCGCTAACATTACCCTTAGTATTATAATTGTGAATGGCCTTTATTTATTAATTATGATTCAGTTCCCCCTTTACCCGTCAATCTTTAACGTTCCAGTTGATCCTGGGATTCTCCAAAATCCAAACTCCACATGTTTGCAGATCCCCGTGGATCATAGTCTTTGCCTATCCGGCTGGATTCGAACTTCTGGGGAAATGGGTTATGGACAATTTCGTGTGATAGGCACATTTCCATTTAACCGGAAACAGACCACCAACAGCATTTAATGCAAGAGTCCAGCAACAGGCAGAGGTTTTAAATCCATCAGTCAGCGACGAATCTGCACCCAGCAACAATCTTGAGAAGCCGATGTGCATTCGACCACATCATCCAAAATCAACAGGTAAAATAGAAGCAAAGTCATGTTCAAGTAAACCATTGCATTACCGTGTCAAATTCAATCACATAAGGTGGTGATTCCCCGCCCCCTCTTTCTAATCAAACACTTGTTCTTTTCCCTTGACTTCCTCTATTTCTAATTGAACAGTTACTGTATTTCCCGGACATTACTGTCTCCTCTATTTCTAATTGAACAGTTAAAGTCTTCCCGTGTCGCCTGCTTCCAAATAAATGGTTGTTGTGTCCCGCTGCTCCCTATTATTAATTAAAGATTTGCTGTATTATCTTAATTTTCCCTGTTCCCAATCCTTAATTGAACAGATACTGTGTTCCCCTATATTCCACTTTATCATATTTCTAATTGAGCATTTATTGTGTTCCCCCTACATTCCACTTGATTCTATTTCTAATTGTGTAGTCACTGTTTTCCCCCATATTCCTCTTGACTCTATTTCTCATGAAACAGTTGCAATCGTTACTTATATTCCTCTGACATCTATTCCCAATTAAATCATTGCTGTGTTCCCCTGAATTCCCTTGATGTGCATTTCTAGTTAATCAGTTGCTGCGTTCCCCGAAAGTCCCCATTCTATATTTTTAACAAAACCGTGACTCTCCCCCCCTGAATTCCATTTATTTTATTTCCAATTAAGCAGCTCGTGTTCCCTTAACTTGCTCTGCCTCTATTTCTAATTAAGCAATTACTGTTCTCCTCTCAATTCCCCTAACTTCTAATTTTAATTATATAGATTGGGAAATGAGCCTGTTCCATCGATATCTGAATTGACCTTCCCCACACGGAGTCGTGGTTCTGATTGGTAGTCGGTACTTATCTCGCATCTCCTTATATGTATCTCTGCTATTCGCCTCAACTACTCCATGCGGTAGCAAATTCCACATTCTAACTTCTAAAGAAGTTCCTCCTCAATTCCCTATTGAATTTATTAGAAACAATCTTATGTTTATGGCCGCTAGTTTTGAATGCCCCCACAATTAGGAACATTTTCTCTATGTCGACCCGCTCAAATCCCTTCATAATTCTAAAGACCTCAATTAGCTCCCCCCTCAAACTTCTCTTTCCGAGAGAAAAGAGACCCAGCCTCTTCAGTCTTTCCTGCTAGTTATAACCTCTCAGTCCTGATTATATCCTCGTGAATATTTTTTGCACCATATTCAGTGTCTCTATATCCTTTTTGCAATATGGAGACCAGAATTGTGTACAGTACACTAAGTGTGGTCTAACTAAGATTCTATACAAGTTTAATATAACTTCTCTGTAGGAACAGGTGGTCTCCTCAGTCAGCCTACCAAAACACAACACCGCACGCTTATTTATGTTGAAATTCATTGGCCAATTACATTTACATTCTGCAAGTTTTTTAACGTCTTCTTGTATTTTGTCGCAGTCTTCGTCAATATTAACTACCCCCCATCTATCTCCCAACGCGGTGTCAGCCGCGAATTTTGATACTGTACTACCGATTATCATGTCTAAATAATTTGTGTAAATGTTGAACAACTATGTTCCCAGCATGGACCCTTGTGTAACACCACATTCAGCATTCGACCAGTTTGAGTGACTATCTTTAATCCTCACACTCTGTTTTCGGTTTTGGAGCCAGTTTGCAATCCATTTTGCTAATTGTCCCCTGACTCCACATGTTCTGACTTTAGTCACGAGTCTTCTATGTGGTAACTTATCAAAGTCCGTTTGAAAGTTCACTGCATTAGAAAAGGCATTGGATTGGGAAGGTCAATGGACTGGGATATATCAATGGATTTGGAAAGTCATTGGACTGGGATATATCAATGGTTCCGTAAACACTGTGGACTGCGATATATCAATGGATTGGGAAACACAGTGGACTGGGATATATCAATGAATTGGGATTTTATTTTATAATGGGATATATGAATGGATTGGGAAACAAAGTAGACTGGGATATATCAATGGATTGGGAAACACAGTGGACTCGCATGTATCAATTGATTGGGATTTTTTTTGCAATGGGATATATAAATGGATTGGGAAAGTCAGGGATTGCAAACATCAATGGTTCCAGAAACAGCAACGAATTGGGAAAGTCAATTGATGGAGATATACAATAGGATGATGGCGAATTTTCGATAGTTCGATAAACCGATCGCTGCTTTTATATCTGCCTCTGCCTCTGTCTCAGTCTCGTTGTCTGTTTTAATGTCCGGGTTCCTTTGTCCCTTTTTTATGTTGCTCTGATGCAAGAGGTGATTCTATATGTTGGGGGCCAAGAGACACGGGGGTCCCGAGTGAGCTTTACACACTCTCTCCCTTTCTTTCTAATACAGGTTGAGGATCACAGGGTGAGAGAAGGAAACAGATCGGAACAGATTTGTGCCAAAGAAGGAAACAGTTGCCTCTGTCCTGATTCAAAACCACAAAATGAAGGAATTGTAATCCTTGGGAAATCGCCACTGGTAGAATTGATAAATATTCTAAGTTTTCACGGGGAGTTTCACATTCCAGCTGAGACGGCGAGAAACAAGGACACGGGGCCGCTAAGATGCTTCGTGATAGACAGCGCTGAGTAAACATCTGTTGGAGCGAGATTCCATAGGGAAATACTGCCTGCACGTAATGAAGCCCTTTTGTACATCCTTTTTGTTGCCTTCTATTAGTGAATTACAAGGCTATAACTCAATCAAGAGGTTCAAATGAACTAGAGTTCAAGCAATTAGAAAAGTTATTTGAATCCTGAGATTGAATTTCAGTCTTTTAATACACAGTCCTATCTTATTTTAAAAGGTGTTAAGTTCTAACAGTTAACCAACAGGTGTTTCTGATCCATGTTGGAATGTCCATTGTGTTATGAAGAAACATAAATCCCAAAATTGTACTTTACTCACAATTAGTGCAATACCATTGATCTCCTACTTGCTGTGCATTGTGAGACTGTGCACTATAGTTGCACAATAAACCTCTCAAACTAAACGGTTAAGATTTCTCTGAAACCTTTAGTTTATATACAAAACAAATCTGCAATTAGCTGGTTTGTCAGCAATCTAAGACTGCAGTGACACTGCACCGAAGGCACAGAATTTGAATTGAAGCCGTGAAGACTCCTGTTGTGCTTTTGGCTGCGCTGTGCTCCAAATTGCATTCTACCTGCTAGGAGAGAGTTTGCATTTGAACGTTTTGAGATTGCGAGCAAGAACCTTCAGTTTCTCATAACATTGAATTTCAGTAAGTTCATTCACAACAACAACTTGCATTTATATAGCACCTTTAACATAGTTAAACACCCCAAGGCACTTCACAGGAGCATTATCAATTTACTCATAGCAACGTCCGAAAAACAACAAAAATGCAGCTCTGACAGTCCAGCACTGGAAGTGTCAGCCTGGACTGTGTGTTCAGTGTCTGACACTGGCCCCAGAATCGTGTTGAATTTGATGATGAGGGGTCCCGTTCCGGACATCGGGGGGTTTGCGTGGTTACAGGCTTAAAAATCCAATGAGCGTTTATCCACGAGGGATTGAATCCCACTCCTAATACAAATTTAGTTCTGTTAAACCATCTTTTTTGTCGATCAGTTCCATTAATCGGACATTTAGAGTAAGTGGCAGGGAATGCAGCATATTTATCACCAAATGGTCCATATTTATCACCAAATGGTCCATATTTATCACCAAATGCTCCATATGTATCACTAAATGCTCCATGTTTATCACCAAATGCTCCATATTTATCACCAAATCCTCCATATTTATCACCAAATGTTCCAGTTTTATGACCAAATGTTCCTGATTTATCACCAAATGTTCCAGATTTATCACTAAAAGCTCCACGTTTATCACCAACTGAGGCTCGAACCCCACCGCAGTTCTTTATAAATTGCAAGCTTGGAAATACAAAGCAGAGCATGCGCAGGGAAGCTCTCCTCCATATCGTTTATTAAACCGGGGACACCTTCAACAACTGACATTTATATCGAGCCATTAACGTAGTAAAACGTCCAAAGGGGCTTCACAGGAGCGGAATCACCTGAAATTGACACCAAACAAAAAACGAGATATTACGACAGATGAGTAAAAGCTGGGTGAAAGAGGAAGATCGGCAAGGTGGAGAGGTTTAGAGATGGAATTCCAGATCTTAGGGCGCAAATCGTGGGGTGATTGGAATGAAACGGGTGATGTACAAGGGCTGGAGGAACGCAGGGTTCTGGAAGGTTACAGAGATCGGGAGGGGCGAGATATGCACACTGAAATAGAGCTTTACACAGTGACCGAGAGATATGGTCACAAGCGGAGAGTGGAAAGGCTGAGTCACCCCGTGTTCTGTTGCCCAAGATGCCCCGACTCTCCGCACACCATTCCGGCACCGCACTCTTTCAAAATTCACCGTCAGACCGAAGGCTTCCCTCTTCTCCTCTTTGTGGATTGAGTCTAAGTAGAACTGGGTTTGGGAAACCAAGCCTGTGTATTGTTCAAGAGAAGACCCGTTGGCTGCAGGAATGGAACCTGCGCGGGGATACCCCAATAATTATCTAATCCCGCACCGCCTTAAACACTCGTCCTCGACTCCTCGCTGTTTCAGCTGTTTCGTTTCATACAATGAGAAATTGGTTTTGACCCTGTTCGATTCTGGGCCGAGACCTTATGTCTCCTGGGGAGGAGATTTTCGGAACTGAACCTGCCCGCATCGGACACACGAGGTGTGTCAGAGCAAAGTGACCCAGCACTTTATCAACCGGAACTGGTGGAAAAACATTTATTAGTTGGAAGTCGTTATTTGTATAATTCGTTTTGTTTTTACCCCTAAAATATCTTGGGTTTTTGCCCCCCCACTCCCCGCATAGACTAAATATACATTGGGGTTTAACAGGATAATCCGTATCCAGACAACTTTAAACAGGCTCGAGAACGAGGAAACTCTGAAAGGTCTGAATACTGTTGTTTATTTATATTGCCCACTCCATACAGTGACCTGTGAGATTACCGGTACAGACACTTACTGACGGGAGGACCCATCAGGATGGATTGTTACGGCGCAGTTCTAATCTGCTACACTGGTCAAAGCTAGAAGTTTAACTTCCCTGAGTTTTTTGACTATTGTACCTATTCTGGTTTTAGTAACGTCTTGCTAACGTGATGATAACATGTTAACACGATCTGGTTATTATTAGTTAGTATGTAACTGGTTAACCCATGAAGTCATCGTGTAAATTATGTAACTTTGTTTCATGAGTGTGCACAACACTATCATTGTTCTGCTCACGGTTTGCACCTGAATATCTCATTGTTTTCTGATACATCCTCTATTAATCCTTTGTGTTGAGTCAGTCTCTTGACTGTCTCGACAGGAGCCGAGAAGATGTCTGTCTTTACAGACCATAATCCTGGGAAAAATATTTGTCACTTGGAAGAATAAAGGTTAATAAATGACAGCCAGCATGGATTTGTTAAAGACAAATCGTATCTGACAAACGTGATCGTGTTCTTCAATGAAATAACGGAGAGGATCGATGAAGGTAGTGCAGTTGATGTGTGCATGGACTTTCAAAAAACGTTCAGTAAAATACCACATAATAGACGTGTTAACAATATTAAAGGGGCAGGGGCAGCGTGGACATAACATTGGCAAAGAGACAGAAAGCAGAGAGTAGTGGGGACCGGTTGTTTATCAGACTGGAGTGAACAATACAGCGCTGTGCCCATGGGTCGGTATTAGAACCACTGCTCTTTTTGATATATATTAATGTCCGGGACTTCGGTATAAGAGGCATAATTATGGGATGTAACATGTCCATGACCCTCATTGAAACGAATTGCCTTTCCAGATTCTATGTCTACATAACTCCCGAACTACTAACTCTTTAATAATCCCTTGAAAAAGTAGCACTCTAGCCCATTGGGGTAATCTCTCAAAATTGCCGAAATAATTTTTCAGTCTTTACGTATAGAAGCTTTTTTATTCCTCTTATTCTGAATAAAAACCTACAATTACATTTTTCAATCAATGTTTATATCTGAGCTTTCGAATGGAGATCTGTGTGATTCTTTTCATCTCACTAATAACATGTAACAATACGTACATGATTAAGTTTTGCACACAAGAGTTGGAATAACATGATTAATTTGATGCGGGGTATTATAGAGTACGCAGGTCCCAGCTTGTATCTCCAGTGTGTCTGGAGATAACCTATCTTGTCGTGGCACCAGTCGAGACGCATTTGCCTCCTCAGAGCAGTCCATTAGTGAGGAGGGATGAGGCTAATTTCCGGTATCTGATCTGTATCCAGTGTCCGCTCCAAGACAACTGGCGAGCGGCGGTAGGGCTGGGTCAGGACTGAAGAGGGCACCGCTGTGAGCCTTCTCTTTGTGAATATCAAAGTGATAACAAAAATCTCGTCCGAAACATTGGGCCAGAATTCGTGCAGAGTGGCGTGGCAATGCACATCGCAGCTCCTGCGAATTAAATTAAAGAAAATACTTACTCCGGGTTCTGTGGTGTCGAATTGCTTGATTATGAACTTTAAAAAATTTGTGCGCCATCAACCCAGCCTCTGAGCAGCGTGAGTTGACGCACATGGAACAGTCGGTGAGAATAGAAGACACGCCCACAAAATCTGTCAGGACGAGAAGTCACACCCACAGCTTCAGGCTGCATTGCTCAAACAAGCACCAATCATGTTAAAGTTAGTGTTCTGAATTTCATAACAAATAAAAGTTTTATTTTATTTTTGTAAAAAGCCGAAGAAATATTTGAATTAATTTAAGGAGACAGAAGGAAAAATTAAAAACAACTTTTTAACAATGTTTTGATTTTTTTTAACGACCAAAAACTTTTAAAATAAGGAGTAATATGAGACTTCACGATATTAATATTAAATATTTAGTTGTTTGGCAGTCATTAATACTAACCGCGCTTTAAAACTTAGTTTAGGCCTGATAAAAACATAAGAAATAGGAGCAGGAGTCGGCCATACGGCCCCTCGAGCCTACTCCTCCATTCAATCAGATCATGGCTGTCCTTCGATCTCAACTCCCCATATCCCTTGATTCCCCTAAAGTCCAAAAATCTATCGATCTGAGCCTTGAATACACTCAATGACTCAGCATCCACAGTCCTCTGGGGCAGGGAATTCCAATGATTCACAACCCAGTGAAAATGGAAATAAGAGGGACAAAGACAGAGTATGAGAATAGACTGGCGGCCAATATAAAAATGAATCAAAAGTCTTCGACAGGCATGTAAAAAGTAAACAGGTAGTAAGAGCAGGATTGGGACGGATTGGGGACCAAAAACGAGATCTACTCTTGGAGGCAGAGGGCATGGCTGAGGTACTGAATGAGGACTTTGCATCTGTCTTTCGAAGATGATCCTGCCACTGTAACAGTAAAAGAGCAGATCGTTCAGATACTGGATGGGGTAAAAATTGATAAAGAGGACGTACGAGAAAGGCTGGCTGTAATTAAAGTAGATCAATCACCCGGTCCAGATGGATGCATTCTTGGTTTCCGAGGGATGTAAGTGTGGAAATTGCGGATGTACTGGCCATAATCTATCAATCATCCTTAGATATGGGGGTGGTGTTAGAGGACTGGAAAATTGCAAATGTTACACCATTGTTCAAAAAGTGTGTCAGGATAAACCCAGCAACGAAGGACAGTCAGTTTAACCTCGCTCGAGGGGACACTTTCAGAAACATTAATCCGAGACAAAATTAACACTCACTTGGACAAGAATGGGTTACTCAAGGAGAGCGAGCACAGATTTGTTCAAAGCAAATCATGTTGAACTAACTTGATTGAGTTTGTTGATGAGGCAACAGAGAGGGTCGACGAGGGCAAATCAGTTGATGTGGTGTGTATGTGCTTTCAACAGGCGTTTGATGAAGTGCCACATTATCGGCTTGTCAGCAAATTTGAAGCCCATGGAATTAAAGGGGCCGTGGCAGCAAGGATACGAAATTAGCTCAATAACAGGAAACAGAGAGTAGTAGTGAACGGTTATTTTTTGGGCTTGAAGGAAGTATACATTGGTGTTCCCCACCGGCCGGTACGAGGACCACTGCTTTTCTTGGCATATATTAATGACTTGAACTTGCATGTACAGAGCACAATTTCCAAATTTGCAGATGACAAAAAACTCGGAAGTGTCGTAAACAATGGGGAGGATAGTGATAGACTTCAAGACGATATAGACAGGCTGGTGGAATGGGTGGACACGTGGCAGATGAAATTTAACTCAGAAAAATACGAAGTGCGACATTTCGGTAGGAAGAACGAGAAGAGGCAATATAAACTAATGGGTACATCTCTAAAAGGGGTATAGGAGCATTGAGATCTGGGGGTATATGGGCACAAATCGTTGAAGGTGTCAGTTCAGTTTGACAAAACTGTTAAGAAAGCATACGGCATCCTGGGCTTTATAAATAGAGGCATGGAATACAAAGTAAGGCGGTAATGATGAGCCTTTATAAAACGATGGATAATTGTGTCCAGCTTTGAGCACTGCACTTTAGGAAGGATGAGAAGGTGTTGGAGAGGGTGCACAAGAGATTTACGAGAATGATTCCAGGGATGAGGGACTTGAGTTACGTGGATAGATTGGAGAAGTTGGGATTGTTCTCCTTAGAGCGGAGAAGGTTGAGAGGAGATTTGATAGAGGTGTTCAAAATCATGAAGAGTCCAGACAGAGTTGATCGAGAGAAACTGTTCCCATTGGCGGAAGGGGAAAGAACCAGAGGACATAGATGTAAGTTGATTGCCAAAAGAACCAAAGGAGTCATGAGAATAAAAAACGTTTTTTACACAGCGAGTAATGAGGATCTGGATAAGTCTTTCAAGGGAAACAAATGTCTGTGCTGCAGGAATAGGGCAGCGGAGTGGGACTCGCTGGATTGGTCTTGCAGATAGACAGCATGGACTCGATGGGCCAAATGGCATCCTTCCGTGCTGTAAGCATTCTATGATTCTATGATTCTATTTGAATTAAATAATTACAGGGCTATGTCGAAAGTGGAGGGGAAAAGGACCAATTTGTTAGCTCTTTCAAAGAGCCGACATAGGTACGATGGGCCGAAAGGCCTCCTCCTGTGTTGTAACTTACTATCATACTATGATACTATGTATCACTGACACAGTGTGGTTAGTAGGTTCAGGTGAGTATTTCCACTATTCTACAGTGCAGTAACGAAAGTAAAAAGAAAGGTAAGGTCTGCAGGTCAGATAGCAAGTAACGTTTTAAAGTGAATCAAGTTCCCGAGTGGAGCTAACATTCTGTAAATTAAGAGTAATTTAAAGCAGTAAACTCCTTAAAGGTAGTACCTAACGAGCTTAATTTAAGGCAGGTCATGGCAGCAGAGCTCGCACCCGTGAGATGCTCCTCCTGCGCTATGTGGGAAGTCATGGACACTACCGGTGTCCCTGGAGACCATGTGTGCAGGAAGTGTGTCCAGATGCAACTACTGGCAACCGCGTTTCGGAGCTGGAGCTGAGAGTTGATTCACGGTGGAGCATCCGTGATGTTGAGATTATGGTGGGGTGTAGCACGTTCAGTGAGGTGGTCATACCGCAGGTAAAGATTACACAGGCAGAAAGGAAATGGGTGACCGCCAAACAGAATAAAAGAATTAGGCAGTTAGAGCAGGGGTCCCCTGGGAACATCTCCCTCTCAAACAGACATTCCGCTTCGGATATTGCCCCCCCTGGTGCTTGGGTCAAGGACGTCACGGAGCGGATGCAGGACATTCTAAAGGGAAAGCGTGAACAGCCAGAGGTCGTGGTCAATTTTGGTACCAACGACATCGGTAAATAAAGGGATGAGATCCTGCAGCAGAATATAGGGAATTCGGAAATAAATTAAAAAGGGGGAACTCTAAGGTAGTAATCTCAGGATTACTCCCAATATCTCGTGGTAGCGAGAGCAGAAGTCGGAGAATAGATCAGATGAATGCGTGGCTTGAGAGATGGTGTAGGGGAGAGGGGTTTCGATTCCTAAGGCATTTGGACCGATTCTGGGAAAGGCGGGACCTGGACAAGTTGGACGGCGAGCACCCAAGCAGATCCGGGAACAATATCCTCGCGGGGCATTTCCTAGTTCTGTTGGGGAGGGTTTACAGTGGTATGGCAGTGGGATGGAAACCAAAGTACAGGTACAGATAGGACAAATTCAGACCAGGAAACGGGAATGAGAAAAACAGTTATTGACATAGTTAGCGACCCAGAAAGGCAGAAGAAGCTAAGGTTAAATAGTGTTCAGCACAGGAATCTGACGGGGATAAAGGGTATATACATCAATGCAAGGAGTATTACAAACAAAGCAGATGAGCAAAGGGGCACAGCTAGACATATGACAGCATGATATAATTGCTGTAACGGAAACCTGGCTTAAAAAGGAGGATAATTGGAAGCTCAATATCCCTGGATACCGAGTTTTCAGGCTGGATAGAGTGGGTGATAAAAAAGAAGGGTGGGTAGTATTATTGGTTGAAGAATCAATTACAGTTGAGAGAAGTGATGATATGCGAAATGGATCATCAATCGAGGCCATATGGATTGAGCTACTCTCAATCATCAGCAAAGTGATGGAAGGTGTCGTCGACAGTGCTATCAAGCGGCACTTACTCACCAATAACCTGCTCACCGATGCTCAGTTTGGGTTCCGCCAGGACCACTCGGCTCCAGACCTCATTACAGACTTGGTCCAAACATGGGCAAAAGAGCTGAATTCCAGAGGTGAGGTGAGAATGACTGCCCTTGAAATCAAGGCAGCATTTGATCAAGTGTGGCACCAAGGAGCCCGAGTAAAATTGAAGTCAATGGGAATCAGGGGGAAAACTCTCCAGTGGCTGGAGTCATACCTGGCACAAAGGAAGACGGGAGTGGTTGTTGGAAGCCAATCATCTCAGCCTCAGGACATTGCTACAGGAATTCTTCAAGGCAGTGTCCTCGGCCCAACCATCTTCAGCTGCTTCATCAATGACATTCCCTCATCATAAGGTCAGAAATGGGGATGTTCGCTGATGATTGCACAGTGTTCAGTTCCATACGCAACCCCTCAGATAATGAAGCAGTCCGAGCCCGCATGCAGCAAGACCTGGACAACTTCCAGGCTTGGGCTCATAAGTGGCAAGTAACATTCGCACCAGACAAGTGCCAGGCAATGACCATTTCCAAAAAGACTGAGTCCAAACGCAGCCCCTTGACATTCAACGGCATTACCATTGCCGAAACCACCACCATCAACATGTTGGGGGTCACCATTGACAAGAAACTGATCTGGACCAGCGATATAAATAATGTGACTACAAGAGCAGGTCAGAGGCTGGGTATTCTGCAGCGAGTGACTCACCTCCTGACTCCCCAAAGCCTTTCCACCATCTACAAGGCACAAGTCTGGAGTGTGATGGAATACTCTCCACTTGCCTGGATGAGTGCAGCACCAACAACACTCAAGAAGCTCGACACCTTCCAGGACAAAGCAGCCCGCTTGATTGGCACCCCATCCACCACCCTAAACATTCACTCCCTTCACACCCGGCGCACTGTGGCTGCAGTGTCTACTATCCATAGGTTGCACTGCAGCAACTCGCCAAGGCTTCTTCGACAGCACCTCCCAAACGCGCGACCTCTACCACCTAGAAGGACAAGAGCAGCAGGCGCATGGGAACAACACCACCTGCACGTTCCCCTCCAAGTCACGAACCATCCCGACTTGGAAATATATCGACGTTCCTTCATCGTCGCTGGGTCAAAATCCTGGAACTCCCTTCCTAACAGCACTGTGGGAGAACCTTCACCACACGGACTGCGATGTTCAAGAAGGCGGCTCACCACCACCTTCTCAAGGGCAATTAGGGATGGGCAATAAATGCTGGCCTCGCCAGCGACGCCCTCATCCCATGAACGAATAAAAAAAATCAGCTTTCAACACTGTAGGCTGTAAGATTTCACGTTTCAATATTCCAGGCTCTAATGTTAAACTATTTAATACTCCAGCCAGTAGTATTACACGATTCCACACTCCTGGGTTAATATTGCAGGGTTCTGAAGCACAGGCTGTAATATGATATCATTCAATACACAGAGATCAAGGAACCATAGAAATTTATTGCACAGAAGTCGGCCATTCGTCCCATCGTGCCTGTGCCGGCCGAAAAAGAGCCATCCAGCCTATTCCCACTTTCCAGCTCTTGGTCTGTCGCCTTGCAGATTACAGCACTTCAAGTGCACATTCAGGTACTTTTTTAAAGTGATGAGATTTTCTGCCTCTTCCACCCTTTCAGGCAGGGAGTTCCAGACCCCCACCACCCTCTGGGTGAAAATATTTATCCTCAATTCCACTCTAATCTTGCCACCAATGACTTTAAATCTGTGAGCCCTAGTTCTGGAACTCTGTAAAGAAAACAGGTCCTGCCTGTTCACTCTATCCGTGCCCCTCGCTGTTCAAATCCTCAATTAAATCTTAAATCTCCGCTCAACCCCAACTGCTCCAAAGAAAACAACGCAAGCCTATTCAACCTTCTCGCAGAGCTAAAATTCTCCAGTCTTGGCAACATCCTTGTAAATTTCATCTGCACACTCTCCAGTGCAATCACATATTTTCTGTAATGTCGGGACCAGGACTGTACGCAGTGCTCAAGCTGTGGTCTGACTAGTGTTTTATACAGTTCTAGAATAACTTCCCTGCTCTTCTATTCCATGCCTCGGCTAAGAAAGGAAAGCATCCTGTATGCCTTCTTAACCATCTTATCTACCTGTCCTGCTATCTTCAGGGATCAGTTGAGATTCACTCCAAGGTCCATCTGTTCCTCTGCACTTCTCAGTATCCCACCATTTACTGCGAATTCCCTTGCCTTGTTTGCCCTCCCCAAATGCATTACCTCACACTTCTTGGTATTGAATTCCATTCACCACTTTTCTGCCAACCTGACAAGTCGATTGATCTCCTCCTGCCATCTGCAGCTTTCTTCCTCACTATCATCTGCACGATCAATTTTTGTATAATCTGAAAACGTCTTAATAATGCCCCCTACATTTAAGTCGAAGTCATTGATATATTCCTGTGGAACCCCACTGGAAACATATTTCCAGTCACAAAAGCACCCGTTGACGATTACCCTTCGCTTCCTGACACTGAGCCAATTCTGAATCCAATAAGTAACTAAAGGATTGATTCAGAAAGGGAAGAAAGATTTGAAAATAAATTAGCTAATAATATAAAAACAGATAGCAAGAGTTTCGATAGTTATATAAAAAGAAAATGGGTGTCTAAGGCAAATGTAGGTCCCTTCGAGGATGAGACCGGTAAATTAATGCTGGGATACATGGAGATGTCAAAAATTCTGAACGAATATTTTGTTTCAGTCTTTACGGTAGAGGACACTAAGAATATCCCAACACTGGACAAACAGGGGGCTCCAGGCGGGGAGGAGCGAAATACGATAAAAATCACTAAGGAATTGGAAATCAGTAAATTAATGGGACTCAAGGCGGATAAACCCCCTGGACCTGATGGCTTACATCCTAGGGTCTTGAGGGAAGTGGCAGTAGGAATTGTGGATGCTTTGGTAATAATTTTCCAAAATTCTCTAGAATCGGCAAAGTTCCCGGCAGATTGGAAAACTGCTCATGTAACACCCTTATTTAAAAAGAGTGGTAGGCAGAAGGCTGGAAATTATAGACCAGTTAGCCTAAAATCTGTGGTGGGTAAAATTTTGGAGTCTATTATTAAGGAGACAGTAGCGGAACATTTGGATAAACATAATTTAATAGGACAAAGTCAGCATGGCTTTATGAAGGGGAATCATGTCTGACAAATTTGCTTGAGTACTTTTAGGACATAACGTACAGGGTGGATAAAGGGGAACCTGTGGACGTAGTGTATTTAGACTTCAAGAAGGCATTCGACAAGGTGCCACATAAAAGATTATTGCTCAAGATAATGAATCACTGGATTGGGGGTAATATTCTGGCATGGGTGGAGGATTGATTATCGAACAGGAAGCAGAGAGTTGGGATAAATGGTTCATTCTCGGACTGGCAATCAGTAGCCAGTGGTGTTCCGCAGGGGTCGGTGCTGGGTCCTGAACTCTTTACAATCTATATTAACGATTTGGAGGTGGAGACCGAGTGTAACATATCAAAGTTTGCAGATGATGCAAAGATGGGAGGGAAAGTAGAGAGTGAGGAGGACATAAGAAACCGACAAGGGAATATAGACAGGCTGGGTGAGTGGGCGGAGATTTGGCAGATGCAATACAATATTGGAAAATGTGAGGTTATGCACTTTGGCAGGAAAAATCAGAGAGCAAGTTATTATCTTAATGGCGAGAGACTGGAAAGTACTGCAGGACAAAGGGATCTGGGGGTACGAGTGCAAGAAAATCAAAAAGTTAGTATGCAGGTGCAGCCGGTGATCAAGAAGGCCAACGGAATGTTGGCTTTTATTGCTAGTGGGATAGAATATAAAAACAGGGAGGTATTGCTGCAGTTATATAAGGTATTGATGAGACCGCAACTGGAATACTGCATACAGTTTTGGTCTCCATACTTAAGAAAAGACATACTTGCTCTCGAGGCAGCACAAAGAAGGTTCACTCGGTTAATCCCGGGGATGAGGGGGTGGACATATGAGGAGAGGTTGAGTAGATTGGGACTCTACTCATTGGAGTTCAGAAGAATGAGAGGCGATCTTATTGAAACATATAAGATTGTGAAGGGGCTTGATCGGGTGGATGCGGTAAAGATGTTCCCAAGGATGGGTGAAACTAGAACTGGGGGCATAATCTTAGAATAAGGGGCTTCTCTTTCAAAACTGAGATGAGGAGAAACTTCTTCACTCAGAGGGTGGTAGGTCTGTGGAATTTGCTGCCCCAGGAAGCTGTGGAAGCTCCATCATTAAATACATTTTAAACAGAAATAGACAGTTTCCTCGAAGTAAAGGGAATTAGGGGTTACGGGGAGCGGGCAGGAAATTGGACATCAATTTAGATTTGAGGTTAGGATCTGATCAGCCATGATCTTGTTGAATGGCGGAGCAGGCTCGAGGGGCCGATTGGCCTAATCCTGCTCCTATTTATTATGTTCTTATGTTATGTTCTGATGTGCCACTTTCCCTTGGATCACATGAGCTTTGACTTTAATGACCAGTCTGCCATTTGTGACCTTTTCAAAAGCCTTGCTAAAATCCACGTAGGCTGCATCGAATGAACCACCCTGATCGACCCTCCTTGTTACCGCCACAAATTCAATTGAATTAGTCAGACACGACCTTCCCTTAACAAATCCACGCTGACTCTCCTTGATAAATTCTAAATGACGATTTATACTCTCCCTCAGAATTGTTTCCAATAATTTGCCCACCACCGAGGTTAGGCGGACTGGTCTGTAATTACTCGTACTGTCACTTTCCCCCCTTTTAAAAAGCAGTACAACTTTAGCAGTCCTCCAACAGCACATCTGCAGCCAAAGGGGATGGCTGGAGCCTCCGCTACTTCCTCCGTTGCTTCTCTTAACAACATGGGCTACATTTCATCTGGGCCTTGCGATTTATCTGCTTTTGAAGATGCGAAACCCCTTTATAATTCCTCTATGGGATGATGGTGACCCTACCCTAATGGTGGTGATCCTACACTAACATTAATGGTGGTGATGCTACTGTAACATTACTGATGGAGACCCGACTCGAATATTACTGGTGGAGACCCTCCTCTAACATTACTGGTGGTGACCCTCCTCTAAGATTACTGGTGGTGATATTACTCTAACATTACTGGTGGAGACCCTACACTAACATTACTGGTGGTGATATTACACTAACATTACTGGTGGTGATCCTACTCTAACATTACTGGTGGTGATCCTACTCTAACATTACTGGTGGTGACCCTCCTCTAACATTCCTGGTGGAGACCCTCCTCTAACATTACTGGTGGTGATATTACACTAACATTACTGGTGGTGACCCGACTCTAACATTAATGGTGGTGACCCTACACTAACATTACTGGTGGTGACCCTACACTAACATTACTGGTGGAGACCCTCCTCTAACATTACTGGTGGTGACCCTACTCTAACATTACTGGTGGAGACCCTCCTCTAAAATTCCTGGTGGAGACCCTACACTAACATTACTGGTGGTGACCCTACACTAACATTACTGGTGGTGACCCTACACTAACATTACTGGTGGTGACCCTACACTAACATTACTGGTGGAGACCCTCCTCTAACATTCCTGGTGGTGACCCGACTCGAACATTACTGGTGGTGACCCTACTCTCACATTACTGATGGTAAATCCTACTCTAACATTAGTGATGGTGATCCTACACTAACATTAATGATGTTGTTTCTATTCTAACGTTACTGGTGGTGACCACACTCGAACATTACTGGTGGCGGCTGTTACCTATTTCACTGCAACTGGGTCATTCCCAACCGAACCTGACAGTGCAGAACACAGCTGGCCTGTGAGAGCAAGTGACCATTCACCTTATCACCCGGAGAAGCAGCTCACTTGTCTGCTCAGGAATTTACTGGTGGGGAAATATTTATTCGTTTGAAATCGAAGTTTAACAATTGTTTCCTTAAAATAGAGTTTGCCGTGTCCTGTTGAATGTGTTTAAAATATTTAAACTACATTTCCAGCGAGAGATGGAGAAAGGCACACACAATTAGTTCCAGTTTCTTTTTTTTTTCCAATTCCGTTAGTTTCTTCTATTTTCTGACTCTCTCATTTTATTTATCTTTCTAACTCTGCTATCGGTCTCTCTCAGTCTCTTGTATGCCTCCTTCTCAGCCTGTATCTTTCTCTCTCTCTCTGCTACTCTCTCTCTCTTTATGGCTGTTTCTTAATCTCTATGTGTGTGTCCCTCTTCCCCTGTCTCTCTGTCTCTTTCCCACTCTCTGCAATAGAAAAAAGAACAGTGGAATTGACACTGACCCAACTGACCCCATGGGACATTTCCCATGCCGATTTTCCTAGACCTGATTCAACGAGTGGTTAAGGCGTTTGGTTAAAATCCAATACACGGGGTTCCAACTTCATTCGTGGTAACTTTGATCAACAATGAGTTTCCTAATTACATTCGCATCTACTGGTCTAATATGTACTGAATCTGCATCAAAATATTCAGAGATTTAAAATCGATAGAACAGAATGTGTCACATTTATATCTGTCTGTTTCAATCTCAATCCAACAATCCCTTGTTTACATTTATTACAGATGGTCAGGAGACTTTCCCAATCAATACATTTAAAATTATAATTAACCGGAATCCCATCCATTTCCAGTCCCAGTTTCCGGTGTGGATGCAAGCACAAATCAGGCCGAGCCCGTCTTTTTCAGATATTCACTCCTGTAGTACAGCGAGGCCGGTAGTACAGACACTGAATACAGACGAGAACCCAACGCCTGAATCACTCCGGCATTGAGCGAAATGCACCGAAATATCGAACCGCTCATCAAGTGACCGTGAGCAGCCCCAGGCACAGGGGCTGCAGTAAAACCAATGGACCAGGGCTCGAGATCTCTCACTTTAAATGAAACATCAACGAATAGAAAACATCAAAGGGTTGGGACCAGCGAAAGGGTTGGGAATGGTTAATAAATCAGAAGCATCAGTCGATTACAAACTCGCAATTGGGGCGAATTATCAATAGATTGGGAGTCATCGATGGATTCGGAAACATCAATTGTTTGGAGACCACGATGAGGTCGGACAAATTTGAGAAAAATATTTATTTTCATAACATCGAAGATATCGAACACATCACTTTCTCTATCAGTCTCTTTCTGTGCAAAAGAAAAAAGTAAAAGGAAATGTGTAATGAACACTGAGCCCAAGAATCGCTGCACTCGAGTACACGGCTCTGGGAGAGGTCGGCTCAGTCACCGCCAATGAACAGTGGGGAGCAGAGGAAACGTATGATCAGGAAGTTCGCTGATGATACAAAAATTGGTAGGGTGGTAAATAGCGAGGAGGATAGCCTCAGTCTGCAGGACGACATAGATGGGATGGTCAGATGGGCGGAACAGTGGCAAATGGAATTTAACCCGGCAAAGTGCGAGGTGATGCACGTTGGAGGGACTAACAAGGCAAGGGAATACACAATGAATGGGAGGACCCCAGGCAAGACAGAGGGTCAGAGGGATCTTGGTGTGCAAGTTCACAGATCCCTGAAGGCGACGGAACAGATAGATAAGGTGGTAAAGAAGGCATCTGCGATACTTGCCTTTATTAGCCGAGGCATAGAATATAAGAGCAAGGAGGTTATGATGGAGCTGTATAAAACACTGGTTAGGCCACAGCTGGAGTACTGTGTGCAGTTCTGGTCGCCGCACTACAGGAATGAAGTGTTCGCCTTGGAGAGGGTCACCACCACGAATGTTAGAGCAGGATCACCGCCAGTAATGTTAGAGTAGGATCACCACCAGTAATGTCAGAGTAGGATCACCACCAGTAATGTTAGAGCAGGATCACCACCAGTAATGTTAGAGTAGGATCACCACCAGTAATGTTAGAGTAAGATCACCACCAGTAATGTTAGAGCAGGATCACCACCAGTAATGTTAGAGTAGAATCACCACCACTAATGTTAGAGTAGGATCACCGCAGTAATGTTAGAGTAGGATCACCGCCAGTAATGTTAGAGCAGGATCACCGCCAGTAATGTTAGAGTAGGATCACCACCAGTAATGTTAGAGCAGGATCACCGCCAGTAATGTTAGAGTAGGATCACCACCAGTAATGTTCGAGTAGGATCACCACCAGTAATCTTAGAGTAGGATCACCACCAGTAATGTTATAGCAGGATCACCGCCAGTAATGTTAGAGTAGGATCACCACCAGTAATGTTAGAGTAGGATCACCACCAGTAATGTTAGAGCAGGATCACCGCCACTAATGTTAGAGCAGGATCACCACCAGTAATGTTAGAGTAGGATCACCACCAGTAATGTTAGAGTTGGATCACCGCCAGTAATGTTAGAGTAGGATCACCACCAGTAATGTTAGAGTAGGATCACCACCAGTAATGTTAGAGTAGGATCACCACCAGTAATGTTAGAGCAGGATCACCGCCACTAATGTTAGAGCAGGATCACCACCAGCAATGTTAGAGTAGGATCACCGCCAGTAATGTTAGAGTAGGATCACCACCAGTAATGTTAGAGTAGGTTCACCACCAGTAATGTTAGAGTAGGATCACCACCAGTAATGTTAGAGCAGGATCACCACCACTAATGTTGGAGCAGGATCACCACCAGTAATGTTAGAGCAGGATCACCACCAGTAATGTTAGAGTAGGATCACCGCCAGTAATGTTAGAGTAGGATCACCGCCAGTAATGTTAGAGTAGGATCACCACCAGTAATGTTAGAGTAGGATCACCACCAGTAATGTTAGAGTAGGATCACCACCAGTAATGTTAGAGTAGGATCACCACCAGTAATGTTAGAGTAGGATCACCACCATTAATGTTAGAGCAGGATCACCACCACTAATGTTAGAGCAGGATCACCACCAGTAATGTTAGAGTAGGATCACCACCAGCAATGTTAGAGTAGGATCACCGCCAGTAATGTTAGAGTAGGATCACCACCAGTAATGTTAGAGTAGGATCACCACCAGTAATGTTAGAGTAGGATCACCACCAGTAATGTTAGAGTAGGATCACCACCAGCAATGTTAGAGTAGGATCACCGCCAGTAATGTTAGAGTAGGATCACCACCAGTAATGTTAGAGTAGGATCACCACCAGTAATGTTAGAGCAGGATCACCGCCACTAATGTTAGAGCAGGATCACCGCCACTAATGTTAGAGCAGGATCACCACTAGTAATGTTAGAGTAGGATCACCACCAGTAATGTTAGAGCAGGATCACCGCCAGTAATGTTAGAGTAGGATCACCACCAGTAATGTTAGAGTAGGATCACCACCAGTAATGTTAGAGTAGGATCACCACCAGTAATGTTAGAGCAGAATCACCATCAGTAATGTTAGAGCAGGATCACCACCAGTAATGTTAGAGTATGATCACCGCCAGTAATGTTAGAGTAGGATCACCACCAGTAATGTTAGAGTAGAATCACCACCACTAATGTTAGAGTAGGATCACCACCAGTAATGTTAGAGTAGAATCACCACCACTAATGTTAGAGTAGGGTCACCACCAGTAATGTTAGAGTAGGATCACCACCACTAATGTTAGAGCAGGATCACCACCAGTAATGTTAGAGTAGGGTCACCACCAGTAATGTTAGAGTAGGATCACCACCAGTAATGTTAGAGTAGGGTCACCTCCAGTAATGTGAGAGCAGGATCACCGCCAGTAATGTTCGAGTAGGTTCACCACCAGTAATGTTAGAGTAGGATCACCACCACTAATGTTAGAGCAGGATCACCGCCAGTAATGTTAGAGTAGGATCACCACCAGTAATGTCAGAGTAGGATCACCACCAGTAATGTTAGAGCAGGATCACCACCAGTAATGTTAGAGTAGGATCACCACCAGTAATGTTAGAGTAAGATCACCACCAGTAATGTTAGAGCAGGATCACCACCAGTAATGTTAGAGTAGGATCACCACCACTAATGTTAGAGTAGGATCACCGCAGTAATGTTAGAGTAGGATCACCGCCAGTAATGTTAGAGTATGATCACCACCAGTAATGTTAGAGTAGGATCACCGCCAGTAATGTTAGAGTAGGATCACCACCAGTAATGTTAGAGCAGGTTCACCGCCAGTAATGTTAGAGTAGGATCACCACCAGTAATGTTCGAGTAGGATCACCACCAGTAATCTTAGAGTAGGATCACCACCAGTAATGTTATAGCAGGATCACCGCCAGTAATGTTAGAGTAGGATCACCACCAGTAATGTTCGAGTAGGATCACCACCAGTAATGTTAGAGCAGGATCACCGCCACTAATGTTAGAGCAGGATCACCACCAGTAATGTTAGAGTAGGATCACCACCAGTAATGTTAGAGTTGGATCACCGCCAGTAATGTTAGAGTAGGATCACCACCAGTAATGTTAGAGTAGGATCACCACCATTAATGTTAGAGTAGGATCACCACCAGTAATGTTAGAGCAGGATCACCGCCACTAATGTTAGAGCAGGATCACCACCAGCAATGTTAGAGTAGGATCACCGCCAGTAATGTTAGAGTCGGATCACCACCAGTAATGTTAGAGTAGGATCACCACCAGTAATGTTAGAGTAGGATCACCACCAGTAATGTTAGAGCAGGATCACCACCACTAATGTTGGAGCAGGATCACCACCAGTAATGTTAGAGCAGGATCACCACCAGTAATGTTAGAGTAGGATCACCGCCAGTAATGTTAGAGTAGGATCACCGCCAGTAATGTTAGAGTAGGATCACCACCAGTAATGTTAGAGTAGGATCACCACCATTAATGTTAGAGTAGGATCACCACCAGTAATGTTGGAGTAGGATCACCACCAGTAATGTTAGAGTAGGATCACCACCAGTAATGTCAGAGCAGGATCACCACCACTAATGTTAGAGCAGGATCACCACCAGTAATGTTAGAGTAGGATCACCACCAGCAATGTTAGAGTAGGATCACCGCCAGTAATGTTAGAGTAGGATCACCACCAGTAATGTTAGAGTAGGATCACCACCAGTAATGTTAGAGTAGGATCACCACCAGTAATGTTAGAGTAGGATCACCACCAGCAATGTTAGAGTAGGATCACCGCCAGTAATGTTAGAGTAGGATCACCACCAGTAATGTTAGAGTAGGATCACCACCAGTAATGTTAGAGCAGGATCACCGCCACTAATGTTAGAGCAGGATCACCGCCACTAATGTTAGAGCAGGATCACCACTAGTAATGTTAGAGTAGGATCACCACCAGTAATGTTAGAGCAGGATCACCGCCACTAATGTTAGAGCAGGATCACCGCCACTAATGTTAGAGCAGGATCACCACTAGTAATGTTAGAGTAGGATCACCACCAGTAATGTTAGTGTAGGATCACCACCAGTAATGTTGGAACAGGATCACCGACAGTAATGTTAGAGTATGATCACCGCCACTAATGTTAGAGCAAGATCACCACCAGTAATGTTAGAGTAGGATCACCACCAGCAATGTTAGAGTAGGATCACCGCCAGTAATGTTAGAGTAGGATCACCACCAGTAATGTTAGAGTAGGATCACCACCAGTAATGTTAGAGTAGGATCACCACCAGTAATGTTAGAGCAGGATCACCACCACTAATGTTAGAGCAGGATCACCACCACTAATGTTAGAGCAGGATCACCACCAGTAATGTTAGAGCAGGATCACCACCAGTAATGTTAGAGCAAGATCACCACCAGTAATGTTAGAGTCGGATCACCGCCACTAATGTTAGAGCAGGATCACCGCCAGTAATGTTAGAGTAGGATCACCACCAGTAATGTTAGAGTAGGATCACCACCAGTAATGTTAGAGTAGGATCACCACCAGTAATGTTAGAGCAGAATCACCATCAGTAATGTTAGAGCAGGATCACCACCAGTAATGTTAGAGTATGATCACCGCCAGTAATGTTAGAGTAGGATCACCACCAGTAATGTTAGAGTAGAATCACCACCACTAATGTTAGAGTAGGATCACCACCAGTAATGTTAGAGTAGAATCACCACCACTAATGTTAGAGTAGGGTCACCACCAGTAATGTTAGAGTAGGATCACCACCAGTAATGTTAGAGTAGGATCACCACCAGTAATGTTAGAGTAGGGTCACCACCAGTAATGTGAGAGCAGGATCACCGCCAGTAATGTTCGAGTAGGTTCACCACCAGTAATGTTAGAGTAGGATCACCACCACTAATGTAAGAGTAGGGTCACCACCAGTAATGTTAGAGTAGAATCACCACCACTAATGTTAGAGCAGGATCACCACCAGTAATGTTAGAGTAGGATCACCACCAGTAATGTTGGAGCAGGATCACCGCCACTAATGTTAGAGCAGGATCACCACCAGTAATGTTAGAGTAGGATCACCACCAGTAATGTTAGAGCAGGATCACCACCAGTAATGTTAGAGTAGGATCACCACCAGTAATGTTAGAGCAGGATCACCACCAGTAATGTTAGAGTAGGATCACCACCAGTAATGTTAGAGCAGGATCACCGCCACTCATGTTAGAGCAGGATCACCACCAGTAATGTTAGAGCAGGATCACCACCAGTAATGTTAGAGTAGGATCACCACCAGTAATGTTAGAGCAGGATCACCGCCAGTAATGTTAGAGTAGGATCACCACCAGTAATGTTAGAGTATGATCACCACCAGTAATGTTAGAGCAGGATCACCGCCAGTAATGTTAGATTAGGATCACCACCAGTAATGTTAGAGCAGGATCACCGCCAGTAATGTTAGAGTAGGATCACCACCAGTAATGTTAGAGTAGGATCACCACCAGTAATGTTAGAGCAGGATCACCACCAGTAATGTTAGAGTAGGATCACCACCAGTAATGTTAGAGTAGGATCACCACCAGTAATGTTAGAGCAGGATCACCACCAGTAATGTTAGAGCAGGATCACCACCAGTAATGTTAGAGTAGGATCACCACCAGTAATGTTAGAGCAGGATCACCGCCAGTAATGTTAGAGTATGATCACCACCAGTAATGTTAGAGTAGGATCACCACCAGTAATGTTGGAACAGGATCACCGACAGTAATGTTAGAGTATGATCACCGCCACTAATGTTAGAGCAGGATCACCACCAGTAATGTTAGAGTAGGATCACCGCCAGTAATTTTAGAGTAGGATCACCACCAGTAATGTTAGAGCAGGATCACCGCCAGTAATGTTAGAGTAGGATCACCACCAGTAATGTTAGAATAGGATCACCACCAGTAATGTTGGAGTAGGATCACCGCCAGTAATTTTAGAGTAGGATCACCACCAGTAATGTTAGAGCAGGATCACCGCCAGTAATGTTAGAGTAGGATCATCACCAGTCATTTTAGAGTAGGATCATCACCAGTAATGTTAGAGTAGGGTCACCACCAGTAATGTTAGAGTAGGATCACCACCAGTAATGTTAGAGTAGGATCACCACCAGTAATGTTAGAGTAGGATCACCGCCAGTAATGTTAGAGTAGGATCACCACCAGTAATGTTAGAGTAGGATCACCACCAGTAATGTTAGAGTAGGATCACCGCCAGTAATGTTAGAGTCGGATCAACACCAGTAATTTTAGAGTATGATCACCACCAGTAATGTTAGAGCAGGATCACCGCCAGTAATGTTAGAGTAGGATCATCACCAGTCATTTTAGAGTAGGATCATCACCAGTAATGTTAGAGTAGGGTCACCACCAGTAATGTTAGAGTAGGATCACCACCAGTAATGTTAGAGTAGGATCACCACCAGTAATGTTAGAGTAGGATCACCGCCAGTAATGTTAGAGTAGGATCACCACCAGTAATGTTAGAGTAGGATCACCACCAGTAATGTTAGAGTAGGATCACCGCCAGTAATGTTCGAGTAGGATCACCACCAGTAATGTTCGAGTAGGATCACCACCAGTAATCTTAGAGTAGGATCACCACCAGTAATGTTAGAGTAGGATCACCGCCAGTAATGTTCGAGTAGGATCACCACCAGTAATGTTAGAGTAGGATCACCACCAGTAATGTTAGAGTAGAATTACCACCACTAATGTTAGAGTAGGGTCACCACCAGTAATGTTAGAGTAGGGTCACCACCAGTAATGTTAGAGCAGGATCACCGCCAGTAATGTTAGAGTAGGATCACCACCAGTAATGTTAGAGTAGGATCACCACCAGTAATGTTAGAGTAGGTTCACCACCAGTAATGTTAGAGTATGATCACCACCAGTAATGTTAGAGTAGGATCACCAGCAGTAATGTTAGAGTAGGATCACCACCAGTAATGTTAGAGCAGGATCACCGCCAGTAATGTTAGAGTAGGATCACCACCAGTAATGTTAGAGTAGGATCACCACCAGTAATGTTAGAGTAGGATCACCACCAGTAATGTTAGAGTAGGTTCACCACCAGTAATGTTAGAGTAGGATCACCACCAGTAATGTTAGAGTAGGGTCACCACCAGTAATGTTAGAGTAGGATCACCACCAGTAATGTTAGAGCAGGATCACCACCAGTAATGTTAGAGCAGGATCACCGCCACTAATGTTAGAGCAGGATCACCACTAGTAATGTTAGAGTAGGATCACCACCAGTAATGTTAGAGCAGGATCACCACCAGTAATGTTAGTGTAGGATCACCACCAGTAATGTTGGAACAGGATCACCGACAGTAATGTTAGAGTATGATCACCGCCACTAATGTTAGAGCAAGATCACCACCAGTAATGTTAGAGTAGGATCACCACCAGCAATGTTAGAGTAGGATCACCGCCAGTAATGTTAGAGTAGGATCACCACCAGTAATGTTAGAGTAGGATCACCACCAGTAATGTTAGAGTAGGATCACCACCAGTAATGTTAGAGCAGGATCACCACCACTAATGTTAGAGCAGGATCACCACCACTAATGTTAGAGCAGGATCACCACCAGTAATGTTAGAGCAGGATCACCACCAGTAATGTTAGAGCAAGATCACCACCAGTAATGTTAGAGTCGGATCACCGCCACTAATGTTAGAGCAGGATCACCGCCAGTAATGTTAGAGTAGGATCACCACCAGTAATGTTAGAGTAGGATCACCATCAGTAATGTTAGAGTAGGATCACCACCAGTAATGTTAGAGCAGAATCACCATCAGTAATGTTAGAGCAGGATCACCACCAGTAATGTTAGAGTATGATCACCGCCAGTAATGTTAGAGTAGGATCACCACCAGTAATGTTAGAGTAGAATCACCACCACTAATGTTAGAGTAGGATCACCACCAGTAATGTTAGAGTAGAATCACCACCACTAATGTTAGAGTAGGGTCACCACCAGTAATGTTAGAGTAGGATCACCACCACTAATGTTAGAGCAGGATCACCACCAGTAATGTTAGAGTAGGGTCACCACCAGTAATGTTAGAGTAGGATCACCGCCAGTAATGTTAGAGTAGGTTCACCACCAGTAATGTGAGAGCAGGATCACCGCCAGTAATGTTAGATTAGGTTCACCACCAGTAATGTTAGAGTAGGATCACCACCACTAATGTTAGAGTAGGGTCACCACCAGTAATGTTAGAGCAGGATCACCGCCACTAATGTTAGAGCAGGATCACCACCAGTAATGTTAGAGTAGGATCACCACCAGTAATGTTAGAGCAGGATCACCACCAGTAATGTTAGAGTAGGATCACCACCAGTAATGTTAGAGCAGGATCACCACCAGTAATGTTAGAGTAGGATCACCACCAGTAATGTTAGAGCAGGATCACCGCCACTCATGTTAGAGCAGGATCACCACCAGTAATGTTAGAGCAGGATCACCACCAGTAATGTTAGAGTAGGATCACCACCAGTAATGTTAGAGCAGGATCACCGCCAGTAATGTTAGAGTAGGATCACCACCAGTAATGTTAGAGTATGATCACCACCAGTAATGTTAGAGCAGGATCACCGCCAGTAATGTTAGATTAGGATCACCACCAGTAATGTTAGAGCAGGATCACCGACAGTAATGTTAGAGTAGGATCACCACCAGTAATGTTAGAGTAGGATCACCACCAGTAATGTTAGAGCAGGATCACCACCAGTAATGTTAGAGTAGGATCACCACCAGTAATGTTAGAGTAGGATCACCACCAGTAATGTTAGAGCAGGATCACCACCAGTAATGTTAGAGCAGGATCACCACCAGTAATGTTAGAGTAGGATCACCACCAGTAATGTTAGAGCAGGATCACCGCCAGTAATGTTAGAGTATGATCACCACCAGTAATGTTAGAGTAGGATCACCACCAGTAATGTTGGAACAGGATCACCGACAGTAATGTTAGAGTATGATCACCGCCACTAATGTTAGAGCAGGATCACCACCAGTAATGTTAGAGTAGGATCACCGCCAGTAATTTTAGAGTAGGATCACCACCAGTAATGTTAGAGCAGGATCACCGCCAGTAATGTTAGAGTCGGATCACCACCAGTAATGTTAGAATAGGATCACCACCAGTAATGTTAGAGTAGGATCACCGCCAGTAATTTTAGAGTAGGATCACCACCAGTAATGTTAGAGCAGGATCACCGCCAGTAATGTTAGAGTAGGATCATCACCAGTCATTTTAGAGTAGGATCATCACCAGTAATGTTAGAGTAGGGTCACCACCAGTAATGTTAGAGTAGGATCACCACCAGTAATGTTAGAGTAGGATCACCACCAGTAATGTTAGAGTAGGATCACCGCCAGTAATGTTCGAGTCGGATCACCACCAGTAATGTTAGAGTAGGATCACCGCCAGTAATGTTAGAGTCGGATCAACACCAGTAATTTTAGAGTATGATCACCACCAGTAATGTTAGAGCAGGATCACCGCCAGTAATGTTAGAGTAGGATCATCACCAGTAATGTTAGAGTAGGATCACCGCCAGTAATGTTAGAGTAGGATCACCACCAGTAATGTTAGAGTAGGATCACCACCAGTAATGTTAGAGTAGGATCACCGCCAGTAATGTTAGAGTCGGATCAACACCAGTAATTTTAGAGTATGATCACCACCAGTAATGTTAGAGCAGGATCACCGCCAGTAATGTTAGAGTAGGATCATCACCAGTCATTTTAGAGTAGGATCATCACCAGTAATGTTAGAGTAGGGTCACCACCAGTAATGTTAGAGTAGGATCACCACCAGTAATGTTAGAGTAGGATCACCACCAGTAATGTTAGAGTAGGATCACCGCCAGTAATGTTAGAGTAGGATCACCACCAGTAATGTTAGAGTAGGATCACCACCAGTAATGTTAGAGTAGGATCACCGCCAGTAATGTTCGAGTAGGATCACCACCAGTAATGTTCGAGTAGGATCACCACCAGTAATCTTAGAGTAGGATCACCACCAGTAATGTTAGAGTAGGATCACCGCCAGTAATGTTCGAGTAGGATCACCACCAGTAATGTTAGAGTAGGATCACCACCAGTAATGTTAGAGTAGAATTACCACCACTAATGTTAGAGTAGGGTCACCACCAGTAATGTTAGAGTAGGGTCACCACCAGTAATGTTAGAGCAGGATCACCGCCAGTAATGTTAGAGTAGGATCACCACCAGTAATGTTAGAGTAGGATCACCACCAGTAATGTTAGAGTAGGTTCACCACCAGTAATGTTAGAGTATGATCACCACCAGTAATGTTAGAGTAGGATCACCAGCAGTAATGTTAGAGTAGGATCACCACCAGTAATGTTAGAGCAGGATCACCGCCAGTAATGTTAGAGTAGGATCACCACCAGTAATGTTAGAGTAGGATCACCACCAGTAATGTTAGAGTAGGATCACCACCAGTAATGTTAGAGTAGGTTCACCACCAGTAATGTTAGAGTAGGATCACCACCAGTAATGTTAGAGTAGGGTCACCACCAGTAATGTTAGAGTAGGATCACCACCAGTAATGTTAGAGCAGGATCACCACCAGTAATGTTAGAGCAGGATCACCGCCACTAATGTTAGAGCAGGATCACCACTAGTAATGTTAGAGTAGGATCACCACCAGTAATGTTAGAGCAGGATCACCACCAGTAATGTTAGTGTAGGATCACCACCAGTAATGTTGGAACAGGATCACCGACAGTAATGTTAGAGTATGATCACCGCCACTAATGTTAGAGCAAGATCACCACCAGTAATGTTAGAGTAGGATCACCACCAGCAATGTTAGAGTAGGATCACCGCCAGTAATGTTAGAGTAGGATCACCACCAGTAATGTTAGAGTAGGATCACCACCAGTAATGTTAGAGTAGGATCACCACCAGTAATGTTAGAGCAGGATCACCACCACTAATGTTAGAGCAGGATCACCACCACTAATGTTAGAGCAGGATCACCACCAGTAATGTTAGAGCAGGATCACCACCAGTAATGTTAGAGCAAGATCACCACCAGTAATGTTAGAGTCGGATCACCGCCACTAATGTTAGAGCAGGATCACCGCCAGTAATGTTAGAGTAGGATCACCACCAGTAATGTTAGAGTAGGATCACCATCAGTAATGTTAGAGTAGGATCACCACCAGTAATGTTAGAGCAGAATCACCATCAGTAATGTTAGAGCAGGATCACCACCAGTAATGTTAGAGTATGATCACCGCCAGTAATGTTAGAGTAGGATCACCACCAGTAATGTTAGAGTAGAATCACCACCACTAATGTTAGAGTAGGATCACCACCAGTAATGTTAGAGTAGAATCACCACCACTAATGTTAGAGTAGGGTCACCACCAGTAATGTTAGAGTAGGATCACCACCACTAATGTTAGAGCAGGATCACCACCAGTAATGTTAGAGTAGGGTCACCACCAGTAATGTTAGAGTAGGATCACCACCAGTAATGTTAGAGTAGGGTCACCACCAGTAATGTGAGAGCAGGATCACCGCCAGTAATGTTAGATTAGGTTCACCACCAGTAATGTTAGAGTAGGATCACCACCACTAATGTTAGAGTAGGGTCACCACCAGTAATGTTAGAGCAGGATCACCGCCACTAATGTTAGAGCAGGATCACCACCAGTAATGTTAGAGTAGGATCACCACCAGTAATGTTAGAGCAGGATCACCACCAGTAATGTTAGAGTAGGATCACCACCAGTAATGTTAGAGCAGGATCACCACCAGTAATGTTAGAGTAGGATCACCACCAGTAATGTTAGAGCAGGATCACCGCCACTCATGTTAGAGCAGGATCACCACCAGTAATGTTAGAGCAGGATCACCACCAGTAATGTTAGAGTAGGATCACCACCAGTAATGTTAGAGCAGGATCACCGCCAGTAATGTTAGAGTAGGATCACCACCAGTAATGTTAGAGTATGATCACCACCAGTAATGTTAGAGCAGGATCACCGCCAGTAATGTTAGATTAGGATCACCACCAGTAATGTTAGAGCAGGATCACCGACAGTAATGTTAGAGTAGGATCACCACCAGTAATGTTAGAGTAGGATCACCACCAGTAATGTTAGAGCAGGATCACCACCAGTAATGTTAGAGTAGGATCACCACCAGTAATGTTAGAGTAGGATCACCACCAGTAATGTTAGAGCAGGATCACCACCAGTAATGTTAGAGCAGGATCACCACCAGTAATGTTAGAGTAGGATCACCACCAGTAATGTTAGAGCAGGATCACCGCCAGTAATGTTAGAGTATGATCACCACCAGTAATGTTAGAGTAGGATCACCACCAGTAATGTTGGAACAGGATCACCGACAGTAATGTTAGAGTATGATCACCGCCACTAATGTTAGAGCAGGATCACCACCAGTAATGTTAGAGTAGGATCACCGCCAGTAATTTTAGAGTAGGATCACCACCAGTAATGTTAGAGCAGGATCACCGCCAGTAATGTTAGAGTCGGATCACCACCAGTAATGTTAGAATAGGATCACCACCAGTAATGTTAGAGTAGGATCACCGCCAGTAATTTTAGAGTAGGATCACCACCAGTAATGTTAGAGCAGGATCACCGCCAGTAATGTTAGAGTAGGATCATCACCAGTCATTTTAGAGTAGGATCATCACCAGTAATGTTAGAGTAGGGTCACCACCAGTAATGTTAGAGTAGGATCACCACCAGTAATGTTAGAGTAGGATCACCACCAGTAATGTTAGAGTAGGATCACCGCCAGTAATGTTCGAGTCGGATCACCACCAGTAATGTTAGAGTAGGATCACCGCCAGTAATGTTAGAGTCGGATCAACACCAGTAATTTTAGAGTATGATCACCACCAGTAATGTTAGAGCAGGATCACCGCCAGTAATGTTAGAGTAGGATCATCACCAGTCATTTTAGAGTAGGATCATCACCAGTAATGTTAGAGTAGGGTCACCACCAGTAATGTTAGAGTAGGATCACCACCAGTAATGTTAGAGTAGGATCACCACCAGTAATGTTAGAGTAGGATCACCGCCAGTAATGTTAGAGTAGGATCACCACCAGTAATGTTAGAGTAGGATCACCACCAGTAATGTTAGAGTAGGATCACCGCCAGTAATGTTCGAGTAGGATCACCACCAGTAATGTTAGAGTAGGATCACCACCTGTAATGTTAGAGTAGGATCACCACCAGTAATGTTAGAGTAGGATCACCGCCAGTAATGTTCGAGTAGGATCACCACCAGTAATGTTAGAGTAGGATCACCACCAGTAATGTTAGAGTAGAATTACCACCACTAATGTTAGAGTAGGGTCACCACCAGTAATGTTAGAGTAGGGTCACCACCAGTAATGTTAGAGCAGGATCACCGCCAGTAATGTTAGAGTAGGATCACCACCAGTAATGTTAGAGTAGGATCACCACCAGTAATGTTAGAGTAGGTTCACCACCAGTAATGTTAGAGTATGATCACCACCAGTAATGTTAGAGTAGGATCACCAGCAGTAATGTTAGAGTAGGATCACCACCAGTAATGTTAGAGCAGGATCACCGCCAGTAATGTTAGAGTTGGATCACCACCAGTAATGTTAGAGTAGGATCACCACCAGTAATGTTAGAGTAGGATCACCACCAGTAATGTTAGAGTAGGTTCACCACCAGTAATGTTAGAGTAGGATCACCACCAGTAATGTTAGAGTAGGGTCACCACCAGTAATGTTAGAGTAGGATCACCACCAGTAATGTTAGAGCAGGATCACCACCAGTAATGTTAGAGTAGGATCACCACCACCAATGTTAGAGTAGGATCACCACCAGTAATGTTAGAGCAGGATCACCACCAGTAATGTTAGAGTAGGATCACCACCAGTAATGTTAGAGTAGGATCACCACCAGTAATGTTAGAGCAGGATCACCACCAGTAATGTTAGAGCAGGATCACCACCAGTAATGTTAGAGTAGGATCACCACCAGTAATGTTAGAGCAGGATCACCGCCAGTAATGTTAGAGTATGATCACCACCAGTAATGTTAGAGTAGGATCACCACCAGTAATGTTGGAACAGGATCACCGACAGTAATGTTAGAGTATGATCACCGCCACTAATGTTAGAGCAGGATCACCACCAGTAATGTTAGAGTAGGATCACCGCCAGTAATTTTAGAGTAGGATCACCACCAGTAATGTTAGAGCAGGATCACCGCCAGTAATGTTAGAGTAGGATCACCACCAGTAATGTTAGAATAGGATCACCACCAGTAATGTTAGAGTAGGATCACCGCCAGTAATTTTAGAGTAGGATCACCACCAGTAATGTTAGAGCAGGATCACCGCCAGTAATGTTAGAGTAGGATCATCACCAGTCATTTTAGAGTAGGATCATCACCAGTAATGTTAGAGTAGGGTCACCACCAGTAATGTTAGAGTAGGATCACCACCAGTAATGTTAGAGTAGGATCACCACCAGTAATGTTAGAGTAGGATCACCGCCAGTAATGTTAGAGTAGGATCACCACCAGTAATGTTAGAGTAGGATCACCACCAGTAATGTTAGAGTAGGATCACCGCCAGTAATGTTAGAGTCGGATCAACACCAGTAATTTTAGAGTATGATCACCACCAGTAATGTTAGAGCAGGATCACCGCCAGTAATGTTAGAGTAGGATCATCACCAGTCATTTTAGAGTAGGATCATCACCAGTAATGTTAGAGTAGGGTCACCACCAGTAATGTTAGAGTAGGATCACCACCAGTAATGTTAGAGTAGGATCACCACCAGTAATGTTAGAGTAGGATCACCGCCAGTAATGTTAGAGTAGGATCACCACCAGTAATGTTAGAGTAGGATCACCACCAGTAATGTTAGAGTAGGATCACCGCCAGTAATGTTCGAGTAGGATCACCACCAGTAATGTTAGAGTAGGATCACCACCTGTAATGTTAGAGTAGGATCACCACCAGTAATGTTAGAGTAGGATCACCGCCAGTAATGTTCGAGTAGGATCACCACCAGTAATGTTAGAGTAGGATCACCACCAGTAATGTTAGAGTAGAATTACCACCACTAATGTTAGAGTAGGGTCACCACCACTAATGTTAGAGTAGGGTCACCACCAGTAATGTTAGAGCAGGATCACCGCCAGTAATGTTAGAGTAGGATCACCACCAGTAATGTTAGAGTAGGATCACCACCAGTAATGTTAGAGTAGGTTCACCACCAGTAATGTTAGAGTATGATCACCACCAGTAATGTTAGAGTAGGATCACCAGCAGTAATGTTAGAGTAGGATCACCACCAGTAATGTTAGAGCAGGATCACCGCCAGTAATGTTAGAGTAGGATCACCACCAGTAATGTTAGAGTAGGATCACCACCAGTAATGTTAGAGTAGGATCACCACCAGTAATGTTAGAGTAGGTTCACCACCAGTAATGTTAGAGTAGGATCACCACCAGTAATGTTAGAGTAGGGTCACCACCAGTAATGTTAGAGTAGGATCAACACCAGTAATGTTAGAGCAGGATCACCACCAGTAATGTTAGAGTAGGATCACCACCACCAATGTTAGAGTAGGATCACCACCATTAATGTTAGAGTAGGATCACCACCAGTAATGTTAGAGTAGGATCACCACCAGTAATGTTAGAGTAGGATCACCACCACTAATGTTAGAGTAGGATCACCACCATTAATGTGAGAGTAGGGTCACCACCAGTAATGTTAGAGCAGGATCACCGCCAGTAATGTTGGAGCAGGATCATCACCAGTAATGTTAGAGTAGGATCACCACCAGTAATGTTAGAGCAGGATCATCACCAGTAATGTTAGAGTAGGATCACCGCCAGTAATGTTAGAGTAGGATCACCACCAGTAATGTTAGAGTAGGGTCACCACCAGTAATGTTAGAGCAGGATCACAACCAGTAATGCTACAGTCGAGACGCCACCTGTAATGTTCTAGCCGAGTCATCAACATTCATCATCAGATCACAAAATTTGTTTCATCTCGGTAATGAGTGAGTCAAGACTTCAATGAATTAATATGTGATCCCAAAAACCTGACAGAGTGCCCGGGATGATGTTTCCCTCTGGGTTCACCGGGCATGCGCAAACTCCATTCCCTCTGGGATTTTTTTCCATTCTTGAATTTTAATAGAAATAATTTCACGAACTGTCCTGTGTAATTTCCCCTTTGGCGTCCGGGGAGCACTGGGTTGGATAATTCCACCTTGTTTGTTAAGTGACTGTAACTAACGCCAATTATTGTGTAACCTGATTTTCTCACCGGGGCACCGATTGTTCTATAAAGGGGGAGTATTTTCGGAGCTCAGATGCACTCAAATCGGAACCGTGAAGCCGGACAGAATTCACTCATTCTCCTAAAAATGGAAATGCCAACAATTCTTCATATTAAGGAGATTTACTACCCGATTCTCGCAGCCTTTGGTTTTCCCGGTAAGTCAATATAACCTGTTGTTTCATAACTGTTCACTATCTCACTTTAAATGATTATGTGTCAAATTCCGAGAATGTCCTAATTTCGGAGTCATTGATCCACCGGGATAAATTAGTGAATTTCAGCGGGAATTCTAGCAATCCGCGGCGCCGGTGAGGCGTTGCTCTGATCGGGAGATCGTGGGCAACGGGCGATCAATGTTGCTCCCAATACGATGGAGGACGAGGCTGATTCCCCAGCCCCGCCAACAGTGCATAGATCACTATAGAATGTGTTGCTTGGTGTCTTTGTTAACCATTTCATTTGTACCGTTGTTACCTGTGCACTTCAAGTTGATAATTCCCCACACTGCAGTCACCTCCACCAACAGGGGCCGTTGAAAGATAATTTGAGAACTGATTGCCGCTCAGGGACCTGCTCCCCTTCCCTCGGCTGCAAAGAACCTTCGCGGTTCCACCAGCTGCCGCTCTGTTACCGAGCAGTTTCCTGGGGCGATTATTAATAGAAAAAGGCCAGAGTTTCGACCAAAACTGAACGTTATTGTCGCAGTTGAATATTTTATTTGAATTCATATCTTTCCAGTAATTACTGTGAAATTATATTTACTTCTTGACGACGGCTGACTGAAGGGTGCTGGAAGAACGGCAGATTTTCACTCTCTCTACATTGAGTTTCAATGATTTATTTCATTCAAACAAAATGTCGTCAGCGCTCTCGTGTACAACTAAAAGAATCCGTGTGTATAAACCTAAGTAAGATCACATCGAAATATTTCCCACAATGTGCTGTGAGATTTCTCTGACTGTCCCCGTGACTTACCTCTTGTCCCTCTTTCTTACAGCGAACCTCGTGACAATCGTGATTCTCTCCAGAGGAAATTGTGGCCTTTCCAAATGTATCTCTGTCTACAAGGTGACCATGGCAACAGCAGATCTCCTGGTCATTATCTTCAATGTAACCTTGTATAACATTTTCAGTTATCACTTTCCATATCCATTCCTGTCCTACACTGCCGTTTGTAAGTTCATTCTGTGCATGAATCCTGCTACCCTGGATCTGTCGGTGTGGTTCACAGTCTCGTTCACATTTGACCGATTTGTATCGATATGTTGTCAGAAGTTTAAAACAAAGTATTGCACAGTGAGAACTGCGGCTGCGGTTATCACAACGATCTCTGTCCTGATCTGTTTAGAGAACATCCCCTTTTGGTTTGCATATGAACCTGACCGAATAATTAACAGTGTTCACTGGGGTTGCCACAACATACTGGGCTTTTTTTCATCACCTGCGGGTGCAGCTTACTCCTGGTTCGAAAGTGTTTTCGTTGCGTGGCTTCCTTTTGCTTTGATATTACTGTTTAATTGTTTGACAGTCAGATGTATTTTAGAGGCCAGTCGAGCCCGCAGGGGACTCCGGGGTCGGAGCAGTGAGAATCAGAGCGATCCAGAGATGAAGAACCGAAGGAAATCCATCATTTTACTGTTCACTGTGTCGGGCAGTTTGATACTGTTGTGGCTGACAGCTATCGTTAGTTTTTTAACGACCAGACTGACACACACCGTGCATTATCAAGCCGATTATGCAGATCCTGCCTATATCGCCACTGAAACCGGATTTATGCTCATGTATTTGAGTTCCTGTACAAACATGTGCATTTATGCAGCTACCCAAACGAAATTCAGGGAAGAGCTGAAGCAGATGATGAAATCTCCATGGACAGTTATGTTGATATTTGTAAAAAAAATGAAAAAATATACCAAAGCTTCCTGTCTTAATTAGAACTCAAGTACTTCCGGGTACCATCTTAGAATGGCCGTCTTCCTGTCTTGACGAAAATTGATTATCCTTGTGAAAAGTAACAGGTATCAGAAAACATGTCCTCCAATTTTGCCCTGCGTTTTATGCCGGCTGCTTTCCCAGGGCGAACAGAACCGTTCCCTGTGAGTACAGCGCGCTTCCCGGTCAAGATTCAAAGAAAACATTCATGACTGAGCTTCAGTAGTGGAGTAGAACACGAGGTCTTCAGCGTGAACTGTTTCGCACCGCAAGTACTGGAATAAGACGCCCATTTTAATTAATAGATCAAGTTTCCTTTAGTGTCGAACCAATGACGTGTGTTACAATCGTGGTTATTTGTAATTCTTCTGTAATCTTCGTGTGAATATGCAGCCAAAATGACAACAGTAACTTCACTTCAAATGTATTTTATTGGATGTAAAGCGCCTTGGCACGTCTTGAGGCCGTGAAAGGCGCTCGATAAATGCAAATCCCTCTTTCTTTTATTTTCAACCAGTCCTTGTAGGCGTTTGCCCTCCACCCGAGCAATCAAACAACCAACGGGAGGAGGAGGCTCTGTTAACATCCCCATCCACAATGATGGCAGAGTCTAGCTCGTGAGTGCAAAAGACAAGACTGAAGTGTTTGCAACCATCTTCATCCAGAAGTTCCGAGTGGATGATCCACCTCGGCCTCCACCCGATATCCCTACCACCGCAGAAGTCAGTCTTCAGCCAATTCAATTCACTCCACGTGATTTCAAGAAACGGTTGAGTGCACTGGATGCAACGAAGGCTGTGGGCTCCGACAACATCCCGGCTGTCGTGCTGAGGACATGTGCTCCAGAATTATCCACGCCTCGAGCCAAACTGTTCCAGTACAGCTGCAACACTGACATCTACCGACAATGTGGAAAATTGCCCAGGTATGTACTGTCCACAAAAAAAGCAGTACGAATCCAATCCGGCCAATTGCCACCCAATCAGTTCACTCCCAATGATCAGCAAAGTGTTGGAAGATTTCGTCGACAGTGCTATCAAGCGGCAATTACTTACCAATAACCTGCTCACCGATGCTCAGATTGGGTTCTGCCAGGGCCACTCGGGTCCAGACCTCATTGCAGACTTGGTCCAAACATGGACAAAAGAGCTGAATTCCAGAGCTGAGGTGAAAGTGACTGCCCTTGACATCAACACAGCATTTGACCGAGTGTGGCAACAAGGAGCCCCAGCAACATTGAAGTCAATGGGAATTAGTGGGAACACTCTCCAGTGGCTGGAGTCATACCAAGCACAAAGGAAGATGGGAGTGGATGTTGGAGAACAGTCATCTCAGCCCCAGGGCATTACTGCAGGAGTTCCTCAGGGCAGTGTCCTCGCCCCTAACCTCTTCAGCTGCTTCATCAATGATCTTCCCTTTATCATAAGGTCAGAAATGGGGATGTTCGCTGATAATTGCACGGTGTTCAGTTGCATTCGCAACCGCTCAGGTAATGAATAATTCCCTGCCCGCATGCAGCAAGACCTGGACAACATCCAGGCTTATGCCGATAAGTGGCAAGTAACATTCGCGCCAGTTAAGTAACAGAAAATGAACATCTCCAACAAGAGAAACTCGAACCACCTCCCATTAAGATTCACGCCGAATCCCCCACCATCAACATCCTGGGTGTCATCATTGACCGGAAATTTAACTGCACCAGCCGCATAAATATTGTGGCAACAAGAGCAGGTCAGAGGCTGCGGGCAGTGACTCACCTCGTGACTCCCCAAAGACTTTCCACCATATACAAGTCAAAAGTCAGGAGTATGATGGAATACTCTCCACATGCCAGGATGAGTGCAGCTTCAACAACACTCAAGAAGCTCGACACAATCCAGAACATAGCAGCCCGCTTGATTTGCACCCCATCCACCACCCTAAATATTCATTGTCTTCACCACCGGCGCACCGTGGCTGCAGTGTGTACCATCTACAGGATGCACCGCAGCAACCCGCCAAGGATTCTTCGACAGCACCTCCCAAACCCGCGACCTCTACCACCTCGAATGTCAAGGGCATCAGGCACATGGGAACAACACCACCTGCACGTTTCCCTCCAAGTCAAACACCATCCCGACTTGGAAATATATCACCGTTTCGTCATCGTCGCTTCTTTCAAAATCCTGGAACTCCCTACCGAACTCCACCATGGGAGAACCTTCACCACACGGACTGCAGCGGTTCAAAAAGGCGGCTCACCACCATATTCTCAAGGGCAATTTGGGATAGGCAATAATTGTTGGCCTTGCCAGAGACGCCCGCTTCCCATGAAGGAATAAATGGAAAATAAATAACTAATTCCAATTACTTTATCTGCCCGCGGTCTCAATATCCCTTCAACCTATTTTAATCATCCATCTATCGAACTTAATGTTGAATATTGATATAGAAACATCGAAAATAGAGCAGGAGTAGGCCATTCGGCCCGTTGAGCCTGCTCCGCCATTCATTATAATCATGGTTGATCCTTTATCTCAATACCATATTCCCGCTCTCTCCACTTACCCCTTGATAACTTTTGTGTCCAGAATTCTATTTAGCTCCTTCTTAAAGAACATTCAATGACTTGGGCTCCACAGCATTTTGTGGTAGAGAATTCCATAGGTTCACCAGCCTGTGAGTGAAGAAATGTCTCCTCATCTCAGTCCTCAAAGTCGTACTCCGTATCCAGAGACTGTGACCCCCACGTTCTGGAACCCCCAGCCAGGGGAAACATCCTCCCTGCAGTTTGACTAGCCCTGTCAGAACTTTATATGTTTCATTTAGATCACATTTTATTCTTCTAAACTCTAGGGAATACAAGCTTAGTCGACCCAATCTCTCCTCATACGACAGTCCTGCCATCCCAGGAACCAGTCTGGTGAACAATCGCTGCAGTCCCTCTATGGCAAGTATGTCCTTTCTTAGGTAAGGAGACCAAAGCTGCACACAATACTCCAGGTGTGGTCTCACCAATGCCGTGTATAACTGCAGTAAGACATCCTTGCTCCTTGCTCCTGACTCAAATCCTCTTGCAATGAAGGCCAACATGTCATTTGCCTTCCTAGCTGCTTGCTGCACCTGAATGTTTGCTTTCACTGACTTGTGTACAAGGACACCCAGGTCCCTTTGTGCATCAACATTTCCAAATCTATCACCATTTAAGTAATGCTCTGCCTTTCTGTTTTTCCTTCCGAAGTGGATAACTTCACATTTATCCATACTGTTTTGCATCTGCCATGAATTTGCCCACTCATATGATTTCTGATCCTTAAATTGCACAGCTACGTAATTCTCCACGCAAAGATGTTTCTCCCACCCTCCGTTCTAAATCATTTGCATTTATCCTTTTATCTATGGCCGGTACTTCTTGATCCCTCAACGAATGGAAGCTTTCTGCTTGTATCTATCCTGTCCAGTCATATCGCATATTAAATCACATGGGGAGCACTCGCCAAAATATATCAATCTGGTATCAATACACAATCCAGCGAATGTTAGGAATGTGTAGTTAAGATAGTTAATTGACATCATTATCTTGGAGATGGTGGTGTCCTTGCTTATATTGAACAATGAGAAGAATGTATTTGATAGCTTGGCCACTGCTCGAAACATCGCGACCGCGCAGGGAGAGATTCTAATCGAACACTCTGGACACCCCGATCTATTGAGAGAGAGCCAGAAAGGGCAGAAATGGCTTTTATCGGTTGTCTCGTGTTGCATGATCTTGGGATATCGCTGTGTTCACAGAAATGATGCGTTGAGCATGACGAAACCACCAAGCGAGATGCATGATGAAGATGGACTGAAGAACCGGTCCAAGACACGGTCAGTCACGGTGACAACACCACTACATGAAATGGTTAATGTGGGTCCAGAGAGTGGGAACATATGGAAAAGCAATTGGTAGAGATTTTCCCAATAAATAGATCGAGAAAGATTTATGGTGCTGTTGAGATACTCTTCGTTGTTGACCTTAAACACTCGACTGCCAACAATGGACGGACTGTAAGGAAAGCACTAATCAGACTGTCCTGAAACTGCTAATCTGCATTGGTTTCTCCTTATATTATAGCAATCTTTACCTTTTAAGGTTATCTGTTAAGCGGGGCAGAGAAAGGCAATTTAAAATCCCATTGGGCTGTTTGACCAGGGCTGACCCTGCAGCAATGGTCAGTTTCAAGAAAGAATAGTAAGAAACTTCATTAAAGACAGACGATTACATGCTAAATCATAAATTTCAGAGAAATTTAATCATATGTTAAAAGTGTGGAAAGCTGTTAGTTCTGCAAAGGGAAATACCTGGACATAAATCTTCATTTGCAATTGTTACAAATGATAAAGAAACAAAGACAGATTTATAATTAAAGGTTTTACTTTGTACCATTGCAATTATAAGGATCAGGAATGAAATTATCGAAATGTTAACGAAATAAGAAATTATACTTCGTAGCCCAATGGAATAAATATATGGGGGTGTAATTGAACTTTTCTGTAATTATGTAATGAATAATTGTGTGGATTAACACAAGAGATTGCTGTTTTTATCCCGGCCACTGTTGGGCTGATAAATTAGCGCATTGCTTCTTGCGAAAAGTGATCAGAGGAATATTCGGCTTTAACGGAATCTGTAGTGCAGCAGACTCTGAACCGGGAAGATCACATCCCAACTGTTCACACCCTCATACCTGGGGCTAATAATTCCGCTGCTCGGTTGCAAAATCAGGAAAGCGAGACACCCCAGGCCATAATTCTCTGTGTATTAATATTAGTGGAAGCAAAATGTCCGGCCAGCGATGCACTGTTTGGGACATGATGTGGAGGTGCCGGTGATGGACTGGGGTTGACAATTGTAAACAATTTTACAACACCAAGTTATAGTCCAACGATTTTATTTGAAATCTACAAGCTTTCGGAGGCTTCCTCCTTCCTCAGGGAAATGTGATTTCCCTCATTTCCCTGAGGAAGGAGGAAGCCTCCGAAAGCTTGTAGATTTCAAATAAAATCGTTGGACTATAACTTGGTGTTGTAAAATTGTTTAGAACTGTTTGGGACAGGCACGGCTGGTGTGCAGAAAGAGCGCGGAGCCGGAATCCACCCCGACATTCCAAAGCGCTCTTTTTTATCCAAACATTTCAACTGATTGCTTTCGAAAGGTTAACACCTGCATTAAATCCCGCACACAGGAGTGTAGGACGGGCCCGTTAATTGTATAATTAGAAATGAGGACCAGAGAAACTGAGCAAATGTTTAAAAACTGACAGTTGGTAATGAGTATTGGGATTGGTAAAGGTCGATGATACTGAGCTCAGAACTGAAATACCTTTAAATCCCCGACCAACCATCATCAGGTGTGGGTATAAGTGGGTATAAGTACTATTGTATGTAACGTGTGTTCAATAAACTTATGACGCCTCATTTCAATGTTCAAGAACCTGACTGAAAACTTTCCGCTAACAATCGCCTTCGTACTGTAATTGTGAATTGCCTTCATTTATTAATGTGATTAAGTGCGCCCTTTATCCGTCACTCTTTCACGTTCCACTTCATCCTGAGGTTCTCCGAAAGCCAAACTTCACTTGATTTCAGGCCCCCGGGGAGCCCAGGCTCTGCCAATCCGGCTGGCATCCAGCGTCAGGCGGAAGTGGTTGTGAGTTGCGGGCAGTTCTGTGTAATAGGCGCATTCAACAGCATTCAGACGACCAATAAAATTTAAGGCACTAGTTCGGCCGCAGGCACAGGTTTTTTATTCCATCGGTCGGCGATGCAGCTGCACCCAGCCACAATCGTGGGAAGGCGCTGTGTTATCAACAACATCATCCAAAATCAACAGGGAAAATGGAAAACAAAGGAATGATCAAGTTAACCATTGCATGACCGTGTCAAATCCAATCAGATGCGGATCTGATTCCCCGGTTTCCAAATCAACAGTTCATGTGTTTCTCTGGTCCTCACATCTAATTAAACAATTAACGGGCCCGTCCTACACTCCTGTGTGCGGGATTTAATGCAGGTGTTAACCCATCGATAGCAATCAGTTTAAATGCTTGGATAAAAAAGAGCGCTGAGGAATGTCGGGGTGAATTCCGGCTCCGCGCTCCTTCCGCACACCAGCCGTGCCTGTCCCGAACAGTGCATCGCTGGCCTGTTATTTTACTTCCACTAATATTAATACACAGAGAATTATGGCCTGGGGTGTCTCGCTTTCCTGATTTTGCAACCGACTAGCGGAATTTTTAGCCCCAGGTATGAGGGCGTGAAAGTTGGGATGTGATCATCCCAGTTCAGAGTCTGCTGCATTAAAAAGAGCATGAAAGCCGAATATTCAACTGATCACTTTTCGCAAGAAGCAATGCGCTAAACTCTCAGCCTAACAGTGGCCGAGATAAAACCAGCAATCTCTTCAAAGGGACCAGCTTCCTCCGGCTCAAACAGCCCTCCATGGAAGTTATACTTCTGGCGGATTGACGAAATATCTCACCGTTAATGGCCCTTCCCCATTAGTCTGAGGGATCGACCTTTAAACTGAAAATTACTTTGATGTCACTATTCCAATATCAATGCAATATTTAATGATGATGTAACAATGACGGCATCGATCTTAATCTGGTATAAATCCTGCTAAATATTCGGGAATCCTAATCAGGAACTATGACACACTGTGTTCTGATCCCGAATAAATCCCGTTGGATCGCCTGGAATCCTAATCAGGAACTGTGGCAGACTGTGTCCTGACCCAGAATAAATCCGGATAAAGCACGGGAGAGTCATAATCAGGGTTTTACAGAGAAGTGAAAAAGGAAATGACAGGGGCAAAGAGATTTTGAGAATAGAATGGCGGCTAACATAAAAGTTAATCCAAAAGGCTTCTTCAGGCATATAAATAGTAAACGGTTCGTAAGAGGAGGAGTGATGCCGATAAAGGATTAAAAATTAGATCTACGCATGGAGGCAGAGGGCAGTGCTGAGGTACTAAATTAATATTTTGCATCTGTCTTTATCAAGGAAGAAGATGCTGCCAAATCAGAGTAAAAGGACAGGTAGTTGAGATACTTGATGTGGTGAAATTGATAAGGAGGTGGTAAAAGAAATGCTAGCTGTACTTAAAGGAGATAAGTCACCCGGTCCGGATGGGATGCAACCTGGGTTGATGAGGGAAGTAAGGGTGGAAATTGTAGAGGTGCTGGCCATAATCTTCCAATCATCCTTAGATACGGGAGTGGTGCCAGAGGACTGGAGAATTGCAAATGTTACACCATTGTTCAGAAAAGGGTGTAAGGAAAAAAACAGGCAACTGTCGGCCAGTCGGTTTAAATTTGGTGGTGGCGAAGCTTTAATAAACAATAATTCAGGACAAAATTAATAGTCACTTGGACAAGTGTGGATTAACAAAGGAAATCCAGCACTGATTTGTTAAAGGCAAATCGTGTTTAACGAACTTGATTGAGTTTTTTTTCATGAGGTAACAGAGAGGGTTGATGAGGGCAATGCGGTTGATGTTGTCGATCGGGACTTTCAAAAGGCGTTTGATAAAATGCCACACAGCAGGCTTGTCAGCAAAATTGCAGTCCGTGGAATGAAAGCGGTAGTGGCAGCATGGATAAGACATTGGCTAAGTGACAGGAAACAGAGAGTAGTAACGAACACTTGTTTTTTTTCAGGCTGGAGGAAGGTGTACAGTGGTCTTCCCCAGGGGTCGGTGCTTGGACCAATGTTTTTTTGATATATAGTAATTACACGGACTTGGGTGTACATGGTCCAATTTCAAAATTTGCAGATGGCACAAAATTTGGAAGTGTAGTGAACAGTGAGGAGGATAGTAATAGATTTTAGGAGGAGATGGACAGGCTGTTGGAATGGGCGAACACGTGGCTGATTAAATTTGATGCAGAGAAATGCGATGCGATACATTTTATCAGGGAGAACGAGGATAGGCAATGCAAGCGAAAGGGTACAATTCTAAAGGGGGTGCACGGACATAGAGACCTGGGGGTATATGTGCATGAATGTTTGAAAGTGGCAGGACAGATTGAGAAAGCGGTTAAAAAAAACCATACGGGATCCTCGGCCAACGTTGTCTACCTCATACGTTGCAGGAAAGGATGCCCCAGAGCATGGTACATTGGCGAGACCATGCAGACACTGCGACAACGGATGAACGGACACCGTGCAACAATCGCCAAACAGGAGGGTTCTCTCCCTGTCGGGGAACACTTCAGCAGTCATGGACATTCAACCACCGACCTTCGGGTAAGCGTACTCCAAGGCGGCCTTCGAGACACACGACAACGCAAAATGGTCGAGCAGAAATTGATAGCCAAGTTCCGCACCCATGAGGACGGCCTCAACCGGGATCTTGGGTTCGTGTCACACTACACGTAACCCCACCAGCGAACAAATGTTATCTGTTTTTAATATAACGGATCATTTACTGTCTTCCTTCTCTCTCTCTCTCTTTTTTTTTGGGGGGTGTTTGTATATTCGGTGGCCTTTTAGGTGACACCTTTCTGTCTGCTCACTGTGATTGCCTTGGCAACGGGCAGTAATCACCAGGCATTGTTCTGTGATTTTCAAATGCGAAGGATTCGAAAATGTCATTTCCACACCGTTCACCTGAGGAAGGAGGAAGCCTCCGAAAGCTTGTGGAATTTAAAATAAATTTGTTGGACTATAACTTGGTGTTGTAAAATTGTTTACAATTGTCAACCCCAGTCCATCACCGGCATCTCCACGTCATGGCGACCATTGACACCACAAACTGCCGGCTCACAGTGGAAAGGATATCCAAGAAGATCGCGCATTTAGACACAGACATCAAGTTTTTACAGAGCTGCAAGAAAGCAGACAAGATCCCGAAATGACTACAGATCACGAACCCACTCAAGTCCACATACAACTCGGATCACGCTGAGAGACTCTGCCGTCGTACCTCTCGCACACTCCGCAATCATTTCGTACACCAACTCGACAGCAGACGCCGCAACCTCGAAACTAAGATAGAGTCCATACTCTCAACCTGCACTCAGGACACAGCAGACCAGCTACGATATACCGCCAAACAGACGAGGCAACGGAACTACGCTGCCTACATGAAAACCAAGAGCAGGAAGCTTGAGAAACTCGACATCACCACCAGCATCGACCAAGCTTCCCCTGGTACCACGGTTGCAACCACAGGGAAGTCTATCGTCAATTTGTCCGACCACACCCTTCAATCAGACGAAATCGAAGTTCTCAGCCGAGGGCTCAATTTCTGCCCCACGACCAAAATGGACCCCACTAGTCTCGCGGCAGACACAGAGGAATTCATCAGGAGAATGAGGCTCCAGGAATTCTACCACAAACCACAAAATTTCAGCAGCGAAACCAATGAGACAATCAACGATCCGGAACAGCAGACAGAGGGATCCGTGGTGCAGCAACCGAAGAGGAAAGACTCTCACTGGACTCCTCCGGAGGGTCGCTGCCCTCAGCTTGACATGTATGGTCAAGCTGTCAGGAAATGTGTCTATGCCAGATTCATTAGCCGCACTCACAAGACAGTCCAGAATGTCACCCGAGCACAACGCAACGCCATCAACGCTCTCAAGACCAACCGCAACATCGTCATCAAACCAGCGGACAAAGGAGGAGCCATCGTCATACAGAACAGAACGGACTATTGCAAAGAAGCATACCGACAACTGGACAACCAGGAACACTACACACGCTTACCCACAGACCCGACCAAAGAACACACCCATCAGCTCAACAAACTGATCAAGACCTTCGATCCAGACCTTCAAAACATCCTACGCACTCTCATCCCACGTACTCCCCGTGTGGGAGACTTCTGCTGCCTCCCAAAGATACACAAAGCCAACACACCCGGACGTCCTATCGTATCAGGCAACGGAACCCTGTGTGAGAACCTCTCTGGATACATCGAGGGCATCCTGAAACCCATCGTGCAGGGAACCGCCAGCTTCAGTCGCGACACTACAGACTTTCTAAAAAAACTCAGTACCCACGGACCTGTTGATCCAGGAACACTTCTCACCACGATGGACGTCTCGGCACTATACACCAGTATCCCCCACGATGACGGCATCGCTGCGACAGCATCAATACTCAACACCAACAACAGCCAATCTCCAGACGCCATCCTACAACTCATCCGCTTCATCCTGGATCACAATGTCTTCACCTTCGATAACCAGTTCTTTACCCAAACACACGGAACAGCCATGGGGACCAAATTCGCACCCCAATACGCCAACATTTTCATGCACAAGTTCGAGCAGGACTTCTTCACTGCACAAGACCTCCAACCAACACTATACACCAGATACATCGACGACATTTTCTTCCTATGGACCCACGGCAAGGAATCACTAAAGAGACTGCACGATAACACAACAAGTTCCATCCCACCATCAAGCTCACCATGGACTACTCCTCAGAATCAGATTCTTTCTTGGACACACGAATCTCCATCAAAGATGGGCACCTCAGCACCTCACTCTACCGCAAGCCCACGGACAACCTCACGAAGCTCCACTTTTCCAGCTTCCACCCTAACCACGTCAAAGAGGCCATCCGCTATGGACAGGCCCTGCGAATACACAGGGTCTGCTCAGACGAGGAGGAACGCAATGGACACCTAAAGACGCTGAAAGACGCCCTAGTAAGAACGGGATATGACGCTCGACTCATCGATCGGCAGTTCCGACGGGCCACAGCGAAAAATCGCATAGACCTCCTCAGGAGATCAACACGGGACGCAACCAACAGAGTACCCTTCGTCGTCCAGTACTTCCCCGGAGCGGAGAAACTACGCCATGTTCTCCGCAGCCTTCAACATGTCATCAATGATGACGAACACCTCGCTATGGCCATCCCCACACCTCCACTACTCGCCTTTAAACAGCCACCCAACCTCAAACAGACCATCGTTCGCAGCAAATTACCCAGCTTTCAGGAGAACAGCGTCCACGACACGACACAACCCTGCCACGGTAACCTCTGCAAGACATGCCAGATCATCGACACAGATACCACCATCACACGAGAGGACACCACCCACCAGGTGCATGGTTCATACTCCTGTGACTCGGCCAACGTTGTCTACCTCATACTTTGCAGGAAAGGATGCCCCGGAGCATGGTACATTGGCGAGACCATGCAGACGCTGCGACAACGGATGAACGGACACCGCGCAACAATCGCCAAACAGGAGGGTTCCCTCCCAGTCGGGGAACACTTCAGCAGTCATGGACATTCATCCACCGACCTTCGGGTAAGCGTACTCCAAGGCGGCCTTCGAGACACACGACAACGCAAAATGGTCGAGCAGAAATTGATCGCCAAGTTCCGCACCCATGAGGACGGCCTCAACCGGGATCTTGGGTTCATGTCACGCTACACGTTACCCCACCAGCGAACAAATGTTATCTGTTTTTAATATAACGGGTCAGTTGCTGTCTTTTCCAAGTTTCTACCTCTCTATCTCTTTTTTTTTGTTTGTTTTTTTTTTGGTGATTTGTATATTCGGAGACCTTGCAGTTAACACCTGTCTGTCTGCACACTGATTGCCTTGGCAACGGGCAGTTGAAAAAACTGTCTGTAATCACCAAGCATTGTTCTGTGATTTATAAATGCGATTTCATTTCGAGGATTTAATTTCCAACAACGTTCACCTGAGGAAGGAGGAAGCCTCCGAAAGCTTGTGCATTTAAATTAAAATTGCTGGACTATAACTTGGTGTTGTAAAGTTGTTTACAATTAATCTCCATGAGAAATAATCAATAATCAACGATACAATAAGAAATGCAGAGAAAGAACGTTGAAGGAATCGGGGAAGGTAGCGGACATGGGCAAAGATTTTCCACCACTTCAAAGTGCGGAAAAAAGTGATTTTTAAGCGAGGGACGTTCAGTTCCCTCCTCCCCGATTCAAAGTTCCCCTTGAGTGAATCTGGCTCCTTGTCAATCGTTCTGTTCCCTCCTCCCTGACTCCGCTCGACACAGTGTTGTAATGAATAATAATGCAGCTCTGTCCCATTTATATTTTTCGGCAGCAGACTTTAACTGACTGGCTCTTAATGGCGGTGGTTTATGGTGTAAATTGAGTGGGATTGCAATTGATAAAAGCAACACCTGAAAAGGGCCTTGAACCCTGCACGCATAACACTTTTGGTCTGCAGACTGAGCGATGCGGGCTTTGAAACACTAACGACACAGCGACGCTGACTGGCTGTTATGATGAATTACATCCACTTCAAGAGCACAGCCGCCCTGTCAACACAAGTTGCGTCACAAAATTGCTTCAAATCCAACACCACTTCTCAGGCCATTTCTTCACAAACATACCGCACTCCAAGCGTCGTCTGCCTCTCTGAGTCTGCTCCAAACTCAACCTCACCCCTTCATCCCAATCTGAACTTGGTCCTCAATCTGTCTCCTTCTCCTCAATCTGACCCTTTCTCCTCGGTCTGACTCCTTCTCCCGAATCAGATCTCTTCTCCTCAATCTGACCAGTTATTCCTAAACTGACCCCTTCTACTCAAACTGATGCGTTCTCCTCAATCAGACTCCTTCTCTTTTAATTGGCCCTTGTCATCGATCTGACACCTTCCATTTAATGTGACTTCTTCTCCCCAAACTTACCTCTTCTCCTCAATCTAACCCCTGCTCCTCAATCTGACTCCTCCTCCTCAATCTGTCCACTTCTCCCCAATCTACACCCTTCTCCTCAATCTAATTCTATCTTCCCAGCCTGGTCGGTTCTTCTCAATCGGACCCCTTCTCCTCAATGTGTTCCTTCTCCTCAATCTGATCACTCAGAAATAGGACACTTAGGAGCGATATCAGGAAGCTTTTTTTCACAAACAGAGTAACGGTCTATACCTCTCTTCCCCTAATAGGCTGTTGGTCAGTTTCAATTTCAGGATTGGGATCGAAAGATTTTTTAGGGTAAGGAGCCTGGAGCAAATGCGGGTAAATGTATTTGAGTTTCGGATCAAACACGATCAAAGTGAATGGTGGAATAAGTTCTATGGGCTGAATCACCTCGTGCTGTTCTCCTGATTCATCACCTGCCTTTTCTATTCAAAGACTGACTGCCTGATGACCAGTTTTAACCTGCGCTGTTTTAATCGCCGCCGAAAATAATCAATAATCACGGATATAATAACAGATGCAGAGAAAGAATGATGAAGGAATCGGGGAAGGAAGCGGACATGGGCAAAGATTTTCCACCACTTTAAATTGGGAAAAAAGTGATTTTTGAGTGAGGGACGTTCAGTTCTCTTCTCCCCGATTTAAAGTTCGCTTTGAGTGAATCGGACTCCTTGTCAATCGCTCAGTTCCCTCCTCCCATATTTAAAGTTCTCTTTGAGTGAATCTGTCTCCTTGTCAATCGCTCAGTTCCCACCTCCCCGATTTAAAGTTCGCTTTGAGTGAATCTGACTCCTTGTCAATCGTTCAATTCTCTCCTCCCCGATTTCGAGTTCCTTTTGAGTGAATCTGACTCCTTGTCAATCGTTCAGTTCCCTCCTCCCTGATTTAGAGTTCCCTTTGAGTGAATCTGACTCCTTGTCAACCGTTCAGTTCCCTCCTCTCTCACTCCGTTGCGTTACAGTTTTGCACTGAATAATAATGCAGCTCAGTCTCATTTATATTTGTCGGCAGCAGACTTTAACTGACTGGCAATTAATGGCGGTGATTTATGGTGTGAATGGAATGGGATTGCAATTGGTTAAAACAGCACACGAATAGGGACTTAAACTCTGGGCCCTCAGATTAAAATTGGGATATTATGACGACTGAGCAATCCAGGTTGTGACCGGCTAATGAAAGAGCGACCCTGACTGGCGGTGGTAGGGAAAGACATTCCAATCACTTCACCTTCAAAGCCACCCTGTCAACGCACATAACGTCACAAAATTACTTCAGATCCAACACCTCTTCTCAGGTCATTCCATCTCAAACATGTCACACTCAAGCCCAAAGATGTTTTGTAAATACATAAAGAGCGAGAGGAAAGTGTGGGGCCTATTAGAGACCAAAACGGGAAACTATGTGTGGAGGTGGAAGATGTTGCTGTGGTTCTTCATGAATACTTTGCGTCTGTCTTCACAAAAGAGAAGGACGATGCAGAGATTGTAGTGAAGGAGGGGGAGGATGTTTTAATATTGGATGGGATAAACATAGTGAGAGAGGAAGCATTAAGGGGTTTAGCATCTTTGAAAGTAGTTAAATCACTAAGCCCGGATGAAATGTATTCCAAGCTGTTAAGAGAAGCAAACCAGGAAATAGCGGAGGCTCTGACCATCATTTTCCAATCCTCCCGACCACAGGCGTTGTGCCGGAGGATTGGAGGACTGCTAACGTTGTACCGTTTTTTAAAAGGGAGCGAGGGATAGACCGATTAATCATAGGCCAGTTAGTCTAACCTCGGTGGTGGGCAAATTATTGGAATTAATTCTGAGGGACAGGATAAATCGTCACTTAGAAAGGCACGAGTTAATCAAGGACAGTCAGCATGGATTTGTTCAGGGAAGGTCGAGTCTGACTCGCTTGTTTGAATTTTTTGAGGAGGCAACAAGGAGGGCGGATGAGGGTAAATCATTCGATGTAGTCGACATGGATTTTAGCAAGACTTTTGACGAGGTCCCACATGGCAGATTGGTCAAAAAAGTAAAAGCTCATGTGATCAACGGGAAAGTGACAAGTTGGATCCAAGATTTGCTCAGTGGCAAGAAGCAAAGGGTAATGGTTGACGGTTGTTTTTGCGACAGGAAGGCTGTTTCCACTGAGGTCCCGCATGTTTCGGTACTGGGTCCGTTGCTTTTCGTGGTAGATATCAATGAATTGGACTTGAATGTGGGGGGAATGATCTAGAACGTTGCAGATGAAACAAAAAATGGCTGTGATAGTGATGAAGAAAGCTGTAGACTACAGGAAAATATCAATGGACTGGTCAGGTGGTCAGATAAGTGACAATCCAGAAACGTGTGAGTTAATGCATTTGGGAAGGGCAAACATGGCAAGGGAATACACAATAAATGGGAGAATGCTGAGAGGTGTAGAGGGACAAAGGGACCTTGGAGTGCATGTCCACAGATCCCTGAAGTTAGCAAGACAGGTAGATAAGGTGGTGAAAAAGGCATATGGGATAATTTCCTTTATTCGCCGAGGCAAAGAATATTCGCAGGCAGGTTATCCTAGAAATGTATAAAGCATTGGTTAGGCCACAGCTTGAGTACTGCGTACAGCTCTGGTCACCAGATTACAGGAAAAATGTGATTGCACGAGAGAGGGTACAGAGGAGGTTTACGAGGATGTTGCCAGGTCTGGAGTATTTTAGCAATGAGAAAAGATTGGATAGGCTGGGATTGTCTTCTTTGGAGCTGAGGGGAGACTTAATTGAAGTATATAAATTGATGACGGGACGAGACAGAGTGGAGCGTGAGGAACTATTTCCCTTTGCAGAGGAGTCAGTGACCAGGGGGCATAGATTCAAAGTAATTGGTAGAAGGATTTGAGGAGAGTTGAGGAGATTTTTTTCACCCAGAGAGTGGTGGATGTCTGGAACTCACTGCCTGAAAGGGTGGTAGAGGCAGAAACTCTCAACTCATTTAAAAAATACTTGGATGTGCACTTGAAGTGCCGAAACCTACAGGGCTATGGACCAATTGCTGGAAAGTGGGATTAATTTGGATAGCCATTTTGCGGCCGGCAGGGACACGATGAGCAGAATGGCCTACATCTGTGCCGTAATTTTCTATGATTCGATGATACTACACTCAAATCGCCATCTACATCTCGGTGCCTCCTCCAAACTCAACCTGACCCCTTCATCCCAAATCTAAACTTATTCCTCATTCTGACCCTTTTTCCTCAATCTTTCACTTCTCCACAATCTGACCCCTTCCCCACAATCTGACCCCTTCCCCACAATCTGACCATTCCTCAATCTGACCCCTTCTCCTCAATCTGGCTCCTCCTCAATCTGATCCCTTCTCCCGAATCTGACCGGTTCTCATGAATCAGACCCTTTCTCCTAAACTTAATCCCATCTCCTGAATCCTCAATATCTTCCTTCTCCCCAATTTGACCTCATCTCCTCAGATGACCGTCTCCTCAATCTGACCTCTTCTCCTCAATCTGACCATTTCCCTATCTGACCCCTTCTCCTCAATCTGACTCCTTCTCCTCAATCTGATCACTCAAAGATGGGACATTTAGGAGCGAAATCAGGTAGCACTTTTTCACACAAAGTGTAGTAGAAATCTGTAACTCTCTTCCCGAGTAGGCTGTGGGTCAATTGATATTTTAGGACTGAGATTGATCGTTTTTTGGTGGGTGAGGGACATGGAGCAAAGGTGGGTAAATGAAGTTGAGATACTGATCAGCCATGATCTAATTGAATGGTCGAATAGGCTCCAGCGTCTGAATGGCCGACTCCTGTTCCCTCGGTTCATCATCTGCCTTTTCTATTCAAAAGTTTACTGCCCTGACCAGTTTTAACATGCTCTGTTTTAATCTCCATGAGAAATAATCAATAATCGACGATAGAAAAGGAAATGCAGAGAATGAATGTTGAAGGAATAGGGGGATGGAAGCGGACATGGGCAAAGGTTTTCCTGCATTTCTGAACTGGTAAAATGTTCACTTTGCGTGAATGCCATTCCCTTCCCTCCTCCCTGAGTCCGCTGGGCAGTTGTTGTGCACTGAATAATTATATAACTCAGAACTCAGTGATATTTATATCTTTGGGCGGCAGATTTTAATTGCCCGGCGTTTAATGGTGGAGCATTAAGGTGTGAATTGAATGGAGTTTTCTCTGATAAAAGCGGCGTCCGAACAAGTACCTGGACCCACAGGTTAAAAGTCTGATGTTCTACCAGGCTCCAAAGATCTAACGAGAGAGTTACCCTGAGAGGTGGAGGATTACATTCCCTTAATTTCACGTTCACAGCCGCCCTGTCAGCACACGAACCATCACAAATTTACTTTAGCGGAAAATCTCTTCATAGCCCACTCCATCTCAAACATACCGCACTCCAACTGCATGCACCTCTCTGATTCTCCTCCAAACACAACCTGACCCTTTATCCCAATCTGATCCCTTCCCCTCAATCTGACCCCTTCTCTCAAAACTGACCGCTGATCCCCAATCTGACCCCTTCTCCCAAATCTGACCTTTTCTCCCGAATCTGACCCCTTCTCCCAAGTCTGACCCTTTCTCCTCAATCTGACCCCTTCGCCTCGATCTGACCCCTTCTCTCAAATCTAAAGCTTTCTCCTCCATCTGTGCCCTTCTCCTCAATCTGACCCGTTCTCCCTAATCTGTCTATTTTCCCTCAATCTGACCCCTACTACCCAATATGACCCGTTCGCCTCAGTCAGACACTTTCTCCTAAATGTGATCCTACCCCCAATCTGACCCCTGCTCCTCAATCTGACCACTTGGTCTCAAACTGATCCCTTCTTTCCAATCTGATGCCTTCTCCCCAAACTCACTCCTTTTCCCCAATTGGAACCTTCTCCTCAACTGATGCTTCTCCTCAATCTGACACCTTCTCAACAATCTGACCCATCTCCTCAATCTGAACCTTCTCCTCAATCTGAACCTTCTCCTCAATCTGATCCCTTCTTCCCAATACGATCATTTCTCCTCAATCGGACCCTTCTCCTCAAACTGACCCTTTCTCTCTAATCGGTAGCCTTTTCCTCAGTCATACTTCTGACGTCAGTCTGATCCCTTCTCCTCAATCTGAACATTCGCCCCGGTCTGATCCCTTCTCCTCAATCTGACCCCTTCGCCCCAATCTGATCCCTTCTCCTCAATCTGACCAATTCTTGTAGAACATTTTGGATTTAAATCAGAATGCTCTTTTTCAAACAAAGGATAGTGGAAATCTGTAACTATCTCCTCTTGGCGCCTGCATGAAGAGGGTTGATGAGGTTAGTACGGTTGATGTTGTGAATATGGACTTGCAAAAGGCATTTGATAAAGTGCCGCATAATAGGCATGTGAGTAAAATTAATGCCAAAGGGATTAAAGGATCAGTGGCAGCGTGAATACAAAACTGGCTAGGAGGGAAAAAGCTAAGAGTAGTTGTAAATGGTTGTTTTTCAGACTGGAGGGAAATATACAGAGGGGTTCCCCAGGGGTCAGTATTAGGACCACTGCGCTTTCTGTTGTATATTAATGACGTGGATATGGTTACGAAGGTTAATAATTTGAAAGTGTTAGATGAGAAGAATCTCGGAAATGTAATAAATAATGTGGTGGATAGAAAGAGACTTCAGGAGGACATAGACAGACTGGCGAAATGTGCAGACACATGGCAGATTAAATTTAACGCAGAGAAGTGTGAAGTGATACATCTTGGTAGGAAGAACGATGAGAGTCAATATAAGCCAAATGGTACAATTTCAAAGGGATTGTAGGCAGACAAGTTGAGAAGGCTGTTGAAGAAGCCTGTAGGATCTTGGGGTTTATTAATAGAGGCATAGAGTACAGAAAAAGGAAGTTATGCTAAACCTTTATAAAACATTGGTTAGGCCGCAGCTTGGAGTATTGTGTCCAATTCTGCGCACCAAGCTTTAGGAAGGATGCCAAGGACTTCGAAAGGGCACAGAAGAGATTTACGAGAATGGGACCAGGGATGAAGGACTTCAGTTATGCGGATAGACTGGAGCAGCTGGGATTGTTCTCCTTAGAACAGAAAAAGTTAAGAGGAGATTTGGTAGTGTTGTTCAATATCATGAACGGTTTTGATAGTGTAAATGAGGAGAAACTGTTTCCAGTGCCAGAAGGGTCGGTAACAGAAGGACTCAGATTTAAGATGATTGCCAAAAGAGCCGGAGACGAAATGACAAAATATTACTGTAACGCAGCGAGTTGTTATGAACTGGAATACACTGCCTGAAAGGGTGGTGGGAGTAGATTAATTTAGAACTTTCAAAAGTGATTTGGATAAAAACTTAAAGGTAAAAAAATTGACATGGCAGTATGGAAAGAACTAGAGAGTAGGACCAATTGGATAGCTCTTTCAAAGAGCTCATCCAGGCGCAATGGGCCCAATCGACTCCTTCTGTGCTGTATCGTACTATGATAATTAGATCCTGTGATTAAGGACAAAGAAGGAAATGTTCTTATGGAGGAAGACGGCGTGACTGATGTACTGAATGAGGAATTTACATCTATCTTCACAAAAGAAGAGGATGAGGTTAATGTCGCTGTAGAGGAGGAGGGAGTAGAGATATTGGATAAGATAAAAATAGATGGAAAGGAGGTGCTAAATAGGTTGGCATCACTCAAAGTTGACAAGTCCCCCGGTCCAGATGGGATGCCTCAACGGCTACTGAGCGAAGCAAGTCTGGAGATAGGAGAAGCATTGACCACATTCTTTCGATCCACCGTGGATATGGGAGTGGTGCCAGAGGACTGGAAGATTGAAAATGTTACACCCCTTTTAAAAAGGGGAAGATGGATCAATCTGTTAACGACAGGCCAATCAGTCTAACGTCAGTGTTTGGAAAACTGCCAGGGACCATTGCCAAGGACACAACTAATACTCACTTGGAGAAGCCTGGGTTAAAAAGGGACAGGCAACAACGATTTGTTAAAGGCCAATCTTGTGTAACTAACCTGATGAAGTTCTTTGATAAAGTATCATTATTGGTTGATGAAGTTCGTGCAGTAGATATTGTATATATGGACTTTCAAAAGGCATTTGATAAAATAACCCATAAAAAATTAATTCAGAAAATAGAAGCATATTAGATTAACGGGATGATGGTAACTTGGGTCCGTAAATGACTAATGGAAAGCAGGCAGAGAGTAATTGTGAACGGATGTTTTTTTGACTGGAGTGAATTATGCAGTTGGGTCCCCCATGGGTCGTTATTATGATCATAACCTTTCTTGTTATATGTAAATGGCTTGATCTCGGTTGCAGGGAGCACAATTTCGTAGTTTGCGGATTATACAATACTTGGCAACGCAGTGAATAGTGAAGGGGATAGTCGCAGACTTCAGGAGGACATGGGCAGACTGCTGAAATGGGCAGAAACATAGCAGATGCAATTCAACACGGATAAGTGTGAAGTGATACACTTTGAGAGGAACAACATGGAATGACAGTATAGTCTAATTGGCAATATTTTGAGGGAGTGGGAGTGCAGAGGGAGCTGGGAATGCAGATTCAGAAATCTTTGAAAGTGTCAGGGCAAGTTTAAAGGGCGGTTTAGAAAGCGAATAGGACAAGTGGCTTTTTTAATAGAGGCATTTAATACAAAAACAAGGAATTCATGCAAAACCTTTCAAAAGCACAGGTTAGGCCTTAGCTGGAGTATTGTGTTCATTTCTGGGCAGCAAACTTTAGGAAGGATGTCCAGGCTTTGGAGAGGTTACAGATGGGGCTTGCCAAGATAATAGCAGGGATGAGGGACTGCAATTATGTGGATAGATTGGAGAAGCCAGGTTTCTTCTTCATAGAGCTGAGAAGGTTGAGGGGAGACCTGGTAGAGGTATTCAAAATAATGAGGGGTTTTGGTGGACCAAATGGGGTGAAACTTTCGTCTGACAAGTGGGTCGGTATCCAAAGGTCATAGATTTAAAATAATTGGCCACAGAACTAGACCGTAAGTGAGTCGACATTTTTTTTTCAGACGGAGGGTTGTTGAGATCTGGAACGCGCGACCTGAAAGAGTGGTGGAAGCAGATTCCATAGGAATTTAAAAACGGGATTGGACATGTGCTTGAAGAGGACGAATTTGAAGGGTTATGGGAAAAAGCTGTGATGTAGGATTGAATTGGACAGCTCTTTCAAAGAGCCAGCACAGGCACGTCAGGCCGAACGGCCTCCTTCTGTGTTGTAAGATTCTATGATTCTATGATCTCTGCGATGATGGGTATGTGACTGTCAGCATTTCTCAACAGCTCTATCCCTTCCGGTTCCCACAATCTTTGATTCACATGAAGTGTCAAATGAGATCTTTCTCTTCCGACAGCCTAACCACTTCTCCTTATTGTAAAACCTTATCGTCCAGCTCATACTCTGGTGCAGCTGGTCCGCCATCTCTCGCTGGGAATTCGGTAGCTCTGAGGTCTCTTCCTGAACTCTGTCTCCCCTTCCACATCAGCATGTCTGTTACTAGCTCTCTGTCCACCTTAATGTTCGCTCGCCGAATGTCCCCACTTCAAGGCAATAAAAGGACTCGCTTACCTCCTGTTTTCATCTCTCCTCTTCGATGTGAAACATAGACACATAGAATATTGGAGCAGGAGTAGGCCATTCGGCCCTTCGAGCCTGCTCCGCCATTCAATATGATCATAGCTGATTCTTTATCTCAATACCATACTCCAGCTCTCTCCCCATACCCTTTGATGCCTTTTGTGTCGAGAAATCTATCGAGTTCCTTCTTCAATATATTCAGTGACTTGGCCTCCGGAGCCTTCTGTGGTAGAGAATTCCACAGGTTCACCACCCTGTGAGTGAAGAAATTTCTCCTCATCTCAGTTCTAAATGACTTACCCCGGATCCTGAGACTGTGACCTATCGTTCTGGACCCCCACCCCCAGCCAGGGGAAACATCCTCCCTGCATCAAGTCGGTCTAGCCCTCTCAGAATTTAATATGATTCAAGGAGACCACCTCTCATTCTCCTAAATTCGAGTGAATACAGGCCGAATCCATACAATGTCTCCTCATACGACAGTCCTGCCATCACAAGAATCAGTCTGGTGATCCTTCGCTGCACACCCTCTATAGCAAATGTATCCGTTCTTCGGTAAGCAGAACAGAACTGCACACCAGGTGCAGTCTCACCAAGGCCCTGTGTAACTGCAGTAAGACATCCTTGCTCCTTTACTCAAACCCTCTTGCAACCAAGGCCAACATGTCATTTGCTTCCTAACTGCATGCTGCACCTGCATGTTTGTTTTCAGTGACTGGTGTACAAGGATACCTAAGTACATCAACATTCCCTAATCTATCACGATTTAATTGATACTCTGCCTTGCTGTTTATCCTTCCGAAGTGGATAACTTCACATTTAACCACATTATGATGCATCTGCCATGTATTTGCACACTCACTCAACTTGTCTAAATCGTCTTGAAGCATCTTTGCATCTTCCTCACAATTCACGATAACACCTAGTTTTGTGTCGTCAGAAAACTTGGAAATAATGCGTTTGGTTCCCTCATCGACCAGTCACTGCCTGCCACCCCGAAAAAGACCCGTTTATTCCTACTCTATTTTTTCCTGTCTGTTCACCAATTTTTAACCCTTGCCAGTATATTACCACCAATCCCATATGATTTAATCTTGCATACGAATCTCTTATGTGGGAATTTATCAAAGGCATTCTGAAAATCCAAATGAACCACATCCACTGGTTCTCCGATATCTATTATACTAATTACATCCTCAAAAAACTCCAGCAGGGTGGAAACACGATTTCCCTTTCATAAATCCACGTTGACTTTGCCTAATCCCGTTGATGTTTTCTATGTGTCCTGTTTTAACATCCTTTATAATAGACTTTAGCATTTTCCCTACTATTGATGTTAGGCAAACCGGTCTGTAATTCCCTGTTTTCTCTCTCCCTCCTTTTTTCAATTGTGGGTTTACATTTTCCACCCTCCAATCTGCAGGAACCGTTCCATAGTCTGTAGAATTTTGGAAGATGACAACGAATGCATCCACTATTTCCATGGCTAACTCTTTTAGTAATCTGGGATGCAGATTTTCAGGCCCTGGGGATTTATCGGCTTTCAGTCCCATTAATTTCTCCAGCACTATTTTTTTACTAATACTAATTTCCTTTAAATCCTCCTTCTCACTCGTCCCTTGGTTGCCGAGCATTTCTGGGAAGTTATTTGTGTCCTGTTCCGTGAAGACTGAACCAAAGTATTAGTTTAATTGCTCTGCAATTTCTTTGTGCCCCAATATAAATTCTCCCGTTTCTGACTGTAAGGGACCTATATTTTGTCTTCACTAATCTTTTTCTTTTTACATACTTGTAGAAGCTTTTCAGTCCACTTATATGTTCCTTTCAAGTTTACTTTTATATTCTATTTTCCCCTCTGAATCAATCTCTTGGTCCTTTTTTGCTGAATTCTAAACTGCTGCCAATCCTCAGGCTTGCTACTTTTTCTGCCAACTTTATATGACTCCTCTTTGGATCTAATACTATCCTGGATTTATTTTCTTCGCCATGGTTGGGCCGCTTTCCATTTGTGTTTTTGCGCCAGAAAGGAATGTATAATTGTTGCAATGCATGCATTCGTTCCTAAAATGTAAGCCATTCCCTATCCATCGTTATGCCTTTTAATGAAGCTTCCCAGTCTATCATAGCCAACTCACTCCTCATACCTACGTAGTTTCCTTTGTTTAGATTAGGACCCTATTTTCGGATTGCAATACTTAATTTTCAATCTTAATGAAGAATTCTATCATGTTGTGGTTACTTTTCGCTAATGCACTCCGCACAAAAAGATAATTAATTAACCCCTTCTCATTGCACAACACCCAATCGAGGATAGCCTGTTCCCTGTTTTGCTCCTCAACGTACTCGTCTGAGAAACCATCCCTTGCACACACTGCAGGAATTTATCCTCCACAATATTATTTGTAATTTGCTTTGGCCAGTCTATATGTAGATTAAAGACACTCATGATTACTGCAGTACCCTTGTTATATGCATCTCTAATTTCCTGTTTGATCCCGTCCTCTATACTACCACTACTGTTTCGAGGTCTACAGAAAACTCCCAACTGTACTTTCCGCCCCTTGGTGCTTATTAAATCCACCCAGAGTGATTTTACATCTTGATTTTCTGAGCCAATATCCTTTCTCACTATGGCTCGGATTTTACCCCATATGAACAACGCCAGCCCACCTCCTTTTCATTTTTGCCTGACCTTCCGAAGTATCGAATACTATTGGATATTCAGCTCCCAACCTTGGTCACGCTGCAGCCATGTCACTGTAATTGCATTTATATCATATCTGTTTACATCTATTTGCGCTGTTAATTCATCTACCTTATTACGAATGCTTCGTGCATTCGGGTACATTGCCTTTAGATTTGTCTTTTTCACATTTTTAGCCATCTTAACATGTTTTTTTACCATGGCCCTATTTGTCTTGTTATCATTTTATCTGACCCGGGCCCTATTTGTAAGTGCACTCTTTTCTTTGTATGCTCTGTCCTTCCCTGTCACAATCTGGTTATCCTAACTCCAATCACTTTCCTGCACTGCTTCCTTGTCTTTTCCATTTAGCATTGTAGATTTTTCTCCACCGGGGACCCTCCCCCCTTATTTCGTTTCAAGCACTGTTTACCTCCCTGGTTATTCGATTCGCTAGAACTCTGGTCCCACCGTGGTTCAGGTGTAGTCTGTCCCAACAGAACAGTTCTCTCTTTCCCCAGTACTGTTGCCAGTCCCCCTTGAATCGAAACCCCTTTCTCTCACACCAATCCTTGAGACACGCATTCATCTCCCTGATCCTATAAACCCGATGCTAATTTGCTCATCGCTCGGGTACTAATCCAGAGATTATTACCTTTGTCGTTATGCTTTTTAATTTAGTCACGAGCTGCTCCAGCTCTCTCAGCAGTACCTTCTCTTAGTCCTACCTATGTCATTGGGACCTACGTGGACCACGACAACTGGATCCTCCCCTCCTACTCGAAGTTCTTCTCCAGCCCGCAGGAGGTGTCCTTAACCCTATCACTGGGTAGATAACATAGCCTTCGGTACCCATGCTCCTGGCTGCTGAGAACAGTATCTGTCCCCCTGATATACTGTCGCCTACGACAACCACCTTCCATTTTGGTCCCCCCACTTGAACGGCTTTCCGTACCACGGTGTCGTTGTCAGTTTGCTCATCCTCCCCGCAGTCCCCGCACTTGTCCACAAGAGTTGCAAGAACTTCAAGTCTGTTGGACAAGCGCAGGGACTTTGGCTCCTGCTATACTACTTCCTGGATCCCCGGACCTGCCTCACTCGCAGTCACACCCTCCTGTCCATGACCACGTGTCAATTCTAAAGTATTGAATCTGAGTGAATTGGTTGCCTCCTGGAGGAAAAGGTCCGGATGTCTTTCTCCCTCCCCGATATCTCGCAATGTCCGCAGCTCGGACTCCATCTCCTCAACTCGCAGCCGAAGTTCCTTGAGCCGCAGACACTTAGTGCAGATGTCGTCGCCCTGGACAAAACTGTCCACAAGCTCCCACATATTGCTGCAGCAACATATCTACTGTTCTCAGCTTGTTTTACTTATATAGAATCATAGAATCACAGAAGTTACAACATGGAAACAGGCCCTTCGGCCCCACATGTTCATGTCGCCCAATTTATATCACTAAGCTGGTCCCAATTGCCTGTACTTGGCCCACATCCCTCTATACCCATCTTACCCATGTAAATGTCCAAATGCTTTTTAAAAGACAAAATTGTACCCGCCTCTAATACTGCCTCTGGCAGCTCGTTCCAGACATTCACCACCCTTTGAGTGAAAAACTTGCCCCTCTGGACCCTTTTGTATCTCTTCCCTCTCACCTTAAATTTATGTCCCCTCGTTATAGACTCCCCTACCTTTGGGAAAAGATTTTGACTATCTACCTTATCTATGCCCCTCATTATTTCATAGACTTCTATAAGATTACCCCTTAACCTCCTACTCTTCAGGGAAAAAAGTCCCAGTCTATCTAACCTCTCCCTATAAGTCAAACCATCAAGTCCCGGTAGCATCCTGGTAAATCTTTTCTGCACTCTATCGAGTTTAATAATATCCTTTCTATAATAGGGTGACCAGAACTGTACACAGTACTCCAAGTGTGGCCTTACTAATGTCTTGCACAACCTCAAAAAGACATCCCAACTCCTGTATTCAATGTTCTGACCAATGAAACCAAGCATGCTGAATGCCTTCATCACCACGCTATCCACCTGTGACTCCACTTTCAAAGAGCTATGACCCTGTACTCCTAGATATCTTTGTTCTATAACTCTCCCCAACGCCCTACCATTAACGGAGTAGGTCCTGGCCCGATTCGATCTACCAAAATGCATCACCTCACATTTATCTAAATTAAACTCCATCTGCCATTCATCGGCCCACTGGCCCGATTCATCAAGATCCCGTTGTAATCCTAGATAACCTTCTTCACTGTCCACAATGCCACCAATCTTGTTGTCATCTGCAAACTTACGAACCAAAATTTAGTGTTAATCAAATTGTTTACCTCTATTAATTTATTAGATTAATTAAATTAAGTTTAGTTTTCAAAATTCAGTTATATGCGATATGTTAACTGAAATCTTGGCGCACAGTCACGACCAATCACTTACCTGCCTCACCAGTGACGTCACACTGCAGTTTTCTCTTGTTGCAGGTCTGCTGCTTTTATCCCGGCTCTCGGGCCTCGGTCTGCTGCTGCTTTTATCCCCGCTCTCGGGCCTCGGTCTGCTGCTGCTTTTATCCCCACTCTCGGGCCTCGGTCTGCTGCTGCTTTTATCCCCGCTCTCGGGCCTCGGTCTGCTGCTGCTTTTATCCCCGCTCTCGGGCCTCGGTCTGCTGCTGCTTTTATCCCCGCTCTCGGGCCTCGGTCTGCTGCTGCTTTTATCCCCGCTCTCGGGCCTCGGTCTGCTGCTGCTTTTATCCCCGCTCTCGGGCCTCGGTCTGCTGCTGCTTTTATCCCCGCTCTCGGGCCTCGGTCTGCTGCTGCTTTTATCCCCACTCTCGGGCCTCGGTCTGCTGCTGCTTTTATCCCCACTCTCGGGCCTCGGTCTGCTGCTGCTTTTATCCCCGCTCTCGGGCCTCGGTCTGCTGCTTTTATCCCCGCTCTCGGGCCTCGGTCTGCTGCTGCTTTTATCCCCGCTCTCGGGCCTCGGTCTGCTGCTGCTTTTATCCCCGCTCTCGGGCCTCGGTCTGCTGCTGCTTTTATCCCCGCTCTCGGGCCTCGGTCTGCTGCTGCTTTTATCCCCGCTCTCGGGCCTCGGTCTGCTGCTGCTTTTATCCCCGCTCTCGGGCCTCGGTCTGCTGCTGCTTTTATCCCCGCTCTCGGGCCTCGGTCTGCTGCTGCTTTTATCCCCGCTCTCGGGCCTCGGTCTGCTGCTGCTTTTATCCCCGCTCTCGGGCCTCGGTCTGCTGCTGCTTTTATCCCCGCTCTCGGGCCTCGGTCTGCTGCTGCTTTTATCCCCGCTCTCGGGCCTCGGTCTGCTGCTGCTTTTATCCCCGCTCTCGGGCCTCGGTCTGCTGCTGCTTTTATCCCCGCTCTCGGGCCTCGGTCTGCTGCTGCTTTTATCCCCGCTCTCGGGCCTCGGTCTGCTGCTGCTTTTATCCCCGCTCTCGGGCCTCGGTCTGCTGCTGCTTTTATCCCCACTCTCGGGCCTCGGTCTGCTGCTTTTATCCCCGCTCTCGGGCCTCGGTCTGCTGCTGCTTTTATCCCCGCTCTCGGGCCGAGGTCTGCTGCTTTTATCCCCGCTCTCGGGCCTCGCTCTGCTGCTGCTTTTATCCCCGCTCTCGGGCCTCGGTCTGCTGCTGCTTTTATCCCCGCTCTCGGGCCTCGGTCTGCTGCTGCTTTTATCCCCGCTCTCGGGCCGAGGTCTGCTGCTGCTTTTATCCCCGCTCTCGGGCCTCGGTCTGCTGCTTTTATCCCCACTCTCGGGCCTCGGTCTGCTGCTGCTTTTATCCCCGCTCTCGGGCCTCGGTCTGCTGCTGCTTTTATCCCCGCTCTCGGGCCTCGGTCTGCTGCTGCTTTTATCCCCGCTCTCGGGCCTCGGTCTGCTGCTGCTTTTATCCCCGCTCTCGGACCTCGGTCTGCTGCTGCTTTTATCCCCACTCTCGGGCCTCGGTCTGTTGCTGCTTTTATCCCCGCTCTCGGGCCTCGGTCTGTTGCTGCTTTTATCCCCGCTCTCGGGCCTAGGTCTGCTGCTGCTTTTATCCCGGCTCTCGGGCCTCGGTCTGCTGCTGCTTTTATCCCCGCTCTCGGGCCTCGGTCTGCTGCTGCTTTTATCCCCGCTCTCGGGCCTCGGTCTGCTGCTGCTTTTGTCCCCGCTCTCGGGCCTCGGTCTGCTGCTGCTTTTATCCCCGCTCTCGGGCCTCGGTCTGCTGCTGCTTTTATCCTCGCTCTCGGGCCTCGGTCTGCTGCTGCTTTTATCCCCGCTCTCGGGCCTCGGTCTGCTGATGCTTTTATCCTCGCTCTCGGGCCTCGGTCTGCTGCTGCTTTTATCCCCGCTCTCGGGCCTCGGTCTGCTGCTGCTTTTATCCCCGCTCTCGGGCCTCGGTCTGCTGCTGCTTTTATCCCCGCTCTCGGGCCTCGATCTGCTGCTGCTTTTATCCTCGCTCTCGGGCCTCGGTCTGCTGCTGCTTTATCCCGGCTCTCGGGCCTCGGTCTGCTGCTGCTTTTATCCCCGCTCTCGGGCCTCGGTCTGCTGCTGCTTTTGTCCCCGCTCTCGGGCCTCGGTCTGCTGCTGCTTTTATCCCCGCTCTCGGGCCTCGGTCTGCTGTTGCTTTTATCCCCGCTCTCGGGCCTCGGTCTGCTGCTGCTTTTATCCCCGCTCTCGGGCCTCGGTCTGCTGCTGCTTTTATCCCCGCTCTCGGGCCTCGGTCTGCTGCTGCTTTTATCCCCGCTCTCGGGCCTCGGTCTGCTGCTGCTTTTATCCACGCTCTCGGGCCTCGGTCTGCTGCTGCTTTTATCTCCGCTCTCGGGCCTCGGTCTGCTGCTGCTTTTATCCCCGCTCTCGGGCCTCGGTCTGCTGCTGCTTTTATCCCCGCTCTCGGGCCTCGGTCTGCTGCTGCTTTTATCCCCGCTCTCGGGCCTCGGTCTGCTGCTGCTTTTATCCCCGCTCTCGGGCCTCGGTCTGCTGCTGCTTTTATCCTCGCTCTCGGGCCTCGGTCTGCTGCTGCTTTTATCCCGGCTCTCGGGCCTCGGTCTGTTGCTGCTTTTATCCCGGCTCTCGGGCCTCGGTCTGCTGCTGCTTTTATCCCCGCTCTCGGGCCTCGGTCTGCTGCTGCTTTTATCCCCGCTCTCGGGCCTCGGTCTGCTGCTGCTTTTGTCCCCGCTCTCGGGCCTCGGTCTGCTGCTGCTTTTGTCCCCGCTCTCGGGCCTCGGTCTGCTGCTGCTTTTATCCTCGCTCTCGGGCCTCGGTCTGCTGCTGCTTTTATCCCCGCTCTCGGGCCTCGGTCTGCTGATGCTTTTATCCTCGCTCTCGGGCCTCGGTCTGCTGCTGCTTTTATCCCCGCTCTCGGGCCTCGGTCTGCTGCTGCTTTTATCCCCGCTCTCGGGCCTCGGTCTGCTGTTGCTTTTATCCCCACTCTCGGGCCTCGATCTGCTCCTGCTTTTATCCCCGCTCTCGGGCCTCGGTCTGCTGCTGCTTTTATCCCCGCTCTCGGGCCTCGGTCTACTGTTGCTTTTATCCCCGCTCTCGGGCCTCGGTCTGCTGCTGCTTTTATCCCCGCTCTCGGGCCTCGGTCTGCTGCTGCTTTTATCCTCGCTCTCGGGCCTCGGTCTGCTGCTGCTTTTATCCCGGCTCTCGGGCCTCGGTCTGTTGCTGCTTTTATCCCGGCTCTCGGGCCTCGGTCTGCTGCTGCTTTTATCCCCGCTCTCGGGCCTCGGTCTGCTGCTGCTTTTATCCCCGCTCTCGGGCCTCGGTCTGCTGCTGCTTTTGTCCCCGCTCTCGGGCCTCGGTCTGCTGCTGCTTTTATCCCCGCTCTCGGGCCTCGGTCTGCTGCTGCTTTTATCCTCGCTCTCGGGCCTCGGTCTGCTGCTGCTTTTATCCCCGCTCTCGGGCCTCGGTCTGCTGCTGCTTTTTTCCCCGCTCTCGGGTCTCGGTCTGCTGCTGCTTTTATCCCCGCTCTCGGGCCTCGGTCTGCTGCTGCTTTTATCCCCGCTCTCGGGCCTCGGTCTGCTGCTGCTTTTATCCTCGCTCTCGGGCCTCGGTCTGCTGCTGCTTTTATCCCGGCTCTCGGGCCTCGGTCTGTTGCTGCTTTTATCCCGGCTCTCGGGCCTCGGTCTGCTGCTGCTTTTATCCCCGCTCTCGGGCCTCGGTCTGCTGCTGCTTTTATCCCCGCTCTCGGGCCTCGGTCTGCTGCTGCTTTTGTCCCCGCTCTCGGGCCTCGGTCTGCTGCTGCTTTTATCCCCGCTCTCGGGCCTCGGTCTGCTGCTGCTTTTATCCCCGCTCTCGGGCCTCGGTCTGCTGCTGCTTTTATCCCCGCTCTCGGGCCTCGGTCTGCTGCTGCTTTTATCCTCGCTCTCGGGCCTCGGTCTGCTGCTGCTTTTATTCCCGCTCTTGGGCCTCGGTCTGCTGCTGCTTTTATCCCCGCTCTCGGGCCTCGGTCTGCTGCTGCTTTTATCCTCGCTCTCGGGCCTCGGTCTGCTGCTGCTTTTATCCCCGCTCTCGGGCCTCGGTCTGCTGCTGCTTTTGTCCCCGCTCTCGGGCCTCGGTCTGCTGCTGCTTTTATCCCCGCTCTCGGGTCTCGATCTGCTGCTGCTTTTATCCCCACTCTCGGGCCTCGGTCTGCTGCTGCTTTTATCCCCACTCTCGGGCCTCGCTCTGCTGCTGCTTTTATCCCCGCTCTCGGGCCTCGGTCTGCTGCTGCTTTTATCCCCGCTCTCGGGCCTCGGTCTGCTGCTGCTTTTGTCCCCGCTCTCGGGCCTCGGTCTGCTGCTGCTTTTATCCCCGCTCTCGGGCCTCGGTCTGCTGCTGCTTTTGTCCCCGCTCTCGGGCCTCGGTCTGCTGCTGCTTTTATCCCCGCTCTCGGGCCTCGGTCTGCTGCTGCTTTTATCCCCGCTCTCGGGCCTCGGTCTGCTGCTGCTTTTATCCCCGCTCTCGGGCCTCGGTCTGCTGCTGCTTTTATCCCCGCTCTCGGGCCTCGGTCTGCTGCTGCTTTTATCCTCGCTCTCGGGCCTCGGTCTGCTGCTGCTTTTATCCCGGCTCTCGGGCCTCGGTCTGCTGCTGCTTTTATCCCCGCTCTCGCGTCTCGGTCTGCTGCTGCTTTTATCCCCGCTCTCGGGTCTCGGTCTGCTGCTGCTTTTTTATCCCAGATCTCGGGTCTCGGTCTCCTGCTGATTTTATGCCCAATCTCGGTCTGCTGACGCTCAGGTCCGTCGCCGCTCTGCGGAACAAATTTGGAAAGCAAGGCAAAGCAGCACCTCCGTCCCACACTTCACCGAACTCCAACACTGACCAAACTCTCAAATTGCTCACTCCGTGCCTGCTGCTTGATACGAATGTTCCCCTTTCACACTCAATTGCAATAATGGCTCTTTGTTCTCGTGCGCTTCCATAAGGAAGTTAAACGTCATGATAACAGACAGGAGCTGAGAATGAGCATTACTTCACTCTCGCAGATAATTGTTAATGAACTTTCAGGAACCTGCTCTAATTCCGTTACAGGATCCCTGCTGATGCTGCTGTTGCCCCGGTGAACCCCACAAGTAATATTGCAGTTACCTTCAACAGGTTTTATTTTCCTTCATTTTATTTTATATCATATCATTGCCCAACATCTCCCATTTTTCAGATTAACAGAAAGAAGGACTTTCTAATACAGAGAATGATTTGAAATTTCGATTTAGTTATGAGAAGAATCTTTGGTTTGATTTAATTTTATCTCATTTTTAACCAATCTGCGAATCAGTGACCAGGGAGATTTCAGTAGAGTTTTCAGTTCTTCTCTGAATTTCCTCTGGGTAACTGCATAAATACACGTATTTGTGCAGCAACTCAAAAACTCGAGCAGATATCCGCTTTCAGTGGCGATATATCCAGGGTCTGAATAATCACCTTGAAAATAAACGGTGCTCGAAAGCCTGGTGAGAGAAAAACTCACGGCAGCTGTTATCCACAACAGTATAAAACTGCCCGATATAGTGAAGAGTAAAATGATGGATCTCCTTCGGTTCTCCATCTCTGGGTCACTCTGATTGTTCGTGTTGTGACCGCGGAGTTCTCTGCGGACTCTATTGGCCACTAATATTATTCTTACGGTCAAAGAATTAAACAGTGCTATGAAAGCAAAGGGAATCAATGGGGCTGACAGAGTCTGAATCCAGCTGTATGCTTCCCATGCAGGTAATGTAAAAACTTCCACCTTTGGCCAGCATCCCCACTGCACATTGTTAATTATTCGTTCAGGTCCATATGAAAACAACATAAGAATGCCCTTTAAATATGCCAGGACAGTGATCGTTACTGTAACCACGATTGCCGTTCTCTTGGTCCAATACTTCCTTTTAAACTCTTGAAAGCAAATCGACACAAATCGGTCAAATGAAAACGAAACTGTAAACCATACCGACATATCAACTACGGCACAATTATTGTACAGAATGAACTTACAAACCACAGTGTAGGACAGGAATGAATACGTAAAGTGATAATTGAATATCTGATTGACTATTAGGTTGAAGATGATGACCAGTAGATCTGCTGTTGCCATGGCCACCATGTAGACAGAGACACATTTGGAAAGGCCGCAATTTCCTCGGGAGAGAATCACAATTGTCACTACATTTGCTGTAAGAAAGAGGGAGAAGAGGAAAGTTACTGAGGACACTCAGGTGGAATCTCACTGTATATATTTGAAATGTTCAGCAATGTTGGTCCTTACGGTGATGTACACGGGCTCCTTTTTAACGGAGAGCATTAGCGAGAATGTTAAAAAGAAAGAAAACATTACACAAAAAAATTAGAGGGATAAAAATCGTTGGTCCGAGATTTCCAAGAAGTGTCTGGAAACGGGGAGCACCTGGAGAATGAGGATTGGGGGAGGGAAGCGAGTGACCTTGTTGGTTTTTGAAAGTCAATAAGTAACCAGATTCCCTGTCATCCATCCAGATATATATTTCGGAGCAGCGTTGAGCGCTGAGCTCACACCGCCATGAAGGTTTCACCACGGATTCCACCCACTCAAATTTATCAGTTATCCCCTGAATTGGTGCTACTGATTTGCCCACGCATTCCGCCCAGGCGATGGTTAACCTTCGATGGTAAAGTCCAAAATCAACCCCGGAATATCCCAGACGGCGCTGCAGCATAGCAGAGTGGCAACTGGAGAAACCCGCAAATGTTCTTTGCAGCAAGAGGCAATTCCCTGGACCGCGTTAGCTGTGGTTTGAACAAATGTTACACAAATTATCTTTCAAAGTCACCTGTTAAATGGAGATGTCTTAATCCAAGTAATTACCCACATTAAGCAGAGTGATCATAGAGTCACAGAGCCACATACGGATACAGCTTATAAGAAGGCCATTCGGACCATCGTGCCTGTTAGTAATTCAATCGGTGCAATGCAGTCAGGCAACACAATCTTTCGTGAGCTGCCTACTGTGCAATACAATGGCGTAACCCGCCCTCCTGCAGTCAAGCGAGAAAATACGTGCACCCATTGTCTCCGATTTATCGACCAGAATAGCGTCTTGCCTGCAGCCCGGACCCGTTGGCTATGAACTGATATTTATCACTTTTTCCTATCGACTCTGTGATTTTACAATGAGGTTATAATCGGGAATCTGTAACATGATCAAACAGGCACCAAAGTGGTCACATAGTCAACAGCTGTTAAACATTAGGATACAATGTCTTACCCGGAACACCAACGAATGCCAGAATAGGGTCGTAAATATCTTTCATCAGGAGAATTGCTGCCCGTCCCATTTTTGGAAGAGCAGGTGAATTCCGTCCAGCTTTTTGGTTCAGACTGACGAATATCCGAGATCCATAACTGCTCCCCCTTTATAGATCAATCAGTGCCCCGGTGAGAAAAAAACAGGTTACATAAATTGACGTTAGTTACAGTCACTTAACAAATGAGGGGAGATCTTATGTTTAAGGGCACCCGGGAGTGCCAATTGGGAAATAATGTACTTCCATCCTTGAAATTCCCTCCAAAAAAATTAATGAAGGGAAAGAAACCCCAAAGGGAATGTGCTAGTTCTGAGATCCCTGTGGGTCCTTATAATAATTCGGCGAAATCTTCCCTCTTCTATTATAAAATTGAAATTGTTTTGTAATGTGATGGTGACCGGTGATGATTCGGATCTAACACTACTGGTGATGACACGATTCTAACGTTACTGGTGGTGACCCAACACTAACATTAATGGTGGAGAATCTACTCTGATATTACGGGTGGTGACCCGACTCGAACATTACTGACGGTGACACTTATCAAACATGAGTGGTAGTGATTTTAGTCCAACATTACTGGTGGTGATTTTACTCTTACATTGCTGGTTTTGAATCGACTCTAACATTACTGGTGGTGATTTTACTCTTGCTCGAACATTACTGATAATGATCCGACCCTAAAATTACCAATGTTGACTCTGCTCTAACATTAATGATTGTGATCCTAATCTATCATTAATGATGGCGATCCTACTCTAACATTACTGATGCTGACACGAATCTATCATTACTGATGATGATCCTACTCTAACATTACTGGTGGTGACCCGACTCTAACATTACTGAATTCCTGTTGGTGATCCTACTCTAACATTACTGGTAGTGACACGACTCTAACATTACTTCTGGTGATCCCAATCTAATATTAATTTTGATGAATCTGCTCCAACACTACTAATGCTGACCCTCTTCCAACATTACTGATGGTGACCCTAATCTAACATTACTGGTGGTGACACTAATCTAACGTTACTGGTGGTTACCCTACTCCAACATTACTGTTGGTGACCCGACTCTAACATGACTGATCGTGAAACTTCTCTTACATTACAAGCGGTGACCCTGCTCTAACATTACTGGTGGTGAACCTTCTCTAACATTAATGTTCTTGACCCTCATCTAATATTATTTGTGGTGACTCTACTCTAACATTACTGATGGTGACTCTATTCTAACATTACTGAAGGTGACCCTAATCTAACATTACTGATGGTGATCTTACTCTCACATTACTGGTGGTGACACTACTCTAACATTACTGGTGGTGACGCATCTCTAACATTACTGATGGGTGATCCTACTCTAACATTACTGATAATAACCCTTCTCGAACATTACAGTTGGAGACCTTACTCTAACATTACTGGTGATGACTCCACTCTAACATTAATGGTGGTGACACTACTGTAACAATAGTGGTGGTGAATCTACCAAACGTTTCTGGTTGTGATTCTGCTCTGTCATTACTGGTGGTGACCCTACTCTAACATTCCAGGCGGTGACCCTGCTCTAACATTACTGGTGGTGACTCGACTCTAACGTTCCAGGTGGTGACCCTGCTCTAACATTACTGCCGGTGACCCTTCTTTGACATTACTGGTGGTGACTCGACTCTAACCTCACTGGTCGTGACTCCATTCTAACATTACTGGTGGTGAACCTACCCGAACATTACTCGTGTTGACCCTTCTCTAATAGAGTTGGATCACCGCCAGTAATGTTCCAGTCGAGTTACCACCAGTAATGTTGGAGTGCAGTCACCATGAGTAATGTTGGAGTCGGGTTACAACCAGTCATGGTACCGTTGGGTCACCACCATTAATGTGAGAGTGGGACCACTGCCAGTAATCTTAGAGTAGAGTCACCACGAGTAATGTTAGAGTACAGTCACCATAAGTTATATTAGAGGAGGGTCAACAACTTACTTTATTTCTGGTGATTCTACTCCAACATTACTGGTGGTGACCCTTCTGTACCATTACTGCTGATGACCCTATCCAACATTACTTGTGTTGATTCTACTCTAATATTAATGATGGTGATCCTATTCTAACATTATTGTGGTGACCCAACTCAAACATTAATGGTGGTCAATCTTCTATCACATTATTGATGGGGACTCTACTCTAACATTAATGGTGGTGATCCTACTCTAAAATTACTGGTGGTTACCCAACTCTAACATTATTGGTGGTGAACCTATTCTAATATAATTTTTTTTTATTCGTTTATAAGATGTGGGCGTCGCTGGCAAGGCCAGAATTTTTTGCCCATCTCTGATTCCCGTGGAGAAGGTGTTGGTGAGCCACCGTTTTGAAGCTCTGCAGTCGGTGTGGTGAAGGTTCACCCACAGTGCTGTTAGGAAAGGAGTTCAAGGATTTTGACCCAGCGACGATGAAGGAACGGCGTTATATTTCCAAGTCGTGTTGGTGTGTCACTTGGAGGGGAACGTGGAGGTTTTGTCCTTCTCGGTGGTCGAGGTCGTGGGTTTGGGAGGTGCTTTCGAAGTGTCCTTGATGAGTTGCTGCAGTGCATCCTGTGGATGGGACACACTGCAGCCACAGTGCGCTGGTGGTGAAGGGAGTGAATGTATAGGGTGGTGGATGGGGTACCAATCAAGCGGGCTGAGTGGAATCGAGCTTCTTGAGTGTTGTTGGAGCTGCGCCCATCCAGGCAAGTGGAGTGTATTCTATCACACTTCTGACTTGTACCTTGTAGATGGTGGAAAGGATTTGAGGGGGGAGGAGGTGAGTCACTCGCCAAAGAACACCCAGCCTCTGACCTGCTCTTGTACTGAATGTGTTTATATTGCTGGTCCAGTTAATTTTCTGTTCAATGTTGACACCAGGATGTCGATGATGGGGGATTCGGCGATGGTAATGCCGTTCAATGTCAAGGGGAGATGGTTAGACTCTCTCTTGTTGGATAAGGTCATTTGTCTAGCACTTGTATGGCGCGAATATTACTTGCCACTTATCAGCCCAAGCCTGGATGTTGTCTATGTCTTGCTACATGCGTGCACGGACGGCTTCATTATCTGAGGGGTTGCGAATGGAACTGAACACCGTGCAATCATCAGCCAACATCCACAATTCTGACCTAATGATGGAGGGAAGGTGATTGCTGAAGCAGCTGAAGATGGTTGCGCCGAGTACATTGCCCTGAGGAACTCCTGCAGCAATGTCCTGGGGCTGAGATGATTGGCATCTAAGAACCACTACCGTCTTCCTTTATGCTAAGTACAACTCCGGCCATTGGAGAGTTATCCCCTGATTCCCATTGACTTCAATTTAACTCGGGCTCCTTGATGTCACATTCAGTCAAAAGCTGCCTTGATGTCAAGGGCAGTCACTCTCACCTCACCTCTGGAATTCAGCTCTTTTGTCCATGTTTGGACCAAGGCTGTAATGAGAACTGGAGCAGAGTGGTCCTGGCAGAATCCAACCTGAGTATCGATGAGCAGGTGATTTGTGAGTAAGTGCAGATTGATAGCACTGTCGACGACACGTTCCATTACTTTGCCAATGATTGAGAGTAGACTGATGAGGAAGTAATTGGGCGAATTGGATTTCTCCTGCTTTTTGTGGACAGTACATACCTGGGCTATTGTCTGCATTTTCCGGTAGATGCCAGTGCTGGAGCACAAGTCTTGAGCACTACCGCCGATGGTGAACTGAACCTAACATTACTGGTAGTGACCCATCTCTAACATTACCAATGGTAACCCAACATTAGCATTAATGGTGGTGACCCTACTCTAACATTACCGATGGTGATTCCAATCTAACATTACTGGTGGTGATGCTAGTCTAACATTACTGGTGGTGACCCTACTCTAACATTACTAGTGGTGACGTTACTCTCACATTTCTGGTGGTCACCCTGCTCTAACATTATTGATGGTGATATTACTCCAACATTATAGATGGTGACCTTATTCCAAAATTATTGTTCGTGATCCTACTCTATCTTTACTGGTCGTTCCCTTACTCTAACATTACCGACAACTGAAATTTGCGCTCAAGCCGCTTCTCGATCGCCGATTTCCTGTTGGTAGACAACGGCAGCGTTCAAGTTGCCAGCTCTCTGATGCTGACTGCATGTGAGGTGGTGCATTTTGGCAGGAAGAATAAAGAGGTCGCATACTGCTTGATTAATTAGATTCTAAATGGGTTGGAGAAGCAAAGGGATCTCGGAGTACAGATATATAATTCACCAAAAGTAGCGACGCAAGATAACAAGGCCATAAAAAAGGCTAACCAAGCATTGGGGCTCATTTCTTGCGGGATAGAATTGAAAAGCAGAGACGTGATGTTCAACTTGTGCAGAACCTTGTTTAGACTACATTTGGAATATTCCATTCGGTTCTGGTATCTATCCTATATAATGGCTATTGAGGCATTGAATAAGGTCCTGATAAGATTCAGAAGTATGATTCCAGAACTGAGAGGATGAACTTATCAAGAGTGGCTGAGCGGGCCGGGGCTCTTTTCGCTCGAGAAGAGAAGGCTGAGAGGTGAACTGATAGAGGTCTTTAAGATAATGAAAGGGATTGATAGATTAGACAGAGGGAAAACGTTCCCAACTTGTGGGGCAGTCCAAAACTAGGGGCCATAAATATCAGATGGTCACCAATAAATCAAATAAGGAATTCAGGAGAAACCACTTTACCCAGAGAGTGGTGAGAATGTGGAACTCGCACTGACAAGAAGTAGTTGAGGCGAATAGAATAGTTGTCTTTCATAGGAAGCTGGATAAACAAATGAGGGGAAAAGGAACAGAAGGATTTGGTGACAGAGTGAGATGAAGTCAGGTGGAAGGATGCTCGTGTGAAGCATTGCGTTGTGCCAACTGGAAATAAAAATCGCGAGAGATATGGTACCTTATCGAAGACCTTTTGAAAATCCAAGTGTATTAACTCCAATGTATTACCCTTCCCTATTCTTTCTGTTACTTTTTCAAATAATTTAACACCGTTGTTCTATCGTGACCGCCCCTTTTGAAATCCGTGCTGACTACTCGTTATTTTTATTTTCGGTTTCTGGATGTTTTTCTCTTTCATCCTTGAGTAAAAATCCTATTATCTTTCCCACCACCGATGTTAAGCTAACTGCTCTATGGTTCCTGGTATCACCAATTACGGACATCTCAATAAACTATTGCTTATTCTTTCGAAGTTGGAGGTGTATCTGATGATGAATATGATCAGTGCCCTTATTGCCGTTGCCAATCCGATCCTGCTTTCTATTCATTGCGGAATTGGAGCACACACATTCTCTGCCCTTCTTGAGGTGTCTGCGATTCTTGTCCCATTACTATGGCTGTAAGCACAGAATTGAAATCTTAATCCATGACTAATAGTTGCAAATCCGGAAAAAAACTCCATCAGCACCTGCTCCAGTTTATTTTAACATAGAATATACAGCACAGCAACCGGCCATTCGGTCTAACAGGTCTGTGTTGGTGTTTATGCTCCACACCAGCCTTCTCCCACCGCTCTTCATCAAACCCTATCGGCATATCGTTCTCTTCCTTTCTCCCTCGTGTGTTTACACAGCTTCCTCTTGAATGCATCTCTGATAATCGCCCCAACCATCCCATATGCTGGCGAATTCCACATTCTCACCACTCTCTGGGTGAAGTAGTTTCTCCTGATTATTTTATTGCATTTATTTGTGAATATCTTATATTTACGGCCACTAATTTGTAACTATTACCCACTCAATGCATTTTGCTGGAGAAATAATCCATTTGTATTATGTAACGATCCTCAACTCACTGCTAATTTGCTGGAGAGATGACCTTGCTTTTATCGGGGGATTCTACTTTCGGTCATGAGTACTGTTTGCTGTAGTTTTTAGTGATTTTTAAAAAAATAGACACTGTAGACTGTTTGCTGTAGTCCACTGTTTAAACAGGCTCTGTTTGCTCAGTAAATAGATATTGTTTGCTCTTAAATACACACTTTGCTGTGAGTCCAGCCGGAAATCCCGCATGCCTCCAAATCATTGGCTGAAACGATGGTGTGAATAGACACACTGGCTACTCTTTGATATGCCCTGCTACTTCCTCAGTATTTGTCAGGTCTGGACCTCAGAAACGCCGCCTTGGATGTTCAAAGATGGAAGAAGGCGATTAACCTCGCCAGCCTGCCAAACCTGACAACAACCCCCACTCAGACCTACCGTCAGCCTGAAGAGGCAAACGGCTCTCAGCCAGTAACAATAAGAGAAGTGCTGAGCATCCTGATCTGTGTCGGGTAGAGGTCAGATTGAGGTGAAGGGGTCAGATAGTAAAGAAGGGGACAGATTGGGAAGAACGGGTCAGATTGAGGAAAAGAGATCAGATTGCGGAGAAGTGGTCAGATTGGGGAGAAGGGGCCAGATTGTGGAGAAGTGGTCAGATTGAGTTGAAGGTATCAGACTGAGGAGAAGTGGACAGATTGGGACGAACGGGTCAGGTTGAGGGAAATAGATCAGATTGCGGAGAAGTGATCAGAGTGGGGAGAAGGTGTCAGATTGGGGAGAATGTGTCAGATTGGGGAGAAGGGACTGGATTGAGGAGTCGGGGTCAGATTGAGGAGAAGGGACAGATTGAGGTTGGAGGAGGCTCGTTGCAGGTTGTTTGCGGTTGGAGTGTCGTATGTTTAAGTGAACGGAATGTAATTCCCTATCACAGCAAGTCAGGGTCGCTGTGACGCTTTAGCTTCAAAAATTGGCCGTGTGGGTGATAGTGAGGAGGAAAGCTGTGGACTGCAGGAAGATATCAATGGACTGGTCAGGTGGGTAGAAAAGTGGCAAATGGAATTCAGCCCAGAGAAGTGTGAGTGAATGTAATTGGGGAGGGTAAACAAGGCAAGGGAGAACACAATAAATGGGAGGATACTGATGAGGTGTGGAGGAACAAAGGGAGCTTGGAGTGCATGTCCACAGATCCCTGAAGGTAGCAGGATACGCAGAGAAAGTGATTTAAAAGGCATACGGGAAACTTTCCTTTATTAGCCGAGGCGGAGAATATCAGATGAGGGAGGTTATGCTAGAACTGTATAAAATAATGCTTAACCCAATGAGTCCTGCGTACAGTTCTGGTCACCACAATACAGGAAATATGTGTTTGCAATAGAGAGGGTACAGAGGAGATTGACGAGGATGTTGCCAGGGCAGGAGAATTTTAGCTATGGGAAAAGATTGGATAGGCTGGGTTGTTTTCGTTGGAACAAATGAGGCTGATGGAATATTTAATTGAGGTATGTAAAATAATGATGGGTCTGGATAGAGTGGATCGGAAGGACCTATTTCCCATAGTAGACGGGTCAGTGACCAGAGGGCAACGATTTAAAATAAATGGTAGAAGGATTAGACGGGAGTTGAGAAGAATCTTTTCACCCAGAGCGTGGTGAGGGTCTGGAACTCACTGCCTGAAAGGATGGGAGAGGCAGAAACCCTCAACGCATTAAAAAAAGTCCTTGGATGTGCACTTGATGGGGGGACAGAGCAAGTTCTGGAGAGTGGGATGAAGCAAGATCGCTCTTTTGCGGCCGGCACAGACACGATGGGCAGAATGGATTCCTTCTCTGCAGTCACTTTCTATGATTATATGATTAAACTGCCACTCAATTTACACATTAAAGCATCATTAAACGCCAGGCAGCTAAAGTCTACCGCCTAAAAATATAAATATCACTCAGCTGCATAATCATTCATTGAACAGCAGCTGCTTAAGGAAGTCAGGGATGAGTCAAAAGAAACACATTGGCCCAAACAAAGCTTCTTTATCAGTTTCAAAATGCTGGAAATATCACCCTAACCCGAAACCTAACCCATGTTTATTCCGCTTTCATTCTCTGCATTTCTCATTCCATCAGCGATTCATTATTATTTCTGCTGGAGATTAAACAGATGATGTTAAAACTGGCCAGCAAAAAGGTGAATTTACAGGACAACAACTAGAATTTAAAGATTAAACGAAAAGGTAATTTTCCAGGACAACATCTGAAGATTAATGATGAAATGAAAATGTGAATTTACAGGATAACATCTAGAATTTAAAGACTAAGTGAAAAGGTGAATTTACAGGACAACATCTAAAGATTAATGATTAAATGAAAAGGAGAATTTACAGGATAACATCGAAAGATTAATGATTAAATTAAAGCAGAATTTACAGGACAACAATCTAAAGATTAATGATTAAATGAAAAGGTGAATTTACAGGATAACATCTAAAGATTAATGATTAAATGAAAAGGAGAATTTACAGGATAACATCTAACGATTAATGATTAAATGAAAAGGTGAATTTACAGGATAACATCTAGAGTTTAAAAAGTAAATGAAAATTTGAATGACAGGCGAACAAATAGTATTTAAAGATTGAATGAAAAGTTGAATATACAGAACAACAGTTAGAATTGAAAGGTCCAATGAAATGGTATATTTACAGGACAACATCAAGAATTTAAGGAATAATTGAACAAATGAATTTACAGGACAATTGAAAGATTAACTGAAAAGGTGAATTCACAGCACAACAACCAGAATTTAAAGTTTAGATTCAAAGATGAATTTGCAGTAGAACTTGAATCTAAAGATTAAATGAAAAGCTGAATTAGCAGGACAACAATTAGAATCTAAAGATTAAATGAAAAGGTGAATTTGCAGGACAACAGATAGAATCTAAAGATTAAATGAAAAGGTGAATTTGCAGGACAACGGATAGAATCTAAAGATTGAATGAAAAGGTGAATTTACAGGACAACTACTAGAATCTAAAGATTAAATGAAAAGGTGAGTTTACAGCACAACAACTCAAATTCAAAAAGGCCAATGAAGCAGAAATGTCACTTGTTTGCCATAAACATTTGTTGTTTCATTTCTTGGAAGTGAATCCTGGAGCCAGATACCAATTTGTGTGAACATCCTGATCAAAAGGCCGAAACTGTGACTCATTAACTGGAGACTGTCTGACGGATACTACAATCATTGCCCTGTTGCAATTGTATAAATTCAGGGCAATAAGGAATAGATTGGCGTCACAAAAGACCTGATACTGAGGTTAATAGAGCCGGGATCAGAATACAGTTAATTTATACGGAGTTAGAATCGGGATAAACAAACAGCCAATGTTCGAAAGGGAAGATAATTCCAAACATTTAACGTTTCAACTCAATAAGTTCACTGTGTCTTTCCGTCTGCTCTTTGATCCCAATAAACTCACAGCAATCTATGAGAGTTCACTGTCACCTTCCCTTTGCAGAATGATCCAAATAAACTAACATTAACCACTGAGAGTTCACTGTGTCCTTCCCTCTGCTGTTTGATCCCAATAAACTCACAACAATCTATGAGCGTTCACTGTGTCCTTCCCTCTGCTGTTTGATGCAAATAAACTCTCATCAATCTGTGAGAGTTCACTGTGTCCTTCCCGCTGCTGTTTGGTCCCAATAAACTCACAGCATGCGGTGAGAGTTCACTGTGCCCTTCCCTTTGCTTTTTGAACCCAATAAACATACAGCTATCTATGCCCCTTGCTATCTTTTACGTTCCGATCATAAAGAAATATTATGGTGATCAATAAAATCAAAATGAGTACACGGAACTGATATCGTCAACAGAACGCAGGTTCTCTCCGTGGTCTTCTGAACCAGAGATGGAAGAGCTGGGGGAAATGTAATGACTGTTCCCACACAGCGAATTAATGACCTTTGTTAAAAGATCAATAATTCATCAGAACAATTCAGAATAAATGCGACTGTGTTTGATTCAGATCGAGCTCTGCTCTGGAGAACAGGACAGTGAGGGATTGTACTCATCAATCGTGTTTATGCCTGTGATGAGGAAATGATGTTTACCCAAGATGTGTTCATTGATGTGCAGAACTCACAACACTAACGTACCCTGGAACTTGAACTGGTATCAAGATCCACAGCACAAGGTAAGGACCTGGAACAGAGTAAGCTCTATTATTATCTTTCGTTTTACCGGAATGGACTCATCGCCGTTTATTTGTGCAGTAATTCGAGGTTATTGAAAAGTTGTTGTGTCCAAGTTGGATCAGGTGAGAAAGGATTGTTTTTTTAAAACAAAATAACTTCCTGGAAGCAGCGCCATTTCACAGAATAAAACTTCCAAATGCAAAGTCAAACGCTAAAATTCTACTGTTGTACGTCGTATTCAAATGTATTTCTTGTTTGTGACACGGTTATGATCAAAAAGTTCGAGGTCGAGACTTTTCAACAAAATACAGAATCCGTCATCATCACCGAAATCCAATGTTTCCAGCTCCGGGAGGTTTACGCTTTGACCCGCAGTGACCTCAGGATGCGAGGACGACTTGGTGCCAAACCGAGGCAAATGCCTCCGTGTTGCCAAGAGGGGTAACCGCTAGCACTTTGGCAATGAACTCTTGTAATTGTGTAAAGTCGGACGAGGATTGAAACACCACCCGAACTGAGTGTGGGTGAGGAGGTTATTGCTGAGTGAATGTTGCTTGATGGCGCTATTGATGAGTCCATCCATCATTTTGCTAATGATTGTGAGGTGGCTGGTGGGGAGGTAATTTGTTGGATTCAGCCCGTCCATAATTTTGTGGCTGGGACACAGCTGATCATAAAAAAAAACATTTATCTAAAGAGCAAAAATTCCACTTGGACTGTCAAGCAACCATAGTCAACACGTGAGGTAAGACTCAATATAAAGCTGAAGGAAGTGACTCACACAAATGCAAAAAAAGCGGTAATTCAGGGGACTGGGAAAATATAGAAAACAACCAAGGGGCACAAAGAAAATATGAAGAGCTGCAGAAAGGGAATACGAAACAAAACATGCAAGTAATCTAACGGCTAGTAGTAAAAATATATTAGGAGCAAGAAAGTAGCTGAAAAAGAGATGGGTCCATTAAAGGCAGACTGATGTGATTCGCTAAAAGCTGACAAGGGAATAGCGGATTTATTCAACAAACACATTGCATCCATTTTCGCAGTAGAGGAAGAGGACAAAATACCAGTAATATGAGGGAAACTAAAAATAAATCAAAGGGAGTAAACTACTTTATTCATAATGATAAATGAAGAAAATGATGGGACTTCGGACAGATAAATCTCCAGAAGCTGATGGTTTCCACCAAGGGGATTTCGAAGAAGTTGGGGTGGGAATTGCAGCTGCGTTAGTTGTAATCTTTCAAAGCTCTCTTCATTTGGGAATTGTGCCATCAGACGGGAAAATTAAGATGGGTGAGACAGTGAAACCAGGTAATTATATGCCTGTCAGTTTAACATCGGTTGAGGGGGAGTTACTAGAATCGGTCATTAAGGATAGAGTGAGAGAGCATTTGAGCAAATATGAACTGAACAGAGAGAACCAGCATGGCTTTTTTTAAAGGTAATACAGGTCTGACTGATCTAATTGAATTGTTTGAGGAGCTCACTTAGAAAGTAGACAAAATGGTATCTATGCAATTTATCGATGTGGAGTTGCAGAAAACATTTGATAATGTTCCTCACAAAAATAATGGGCAATAATTAGAGCGCATGGAATTGGAGGCAGCCTTTGCACTTGGATTAGAAATTGTTAGGGAGGTCGGTTTCATAATTTGTCTTGTATTTCAAAAGGTTAAAGGGAGTAGATAGGGTGGGTGGAGAGAAATTATTTCCTTGTACGGGCAAATATCCTTCAGAGGTACGATGGGCCGAATGTCTTCCTTCTGGGCAGTAAAAGTCTGTGATGTTGCAAATAATTAACCTGTCGGCTGCAGACTTTCACTGCAACACGTGATTCACCTCCACAGCTGCTTCAATCCACAACAACTCTGCCTGATCCTCATTTACACACAGGCAAAGCTACATCCACGCAGTCCTATTCATGGCAAATTTCCAGTTTGAACGATTGATGCAGACACGATGACAGTCCCATTAGTTACAATGTTCCAGTTTGAACGATTGATGCAGTCACTATTGTAGTCCTATTCGTTACAATGTTCCAGTTTGAACGATTGATGCAGTCACTGTTGTAGTCCTTTTGGTTTCAATGTTCCAGTTTGAACGATTGATGCAGTCACTATTGTCGTCCTATTAATTACAATGTTCCAGTTTGAACGATGGTTGCAGCCACGATTACAGTCCCATTTGTTAAAATTTTTCAATTTGAGCCATTGATGCAACCACGAGAACAATCCCATTATTTACAATGTTCCAGTTTGAATGATTGATGCAACCACTATTACAGTCCTATTAGTTACTATGCTCTCGTTGGAATTAATGATACATCCGCTGTCATGGTTATATTGATTACAATGATCCTCTTTGAGCTAACGATAGATCCCCTGTTATTTATTTTTGTTTATGTGTAACAGATCCCCCCATTATTATTCAGCACATTGCTTCATCAGAAATACTTATCGATTCGCTGTTACATCCCTGTCTTCTGCCTGGGACCAATATCTCCCCATTCACTGTTAACTTCCTGTTCCGTGAATCGGTCGATGTCGGACATATTCCTCCATACATTGTACAGCTGTGTTGTCCACTTCAGGGTCAAACTTGTTGGCGAACAAGGGTTTCTGTTGGACGATCCAGTGCAGATCTGCAGAAGCATAAACACAGACTTGATGGCGGTACCTTCCTGTACAAGGCGGATAAAAGGCACCTTTCTCAACATCACCAGCCTCAAAAGACCACTTCACTGCTCGAGTAAGGATTGGTGGGTCACCCCTACGGTGCCTGGGAGTGTCTGGAATGGAGCCGGGTACCTCGGGCATTCTCTGCAGGGTCGCCCAGATGTGTTCATCGGGGCTGTAGGTGTCCTCCGACCACTTGAAAAACGCCTGGATTTCCGAGTTCACAAATAAATTACTCACAAATTCTCTGGTGACCATAATGTATGCGGCCCCCACAAACATGGGGCTCCGTATGGGAGGGGGGCTCTTCTCTCGATCTGTTAAAACCACAGTTCCACGGATATCATAATGAAACTTCCATCGTCTCTGAAAGTCAAGAAAAGAGCAATCATTTCTCATTTTCCAACGTCATCCTATTTTATTTCTACCGCAACATAACTAACAGCAGTATCGATTAATGATAAATTTAGACTTTAGATAATGTTTTTTTGCTTGTATAAATTTTGCTAATAAAATTCTGATACATAGAGCAGCTCAAAAGAGGAAATCTAGCAGAAATGATAAGGTGGAGGCTCACTGCACAGCTACTAATGGCCGATTGAAGGGAAATTATACGGGAAATGTCAGCAGATTCGGTCAGATTGGTTATTTAGAATTGCTCTGGTCACCCACAAGAATGGAATTTAGACACGTGAAATAAAATAAGCCAATCAACAATCGCATCTGAAAGAAAAGTGTGTCAAGGCTTTGAAAACAATGTATTTAACAGCAAATGATCATCTGCCAGTTCCCTGGGAAGAGGGCCCAATACGGTAAATAGGAAGTTATCCTTCTATTATTCTACATGTCCCTATGTTGCTATGTTCCTCTGAAGTTATCCTTCGATTCTCGTGCCCAAACCGAGTGATTTCAAACATAAGATGTGGGGCATGAGGCAGCCTAACTCGAGGTTCAAGTCAGCGCTTCACTCTCCAATGAAGTGAAGCGGGAGATGTGAGACCACCGGCAGGGGGTAATGTCACACCCCTTGTGATTCAGGTGACGTGTGGTGTAACTGCAATTTGATGATGAGCAAGTTCCAATCATCCACTCCTTCAAATATCCATTCAGTTCCTTTTGATTACATATAACCGCTTCCACTGCCCCCTTTGGCGGCTGAGCAGACATGAAGCTGGCGCATTTACCTGTTTGTATCCCGGTGGACGGTCCGAATCTATCACATTTGAGCCGTTCATGGCAATGAGACTGTTGACCATCTCTCGGTTGGTTTTCGTTGGAAAGTCTTGTCCACACACATTGATGAGATATCTCCACGGGACTGAGCTCCTCAGCAGCTCTTCCATGCAATTCAGATCAGCCTGAACCCTGGACCATGACGCGTACGTCACCGTCTCTAATTTACTGGCAACGAAGACATTACTGAAACAAGAGGCGATGGCCTGGACTGCCGAGTGAAACTGTTTTGGAGACTTCCTGTCCACGTGGACGCAGTACACATTCTGAGGAGCGTAAATGCTTCTTAAGAGCCTCTCAAACATCTCGATCTTTTCATAGATCACCATCGAATAGGCCAGAGGGAAATCGCGTTCCTCGGTGCTTGAGGAGAAAGTGTTGTATTTGCGGTGTCTAACAAAAGAATCGCAGTCTCGGGTCATTGTTAAGTAATCGATTTCAGTGAAGACTTTGTGTTTGTTTGCGATTGTAATCGAATTGATTAGAGCTTTTTCAACGGATTCCGGGTCACCGCTAATTATCTTCCAGCAACTCGAGTTCATTTCTGACTTATTGAGAGATGCATTTCGCTCAACATAACCTGGTTTTAGTTTAACTGGTTTCCAATAGTTTACCAACAGATTTCCTCTCCGGGAAAAATATCCACCAAGAAAAGTCACAGCGAGTCCGCACAGGGTTGACATCAGTACCGCCCGCCTGTAAGAACCCCATGCCAATATCATCATTGCCCTTTTCCGAGTATTTAAAATGTAAATCTGTGATCCGATTTCCAGATATAATTCTTATGCAAATATAAACTTTGAGGAATTGTGCTCTTGACAAGTCGGCACTTTGTTCCAGGAATTTGGATAAATTTGGCACCGAATTTTCAGGCACCAATGAATTCAAATCGGATGCTCGGGGATGACAACAGCTACTGTGGCTTCATTGGGTTTCAGCTGTCAGCTCTGTTGGACAGGTCGCACCTGCTCCTGGTGTCTTGTCCCCCTTCCAGTGTGCCTTTGTGATCGGTCAGACCTTGCACCTTCCCTCACTCTCTCAATCAGTCACTCGCTCACTCTCTCCGCTCTTTGCGCTTTGTGGCACTTAGCGTCTCAATTTCTTGTCGCAGAGATTCAATCTTCGCTTCACAAAAGTCCCTGTAATAGGTTTCTCCCTCGTGTAACCGCTGTCAGTCGGTGTACCATTTGGAGGCATTTAGCGTCTCAATTTCTTGTCGCAGAGATTCAATTTTCACTTCACAAAAGTCCCTGTAATCGGTTTCTCCCTCGTGTAACCGCTGTCAGTCGGTGTACAATTTCCACATTCCCTGTTGCCTTTTTCGTAACTTAGGCTTTTCCGTAAACTTTTACTGAAAGAAGGGAGAAGGCTCGGGCGGGTCTCATGAAAGATTCAAGACCTTAAACGGAAAGGACGAGGAAAGCGATAACAGAGTCCAGAACAAGAGAGCATCGCGTCAAACATGGACGAGAAAAAAAAAAGAAAGACGAACATTCACACAGCGCCTTTCATAACCTCAGGATGTCCCAAGAGGCTTTACGGCCAGTGTCGTCACAGTTGTAATGTTGGAAACGCGGCAGTTGCTTTTGTGTACAGCAAGATCCCACGAACACCAATGTGATAATGACCGGATAACCTGTTTCAGTGATGTTGATTGAGGCACAAATATTGGCCGGTACACCGGGGCAGTGGAATAACAAACTTCGACCTGAGAGGGTAGACTCTCATTTGAAACACGGCATCACGCATCGTACAGCGCTCCCTCAGTACTGCCCCTCCGAGAGTCCAGGGCGACATCAGTAGCGTACGGAGTTACAAGACAGGGTTCCAATCCCTGTCTGTCTGAACTGCAAATTCTGAAGTCGGGAGGAGGCGTCTCTGGATCAGGACTGGCTAAATCCCCAAAGTCCGTGTTCCTGCTTTCTGTGCTGGAGCCGCTCTTAAAATGTGTCCGTGGGGAGACTGGTGGGGATCAGGAGTGGGTTCATCCCTGAAATGTCCGGTGTAAAATGGGCTCCCCCCTGAGATCGCACACTTACAGAATTGTCGCATCCTCGGCGCTGGAGAACACATCTGACCGCGGGAAATAGGCTTTAGAGAGAAAGGAGAACGGGAGGAATGAAAGAATAAAACACGGAACTGAAGCTTAGAAATTGCATGAACCTTGTCTCGGTTCGGCAATGATTGTCAGTTTCTTTATTACCCTGTGGATTTTGCAGGTTATTTCATTTTATTTCCTTACAACCAGTCAGGCAGAATGTCCTTGTTTATTTTGGCAAGTCCCAAGTTTGGAATTTGACCTGAGCCTTGTTTTATGAGATTCAGAGCTCACTCTCTGTGTGAAAGCAGCTGCCGCACCTCAGGATGGATTTCAACTAAAACATTCCTCAGTTGTTCCAGGACAGGGAGCGGCCTCTCTGACGAAATCATATCGAACCGATTTGACAATTCGCTGCTGCTTCTACTGTGAACAAAGTTTATTCTCAATTATAATTTCTCTCTTCTTGTTCCAGGGAAGTTCAGTAAAACAGACACATGGTTCGAAATAAATTGTTACATTTCCATCTGGGACATTGTTCGCTAAAAGTCCAAGCGATTTCCTGATGTTTGCACTTTCAACACAGGGCCCAAGAGCCGGTGTCTTGTCAGTGAGCTGAGCTGTTTCTGTCGGTGAGGACATTAACCATTTAACCGGTGAATTATACTATCCCTGAGCATCAATCGCCTCAGCCACTGGGGGAAAGATCACTGACATTCCAAAGTTACATTTATCATTGTAAATCTTCATTAGATACACCCGTCACATTGTTAAATGCAGAAAAGCTCATTCCTGCACTAGAGTCGGTATAAAGATTGAATTTTCCTCTTTTTCAGCTTGGCTATCACAGAGTAATCACGGGATGGGAGTGTCCGAAAAGAGACAATGTTTGAGGACAGATTGTGGTGGTAATTCCGAGGGATGTATTGCGATATTTCATTTCACTCTCTCATTTCTCCTTTGTTTTTTGACCCAGATTAAGTATTTACTCGGGCCGGAGACAGAGTTTCAAGCGTCGGCCCCAAACTTCCCCAATATTTGTCTTCGAGTGAACTCTCCCGCCACAGACCTTCTCTTTCCTGCTGGAACTCACCCGCCTCATACAGAGGAACATTGGAACAGGACGAAGCCATTCAGCCCCTCGAGCCCACTCCGCCATTTGATAAGATCATGGCTGTTCCCTCATCTCACTCCATATACCTGCCTTTGGCCCATATCCCTTTATATCTTTGGTTGCCAAAAAGCTATCTATCTCAGATTTAAAATTAGTAATTGTGCTGGTATCAATTGCCGTTTGCGGAAGAGAGTCCCTAACTTTTACCACCCTTTGTGTGTAGAAGTGTTTTCTAATCTCACTCCAGAAAGGTCTGGCTCTAATTTTTGGACTGCGCCCCCTCGAATCCCTAACCAGCAGAAATGGTTTCTCACTATCCAGCCGATCTGTTCCCCTCAATATCTTATAAACTTCGACCCGATCATCCCTTAACCTTCGAAACTCTGTAGAATACAACTCCAATTTGTGTAATCTCTCCTCGTATCTTAACCCTTGAAGTCCGGGTATCATTCCAGTAAACCTGCACAGCACTCCCTCCAAGGCCAACATGTCCTTCCGAAGGTGCGGTGCCCAGAACTGCTCACAGTACTCCAGATGCGGTCTAACCAGGGTTTTGTATAGCTGCACCATAATTTCTGCCCCCTTGTACTCCAGTCCTCTAGATATAAATGTCAGCATTCCATTAGCCTTGTTAACTATTTTCTGCACATGTTCATGACAATCAATGTTCTGTGCACCTGAACCCCTAAATCCCTTTGAACGTCCACTGTTCTTAACTTTTTGCCATTTAGAAAGTGCCCTGTTCTTCTCTTTCCTGATTGAACTCTACTGCCACAGACCTTCTCTTTCCGACCAAAACTCTCCCGCCACTGATCTCCTCTTTCCGACGAGAACTCTCCCGCCACAGACCTTCTCCTTCTTGCTTTTTTCCATCCATCGGTGATTTAAGCTGAGAGTTTTCTATTCAACCGAACAAGCCGAGCGCCGATCGCCGATCGCGGACCCCCAAACCCAATGTCCATCCGCCTGCAACGATCGCGGACCCCCGACCCCAATCACGGAACCCGGCACTGACCCAAGATTCCGCCCCCCCAACCCCATCAACGATCGCGGACACCCGCGATATTCCCCGATCCAGACACCCACACCCCTCGCCGATCTGACACCAGATCGGTCCACCCATTACTGACGACCCTCGTACCAACCTATACCCCGTGCCAACACATGCCAAACTATGCCCCGTGCCAACCCATGCCAACCTATGTCACCGTGCTCCCCATGCCCCCCATCCGTACAAACAAAGACTTACCTGAAGACTTATCTGAACACGTGCTCAAAAGCAAAATACTGTGGATGATGGAAATCTGAAATAAAACCAGAAAATACTGGAGAAGCTCAGCAAGTCAGTCAGCGTCTGTGGTTAACGTTTCAGGTCGAAGATATTTCGTCAGAACTAGAAGATATGAAAAGAGTTCAAGATTTTCAGCAAGTCCAGTGCCAGGGAAAGATTGGGGAGAAGAGTAAAGAACAAAAGGGAAGGTCTGTGGCAGGAGAGTTCACTTCAAAATAAATATTGGTGAAGTTTGGGGCCGTCGCATGAGGATCTGTCTCCGGCCCGAGCAAATCCCTAATTCTGGTCAAAAAACAAAGGGGAAATTAGAGAGAAAAAGGGAATATCGCTCTGAATCTCATATAACAAGGGTTAGATCAAATATCGCTCTGAATCTCAAATAACAAGGGTCAGATCAAATATCCCTCTGAATCTCACAACAAGGATCAGATCAAATATCGCTCTGAATCTCACAACAAGGGTCGGATCAAATTCCCAATTTGTGACTTGCCAAATTGAAAAAAAGGAAAGTTTATCTGATTAGTTGTGATGAAATAACAAGGATATAACCTTCAAAATCTGCACGGAAATAAAGAGGCAGAAAATCATTGCAGTTTTAAGGTAAGTTCATGTTGATTCTCAGCTTCTGTTCCATGTTTTATTCTTTCATTCCTCCCGTTCACCTTTCTCTCTGAAGCCTATTTCCCGCGGTCTGATGTGTTCTCCAGCGCCGAGGATGCGATTATTCTGTGAGTGTGCGATCTCAGGGGGGAGTCAATTTTACACCGGACATTTCAGGGCTAAACCCACTCCTGGTCCCCACCAGTCTCCACACGGGCACAATTTAAGAGCGGCTGTCGGACAGAAAGCAGGAACACGGACTTTGGGGATTTACCCCATCCTGCCCAAGTTGCGCCTCCTTCCTTCTTTAAAAATTGCAGTTCAGACAGACAGGGATTGGAACCTGTCCTTGTACCTTCTTGCGGATTTTTAATGTAACACTCAATCAACCTTTCTGTGCCCAGTGTTTTTGTTATTGAACTAATCAAAGGCGGGACCAGCAATTCACACTGAACACGTAGCTCAGCTTAGTAAAGGGTCAATACATTCGCACTGGTGGCTCATCGCTCTCTGCCGAGCACCTGGACAATCAGCCTCTGGTGACATGAGGCCCGCCCGAACGCGATCCAGTGACAGGATCGGAGAAAGATCCGACAAAAATGTTTACACCGATTAATTAAAATAATTAATTACTGATTCACACCGCGATGTCAGTTTCGGTCAGTTGGAAAAGGATGTCAATTAGCTGGGAGAATAGAGCAGGAGCTTCTGTTTTTGGTGAAATAAGTTCATGTTAATGAGGCGTTTATCTATCAAACTCACTCAACGAATAAAACAAGGAGGGGTTGTTGCCTTTAGAGATAAATTGACCTCAGAAATGTGTTAGTTGCAAACCGACCACAGGAGAGAAGCGATCTCCTTCACAGATAAGAGGATCCTGGTCACTGGTCTTGTGTAATTAACTATTTAAATTTCTAACAGGTAGAAGGGCCCATCATTAATCTTTATATAAAAAAGTAATTATTATATTAGCAAAAGGTAGGAGGGCCTATCACTGACCTTTATATAAAAAGTAACCTCTGAAATAACCAACAGGTCGGAGGGTCCATTACTAAGCTTTAAATAAAAAGTAAGTACTCGAATTATAAGAACATAAGAACATAACGAATAGGAGCAGGAGTAGGCCAATCGAACCTGCTCCGCCATTGAATAAGATCATGGCTGATCTGATCCTAACCTCAAATCTAAACTCATGTCCAATTTCCTGCCCGCTCCCCGTCATCCCGAATTCCCTTTAATTCTAGGAAACTGTCTATTTCTGTTTTAAATTTATGTAATTACAAATTGTTGGGAGGCTCCATCATTAATCTTGATATATAAATTATCTATTCAAATTACAAACAGGTGGGAGAGTCCATCACTAATATTTATATAAAATTAAGCATTCGAGTTACCTACGGTTTGGAGGGCCCATCACTAATATTTATACAAAATGTAAGTGTTCGAATTACTTCCACGTAGGAGGGTCCATCACTAATCTTCATATAAAATGTAAGTGTTTTAATGAATTACAGGTAAGAGGGTCCATCACTAATCTATATATAAACAGTAACTATTTTACTTACCTACAGGTAGGAGGGCCCATCACTAATCATTATAAAAAAAAATATTCACTCCGATGAGATAAATGGGAAAGAAAGGAAAACATTCTTGAAATAAAAAAGGAAGTACTCCAATTACCAACAGGTAGGAGGGCCCATCACTAATCTTTATATAAAAAGTATCTATTCGAATAACCAACAGGTAGGAGGGCCCATCACTAATCTTTATATTAAAAGTATCTATTCGAATAACCAACAGGTAGGAGGGTCCATCACTAATCTTTATATTAAAAGTATCTATTCGAATAACCAACAGGTAGGAGGGTCCATCACTAATCTTTATATTAAAAGTATCTATTCGAATAACCAACAGGTAGGAGGGTCCATCACTAATCTTTATATTAAAAGTATCTATTCGAATAACCAACAGGTAGGAGGGCCCATCACTAATCTTTATATAAAAAGTATCTGTTCGAATAACCAACAGGTAGGAGGGCCCATCACGAATCTATATATTAAAAGTATCTATTCGAATAACCAACAGGTAGGAGGGTCCATCACTAATCTATATGTAAGAAACTGCTCAAAATATCAAGTTTGGATTGCACATCTCTAATCCATACATAAAAAGTTACTACTTAAATTATAAACAGGTCCGAGGGTCCATTGTTAATCTTTCTATAAAAAGTAACGACTCGAATTACCAACAGGTAGGAGGGCCCATCATTGATGTTTATTTTAAAAATAACTGCTCGAATTTTAATCTGGTAGGAGGGAAGTCACGAATCGTTATACGAAAGGACAGACTCGAATTATAGGAACAGAGGAACATCGGAACAGGAGTGGGCCATTCAGCTCCTCGAGCCGCTCCGCCATTTGAGAAGATCATGGCTGATCTGTGATCTAACTCCATATACCTGCCTTTGGCCCATGTCCCATTATAACTTTGGTTGGCAAAAAGCTATCTGTTAGATTTAAAATCAGCAATTGAGCTCGCATCAATTTTTAGACAGTGCCCCCGAGTCCGAGAATCCCCAACCAGCGGAAATAGTTTCTCTCTATCCATCCTATCTATTCCCCTTAAAGTCTTATAAACTTCGATCAGATCACCTTTTAACCTTCTAAACTCCAGAGAATAGAACCCCAATTTGCATAATCTCTCCTCGTAACTTAACCCTTGAAGTCCGGGTGTCATTCTAGTAAACCTACGCCGCATTCTCTCAAAGGCCAATATGTCCTTCCGAAGGTGCGGTGTTCATAACTGCTCACAGTACTCCAGGTGCGGTCTAACCAGGGTTTTGTATCGCTGCAGCATAACTTCTGCCCCCTTGGACTCTAGTCCTCTGGATATGAAGGCCAACATTCCACTAGCCTTATTGATTAATTTCTGCACCTGTTCAGGACACTTCAATGATCTATGCACCTGAACCCCTAAGTCCCTTTGGATATACACTGTTTTTAACCTTTTACCATTTTCAAAGTACCCAGTTCTATCCTTTTTTGGTCCAAAGTGGATGACCTCACATTTGTGTACATTGAATTATATTTGCCACAGTTTTGCCCATTCACCTAATCTATCAATATCGCTTTGTATTTTTATGTTTTCATCTAAACAGCTTACAATACCACCAACCATTGTGTCATCGGCAAACTTAGTTATGAGACTTTCTATGCCTTCATCTAAGTCGTTAATAAATATTTTGAATAATTGAGGCCCCTGGACAGATCCCTGCCGAACACCACTTGTGAAATCCTGCCAATGTGAGTACCTACCTATTATCGCAACTTTCTGTCGCTTTTCGCTCAGCCAACGTCCTAACCAAGTCCGTGCTATTCTCTCGATTCCATAGTCTTCCAGCAAAGCTAACAGTCTCTTATGTGAGACTTTATCAAATGCCTTCTGGAAGTCCATATAAATTATATCCATTGACATTCCCTTGTCCACTACTTTAGCAACCTCTTCAAGAAATTCAATCAGATTTGTGAGCCACGACCTGGCTCTCTCTGATTAACTGAAAATTCTCAAGGTGTTCAGTCACCCTATCCTTAATTATAGACTCCAGCATTTTCCCCACAACAGATGTCAGGCTAACTGATGTATTATTCCCGGGTTTCCCTCTCTCTCCTTTCTTAAAAAGCGGAGTGACATGTGCAGTTTTCCAATCTGGAGGGACGTATCCTAAATCTAGATAACTTTAAAGGATTATAGTTAGGGCATCTGCAATGTACTCACCTACTTTCTTTAAAACCCTGGGATGGAAAACATCGAGGTATTTGTTACTGTTTAGTGCTATTATTTTCTTCATTTATCTTGTTTTACTCATGCTAATTTTATTGAGTCCCTTTCCCCGATTCAATATTAGTTTTCTTGGGATTTCCGGTATGCTATCCTCTTTTTCGACTGTAAATGCTGACGCAAAGTAATTATTCAACATGTCCACCATTTCACCATTTCAGTTTTTAAGGGGCCAACACTGCTCCCGACCACCCGCTTTTTCCGAATATAACTATAAAAGTTCTTCGTAATTGTTTTGATATCCCTTGCAAGTTTATTTTCATACTCTCTTTTTGTAGCCCTTACCATCTGTTTTGTGACCCTTTGTTGATCTTTGTATCTTGCCCATTCGCCAGGATCTGTGCCATTTTTTGCATTTTTTTAATGCCCTTTCCTTATGTCTTATAATGTCCTTACCTCTTTGGTTGTCAATGGCTGTTTTTTTTGACAAGTCGAGTTCTTGCCCCTCAGGGGCATAAACCAGTTCTGTATCTCGTCAAATGTTTCTTTAAACATTCCCCACTGATCATCAGTCGTTTTACCCATTAACAGATGTGCCCAGTTTATTGTGGACAGTCTCTTTGAAGTCGGCCTTACCCAAGTCTCGGATCTTAGCAGCTGAATCACTTTCAAACACTGCCTTGAACTCGATCATGTGATGATCGCTATTGGATTGATGTTCGCGCACAGTTAAGCTGTTAACTAAATCTGGTTCATTACTCATTACTCATTACTAAATCTAGTATGGCTTCCCCCCTTGTTGCTTGTAGGACATACTGCTGTGGAAAACTATCCCAAACACACTCAAGAAAATCACTACCTTTCTGACAGTTGCGAGTCTGCTTTTCCCAATCTATGTGAAGGTTAAAGTCCCCCATTAACACCACTCTGCCTTTGTTACACGCTTGCCTAATCTCTGCATTTATACAATCTAGCACTTCAGAGCTGCTGCCAGAGGTCCTATGCACAACACCCACTGTAGTCTGAGATCCTTGCCTATTTCTCAATTCAACCCATAATGTCTCTGTTGGCTGCTTACCTCTCGGTATGTCCTCCTTTATCACTAAGGCTACTCCTCCCCCTCTTCAATTTTCCCTATCTCTCCTGTAGACTTTATAACCCGGTATATATTGTTACCAATCCTGACCATCCTGTAGCCATGTCTCAGTAAAATCGATCATGTCATACCCTCCAATTTGAATTTGAACCTGTAGTTCATTAAATTTATTCCTTATACTCCGTGCATTTGTGTATAGAACTCGTCGTTGAACCACACACCATAGCCTGACCTTCAGCTTTGATGCTGGATTAATCGCTTTACACCTAATAATTTTCACATTATCTGTAGTGTCTAAAGTATACTTTCTTTAAGCTGCTGTACGCTTTTCCCTTTCACTTGTTCTTGAACAACTGTTTCTATAATTTTATTGTAAATTTTCCCTGGGCCTTCCCCACTCTTGCTGCTCTCAACTTGACTCCCTTCTGACACCCCGCTCAGTTGCCCAACCCCCTGCCACTCGAGTTTGAACCTTCCCCAACAACACGAGCAAATACCCCCGCGAGGACAATGGTCCCGGTCCCGCTTATATAGGTCCCACCTTCCCCAGAACCAGTCCCAATGTCGCAGGAAGCTAAATCTCTCCCTCCTACACCATCCCTGAAGCCACGCATTCATCCGATCTATTCTCCTGTTCCGATGTTCACTCGCACGTGACACTGGTAGTAATCCTGAGATCACTACCTTTGAGCTTCTGCTTTTTAATTTATCTCTTAACTCCTTCAATTCACCTTGCAGCAGCTCATCCCTGAGGCCCAAGGCAGAATGGTCAAAAAAGTACAAGCCCATGGGATGCAAGGGAAAGTGGCTAGTTGGATCCAAAATTGGATCAGTGGCAGGAAGCAAAAGCTAATGGTCGACGGGTGTTTTTGTGACCGGAAGGCTGTTTCCAGTGGGGTTCCACGGGGCTCAGTATCACGACCCTTGCTTTTTGTGGAATATATTAAAGATTTAGACTTAAATGTAAGGGCTATGATTAAAAAGTTTGCAGATGATACAAAAATTGCCCATGTTGTTGATAGTGCCAGACTCTCAGTAAAGGAAGATAGAGTTGAGATACAGGATGGCTGAAAATGATAAAGAAGTGGTACTTGAAAGGCTGATTGTACTTAAAGTGGATAATTCACCCGGTCCGGATGGGATGCAGAACTAGCTTGCTGATGGAAGTAAGGGTGGAAATTGCGGAGCTGCTGGCCATAATCTTCCAAACATCCATAGATACGGGGGTGGTGTCAGAGGATCGTAGAATTGCAAATGCTACGCCCTAATTCAAAAAAGTGTGTCAGGATGAACCCAGCAAATGTAGGCCAATCAGTTTAATCTCAGTGGCGGGGAAACTTTTAGAAACGATAATCCGGGGCAGAATTAACAGTCACTTGTGCAAGGTGGATTGATTAGGGAAAGTCAGCACGGATTGTAAAAGACAAATCGTGTTTAACTAACCTGACAAAGTTTTTTGATGAGTTCGAAGAGAGGGGAGATGAGGGCAATGCAGCTGATGTAGTATATATGGACTTCCAAAAGGCTTTTGATAAAGTGTTGCATGGTAAGCTTAGCATCAAGATTGCGGCCCATCGAATAAAGGGGGCAGTAGCAACATGGATACAGTATTGGCTAAGTGACAAGAAACAGAGAGTAGTGGTGAACGGCTGTTTTTCGGACTGGAGGGAAGTGTACTGCGGTGTTCATCAGGGGTCTGTGCTGAGACCACTGCTTTTCTTGATATAGATAAATGACTTGGACTTTGCGAGTACATGGCATAAACTCAAAATGTGCAGATGACTTAAAACTTGGAAGGGTACAAACAGTGAGGAGGACAGTGATAGACATTTCAGAGGATATAGACAGGCTGCTGGCATGGACAGACAGGTGGTTGATGAAATTTAATGCAGAAAAATGCGAACTGATGCATTTCAGCAGGAAGAACGAGGAGAGTCAATATAAACTAGAGGGCACAACTCTAAAAGGGGTATAGGAACAGAGAGATCTGGGGTTAGATATAGAAAAATCGTTGAAGGTGGCAGGGCAGGTTGAGAAAGAGGTTAAAAAGCGTACGGAATCTTGGGCTTTATAAATAGAGGCATAGAGTGCAAAAGCATGGATGTCATGATGAACCTTTCTGAAACACTGGGTCGGCCACAACTGGACTATTGTGTCCAGTTCTGGGCACCGCACTTCAGGAAAGATGTGAAGGCCTTAGAGATGGAAAGATGTGAAGGCAGAAGAGATTGACGAGAATGTTTCCAGGGAAGAGGGACTTTTGTTACGGGGATAGACTGAAGAACCTCGGGTTGTTCTCTTTGCGACGAGATTTGATAGAGGTATTCGGAATCATGAACGGTGTAGATAGAGTAGGGAGAGTGAGACTCTTCCGAATGACGGAAGGGTCAAGGACCAGATGAGATAGATTTATGTTCATTGGCAAAAGAACCAAAGGTGACATGAGGAATAACTTTTTACACAGTGAGTGGTTAGGATCTGGAATGCACTGCCCGAGGGCGTGGTGGAGGCAGATTCATTGATCGCCTTCAAGAGGGAACTGGGTAAGTACATGAAAGGAAAATAAAATGCAGGGCTATGGGGATAGAGCGGGCGAGTGGGACAAGCGGGATTGCACTTGCATAGAGCCGGCGAAGACTAGATGGGCCGAATGGCTTCCTTCCATGCTGTAACTTTTCTATGATTCTTTGATTCTAGTAAGGAGGAAAGCTGTCGGCTGCAGGAAGATATCAGTGGACTAGTCAGGTGGGCAGAAAAGTGGCAAATAGAATTTTAACTGGAGAAGTGTGAGGTAATGCATTTGGGCAGGGCAAACATTGCAACGAAGTACACAATGAAAGGGAAAACACGGAGAGGGGCAGAAGAACAGAGGGGCCCTGGAGTGCATGCCTACACATCACTAAAGTTTGCAGGACAGGTTGATTAAGTGGTTAAGAAGGCATACTGAATACGTTACTTTATTAGCCGAGGCATAGAATATAATAGCAGGGAGGTTATGCTAGAAGTGTATCAAGCAGTGGTTAGGCCACAGCTTCAGTATTGCATGCAGTTCTGGTCACCACTATACAGGAAAGATGTGCTCGAGACGGTACAGACGAGATTTAATAGGATGTTGCAAGGACTGGAGAATTTTAGCTCTGTGGAAAGATTGGATAGGCTGGTGTTGTTCTCTTTGGAACAGTGGAGGCTGATGGGAGATTTAAGTGAGGTGTGTAAAATTATGAGGGGCCTCGATAGAGTGGATAAGGAGGAGCTATTTCCTTTAGCAGGGTTGGCAGGTATGAGAGGGCATAGATTTAACATAATTGGTAGAAGGATTAGATAGGAGCTAAGGAGAATTTTTATCATCCAGTGGGTGGTCGGGATTTGGAACTCACTGCCTAAAATGGTGGTCGAGAGAGAAAACCTGAACTCATTTAAAAAGTACTTGGATATGCACTTGAAGTGCCATAACCGACGTGGTTATGGACCAAGTGCTGGAAATTGGGATTAGGCTCGAAAGCTCTTTCTCGGCCGGCACAGAAAAAAAAAATGAAAAAAAATCCAATCCAGCCAATTACCGCCCCATCAGTCTACTCTCAATCATATGCAAAGTGATGGAAGGGGTCGTCGACAGTGCCATCAAGCGGCACTGACTCACCAACGTTCAGTTTGGGTTCCGCCAGGACCACTCGGCTCCAGGCCTCATTACAGCCTTGGCCCAAAACTGCATAAAAGAGCTGAATTCCAGAGGTGAGGTGAGAGTGAATGCCCTTCACATCAAGGCAACATTTGATCGAGTGTGGCATCAAGGGGCCCGAGTAAAATTGAAGTTAATGGGAAACAGTGGGAAAACTCTACATTGGCTGGAGTCATAGCTAGCACAAACGAAGATCGTAGAGCTTGTTGGGGATCAATCATCTCAGCCCCAGAACATCGCTGCAGTAGTTTCTCAAGGCAGTGTCCTCGGCCCAACCGTCTTCAGCTGCTTCATGGATGACCTTCCCTCCATCATAACGTCAGAAATGGGGATGTTCGCTGATGATTGCACAGTGTACAGTTCCATTCGCAACCCTTCAGTTAATGAAGCAGTCCGAGCCCATATGCAGCAAGACCTGGAAAAGATCCAGGCTTGGGCTGATAAGTGGCAAGTAACATTCGCGTCAAACAAGTGCTAGAAAATGACCATATCCAACAAGAGAGAGTCTAACGACCTCCCATTGACATCCAATGGCATTAGCATCGCCTAATCCCGCACCATCATCATCATTCTGGGGGTCACCATTGTCCAGAAGCTGAACTGGACCAGCCACATAAATACTTTGGCTACAAGAGCAGATCAGGCACTGGATATTCTACGATGGTAATGAAGTTGAATGTCAAGGGGTGGTGGTTAGACTCTCTCTTGTTTGAGATGGTCATTGCCTGGCACTTGTCTGACGCGAATGTTACTTTGCGGATGATTGAGAGTTGATTGACGTGGCGGTAAATGGCCGGATTGGCTTTGTCCTGCCTTTTGTGGACAGGACATACCTTGGTAATTTTCCACCTTGTCGGATAGATGCCAGTATTGCAGCTGTACTTGAACAGTTTGGCTGGAGGCGAGGCTTGTTCTGGACCACAAGGCTTCAGCACTGCAGCAGGTATGTTGTCGGGTCCCAAAGCCTTTGCTGTGTCCAGTGCACTCAGCCGTTTCTTGATATCACGTGAAGTGGATCGAATTGGCTGAAGACTGGCTTCTGTGATGGTGTGGATATCAGGAGGAGGCCGAGATGGATCATCCACTCGGCACTTCTGGCTGAAGATGGTTGCAAACGCTTCAGCCTTGTCTTTTGTACTCGCGTGCTGGACTCCGCCATCATTGAGGGTGGGGATGTTTACAGTGCCTCCTCTTCCCATAGTTGTTTAACTGTCCACCACCATTCACGACTAGATGTGGCAGGACTGCAGAGCTTTGATCTGATCCGCAGGTTGTGGAATCGCTTAACACTGTCTTTCGCATTTTGCTTCCGCTGTTCAACATGCCTGTAATCCAGAGCTGGAGCTTCACCAGGTTATAACTGTTTAACAATATTTAGTGCATGACTTTGACTTGGCTTCTTCCTTGACTGTTTGGCAAGAATGAGTTTTCGGATAACCTAATCGAGGGTGAGTCAATAAAATTCGTTTTGATCCGAACTGTGTTAAATGTAAGACAGTTCAGGAACCGAATCAGGTAACATTCACCCCTCCAGATAACTCGGAGGGAAAAGCGCAGACAATTCCTTAGTGAGCGGTTAAAGGTGGAAACCAAGGATTCGCCTGATTCCTGGGCATTTATTTGTCAGTTTATCAAATCCAGCTTTTCTAGAACAGGACATCCACGACTTTGGAAAATACATGAATTCACAGCACAGGAGATTCTGTGCGTCTGTTGCCGTGTATGGGCCACTTGAACACAAGAATGGACAGTAACAATTAATGGATTGGGAAAGTGAATGGACGCATACCGTTAATGGATTGGGAGAATTAATGTACGGATACCATCAATGGATTAGGAATTGAGTGGACGGGAACCATAAATGGATTGGAAAAGTGAATCGATGGACACCATTAATGGATTGGGAGAGTGAATGGATGCAAGAGTAGGCTCTCCACCAATAATATTAGAGTAGGGTCTCCACCAATAATGTTAGACTACAGTCACCACCAGTATTGTTAGAGCAGGATCACCACCAACAATGTTAGAGTAGGTTAACCACCAGAATGTTAGAGTAGGGTCTCCACCAGTAATGTTAGAGTTGGGTCAGCCCTGTAACGTAATAATAGGGTCACCGCCAGCAATATTAGAGTAGGATCACCACCTGTAACGTTACATTAAGGTCTCCAACAGCAATGTTATAGTCGGGCCTCGACCAGTAATGTTAGTGCAGGGTAACCACCTGTAATGTTAGAGTATGGTCACCACCAGTAATGTTAGAGTCGGATCACCAGCAGTAATGTTCGTGTCGTTTCACCGCCAGTAATATTGGAAAGAGTGACCAACTGTAATGTTAGAGTAGGGTCACCACCAGTAATATTGGAGTAGGGTCACCACCAGTCATGTTAGAGTAGGGTCACCACCGGTAATATTGGAGTAGGGTCACCACCAGTCATGTTAGAGTAGGATCACCATCAGTAATGTTAGCGTATAATCGCCACCAATAATGTTTGAGTCGGGTCACCACCCGTAATGTTAGATTAGAGTCAATACCTCTAATGTTATACGAGGTTCACCACCAGTAATGAGAGAGCAGGGTCACCGCCAATAATGTTAGATTAGGGACATCACCATTAATGTTCGATTCGGATCACCACCAGTATTGTTAGAGCAGAGTCTCAAATAGTAATGCGAGAGTCGGGACACCTAATGTTAGAGCTCAGTCATCACCAGTGATCATCACAGTACAAAACACTTTTTAATTATGGAATGGATGTGTGAAGTCTTTACTGAATTCATGAGGCATCAAGAACCTGAAGCAGTGTCCAGGATGGATGTTCCCTTCCCGGTTCACGGGGCGTGCACAGAGCACATTCCCTCAGGGATTACATTATGTTCATTGATGTGAATGGACGGAGTTTCGTGGACTGAGCTGTACAATTTCCCCATTGGCTCCCCCTGCCACTGAAGAGGAAAATCGCGCCTTGTTTGTTAAGTGACTGTAACTAACGCCAATTATTGTGTAACCTGATTTTTTCACCGGGACACCGATTGTTCTATAAAAGGGAAGTCTTTACAGATCTCAGATACACTCCAGTCGGGACCGTAAAGTGTGAGCGAATTCACACATTCTTCTAAAAAATGGAAAAGCCAACAATTCTTCACATAAAGGAGATTTACTTCCCTATTCTCGCAGCCTTTGGTTTTCCGGGTAAGTCAATATAACCTGTTGTTTCACAACTGTTCACTATCTCACTGTAAATGATTATGTCAGAAATTCCGAGAATGTCCTCATTTCAGAGTCGCTAATCCAGCGGGATAAATTAGTGAATATCAGCGGCAATCCTCGCAGTCCGCGCTGCCGGTGAGGCGCTGCTATGATCGGTAAATCGTGGGGACCGGGCGATCAACTTTCTTCCCGATACGAGGTAGTGCGAGGCTGATTCCCCGGTCCCTCCAACAGAAATGGATCACTAAAGGATGTGCTGCCTATTGCCCCGGGTCATCATTTTATTTGTACCGTTGTTCCTTGTCTACTTTCAGTTGATAACTCCTCGGTCTGCAGCCACCTCCACCCAACAGGAGACAAATCCAGTACGGCCAATTAACGCCCCATCAGTCTGGTCTCAATCATCAGCAAAGTGATATAAGGTCTCATCGACAGTGCTTTCAAGTGGCAATTACTCACCAATAACCTGCTCACCGACATTCAGTTTGTATTCTGCCATGGCAACTCGGCTCCAGACACCATAACAGCCTTGGTCCAATCATGGACGAAAGTGCTGAATTCCAGTGGTGAGGTGAGAGAGAATGCCATTGACATCAAGGCACCAAGGAGCCCGAGTAAAATTGAAGTCAATGGGAATCAGGGGGAAAACTCTACAGTGGCTGGAGTCATACCTAGCACAATTGTAGATGGTAGTGGTTATTGGAGGCCAATCATCTCAGCCTCAGGACATTGCTGTAGGAGTTCCTCAGGGTAGTGTCCTTGACACAACTATCTTCAGCTGGTTCATCAATGAACTTCTCTCCATCACAAGTCAGAAATTGGGATGTTCGCTGATGATTGCACAGTGTTCAGTTCCATTCTCAATCCCTCAGATAATAAATCAGTCCGAGCCCGCATGCAGTAAGACCTGGACAACATCCAGGTTTGGGCTGATAAGTGGTAAGTAACATTAGCCCCAGACAAGTGCGAGGTAATCACCATCTCCAACAAGAGAGAGTCGAACCACCTCCCCTTGACTGCATTACGGCATTACCATCGCCGAATCCCCCACCATCAACATCCTCGGGTCACCATTGTCCAGAAACTTAACAGGACCAGCCATATAAATACTGTGGCTATAAGGGCAGGTCAGTGGCTGGGTATTCTGCGGTGTGTGATTCACTCCCTGACTCCCCAAAGCCTTTCCAACATCATCAAGGCACAAGTCAGGAGTGTGATGGAATATTCTCCACTTGCCTGGATGAGTGCAGCTCCAACAACACTCAAGAAGCTCGACACCATCCAAGATAAAGCAGCCCGCTTGATTGGCACCCCATCCACGACCCGAAATATTCACTCCCTTCACCACCGGCGCACCGTGGCTGCAGTGTGTACCATCCACAGGATGCACTGCAGCAACTCGCCAAGGCTTCTTCGACAGCACCTCCCAGACCCGTGACCTCTACCACCTGGAAGGACAAAGGCAGCAGGCACATGGGAACAACACCACCTGCACGTTCCCCTCCAAGTCACACACCATCCCGACTTGGAAATATATCGCCGTTCCTTCATAGTCGCTGGGTCAAAATCTTGGAATTCCCTTCCTCAAAGCACTGTGGGAGAACCTTCACCACACGGACTGCAGCGGTTCAAGAAGGCGCCGCCCGATCACCTTTTCAAGTGGAACTCGGGATGGGCAATAAATGCTGGTCTCGGCAGCAATGCCCACATCCCTCGGGGCGATTATAAATAGAAAAATCCAAGAGTTCCGACCGAAATTGAAGCTTTTGTCTCGGGTGAATGTTTTTCTTGAATTCGAAACTTTCCAGTAATTGCTGTGAAATTATATTTAAAACTGCTGACATCTGATGCAGCTCCCGAGACCCCGCTCGACAGAACAACTGAAGGAAATAAATTTAAATTTCGATATTTTGTCCCATGGGGCCGCAGCAGTCAATTATAAAATTGGCTCGGTACATCACATGGGTATAAGCCTCATGGCGGGATGGTTTTAGCGCTCAACACTGTATTGAAATATGTGTTTGGACGTATGTAAGGAAATCCGTTTACTGATTGACTGCCGAAAATTTACAACTTCCAACACCATCCAATGATTCCCTTTAGGCACTTTTCTTTGCACCTGTACCGTCCCTGCGAGGTGCTCCAGTTTAGCCTGGACCGCACAGTTATAGTGTGAGTGGAACCTCAATCTAGTGTTCGTGACGACAGCGATGGAAATGAAATTCGGGACAGATGTATGACGGACGGATGATCCGATGTCGCCTGTTTTACACTATCGCCAAATGTCCAAATCTCCCTTTTGATTCATCAGTGCCTGGGTGTCGGTTGCAGTGGGGACGATCTCCGTTACCATTCCCCAGACTGACTCCGAGTGACCCTCCCCCCGCTGCCTTGACAACGTCTGACTGAAGTAAGCTGGAAGGACGGCGGATTGTCAGTCCCTCGATATTGAGTGTTTAATGTTTTCTTTCTTTTAAATAAAGTGTCTTCATCGCTCGCTTATATTTAAAAAAGAACCCGTCTGCATTACCCTAAGTAGGAAATCATCAGAACATTTCCCCACAATATGCTGCGTGATTCATCTGAGTATCCCCGTTACTTACCTCTTGTCCCTCTTTCTTACAGCGAACCTAATGACAATCTTGATTCTTTCCAAAGGAAATTGCGGTCTTTCCAAATGTATCTCTATCTATATGGTGGCCATGGCAACAGCAGATCTACTGGTCATCATCTTCAATGTAATAGAGCATCAAATATTCAACCAAATCTTTCCACTTCAATTCCTGTCCTACACTGTCATTCGTAAGTTCATGATCTGCATTAATTGTACCAACCTGGATATGTCGGTGTGGTTCACAGTCTCGTTCACATTTGACCGATTTGTATCTATATGTTGTCAGAAGTTTAAAAAAAAGTATTGCACAGTGAGAACTGCGGCTGCGGTTATAACAACGCTCTCTGTCCTGATCTGTTTAGAAAACATCCCCTATTGGTTTGCATTTGAACATACACAAATAATTAACAATGTTCAGTGGGGTTTCCGCCCCGTATTGGACTTTTTTTCATCGCCTGCAGGTGTAATGTACACATGGTTAGAAAGTATTTTAATTCTGTGGATTCCTTTTGCTTTAATATTTCTGTTTAATTGTTTGACAGTCAGACGCATTTTAGTGGCCAGCAGAGCCCGCAGGGGCCTCCGGAGTCACAGCAGTGAGAATAAGAGCGACCCAGAGGTGGCGAACCGAAGGAAATCTATTATTTTACTGTTCACTGTATCAGGTAGTTTTATACTGTTGTGGCTGACAGCTGGCGTGAATTCTTTAGCTATCCGTCTGGTCGTGTATCACCGACCGGATTATTTAGCTCCTGCTTATATCGCCACTGAAATCGGACATATGCTCATGTATTTGAGTTCCTGCACAAACACGTGTATTTATGCAGCTACCCAAACGAAATTCAGGGAAGAGCTAAAGAAGGTGGTGAAATCTCCTTGGACATTTATTCTGATGTTGATGAAATAAATGAAAAGTAAAACCAAAGCTTCCTGTCCGAACTTGAGCTCAATTACAGTCCGTGTTACATTTTAGATTGGTCGTCTTTCTTTGTTGTGAAATGAAACAGTATCAGAAAACACTTCTTCTATTTTATACCCTGAGTTTGATGCCTGCTGCTTTCCTAGGGTGAACACAATAGTTTCCTGATAAAACAGCTCAAAATTCAAAGAGAACAGTCATGATTGAGCTTCAGCAGTTGGGTGGAACATGTGGGCGGCAGCGTTAACTGTCTTACACTCTTGGTGCTGGAATAGGACACGCCAGTTTAATTAATAATTAAAGTTTTCTTTAGTGCTGAAGCAATGAAGGGTGTTACAACCATAGTTATTTGTAATTATTCTGTAATCTTGGTGTGAATGTTACAGGCCCTGTTCTCCCCTTCAGACACCGCTCCCCATTGTCTCCTGGCCCAATAGAACGGGACCCCTGTCTCCTGATAAGTGACAAATAATGGAGACAGCATGAAATTGACTCGTCAATGTGACGTTAGGCATCTCTGTTAACAGATTTTATTAAAATATCAGTTGATCATCAAAATGTTTGAATAATATAATAGACCATTTGGCCCAACACAGCCGTTGCCGGCGTTTTCCCTCCACTCTAGAAAATAGTTCCAATCACTTGATCCGCCCAATCTCAAAATCCCTTCAGTCTATTTTTATTCACACACCCGAACAATTTCATCTTGAATATGGGCATGATTTCTGCCTCTGTAATTTCCGCATCTTCACAACTCTCCATGTGAAGAGGTTTCTCCCACCCTCAGTTCTCAATCTCTTACATTTATTCTATAATCTATGGCCATTGGTTCTTGATCCCTCAACTAATGGAAGCATTCTGCTTCTATCTATCCTGTCTCGTCCATTCTTATCTTAAATCACCTGGATACGACTCGCCACAAGATATCAATCTGGTATCAATACACAATCTAGTGAAAGTCAGGAACGTGTTGTTAAGATGTTTAATTGATATGTTTCTCTTGCAGATGGCGGTGTTCTTGCTTATACTGAAAAATGGGAAGAATGTATTTGATAGCTTGGCCACTGCCCAAAACATTTAAGTCCGTGCAGGGAGAGATTCTAATCAAACCCCTCCAGACGCCCCGATCTGTTGAGAGAGAGCCTGAAAGGGCAGGAATGGCTTCTATCGGATATCTCGTGCTGCCTGATCTTGGGATATCGCTGTGTTTACTAAAGTGACGTGTTGCTTGTGAAGCAACCAGCATCAGATATATAGAGATGCATGGAAGGAGAAGCTAGATAAACACATGAGGGAGGAAAGAATATATGGTTATGCTGATAGGGTTAGATGAAGAGGGCTAGAAGGAGGACCGTGTGAGGCATAAAGACCGGTGTTTGCCAGTTGAGCTCAATGACCTGTTTTGTGCTTTATATTCCATATAATTCTATGTAATTCTGTGATGAAGCAGCACTGAAGAGCAGGTCCAAGACATGGTCAATCACGCTGACACCACCACTACATGAAATGGTTAATGTGGCACTGGACAGTATGAAAAACCAATGGGTAGAGATCTGTGCAATAGAATAGTTCGAGACAGATACATAATGATGATGAGATATTGTTCAGTGTTGGCCTTAAATACGGTAACTCCAACCCAGGGAGCACTGCAAGGAAATTGAAATTCACACTGTCCTGAAGTGTGCCAATGTGATACTGTATTGGTTTCTCCTTATATTATAGTAATGTTAATTTTTCGCCTTTGCATCTGAAGCAGGGAAGCATACGTCAATTGAAAGTCTCACTGGGCTGTTGGGCCAGGGCTGACCCTGCAGCAATGGTCAGTTTCAGGATGAAATAATAAGAAACTTCATTAAAGAGGGATCATTACATATTGATTCATAATTTCAGAGAACTTTAATCATTTGATAACAGTGTCGGAAACCGATTAGTTCTTCAAACGAAAACATTTGGGCACACATAACCAATTGAATTGGAGCGAGTGATACAGAAACAAGAATGGACTTATTAATAGCGGTAGAATTGCATGTGTATGGACCAGGGAGAAACTATCGATGATATAACGAAGTAAGGGAATTATACTTGTTAGCCCAATAGAAAAAGAGCTCGGTTTGTAAAGAAAACTACCGTTATTGATAAAGGATAAGTCAATTCCATTCTCCTTATGTGGAGTTGCATTTTAACTTCCATATAATTATGTGATCCATAATTATGTATTTTTCCAGGTACCGGGAGTGAGAAAATGTATAAAAACTGTCTGTTTGTAATGAGTTTTCGGATTGGTAAAAGTCTAAGATACTGAGCTCAGAACTGTAAAAAGGTTGAATCCCAAATAACCTGCATCAGGTGTGGTTGTAAGTACAACCTTTTAAGTGTATGTTTAAGGACTATTGTATGCACTGTGTACTTAATAAACTTATGACACCTCACTTCAATGTTCAAGAACATTACTGTGAACCTTTCGTTAACAATAGCCTTCGTACTTTAATTGTGAATGGCCTTCATTTAATAATTATGATTCAGTGCCCCTTTTACCAGTCAATCTTTAACATTCCAGTTGATCCTGAGATTCTCCAAATTCCAAACTCCACATGGTTGCAGGTCCCCGTGGATCCGAGGCTGTGCCTATCCGACGGGAATCGATCTCGTGGGGAAATGGTGTTGGGTTATGTGCAGTTCCGTATAATAGGCACATTTCCATTTTACCGGAAACAGCATTTAAGGCACGAGTCCAGCAGCAGGCACAGGATTTAATTCCATCAGTCAGCGACGTATCTGCACTCAATCACAATCATGAGAAGTCGATGTGCATTCAAACACATCATCCAAAATCAACAGGTAAAATAGAAAGCAAAGTCATGATCAAGCATTACCGTGTCAAATTCAATCACAAAATGTGGTGATTCCCCGCCCCCTGTTTCTGATCAAACTGTTGTTCTTTTCCCTTGAGTTACTCTATTTCTAATTGAACAGTTCCTGTGTTCCCCCTATATTCCACTTTATTCTATTTCTAATTGAACATTTACTGTGTTCCCCCTTATTCCTCTTTACTCGATTTCAAATTAAACATTTGCCCTCGTCACTTATATTCCTCTGATATCTATTACCAATTAAATCGTTGCTGTGTTCCTTTGAATTCACTTGTTGTCCATTTCTAATTCCCCGAAATCCCCCTGTTCTCTATTTCTAACTGAGCCGTTACTCCATCCCCATGAATTCCCATTTATTGTGTTTCCAATTAAGCAGCTCGTGTTGCCCTAAATTACTCCGCCTCTATTTCTAATTAAGCAGTTAATGTGCTCCTCTAAATTTCCATATCCTCTAATTTTAATTTTATAGATTGGGAAAGGAGCCGGTTCCATCGATCGACAACTCGTTCACTCAAATAATGTTTCCGCAGATTAGTTTAGAATATAACCCCTTCAAGTGCAGCCTATGTCCTCTGGTTCTACTGTTCGAGGCAAGGTGAGACAACTTGTCATTTATTACGTTACCTAATGCAGTCACCGTACTGTTTCGCACACACTCTGGCCATGGATATTCTTGGGGCCTCTGTATGTTTGTCAGAGGATTGTTAACACGATAAGGTTAATTGAACTGTTGGTGCTAAGGTCAGCTACAATTCAACAGTTTCAGTGGTTTAGTTGATAATTTAATTCAGAATCTCTCAGTTGCGATCTTAACCCTGTATATAATTAAAAGCAGACTTGGCCTGTTGGTGAAATCTCACCATGGAAATCTCACTGACTGACACACTGTACATCACTCCACGTCGTTACAAACAAACGTCGTGAGAGGCCTGTGGGATCACATTCGATTTAATGTTTGTTGAGTAATTTGCTCGTGGCCCAATCAAAAATGCGAATGCAATGTTGGCCTTTATCTCAAACGGTCTGGAATACAATGGGGCACAAGTTATGCTTCAGTTGTATAGAGCTTTGGTCAGATCCCATCAGGAACACCTCATTCTGTTTGGGAACTGCATCTCAAGAAGTACCTTGGAGGGGTGCACTGCAAACATCGCCTTAAATATTCAAAGCTAACAGAGGCGCATTGAGAGGTCGAACCCACGCTCTAAATTACACAATGCTGAGGACGTACCGCTTGGCCACTGCAGTGTCTTCACGAACCTTTGGTGACCCCGGACATTACCCCAGAGGTCAAACATCTTTCAATATTAATATCTGAATTCATCTTCCCCAAAAGGAACGTGGCTCTGTCTGATAGTTGGTACTTATCTAACGTCTCCTTAAATGTATCCATGCTATTCGCCTCAATTACTCCATGCGGCAGCAAGTTCCACATTCGAACTTCGAAAGAAGTTTCTCCTCAAATCCCTATTGGGTTTATTAGTGACTATCTTATATTTAAGGCCCAAAGTTTTGAATGCCGCCACAATCAGAAACATTTTCTCGTTGTCTACCCGCTCAAACCCCTTCATAATTCTCATGCCCTCTATTAGGTCCCCCCCTCAAACGTTTCTTTTCTAGAGAAAAGAGCCCCAGCCTCTTTAGCCGTTCCTGCTAGTTATAACCTCTCAGCCCTGGTATCTTCCTCGTAAATAATTTTTGCACCATATCCAGCGTCTCTCTATCCTTTTTGCAATATGGAGACCACAATTGTGTACAGTACACTAAGTGTGGTCTAACTAAGGATCTGTACAAGCTTAACGTAACTGCTCTGTAGGAGTAGGTGGTCTCCTCAGTCATCCTCCCAAAACACAACTCCTCACGCTTATTAATGTCTAAATTCATTGGCCATTTACATTTCCATTCTGTAAGTTTGTTAAAGTCTTCTTGTATTTTGTTGCAGTCTTCCTCAGTATTAACAATCCCCCAATCTATCCTCCAACTTGGTGTCAGCTCCAAATGTTAATAATGTGCTACCGATTATCATGTCCAAATAATTTGTGTAAATGGGTAGTAATTGTGTTCCCAGCACGGATCCTTGTGTAACACCACTTTCCACATTCCGCCAGTTTAAGTAATACCCACACTCTGTTTTCTGTTTTGTGCCCAGTTTGCCATTCATTCTGCTATTGTACCCTGACTCCACATGCTCTGACTTTAATCACGAGTCTTCTATGTGGTAACTTATGAAAGTCTGTATGAAAGTTCAGTGCAATAGGAAAGTCGTTGGATTGGGAAAATGTCAATGGAATGGGAAAGTCAATGGACTGGGATATGTCAATGGATTGCGAAAGTCAATTGATGGAGATATGTAATATGATGGGGGCGAATTGTCAATAGTTCGATAAACCGATCGCTGTTTTATATCTGACTCTTCCTCTCTCATTCTGTCCGTCACTATCTCTGCCGTCATCTATCTCTATCTGTCTCAGTCGCTTTGTCTGTTTTAATGTCCGGGTTCCTTTGTCCCCATTTTCTGTTGCTTTGATGCAGGAGGTCTTTCTATCGGTTGGGTGCCAAGAGACACGGGGTCCCGAGTGAGCTTTACACACTCTCTCCCTTTCTCTCTAATACCACTATCACATTTTGAGGATCACAGGGTCAGAGAAGGAAACAGATCGAAATAGATTTGTGCCAAAGAAGGAAACATTTGCCTTTGTCCTGTTTCAAAACCACAAAATGAAGGAATTGTAATCTCTGGGAAAACGCCTCACGTAGAATTGTTAAAGGCTCTCAGTTTACAGGGGGAGTTTGACATTCCAGCTGAGACGGCGAGAAATAAAGAAACGTGGCCGTTAAGCTGCTTCGTGAAATCGTTTCATTAAAGATTGGAAGCTTAAAGCAGGCGCAGGGGTCAAACCCGCCCTCTTCCGATAGACAAGATCGACGGCCTACCTCTTGGACACCGCACCTCACCACAACTCCCCTATTATATTTGCAATAGTGCCATTGGGCTAGGTACAACTTTACATCCGAAAAACAGCATCTCTGAGAGCGCAGCATTGAGAGAGTCAGCCTGGATTTTTGTTCCGTCCCTGGATTGGGGCTTAAAATCGCGACCTTCGAACTCAGAGGGGAGGGAATTCCACCACAGAAATCACCTCCAAGGCGAAAAATCTTCCATTGCCCTCGATTCCAGAAACCTTGTACAACCACCCTGGCTCTGCACTTTTTCAAAAGTCCCCTGTCAGGCCGAACATCTATCACTCTTCTGCTCCTCGTACATTGACCCTTAGAATCGATATTGAACAGGGGGTTGCAGAATATCCGCCTCGTCGTCTTTTTTTAATTCGTTCATGGGATGTGGGCGTCGCTGACGAGGCCAGTATTTATTGCCCATCCCGATTTGCCCTTAAGAAGGTGGTGGTGAGCTGCCTTCTTGAACCGCTGCAGTCCGTCTGGTGATGGTTCTCCCACAGTGCTGTTGCGAAGGGAGTTCAAGGATTTGACCCAGCGACGATGAAGGAACGGCGATATATTTCCAAGTCGGGATGGTGTTTGCCTTGGAGGGGAACGTGCAGGTGCTGTTGTTCACATGTACCTGCTGCTCTTGTCCTGCTAGGTGGTAGATGTCGAGGATTTGGGAGGTGCTGTCGAAGAAGCCTTGGCGAGTTGCTGCAGTACACACTGCAGCCACTCTGAGCCGGTGGTGAAGGGAGTGAATGTTTCGGGTGGTGGATGGGGTGCCAATCAAGAGGGCTGCTTCGTCCTGGATGGTGTTGAGCTTCTTGAGTGTTGTCGGAGCTGCACTCATCCAGGCAAGTGGAGAGTGTTCCATCAAACTCCTGACTTGTGCCTTGTAGATGGTGAAAAGGCTTTGGGGAGTCAGGAGGTGAGTCACTCGCCGCAGAACACCCAGTCTCTGACCTGCTCTTGTAGCCACAGTATTTATATCGCTGGTAAGCCCCAGAATGTTGATGTGGGGGATTCGGCGATGGTAATGACGTTGAATGTCAAGGGGAGTGTTTAGACTCTCTCTTGTTGGAAATGGTCATTGCCTGGCAGTTGTCTGGAGCCAATATCACTTGCCACTTATCAGCCCAAGGCCGGATGTTGTCCAGGTCTTGCTGCATGCGGGCTCGGACTGCTTCATTATTTGCGGGGTTGTGAATGGAACTGAACACTGTGCAATCATCAGCGAACTTCTCCATTTCCGACCTTGTGATGGAGGGAAGGTCATTGTTAAAGCAGCTGAAGATGGTTGAGCCTCGGACACTTCCCTGAGGAACGTCTGCATCAATGCCCTGGGGCTGTGTTGATTGGCCTCCAAACAACCACCACCATCTTCCTTTGTGCTAGGTATGACTCCAGCCACTGGAGAGTTTTCCCTCTGTTTCCCATTGACTTCAATTTTACTTGGGCTCCGTGGTGCCACACTCGGTCAAATGCTGCCTTGATTTCAAGGGCAGTCACTCTAACCTCACCTCTGGAATTCAGCTCTTTTGTCCATGTTCGGACCAAGGCTGTAATGAGGTCTGGAGCCGAGTGGTCCTGGCGGAACCCAAACTGCGCATCGGTGAGCAGGTTATTGGTGAGTAAGTGCCGCTAGTTTGCACTGTCGACGACACGTTCCATCACTTAGATGATGATTTAGGGTCGACTGATGGGGTGTTAATTGGCCGGATTGCATTTGTCCTGCTTTTTGTGGACAGGACATGCATATTCGGGCTTTGTATCCTGGAATCTTCCCATGCGCCAGTGGGGACCTGGGGTGGAGAGCGGTGCCCAGAGCAGTAGCTGTTTGGAGCCAGTTCACTGATACACAGGCCCGTCGGTCAGTTATGCGGCCTGGAGGAAACCGTGTATCACAGATATCTGGAGTGTGAGAGTTTTGCCGCCCCTGTTCTGTTATTTAAAGCGACTGTTCCTACATTCTTGACTACACTTCAGCCGAACGCTCCTCATCGTGGGCCACCCGGTACATGAAGCAGGTCGGAGGACCAACTCGTGGGTTAAAACCGCCATCGACAGGTGCAGTATACGTGGGATCCGAGAGGGGCGTGGGTCGCTCCGACTGCCCGCCTCTGTTCCACTTTATCACCCAGAACAGCAAATCTCGGGTTACTGGTGGAAAAATGGCATTTATTTGCTAAAATTCGGCCATTTTACAATTAGTTTTATATTTCCCGCTGAAATACATTGGAACTTGTCCTGATTCATAGAGTTATTTAAAAAAAACAGATGTGAAAGGAAACAGACAGGGAAATGGATAGAATCAGGCGCGCACACAATTTCTCTCTCTCTCTCTCTCACTTTCCCTCCGCGAACATGTGCTTTATTCCAAGAGCCAGTGCGTGGAGCGAGATGGACCTGTTCCGATCACGGTGTCATGGGATCCCTTAACTAGATACTGGGCAGACAAAGGGACGTAAAGTAAGACTTTGCATTTATATAACGCTTTTCACAACCTCAAGATATGAATGCCCAAAGCAATTTACAGCCCATGAAGCATTTGTGAAGTTTTGTCATTGTTGTAATGTTGGAAACGCGGCAGTCAATTTACTCACAGTTTTGTCCGACAAACAGCAAAAGAAGGCAACTCTGACAGTCCAGCACTGGGAGCGTCAGCCTGGACTGTGTGTTCAGTGTCTGACACTGGCACCAGAATCGTGTGGAATTTGATGTTGAGGGGTCCAGTTCCCGACATCGGGTTATTTGCGTGCTTCTAGGCCTGAAAATCCAACTATGTCTACCCGCGTGGGATGGAATCCCACTCCTAATACAAATTTAGTTATGTTAAACCATCTTTGTTTGTGGATCTGTTCAATTCATCAGATATTTAAACTACGTGGCAGGAAATGCAGCAGCATATTTATCAGCAAATGGTCCATATTTATCAGCAAATGGTCCATAGTTATCAGCAAATGGTCCATATTTATCATCAAATGGTCCATATTTATCAGCAAATGGTCCATATTTATCAGCAAATGCTCCATATGTATCATCAAATGGTCCATATTTATCAGCAAATGGTCCATATTTATCACCAAATGGTCCATATCTATCAGCAAATGGTCCATATTTATCACCAAATGGTCCATATTTATCACCAAATGGTCCATATTTATCAGCAAATGGTCCATATTTATCACCAAATGGTCCATATTTATCAGCAAATGGTCCACATTTATCAGCAAATGGTCCATATTTATCAGCAAATGGTCCATATTTATCACCAAATGGTCCATATTTTTCAGCAAATGGTCCATATTTATCACCAAATGGTCAATATTTATCAGCAAATGGTCCATATTTATCAGCAAATGGTACATATTTATCACCAAATGGTCCATATTTATCACCAAATGTTACATATTTATCAGCAAATGGTCCATATTTATCACCAAATGCTCCATATTTATCAGCAAATGGTACATATTTATCACCAAATGTTCCATATTTATCAGGAAATGGTCCATATTTATCACCAAATGGTCCATATTTATCAGCAAATGGTCCATATTTATCACCAAATGGTCCATATTTATCAGGAAATGGTCCATATTTATCACCAAATGGTCCATATTTATCAGCAAATGGTCCATATTTATCAGCAAATGGTACATATTTATCAGCAAATGGTACATATTTATCACCAAATGGTCCATATTTATCACCAAATGTTACATATTTATCAGCAAATGGTCCATATTTATCACCAAATGCTCCATATTTATCAGCAAATGGTACATATTTATCACCAAATGGTCCATATTTATCAGCAAATGGTCCATATTTATCACCAAATGGTCCATATTTATCACCAAATGGTCCATATTTATCACCAAATGGTCCATATTTATCAGCAAATGTTACATATTTATCAGCAAATGATCCATATTTATCACCAAATGGTCCATATTTATCAGCAAATGGTCCATATTTATCACCAAATGTTCCATATTTATCAGGAAATGGTCCATATTTATCAGCAAATGCTCCATATTTACCACCAATTGCCAAAAATAATTATCACCAAACGATCCATTTTTATCACCAAATGTTCCATATTCATCACCAAATGTTTCATATTTATCACCAGTGATTAATACTAAACGTGCTTTTAAAGCTTAGTTTAGACCTGATCAGAACATAAGAAATCGGAGCAGGAGGAGGCCACTCGGCCCCTCAAGCCGACTCCGTCATTCAATCAGATCATGGCTGACCTTCGACCTCGAATCCACTTTCCCACCCGATCCACATATCCCTTGATTACCCTCGAGTCCAAAAATCTATCGATCGAAGCCTTCAATATAATCAATGACTCAGCATCCACAGCCCTCTGGGGTAGATAATTCCAAAGGTTCACAACCCAGTGAAAAAGGAAATAAGAGAGGCAAAGAGAGAGTATGAGAATAGACTGGCGGCTAATACAAAAATGAATCCAAATTATTCGACATGCATGTAAAAAGTAAACGGGTAGTAGGACACGGATTGCGACTGATTTGGAACCGAAAAGGAAATCTCCGCTTGGAGGCAGAGGGCATGGCTGAGGTACGAAATGAATACTTTCCATCTGTCTTTAGAAGAAGATGCTGCCGCAGTAACAGTAAAAGAGCAGACAGTTCAGATCCTGGATGGGGTAAAAATTGTTGAAGAGGATGTACTAGAAAGGCTGGCTGTACTTAAAGTAGATCAGTCACCCGGTCCAGATGGATGCCTTCTAGGTTTCCGAGGGAAGTAAGTGTGGAAATTGCGGACCTACTGGCCATAATCTATCAATCATCCTCAGATACGAGGGTGGTGCTGGAGGACTGGAGAATTGCAAATGTTACACCCTTGTTCAAAAAAGGCTGTAAGGATAAACCCAGCAACTACAAGACAGTCAGTTCAACCTCGCTCGAGGGCACACTTTCAGAAACATTAATCCGAGACAAAATTAACACTCACTTGGACAATTATGGGTAACTCAAGGAGAGGCAGCACAGATTTGTTCAAAGCAAATCATGTTTAACTAACTTGATTGAGTTTGTTGATGAGGCAACAGAGATGGTCGACGAGGGTAAAGCAGTTGATGTGGTGTGTATGTGCTTTCAACAGGCGTTTGATAAAGTGCCACATTATAGGCTTGTTAGCAAATTTGAAGCCCATGGAATAAAAGGGGCCGTGGCAGCAAGGATACGAAATTAGCTAAACAACAGGAAACGGAGAGTAGTGGTGAACGGTTACTTTTCGGACTTGAAGGAAGTATACATTGGTGTTCCCCAGGGGCCGGTACGAGGACCACTGCTTTTCTTGACATATATTAGTGACTTGGACTTGCATGTGCAGGGCACAATTTCGAAATTTGCAGATGACAAAAGACTCGGAAGTGTAGTCAACAATGGGGAGGATAGTGATAGACTTCAGGACGATATAGACAGGCTGGTGGAATGGGTGGACACGTGGCAAATGAAAATAAACGCAGAAAAATAAGAAGTGCGACATTTCGGTGGGAAGAACGGGAAGAGGCAATATAAACTAATGGGCACATCTCTAAAAGGGGGAGAGGAGCAGAGGGATCTGGGGGTATATGAGCACAAATCGTTGAAAGTGTCAGGTCAGTATGAGAAAACTGTTAAGAAAGCATACGGCATCCTGGGCTTTATTAACAGATGCACGGAATACAAAGCAAGGCGGTAATGATGAGCCTTTAGAAAACGATGGATTATTGTGTCCAATTCTGAGCACTGCAATTTCGGAAGAATGTGAAAGTGTTGGAGAGGGTGCACAAGAGATTTACGAGAATGATTCCAGGGATGAGGGACTTGAGTTACGTGGATAGATTGGAGAAGTTGGGATTGTTCTCCTTAGAGCGGAGAAGGTTGTCAGGAGATTTGATGGAGGTGTTCAAAATTAAGACGGGTCTAGAAATAGCAGATAGGGAGAAACTGTTCCCATTGGCGGAAGGGGAAATAACGAGAGGACATAGATGTAAGGTGATTGCCAAAAGATCCAAAGGTGTCATGAGAAAAAAAAAAACGTTTTTTACACAGCGAGTGGTTAGGATCTAGATAAGTCTTTAAAGGGAAAAAAATAGCTGTGCTACAGGAATAGGGCGGCGGAGTGGGACTAGCTGGTTTGTTCTTGCAGATAGACAGCATGGACTCGATGGGCCAAATGGCACCCTTCCGTGCTGTAAGCATTCTATGATTCTATGATTCTATTTGAATGAAATAATTACAGGGCTGTGTCGAAAGAGCAGGGGAAAAAAGACTAATTGGGTAGCTCTTTCAAAGAGCCGACGTAGGTACGATGGGCCGAATGGCCTCCTCCTGTAATGTATCTTACTATCATACTATGATACTATGTATCACTGACACAGTGTGGTTGGCAGGTTCAGTTGAGTATTTCTACGATTCTGCAGTGCAGCAACGAAAGTAAAAAGAAAGGTAAGGTCTGCAGGTCTTATGGCAAGTAACGTTTTAAAGTGAATCAATGTCCTTAGTGTGGCTAACATTCTGTAAATTAAGAGTAATTTAAAGGAGTAAACTCCTTAAAGGGAGTAACTAACGAGCTTAATTTAAGGCAGGTCATGGCAGCAGAGCTCGCACCCGTGAGATGCTCCTCCTGCGCTATCGCACCCGTGATATGCTCCTCCTGCGCTATGTTGGAAGTCATGGACACTACCGGTGTCCCTGGCGATCATGTGTGCAGGAAGTGTGTCCAGATGCAACTACTGGCCACCGCGTTTCGGAGCTGGAGCTGAGAGTTGATTCACTGTGGAGCATCCGCGATGTTGAGATTATCGTGGGGGATAGCACGTTCAGTGAGGTGGTCATACCGCAGGTAATGATTATACAGGCAGCAATAAAATGGGTGAACGCCAAACAGAATAAAATGAATAGGCAGGTAGAGCAGGGGTCCCCTGGGAACATCTCCATCTCAAACAAATATTCCTCTTTGGATATTGCCTCCCTGGTGCGACGGTGAAGGACGTCACGGAGAGGCTGCAGGACATTCTGAAGGGAGAGGGTGAACAGCCAGAGGTCGTGGTCGATTTTGGTACCAACGACATCGGTAAATAAAGGGATGAGGCCCTGCAAGCAGAATATAGGGAGTTAGGAAATAAATTAAAAAGCGGGACCTCTTACGCAGTAATCTCAGGATTACTCCCAATGCCTCGTGGAAGCGAGAGCAGAAATAGGAGAATAGACAAGATGAATGTGTGGCTTGAGAGATGGTGCAAGAGGGAGGGGTTTCAATTCCATGGGCATTTGGACCGATTCTGGGAAAGGCGGGACCTGTACAAGTTGGACGGGTTGCACCCAAGCAGATCCGGGAACAATATCCTCGCGTGGCATTTCCTAGTTCTGTTGGGGAGGGTTTACAGTGGTATGGCAGGGGGATGGAAACCAAAGTACAGGTACAGATAGGACAAATTCAGACCCGGAAACGGGAATTGAAAAGCAGTTAGTGATGCAGTAAGCGACGCAGAAAGGCAAACAAAGCTAAGGTTAAATCGTGTTCAGCACAGGAATCTGACGGGGATAAAGGGTATATACATCAATGCAAGGAGTATTACAAACAAAGAAGATGAGCAAATGGGCACAGTTGGACATATGGCAGCATGATATAATTGCTATAACGGAAACCTGGCTTAAAGAGGTGGATAATTGGAAGCTCAATATCCCTGGATATAGAGTTTGCAGGCAGGGTAAAGTGGGTGATAAAAAAAGAAGGGTGGGTAGTATTATTGGTTAAAGAATCAATTACAGTTGAGAGAAGGGATGATAAGCTAAATGCATCATCAATCGAGGCCATATGGATTGAGCTACTCTCAATCATCAGCAAAGTGATGGAAGGTGTCGTCGACAGTGCTATCAAGCGGCACTTACTCACCAATAACCTGCTCACCGATGCTCAGTTTGGGTTCCGCCAGGACCACTCGGCTCCAGACCTCATTAAAGCCTTGGTCCAAACATGGACAAAAGAGCTGAATTCCAGAGGTGAGGTGAGAGTCAAGCTCAGCATTTGACCAAGTGTGGCACCAAGGAGCCCAAGTAAAATTGAAGTCAATGATAATCAGGGGGAAAACTCTCCAGTGGCTGGAGTCATACCGAGCACAAAGGAAGACGGTAGTGGTTGTTGGAAGCCAATCACTTCAGCCCCAGGACATTGCTGCAGGAATTCCTGAAGACAGTGTCCTTGGCCCAACCATCGTCAGCTGCTTCATTAATGACATTCCTTCCATCATAAGGTCATAAATGTGGATGTTCATTGATGATTGCAGTGTTCAGTTCCATTCGCAACCCCTCAGTTAATGAAACAGTCCGAGCCCGCATGCAGCAAGACCTGGACAACATCCAGGCTTGGGCTCATAAGTGGCAAGTAACATTCGCGTCAGACAAGTGTCAGGCAATGACCATCTCCAAAAAGACAGAGTCCAACCGCATCCCCTTGACATTCAACGGCATTACCATCGCCGAATCCACCACCATCAACATCCTGGGGGTCACCATTGACCAGAAACTTAACTGGACCAGCCATATAAATACTGTGACTGCAGGAGCAGGTCAGAGGCTGGGTATTCTGCGGCGAGTGACTCAACTCCTGATTCTCCAAAGCCTTTCCACCATCTACAAAGCACAAGTCAGGAGTGTGATGGAATTCTCTCCACTTGCCTGGATGTGTGCAGCTCCAACAACACTCAAGAAGCTCCACACCATCCAGGACCCGAAACATTAACTCCCTTCAACACCGGCGCACAGTGGCTGCAGTGTGTACCATCCAGAGGATGCACTGCAGCAACTCGCCAAGGCTTCTTCGACAGCACCTCCCAAACCCGCGACCTCAACCACCTAGAAGGACAAGAGCAGCAGGTACTTGGGAACAACACCACCTGCACGTTCCCCTCCAAGTCACGCACCATCCCGACTTGGAAATATATCGCCGTTCCTTCATCGTCGCTGGGTCAAAATCCTGGAACTCCCTTCCTAACCGCACTGTGGGAGAACCTTCACCACACGGACTGCAGCGGTTCAAGAAGGCGGCTCACCACCACCTTCTCAAGGGGCAATTAGGGATGGGCAATAAATGCCGGCCTCGCCAGCGACGCCCACATCCCATGAACGAATAAAAAAAAATCATCATTCAATACTGTAGGCTGTAATATTACACGTTTCAATATTCCAGGCTGTAATGTTAAACTATTCAATACTCCAGCCAGTAGTATTACACGATTCCACACTCCTGGGTTAATATTGCAGGGTTCTGAAGCCCAGGCTGTAATATGAAATCATTCAATACACAGAGATGAAGGATCCTGAGACATTTATTGCACAGAAGTCGGCCATTCGTCCCATCGTGCCCGTGCCGACCGAAAAAGAGCCACCCAGCCTATTCCGACTTTTCAGCTCATGGTCTGTAGCCTTGCAGATTACAGCACTTCAAGTGCACATTCAGTTACTTTTTTAAAGTGATGAGATTTTCTGCCTCTTCCACCATTTCAGGCAGTGGGTTCCAGACCCCCACCACCCTCTGGGTGAAAATATTTCTCCACAACTCCATTCTAATCTTTCCACCAAATACTTCAAAGCTGTGAGCCCGAGTTTTTGAACTCTGTAAAGAAAACAGGTCCTGCCTGTTCACTCTATCTGGGCCCCTCGCTGTCCAAATCCTCAATTATATCTTAAATCTCCTCTCAACCCCCTCAACTCCAAAGTAAACGACGCAAGCCTATTCAATCTTCTCCCAAAGCTAAAATTCTCCAGTCTTGGCAACATCCTTGTAAATCTCATCTGCACCCTTTCCAGTGCAATCACATATTTCCTGCAATGTTGGGACCAGGGCTGTACGCAGTGCTTTAGCTGTGGTCTGACTCGTGTTTTATACAGTTCTAGCAGAACTTCCCTGCACTTATATTCCATGCCTCGGCTAATAAAGCAAAGCATCCCGTACGCCTTCTTAACCTTCTTATCTAGCTGTCCTGCTATCTTCAGGGATCAGTGGAGATTCACTCCAAGGTCCATCTGTTCCTCTGCACTTCTCAGTATCCCACCATTTACTGCGAATTCCCTTGCCTTGTTTGCCATTCCCAAATACATTACCTCACACTTATTAGTATTGAATTCCATTGACCACATTTCTGCCAACCTGACAAGTCGATTGATCTCCTCCTGCAGTCTGCAGCTTTCTTCCTCACTATCATCCGCACGACCAATTTTTGTATAATCTGCAAACTTCTTAATCATGCCCCCTACATTTAAATCTAAGTCATTGATATCTTCCTGTGGAACGCCACTGGAAACATATTTCCAGTCACAAAAGCACCCGTTGACTATTACACTTCGCTTCCTGACACTGAACCAATTCTGAATCCAATAAGTAACGAATGGATTGATTAAAAAAGGGATGATAGATTATGAAAATAAATTAGCAAAAAATATAAAAACAGATAGCAAGAGTTTCAAAAGTTATGTAAAAAGAAAAAAGGGTGGCTGAGGAAAACATAGGTCGCTTAGAGGATGAGACCGGGAAATTAATGGTGGGAAACATGGAGATGGCAAAAATGCTGAACAAATATTTTGTTTCAGTCTTTACGGTAGAGGACACTAAGAATATCCCAATACTGAACAAACAGGGGGCTCGAGGGGGAGGGGCTAAATACGAATAAAATCACAAAGGAATTTGTACTCAGTAAATTAATGGGACTCAAGGCGATAAATCCCCTGGACCTGATGGCTTACACCTTAGGGTCTTGAGGGAAGTGGCAGTGGGGATTGTGGATGCTTGGTAATAATTTTCCAAAATTCTCTGGACTTGGCAAAGGTCCCGGCAGATTGGAAAACTGCTGAGGTAACACCCTTATTTAAAAAGAGTGGTAGGCAGAAGGCTGGAAATTATAGACCAATTAGGCTAACATCAGTGGTGGATAAAATTTTGGAGTCTATTATTAAGGAGACAGTCGCGGAATATTTGGATAAACATAATTTAATAGGACAAAGTCAGCATGGCTTTATGAAGGGGAAGTCATGCGTGACAAATTTGCTTGAGTTCTTTGAGGACATAACGTACAGGGTGGATAAAGGGGAACCAGTGGACGTAGTGTATTTAGACTTCCAGAAGGCATTCGACAAGGTGCCACATAAAAGATTATTGCTCAAGATAAAGAATCACTGGATTGGGGGTAATATTCTGGCGTGGGTGGAGGATTGGTTATCGAACAGGAAGCAGAGAGTTGGGATAAATGGTTCCTTCTCGGACTGGCAACCAATAGCCAGTGGTGTTCCGCAGGGGTCGGTGCTGGGTCCCCAACTCTTTACAATCTATATTAACGATTTGGAGGAGGGGACCGAATGCAACATATCAAAGTTTGCAGATGATACAAAGATGGGAGGGAAAGTAGAGAGTGAGGAGGACATAAAAAAACTAAAAGGGGATATAGACAGGCTGGGTGAGTGGGCGGAGATTTGTCAGATGCAATACAATATTGGAAAATGTGAGGTTATGCACTTTGGCAGGAAAAATCAGAGAGCAAGTTATTATCTTAATGGAGAGAAACTGGAAAGTACTGCAATACAAAGGGATCTGGGGGTCCTAGTGCAAGAAAATCAAACAGTTCGTATCCAGGTGCAGCAGGTGATCAAGAAGGCCAACGGAATGTTGGCTTTTTTTGCTCGGGGGATAGAATATAAAAACAGGGAGGTATTGCTGCAGTTATATGAGGTATTGGTGAGGCCGCACCTGGAATACGGCATACAGTTTTGGTGTCCATACTTAAGAAAAGACATACTTGCTCTCGAGGCAGTACAAAGAAGGTTCACTCGGTTAATCCCGGGGATGAGGGGGTGGACATATGAGGGGAGGTTGAGTGGATTGGGACTCTACTCATTGGAGTTCAGAAGAATGAGAGGCGATCTTATTGAAACGTATAAGATTGTGACGGGGCTTGATCGCGTGGATGCGGTAAGGATGTTCCCAAGGATGGGTGAAACTGGAACTAGGGGGCATAATCTTAGAATAAGGGGCTGCTCTTTCAAAACTGAGATGAGGAGAAATTTCTTCACTCAGAGGGTAGTAGGTCTGTGGAATTTGCTGCCCCAGGAAGCTGTGGAAGCTACATCATTAAATAAATTTAAAACAGAAATAGACAGTTTCCTGGCAGTAAAAGGAATTAGGGGTCACGGGGAACGGGCAGGAAATTGGACATGAATTTAGATTTGAGGTTAGGATCAGATCAGCCATGATCTTATTGAATGGCGGAGCAGGCTCAAGGGGCCAATTGTCCTCCTCCTGCTCCTATTTCTTATGTTCTTATGTTGTGTTCTTATCTGCCACTTTCCCATGGGCTTTTACTTTGCTGACCAGTCTGCCATTTGGGACCTTTTCAAAAGCCTTGCTAAAATCCACGTAGGCTACATCGAATGCGCTACCCTGATCGACCCTCCTTGTTACCGGCTCAAGTTCAATTGTATTAGTCAGACACGACCTTCCCTTAACAAATCCACGCTGACTCTGCTTGATAAATTCTAAATGACGATTAATACTCTCCTCAGAATTGTTTCCAATAATTTTCCCACCACCGAGGTTAGGCTGACTGTCCTGTAATTTCTCGGACTGGCACTTTCCCCCCTTTTAAACAACAGTATAACTTTAGCAGTCCTACAGTCCTCCAGCAACACATTTGCAGCCAGAGGGGATGGTTGGAGACTCCGCTACTTCCTCCGTTGCTTCTCTTAACAACATGGGATACATTTCATCTGGGCCTGGCGATTTATCTGCTTTTGAAGATGCTGAACACCTTTATACTTCCTCTCCGCGATGATGTTGACCCTACCCTAATGGTGGCGATCCTACAGTAACATTAAAGGTTGAGATCCTACTCTAATATTACTGGCGGAGACCCTACTCTAACATTACAGGTGGTGACCCGACTCTAACATTACTGTTGGTGACCCTACTCTCACATTATTGACGGTAAATCCTACTCTAATATAGTGATGGTGATCCTACACTAACATTAATGATGTTGTTTCTATTCTAACGTTACTGGTGGTGAGCACACTCGAACATTACTGGTGGCGGCTGTTACCTATTTCACTGCAACTGGGTCATTCCCAACCGAACCTGACAGTGCAGAACACAGCTGGCCTGTCAGAGCAAAGTGACCATTCAATTTATCACCCGGAGAAACAGCTCACTTGTCTGCTCAGGTACTTACTGGTGGGGAAATATTTATTCGTTTGAAATCGAAGTTTAACAATTGTTTCCTTAAAATAGTGTTTGCCGTGTCCTGGTGAATATGTTTAAAATACTATAAACTACATTTCCACCGAGAGATGGAGAAAGGTACACACAATTAGTTCCTGCTTAGTTTTTTTTCCAATTCTGTTAGTTTCTTCTATTTTCTGTCTCTCTCTTTTTCTTTATCTTTCTATCTCTGGCTATCGGTCTCTCTCAGTACCTTTTATGCCTCCTTCTCAGCCTATATCTTTCACTCTCTCTCTGCTGCTCTTTCTCTTTATGGCTTTTTCTTAATCTGTATGAGTGTGTCCCTCTTCCCCTGTCTCTCTGTCTCTTTCCCACTCTCTGCAATAGAAAGAAGAACAGTGGAAATGATACTGAGCCCCATGGGTCACTTCCAAAGCAGATTTTCCTCGACCTGAATCAACGAGTGGTTAAGGCGTTGGGTTAAAATCCAATACACGTGGGTTCCAACCTCATTCGTGGTAACTTTGACCAACAATGAGTTTCATAATTACTTTCACATCTACTGGTCGAATATATACTGAATCTGCATCAAAATATTCAGAGATTTAAAATCGATAGAACAGAAGGTGCCACATTTTATCTGTCTGTTTCAGTCTCAATCCAACATTCCCTTGTTTACATTTATTACAGATGGTCAGGAGACTTTCCCAATCAATAAATTTAAAATTATAAATAACCGGAACCCCAGCCATTTCCAGTCCCAGTTTCCGGTGTGGATGCAAGCACAAATCAGGCCGAGCCCGTCTTTATCAGATATTCACTCCTGTAGTACAGCGAGGCCGGTAGTACAGACACTGATTACAGACGCAGCACCCAACGCGTGAATTACTCCGGCATTGAGCTTAAAGCACCGAAATATCCAACCGCTCATCAAGTGACCGTGAGCAGCCCCAGGCACAGGGGCTGCAGTAAAATCAATGGACATGGGCTCGGGATCTCTCACTTTAAATGAAACATCAATGAATAGAACACTTCAAAGGATTGGGAGCAGGGAAAGGATTGGGAATGGTTAATAAATCGAGAAACATCAATCGATTACAAACTCTCAATTGTGTTGCAAAGATAATGGTTTGGGGAATTATCAATAGATTGGGAGTCATCGATGGATTCGGAAACATCAATTGTTTGGAGACCACGATGAGGTCGGACAAGTTTGAGAAAAATACTTATTTTCATAAAATCGAAGATATCGATCACATCACTTTCTCTAACAGTCTCTTTCTGTGCAAAAGAAAAAAGTAAAAGGAAAAGTGTAATCAACACTGAGCCCAAGAATCGCTATTCTCGAGTAAACGGCTCGAGCAGAATTGTTAAATATTTAAAGTTCAGTGGGAGATTGATATTACAGCTGAGATGGCGAGAGACAATGGCCTCCTGATGTGCTGTTTCATTCTCTGAATCTCTGATTCTATTATTTCGTTAATGAATGGCCTTGTAATTCATAAGATTACTTCCCCAGTTCTTGATTCCCTCACCAGTGTTTCTCAGTATCTGCCCCATCAAATCATTTTTACATTTTAAACACCTCGATCAGGTCACTCCTCAATCTTCTCTACTCACGGGAATACTCGTTTGGATTATGCAAACAGTCCTCATAATTTAACCCGCTAAGCCCCGGTATCATTCTGGTGAATCTGCGCGGCACCCCCATCAAAGCCAGTATATCCTTCCGGAGATAGGGCGCCCGAACTGAACGCATTACTCCCGATGGGTCTGACCAAGGCTCAATACGACTGAAGCATAACTTCCGTCCCTTTGTATTCCAGTCCCCTTCAGATAAAGGGCGATATTCCATTGGACTGTTTGATGGCTATTTGTTCCTATCTATTAGATTTTGATGATTTGTGAACTTGGGCTCTTCAATCTCTTTGCTCCTCTACAGTTCCAAACTTCTCACAATTTAGAAAATACTCGGATTCATCTGTCTTGGTTCACATTTATCCACAACAGAAGAACTTAAGAAATAAGAGCAGAAGTCGGCCTTCCGGCCCCTCGAACCTGCTCCGCTATTCAACAAGATCATGGCTGATCTTCTAACTCAACGCCATTTTCCTTCACTATCCCCATATCCCTTGATCCCTTTAATATCTAGAAATCGACCGATATCTGTCTTGAATGTACTCAATGACGGAACATCCACAGTCCTTTGGGGTAGAGAATTCCAAAGATTCACCACCCTCTGAATTAAGAAATGTCTCCTCATCTCAGTCCTAATTGGCCTACCCCTTTTTCTGAGACTGTGACCCCTTTTTCTAGATTCCCCAACCAGGGGATACATCGTCCCTGCATCTACCCTGTCGAGTCCTGTAAGAATTTGATATGTTTCAAATAGATCACCTCTCATCTTTCTGAACTCAAGAGAATAGTGGCCTCGTCTACTCATACGACAACCCCGCCATCCCAGGAATCAGACTGGTGAACCTGCGTTGCACTCCCTCTATGGCAAATATATGCTTTCTTAGGTAAGGAGAGCAAAATTGTACACAATACTCCAACTGCAGTTACACCAAGGCTCAATGTAATTGCAGTAAGACATCTTTACTCCTGCACTCAAATCCTCTTGTAATAAAGCTCAACGTACCATTTGCCTTCCTAATTGCTTGCTGCATCTGCATGTTAGCTTTCAGTGACTCATGCACAAAGACATCCAGGTCCCTTTGAACATCAACATTTCCCAATCTCTCAGCATTTAAAAAAAAGCTTTGCTTATCTGTTTTTCCGACCAAAGTGGATAACTTCACATTCATCAACATTATATTTAATCTACCATGTTCTTGCCCACTCATTTAGCCTGTCTATATGGGCACCGTGCCTTCGGAAGGACATATTGGCCTTGGAGGTAGTGCAGCGTAGGTTTGCTGGAATAATACCCGGACTTCAAGGGTTAAGTTCCGAGGAGAGATTACACAAATTGGGGTTGTATTCTCCAGAGTTTCGAAGGTTAAGGGGTGATCTGATCGAAATTTATAAGATATTAAGGGGGACGGATAGGGTGGATAAAGATAAATTATTTCCGCTGGTTGGGGATTCTAGGAGTAGGGGGCACAGTCTAAAAATTAGGGCCAGACCTTTCAGGAGCGATATTAGAAAACATTTCTACACACAAAGGGTGGTGGAAGTTTGGAAATCTCTTCCGCAAACGGCAATTGATACAAGCTCAATTGCTAAATTTAAATCTGAGATAGTTAGCTTATTCAGGTATTAAGGGATATGGGCCAAAGGCGGGTTTATGGAGTTAGATCACAGATCAGCCATGATCTTATCAAATGGTGGAGCAGGCACGAGGGGCTGAATGGCCTACTCCTGTTCCCATGTTCCTATGTTCTGTATCCCATTGAAGCCTCTTTGCGTCCACCGCATAACGAACGCTATTTGCCATTGTTTTGCCCACTCTTTAATCTACCTATGTGCCGATGTAGCTTCCCACTCCCATTTGCACTAAACACTGCCCGTCCGACCTTAGCGTCATGTTCAAATTTGCATATACACTATCTATTGCTTCATCCAAATCAATATTAAATATGGTGAAAAGTTGAGGCCCCATTACAGATCCGTGGTGAATATCACTTGTCGCATTTGAATCCATTGTTAAAGAGCGTCTAGATAGTGAGAGGGAGAGTATTTGTGAAGTGAAGCCTGTGGGAGTCAGTCAGTCTGGATGTGCGAGAGAAATGATCTGTTCTTGTGGGATTAATACAGAATCAAATGCAAAATGTGGAGGTTGTAATGTTCTATGCCAGCCAGTGAAGGTCGCTTTGTGAACAAAATTAGCAAGAGCCCTGATCATTCAGTTGGTAAAGCATCAGCCTTTTAATTTGAGAGTCGAGGGGTCAAGTCCCTTTTTCGGGAGTTGCTTTTCATTCAAGGTTCTCGATTCCCAATCTTCATTAACAGCATTAAATTGAAGCGTTTTTCACTGATCCTTACTTCTGCCTCACAAAGATTGATCAATGCATTTAGCAACTTTGCAAAAATATTATTCCGCTTTGTATCGCACACGCCTTGAGATAAAGTGCAACATGCCCTTAGTCGTTTTGATTGTTTTTTTTACTCTCAACAAATTTTAATGCTTGTGAACTTGGACTCTCAATTCATTTTGCTTCTCTTCAGCTCCGAGCTTCGTACCATTTAGAATATGTTCCGATTTATCTTTCTTCTTTCCGAAGTGGATGACTTCGCACTTGCCCACAATCGCCTCCACTTGCCATCATTTTGAGACCTGACTTAATCTATCTATGGCCCTTTGTAACTTTCTGCTCCCATTTGCACTGCTTACTATGCCTCTTAGTGTCTTCTTCAAAGTTCGATATACAACTCTCTATTTCTTCATACAAGTCATTCATAAATATGGTGAAAAGTGGAGGCTCCGCCACAGATCCCTGGGGAACATCACTTGTCACATCTGACACCAGTGTTAAAAGATTGTGTAATTAATGGCAGGGAGATTATTGATGAAGTGAAGCCAGTGGGTGGCAGTCAGTCTGGGTGTGCGAGAGATATGCGCTGCACGGGCGGAATTGCTGCAGGAGGAAATACAAAATGTGGCAGTGGAATGTTCCAAGTCAGCCAGTGAAGGGCGCTTTGTGAACAACCAATTTAAGAGCCCGGGTGGTTCATTTGGTAAACGGATGGCTCTGTTGGTAAAACATCGGACTTTTAACCTGAAGAGCCAAGGGTTTAAGTTCCTGATCAGGCGTTACTTTTAAATCAAGATGCTTAATTCCCGCTCTCCATTCAGCATTATAAATGGGAACATTTCTCACTGATCCTTCCTTTTGCATCAAAAAAATGGATCAATACGTTTCGAAACTTTGCAAGGACGCCTGATTTATTGTTCTCGTTCTTGAAAGCTCCAATTGTCCCCCAGCATCCAAAGTCTCTTGAGGGATCGGGTTCCAGATTTCGACGACCCTTTGTGTGAAAATGTGTTTTCTGAGATCGATACTGAACGGCCGAGAAGTAATTTGTAGATCATTGCCCCTTGTTCTTGATTCACCCATCAGAGGAAACATTCTTTCGCTACCTGCCCTATAAAATCATTTCAATATTTTAAACACATCGATCAGTTCACCTCTCAATCTTTTGCACTCAAGGGAACAAAAGCTATGTTTATACAACCTTTCATCATAATTTAACCTTCTAAATCCAAGTATCATTCTGGTGAATCTGTGCTGCACCCCTTCCAAGGCCAATAAATACTTCCTGAGATTCGTTGCCCAGAACGGAACGCAGTACTCCCGATGTGTTTGACCAAGGCTCTATATAACTGAAGCACAACTTCCGCTACTTTGTGTTCCAACTCCCTTGAGATAACGTGCAACATTTCAACAGACATTTTGATTGCTATTTGCACCGATCTATTAGTTTTAATGATTGTGAACTTGGATTCCCACATCTCTATGCTCCTCTCTATCTCTTGGCTTCTCACCATTTAGAAAATGCTCCGAATTATCTTTCTTGGTTCCAAAGTGGATGACGTCATACTTGCCCACAGTGACCTCGATTTGCCATAGTTTTGTGCCCTCACTTAATCTGTCTCTGTCTCTTTGTAACTTTCCGCTCCTATTTGCAATACTTACTGTCCCTCTTCACGTGGTGTCTTCTTCAAACTTGGATATTCAACTCTCCATTGCTTCATCCAAGTTATCCATAAACACAGCGCCATCGCTGGCGAGAGAGTGTAATTACAGCGTGATAGTTTTACACAGGCAGTCTCAGATATAAATGTGGGCAAGTCATTTAAAATGCAAGTAATAATCGTCATAAATTTGTGAAAGAATCTTGAAAACGGGAATTCAGGTTTTGTACACAGTAAGTGCACGTACCTATAAGATTATCAATGTATTAATAGACAGATATTATTATTGGAAAGGAATCGTTTAATATGATTCAGCATCAGGTCGTACGGATAAGATGAGGTAACTGGTAAGATGTGTGTTCAATATGAGGAGAAGGCCGATTAGGAACTCCTTCAGCGCCTGCACTTCAGCCCAGCACCTCCTCCTAATCCATCCACAAGCAAACGGTGCACATGTGGAAAAGGGATCAGACTGGGGGAAAGGGGCAGATTGGGGAGAAAGAAAACCGTGTTTGACTAACTTGATTCACTTCTTTAATGAAGTGATGGAAAGGGTTGATGAGGATACTGCAGTTGCTGTTCTGTATTTTGACTGTCTGAAAGTATTTTAATAAAGTATCACATAATAGACTTGTTAATAAAATTAAAGCCCATTCGAATAAGGGGACAGTGGGGGCATTGATTCAAAGTTGGCTAAGGGACAGAAAGCAGAGCGAAAGGTGAACTGTTGTTTTTCAGACTTCAGGGTTGTACACAGTGATGTTTCCCAGGGGTCCGTATTAGGACCACTGCTCTTTTTGATATATTTTAATGACCTTGGGTATGCAAGTTATAATTTCTAAGTTTGCTGATGACACAATACTCGAAATGTAGTAAACAATGTGGAGAATAGTAAAAGACTTCTGGAGGGCATTGACGGACTGGTGAAATGGGCAGACATATAGCAGATGAAATTTAATGCAGAGAATGATGAAGTTATTCATTTTTGGAGGAAGAATGAGAAAAGGCAATATAAACGAAATCGTACAATTTGAAGTGGAGATGCCGGTGATGAACTGGGGTGGACTAATGGAAGGAGTCGCACAACACCAGGTTATAGTCCAACAGCTTTATTTGAAATCACAAGCTTTCGGAGCTTTGCTCCTTCGTCAGGTGAGCGAAGGGTTCCATAAAGGCACTGCCTATATAGTCAGAGAACAATGCCTGATGATTATAGATAATCTTTCTAACTGCCCCTTATCACACCTCGGCAGAGAGATATTCACAGCAATCAAAGGAGTGGATGGTGTTCAGACAGGTTAGTCAGGGAAACATTACATCCAAAAAACTGAATACACAAGGGGTCAGAGAGAGAGAGAGAGAGACCCGAAAGGCAGTGAGAGAGAATGACCAGTTGTATTAAAAATAGATAACTTTTTTTTCCCTGGTGGGGTTACATGTAGCGTGACATGAACTCAAGATCCCAGTTGAGGCCGTCCTCATGGGTGCATAAAAAAGATATCTGTTTTCAATACAACTGGTCATTCTCTCTCTCTCTGTCAGTCTTTCTGCTCTCTCTCTCACACACACTCTCTCTCTCTCTGTCTTTGTGATTTGACCCTTGTTTATTCAGTATTCTTGGATGTACTGTTTCCCTCATTAACCTGTCTGAACACCATTCACTCCTCTGATTGCTGTGATTATCTCTCTGCCGAGGTGTGATAAAGGGCAGTTAGAAAGGTTATCTGTAATCACCAGGCATTATTCTCTGACTATATATGATGTGCCTTTATGCAACCCTGACGAAGGAGCAAAGCTCCGAAAAATTGTGATTTCAAATAAAGCTGTTGGACTATAACCTGGTTTTGTGCGACTCCTTACATTTGTACAATTTGAAAGGGTGTCAGGAATGTCGGGGACCTGGGGGTACACATTCACATATTTTAAGGTGGCAGGACAAGTTGAGAAGGCTGTTACAAAAGCAAGTGGAATCCTGGGCTTTATTAATCGCGGCATTGAGTCCAAAAGCAAGGAAGTTGTGTTAAACATTTAAGAAACACTGGTTCGTTCTCAGCTGGAGTATTGCGTTTAATTCTGGGCACCATACGTCAAGAAGGATGTCGAGGCCTTATTGAGGGTGCAGAAGAGATTCACTAGAATTGCCCCAGGGATGAGGGACTTCAGTTACGTGTGAAGATTGGAGAAGATATGATTGTTGTGTTTAGAACAGAGAAGGTTATGGGGAGATTTGATAGAGGTGTTCAAAATCATGAACGGTTTTGATAGAGTGAATAAGGAGAAACTGTTTCCAGTGGCAGAAGGGTAAGTAACCAAAGATCACCAATTTAAAGTGATCGGAAAAAGAGCCAGAGGCGACTTGAACAAATATTTTATGACACAGCGAGTTGCAATGGTCAGGAATGCACTGTTTGAAAGGGTAGTGGAAGCAGATTCAACAGAAATTTTCAAAAGTGTATTTGATAAATACGTGAAGGGAAAAATACAGGGCTTTGGGGAAAGATCGGAAGAATGGAACTAATTGGATAGCTCTTTCAAAGATGCAGGCACGATAGGCTTAATGGCATCTTCCTGTGCTGTACATACTATGATACCATGATTGGGGAGAAGAGGTCAGTTTGGGAGAAGAGATAAGATTGGCGAGAAGGGTCAGATTGAGGAGAAGGGTTCAGATTGAGGAGAAGAGAGTAGATTGGGGAGAAGAGATAAGATTGGGGAGAAGGAGTCAGATTAAGGAGAAGGGTCACATTTAAGAGAAGGAATCACATTGAGGAGAAGGGATCAAATTGTGCAGAAGAGGTCAGGTTGAGAAGAAGGATTCAGATTCACCAAAACGGTTCAGATTGGAGAGGACGGGGAAGATGGAAACATAGAATGATACTGCACAGAACGAGACCACTCAGTCTATCGTGCCCGTGCCAGCTCTTTGAAAGAGCTGTCCAATTAGTGCCACCCTCCAGCCGCCCACCTCCTACCCTGCCCCGCGCTATTCCCCATACCCCTGGAAAAGTATGGGATAATAAATGAAAGTCAGCATTTACTTGTTAAAGGAAACACACGTTTGACTAACTTGATTGAGTTCTTTAATGAAGTACTGGAGAAGGTTGATGATGGTAGTGTGTTTGATATTATGTATCTCGACTCTCAAAATGGGTTTGATAAAGTACCACATAATAGATTGGTTAGCAAAATTAAACCACATGGGATTAAAGGGGCAGTGGCAGCAAGGATACAAAATTGGCTGAGGGACAGAAAGTAGAGAGTGGTGAACGGTTGTTTATCAGACTGGAGGGAAGTATACAATGGTGTTCCCAAGGGATCAGTATTAGGACCACTGCTCTCAATGATATCTGTTAATAACCTGGACTTGGGTATAGAGGTTATAATTTCAAAGTTTGCCTGTGACATGAATCTCAAAAATGAAGGAAACAATGTGGAGGATAGTAACATACTTCAGTTTGACATGGAGAGACTCGTGAAATGGGTAGATACAAGTCAGATAAAATTATCGCAGAGAAGTGTGAAGTGATACATTATGGTAGGAAGAATGAGGAGAGGCAATATCTATTAAATGGTGCAATTTTAAAGGGGTGCATGAGCAGGGAGACCTCTGGGTACACATAAGCACATTTTTGAAGGTGGCAGAGAAAGTTGAGAAGGATGTTAAAAAGGATATGGGATCCTTGGCTTTATAAATAGAGGCACAGAGTACGAAAGCAAGAAAGTTATGCTCTTAGGATACTGTGAAATCCATTAATACAACCCATGTCATGCAGTGCTCATGAGATTGGTACCAATGAATCGCTTTGCTCGCCCACAATTCTTAGCTTCTCGTATCTGCAGTACTATTTTCAGTTCTGGTCTCCGCACCTCACAAAGGATATATAGGCCTTGGAGGAGGTGCAGAACAGATTAATTAGAATGATACCAGGGTTAAATTATGAGGATATGTTACATAGACTAGGCTTGTATTTCCCCGGGAATAGAAGATTAAGGACAGATTTGGTTGAGGTGTTTAAGATGATTAGAGCATTTGATAGGGACAACAAAAAACTCATTCCTCTGATTAGATAGTCCAGAACAAGGGGGCATAACCTTGAATTTATGCTCGACTGTTCAGGGGTGATATCAGGAAGCACTTCTGCACATAATGGATAGCGGAAATCTGGAACTCTGTCCCCTAAAAAGTTGTTCAGGTTCGGGGTCAATTGAAAATTTCAAAACTGCCATTGATAGATTTTTGTTCGGTAATTATATTAAGGGTTACTTAAAGCTCGTAGATGGATGTGAGATACAGGTCAGCCAATGATCTAATTGAATGGCAGAGCAGGCTCGTGTGGCAAGAAGGCCTCCTCCTGTTCCAATGCTCCTACTTTCACAACATTTCGAAAATACGCCGATTTACCTTTCTTGGTTCCAAAGTGGATGGCTTCACACTGCCCACAATTCACTCCATTTGTCATAGTTTTGCCCATTCACTTAATCTGCTTACGTCCCCTTGTAACTTTCTGCTCCTATTTGCACTACTTACTGTCCTTCCCAAATGTGTGTCACCTTGAAACTTGGATATACAACTCTCTATTGCTTGATCCAAATTATTAATTGTTACAGTGAAAAGTTAAGGCTCCACTACAGATCAATGGGGATCATCACTTATCACATCTGACGCCAATGTAAAAGAGCGTGTCGTATGTGGGATGGTGAGTATTTGTGAAGTGCACCCTGTGGGAGGCAGTCAGTCTGGGTATGCGAGAGAAATGCGCTGTCCAGGCGGGATCACTGCAGTCGGAAATGCAAAATATGGCGGGCTGGGCATGTAACCTTGCAGTGAAGGTCGCTGTGTGCACAGCCAACGTAAGAGCCCGAATAGCTCAGTAGATAAAAAACAGATTTATTTGTACCTGAGAATCCAAGGAGCCCTCGTGGACGTATTCAAAATAATGAGGGGTTTTGGTAGAGCAAATGGGGAGAAACATTCCTCTGACAAGTGGGTCGGTAAACAAAGGTCACAGATTTAAAATAATTGGCCACAGAACTAGAGCGGAAGTGCGTGGACATTTTTTCAGACGGAGGTTTATTGAGATCTGGAACGCACTCCCTGAATGAGTGGTGGAAGCAGATTCCACAGGAACTTCAAGAGGGAATTGGACATGGACTTGAAGAGGACTAATTTGCAGCATTATGGGAAAAAGCTGGGGCGTGGGATTGAATTGGACAGCTCTTTCTAAGAGCCAGCACAGGAACGACTTGCTGATCGGCCTCCTTCTGTGCTCTAAGGTTCATTGATTCTATGATCACTGCCCTGATGGGTATGAGAATGTCAGCATTTCTCAACAGCTCTATCCCTTCCGGTTCGCACAATCTTTGATTCACATGAAGTGTCAAATGAGAGCTTTCTCTTCCGACAGCCTAACCCCTTCTCCTTATTGTAAAACCTTATCGTGCAGCTCATGCTCTGGTGTAGCTGGTCCGCCATCTCTCGCTGGGAACTCTGCAGCTCTGAGGTGTCTTCCTAAACTCTGTCTCCCCTTCCACATCAGCGTGTCTGTTATTAGCTCTCTGTCCAACTTAATGTTCTCACACCGGGTGTGCCCAATTTAAGGCAATAAACGGACGCGCTTGCCTCCTTCTTTCATCTCTCCTCTTGAATGAGAAACGTAGAAACATAGAAAATTGGAACAGGAGCAGGCCATTTGGCCCTTCGAACCTGCTCCGCCATTCAATATGATCGTGGGTGACTCTCTATCTCAATGCCATACTCCCGCTCTCTCCCCATACCCCTTGATGCATTTTGTGTCCAGAAAAATTACTAGCTCCTTCTTAAATATATTCAGTGACTTGGCCTCCACAGCCTTCTATGTTAGATAATTCCACAGCTTCACCGCCCTGTGAGTGAAGACATTTCTCCTAATCTCAATCCTAAATGAGTTAACCCGTACCAGGAGACTGTGATCAATGGTTCTGGACCCCCACCCCCAGCCAGGGGATACATCCTTTCTGAATCAAGTCGGTCTAGACCTATCAGAATTTAATATTCTTCAATGAGATCCCCTTTCATTCTTCTAACCTCGAATGAATACAGGCCGAATCGACCCAATCTTTCCTCATAAGACATTCCTGCCATCCCAAGAATCAGTCGGGTGAACCTTCGCTGCACTCCCTCAATGGCAAGTTTATCCTTTCCTCGGTAAGGAGACCAAAACTTCACACAATACACCAGGTGCGGTCTCACCAAGGCCCTGTGTAACTGCAGTAAGACATCCTTGCTCCTGTACTCAAACCCTCTTGCAACCAAGGCCAACATACCATTTGCCTTACGAACTTCTTGCTACACCTGCATGTTTGCTTTCAGTGACTGGTGTACAAGGATACCTAAGCCCCTTTGTAAATCAACATTCCCCAATCTATCATCATTTAAATAATGCTCTCGCTTTCCATTTTTCCTTCCGAAGTGGATAACTTCACATTTATCCACATTATAATGCATCTGCCATGAATTTGTCCACTCACTCAACTTGTCTAAATCGCCTGGAAGGATCTTTGCATCCTCCTCACAATTCACGATCCCACGTAGTTTTGTATCGTCAGCAAACTTGGAAACAATACATTTGGTTCCCTCATCCAAATTATTGATATATATTGTGAATAGCTGGGGCTCAAGCACTGATCCCCGTGGTATCCCACGAGTCACTGCCTGCCACAACGAAAATACCCATTTATTCCCACTCTCTGTTTCCTGTCTGTTAACCAATTTTCAATCCATGCCAGTACATTACCACCAATCACATGTGCTTCAATTTTGCACACTAACCTCTTATGTGGGAATTTATCAAAGGCAATCTGAAAATCCAAATAAACCACATCCACTGGTTCTTCCTTCTCTATTCTACCAGTTACAACCTCAATAAACTACAATAGTTTTGCATACACGATTTCCCTTTCATAAATACACGTTGACTTTGTCGAATTCTGTTGATATTTTCTAAGTGTCCTGTTATCATATCCTTTACAATAGAATTTGGCATTTTCCCTACGACTGATGTTGGACTAACCTTTCTGTAGTTCCCAGTTTTCTCTCTCCCTCCCTTTTCAATAGTTGCCACCCTCCAATGTGCAGAAACCGTTGCATAATCAATAGTATTTTGGGAGATGACAACTAATGCATCCTCTATTTCCATGGCTACGTCTTTCAGTCGTCTCGGATGCAGATTTTCAGTACCTGGGGATTTATCGGCTTTCATTCCCATTATTTCCTCGAGCACTATATTTTTTAAGAATACTAATTTCCATTAACTGCTCCTTCTCACCAGTCCCTTGGTTGCCGAGCATTTCTGAGAAGTTATTTGTGTCCTCTTCCGTGAAGACAGAACCAAAGTATTTGTTTAATTGCTCTGCCATTTCCGTGTTCCCCATTATAAATTCTCCCGTTTCTGTCAGTAAGGGACCTTCACTAATCTTTTCATTTTTTCGTACTTGTAGAAGCTTCTACAGTCCACTTATATGTTCCCTGGAAGTTACCTTTTATATTCTATTTTCCCCTCTTAATCAATCTCTTGGTACTCTTTTGCTGAATTCTAAACTGCTGCCAATCCTCAGGCTCACTACTTTTTACGGCAACTTTATATGACTCCTCTTTGGATCGAATACTGTCATGAATTTATTTTCATAGCTATGGTTGGGCCGCATTCCCTTTTGTGTTTTGGCACCAGAAAGGAACGTATAATTGCTGCAATTCATGCATTCGTTCCTGAAACGTTCGCCATTGCCTATCCACCGTCAGGCCTTTTAATGAAGCTCCCCAATCACTCGCAGCCAACTCACTCCTCATCCCTTCGTAGTTTAATTTGTTTACATTTTGGACTCGAGTTTCGGATTGAACAACTTCACTTACAATCTTAAGGGATAATTCTATCATGTTATGGTCACTCTTCACCAAAGGACCCGGACAACAATATAATTAATTCACCACTTCTCATTGCACAATACCCAATCGAGGATACCCTTTTCCCTGTTTGGCTCCTCAATGTACTGGTCTAAAAAAAACATCTCTTGCACAATCCAGGAATTCATCCTCCACAGCATTATTGCTAATTTTCTTTGTACAGTCTATATGTAGATTAAAGTTTCCCATGATTACTGTAGTACCCTTGTTACATGCATCTCTAATTTCCTCTTTGATCCCATCCTCAATATAACCACTATTGTTTGGAGGCCTATAGAGAACTCCCAACTGTGTTTTCCTCCCCCTGGTGCTTCTTAACTCCACTCAGACTGATCTGCACCTTGATTTTCTCAGCCAATAACCTTTCCCACGATTGGTCTGATTTCATCCTTTACTAACAACGCCACTCCATCTCCTTTTCATTTTTGCCTATCCTTCCAAAATATCGAATACCCTTGGATATTCAGTTGCCAGCCTTGTTTATGCTGCAGCCACGTCTCTGTAATTGCAATTATATCATAAACGTTTACATCTATTTGCGCTGTTAATTCATCTACCCTAACACGATTGCTTCGTGCATTCAGATACATTGCCATTAGATTTGTCCTTTTAACATTTTTAGACATCTTAACATGTTTCTGTACGATGGCCCTATTTGTCTTAATACAATTTTCTCTTACCCAGACCCTATTTGTCAGTGCACTCTCAGGAACATATGAACAGAGGAACAGCAGCAGGCCATTCAGCCCTTGGTGCCTGCTCCGCCATTTGATAAGATCATGGCTGATCTGTGATCTAACTCCATATACCCGCCTTGAGCAAATATCCCTTAATACCTTTGATTGCCAAAATACTATCTATCTCAGATTTAAATTCAGCAATTGAGCTCGTATCATTTGCCGTTTGCGGAAGAGAGTTCCCAACTTCTACCACCCTTTGTGTGCAGAAATGTTTTCTAATCTCTCTCCTGAAAGATCTGGCTCTAATTTTTAGACTGTGCCCCCTCCTCCACGAATCCCCAACCAGCGGACATCGTTTCTCTCGATCCACCCTATCCGTTCCCCTTAATATCTTGTAAACTCGATCAGATCACCCCTCTTCCTTCGAAACTCCAGAGAATACAACCCCAATTTGAGTAATCTCTCCTCGTAACTTAACCCTTGAAGTCCGGGTATCATTCTAGTAAACCTACGCTGCACTCCCTCCAAGGCCAATATGTCCTTCCGAACGTGCGGTGCCCAGAACTGTTCACAGTACTCCAGGAGCGGTCAAACCAGGGTTTTGTATAGCTGCAGCATTACTTCTGCTCCCTTGTACTCTAGTCCTCTCGATATAAATGCCAGCATTCCATTAGCCTTATTGATAATTTTCTGCACTTGTTCATCACACTTCAATGATCTCTGTACCTGAAACCCTTGGTCCCTTTGCACATGCACTGTTTTTAACTTTTTACCATTTAGAAAGGACCCTTTTCTATCCTTTTTTGATCCAAAGTAGATGACCTCACATTTTTCGACATTGAATTCCATTTGCCACAGTTTTGCCCATTCACCTAATCTATCAATATCCCTTTGTAATTTTATGTTTTCATCGACACAGCTTACAATATCACCAATCTTTGTGTCATCGGCCAACTTAGATATGAGACATTCTATGTCTTCATCTAAGTCGTTAATAAATATTGTGAATAATTGAGGACCCAAGACGGATCCCTGCGGGACTCCACTCGTCACATCCAACCAATGTGAGCACCTACCCATTATCCCGACTCTCTGTTGCCTTTCGCTCAGCCAACTTCCGAACCAAGTCCGTACTTTTCCATCGATTCCATGGGCGTCTATCTTAGCTAACAGTCTCTTACGTGGGCCCTTATTAAATGCCCTCTGGAAGTCCATATAAATAACAGGTATGTGTTTGTGTGATCTGTACTTTCCTGACACAATTTGGTTATCCTTACTCCTATCATTTCCTGCACTGCTCCTTGTCTGTCCTATTTAGCATTCTAGATTTCTCTCCAGCGGGAACCTTCCCCACTTATTTAGTTTAAAGCACCGTCTACCTCCCTCGTTATTCGATTCGCAAGAGCTCTGGCCCCAACATGGTTCAGGTGTCGTCTGTCCCAAAAGAACAGCTCTCTCTTTCCCCAGTACTGGTGCCAGTCCCCCTCGAATCGAAACCCCTTTCTCCCACAACAATATTTGAGACACACATTCATCTCCCTGATCATATTGGACCGATGCCAATTTGCTCGTCGCTCAGGTACTAGTCCAGAGATTATTACCTTTGTGGTTCTGCTTTTTAATTTATTCCCTAGCTGCTCAAACTCTCTGAGCAGAACCTTTTTCTTAGTCCTGCCTATGTCGTTGATACCTCCGTTGACCACGACAACTGGATCCTCCCCCTCCCACTTCAATTTCTTCTCCAGCCCGGAGGAGATGTCCTTCACCCTGGCACCGGGTCGGTAACACAGGTTTCGGGACTCAAGCTCCTGGCTGCTGAGAACAGTGTCCGTCCCCCTAACTATAATGTCGCCTACTACAACCACCTTCATTTTTACTCCCCCCAACTTGAACGACTTTCCTTACCACGGTGCCATTGTCAGTTTTATCATCCTCCACACAGTCCCCGCCCTTGTCCACAAGAGTTGGAAGAACCTCAAATCTATTGGGCAAGCCCAGGGACTGACGCTCCTGCTATAGTACCACATGGATCCGCGGACCTGCCTCACTCCCGGTCACACCCTCCTGTCCATGACCACGTGTCAATTCTAAAGTATTTAATCTAAGTGGTGTGGCTGCCTCTTGGAGCGAAAGGTCCGGGTAGCTTCCTCCCTCCTTGATATATCGCAATGTCCACTGCTCGGACTCCAGCTCCTCAACTCGGACCCGAAGTTCCTCGAGCCGCAGACACTGACCGCAGATGTCGTCGCCCTGGACAAAACTCCGACATTTTGCTGCAGCAACACATCTCCTGTTCTCCCATTGTTTTACTTATATAATTAATTAAGTTAGTGTTAATCAAATTATTTACCTCTTTTAATTTATCAGACCAATTAAATTAAGTTGAGTTTTCAAAATTTAGTTCTCTGCTATTTGTTAACTTAAAACTTAGCCCACAGTCGCTGCCAATCAATTACCTGCCTCACCAGTGACGTCACACTGCAGTTTACTCTTGTGACAGGTCTGCTGCTTTTATCCCCGCTCTCGGGCCTCGGTCTGCTTCTGCTTTTATCCCCGCTCTCGGGCCTCGGTCTGCTGCTGCTTTTATCCCCGCTCTCGGGCCTCGGTCTGCTGCTGCTTTTATCCCCGCTCTCGGGCCTCGGTCTGCTGCTGCTTTTATCCCCGCTCTCGGGCCTCGGTCTGCTTCTGCTTTTATCCCCGCTCTCGGGCCTCGGTCTGCTGCTGCTTTTATCCCCGCTCTCGGGCCTCGGTCTGCTGCTGCTTTTATCCCCGCTCTCGGGCCTCGGTCTGCTGCTGCTTTTATCCCCGCTCTCGGGCCTCGGTCTGCTGCTGCTTTTATCCCCGCTCTCGGGCCTCGGTCTGCTGCTGCTTTTATCCCCGCTCTCGGGCCTCGGTCTGCTGCTGCTTTTATCCCCGCTCTCGGGCCTCGGTCTGCTGCTGCTTTTATCCCCGCTCTCGGGCCTCGGTCTGCTGCTACTTTTATCCCCGCTCTCGGGCCTCGGTCTGCTGCTGCTTTTCATAAGGAAGTTAAACGTCATGGTAACAGACAAGAGCTGAGAATGAGCATTACTTCACTCTCGCAGCTAATTGTTAATGAACTTTCAGGAACCTGCTCTAATTCCGCTACAGGATCCCTGCTGATGCGACTGTTGCTCCGGTGAACCCCACAAGTAATACTGCAGTTACCTTCAACAGGTTTTATTTTCCTTCATTTTATTTTATTTCATATCATTGCCCAACATCTCCAATTTTTCAGATTAACAGAAAGAAGGACTTTCTAATACAGAGAATGATTTGAAATTTCGATTTAGTTATGAGAAGAATCTTTGGTTTGATTTAATTTTATCTCATTTTTAACCAATCTGCGAATCAGTGACCAGGGAGATTTCAGTCGAGTTTTCAGTTCTTCTCTGAATTTCCTCTGGGTAACTGCATAAATACACGGATTTGTGCAGCAACTCAAAAACTCGAGCAGATATCCGCTTTCAGTGGCGATATATCCAGGGTTTGAATAATCACCTTGGAGATAAACGGTGCTCGAAAGCCTGGTGACAGAAAAACTCACGGCAGCTGTTATCCACAACAGTATAAAACTGCCCGATATAGTGAAGAGTAAAATGATGGATCTCCTTCGGTTCTCCACCTCTGGGTCACTCTGATTGTTAGTGCTGTGATCGCAGAGTTCTCTGCGGACTCTATTGGCCACTAAAATTCTTCTTACGGTCAAAGAATTAAACAGTGCTATGAAAGCAAAGGGAATCAATGGGGCTGACAGAGTCTGAATCCAGCTGTATGCTTCCCATGCAGGTAATGTAAAAACTTCCATCTTTGGCCAGCATCCCCACTGCACATTGTTAATTATTCGTTCAGGTCCATATGAAAACAACATAGGAATGCCATTTAAATAAGCCAGGACAGTGATCGTTACTGTAACCACGATTGCCGTTCTCTTGGTCCAATATTTCCTTTTAAACTCTTGAAAGCAAATCGACACAAATCGGTCAAATGAAAACGAAACTGTAAACCATACCGACATATCAACTACGGCACAATTATTGTACAGAATGAACTTACAAACCACAGTGTAGGACAGGAATGAATACGGAAAGTGATAATTGAATATCTGATTGACTATTACATTGAAGATAATGACCAGTAGATCTGCTGTTGCCATGACCACCATGTAGACAGAGACACATTTGGAAAGGCCGCAATTTCCTCTGGAGAGAATCACAATTGTCACTACATTTGCTGTAAGAAAGAGGGAGAAGAGGAAAGTTACTGGGGACACTCAGGTGGAATCTCACTGTATATATTTGAAATGTTCAGCAGTGATGCTCCTTACGGTGATGTGCACGGGCTCCTTTTTAACGGAGAGCATTAGCGAGAATGTTAAAAATAAGGAATACATTACACAGAAAAATTAAAGGGATAAAAATAGCTGGTCCGAGATTTCCAAGAACTGCCTGGAAACGGGGCGCACCTGGAGAATGAGGATTGGGGGAGGGAAGCGAGTGACCTTGTTGATTTTTGAAAGTCAATAAGTAACCAGATTCTCTGTCTCCATCCAGATATATATTTCGGTGCAGCGTTGAGCGCTGAGCTCACACCGCCATGAAGGTTTCACCACGGATTCCACCCACTCAAATTTATCAGTTATCCCCTGAATTGGTGCTACTGATTTGCCCACGCATTCCGCCCAGGCGATGGCAAACCTTCGATGGTAAAGTCCAAAATCAACCCCGGAATATCCCAGACGGCCCTGCAGGATAGCAGAGTGGCAACTGGAGAAACCCGCAAAGGTTCTTTGCAGCAAGATGCAATTCCCTGGACCGCGTTAGCTGTGGTTTGAACAAATGCTGCACACATTATCTTTCAAAGTCACCTGTTAGAGGGAAATGTCTTAATCCAAGTAATTACCCATATTAAGCAGAGTGATCATAGAATCACAGAGCCACATACGGATACAGCTTATAAGAAGGCCATTCGGCCCATCGTGCCTGTTAGCAATTCAATCGGTGCAATGCAGTCAGGCAACACAATCTTTCGTGAGCTGCCTACTGTGCAATAGAAGGGCGTAACCCGCCCTCCTGCAGTCAAGCGAGAAAATACGTGCACCCATTGTCTCCGATTTATCGACCAGAATAGTGTCTTGCCTGCAGCCCGGACTCGTTGGCTGTGAACTGATATTTATCATTTTTTCCAATCGACTCTGTGATTTTACAATGAGGTTATTATCGGGAATCTGTAACATGATCAAACAAGCACCAAAGCGGTCACATAGTCAACAGCTATTAAACATTAGGATATAATGTCTTACCCGGAACACCAACGAATGCCAGAATAGGGTAGTAAATATCTTTTATCAGGAGAATTGCTGCCCGTCCCATTTTTGGAAGAGCAGGTGAATTCCGTCCAGCTTTTTGGTTCAGACTGACGAATATCCGAGATCCATAAATGCTCCCCCTTTATATATCAATCAGTGCCCCGGTGAGAAAAAACGGGTTACATAAACTTGACGTTAGTTACAGTCACTTAACAAATAAGGGGAGATCTTATTTTTAAGCGCACCCGGGAGTGCCAATCGGGAAATAATGTACTTCCATCCTTGAATTTCCCTCCAAAAAAGTAATGAAGTGAATGAAACCCCAAAGGGAATGTGCTCGTTCTGAGATCCCTGTGGGTCCTTATAATAATTCGGCGAAAAACTTCCCTCTTCTATAATAAGATTAAAATTGTTTTGTAATGTGATGGTGACCGGTGATGATTCGTCTCCAACACTACTGGTGATGACACGATCCTAACGTTACTGGTGGTGACCCAACACCAACATTAATGGTGGAGATTCTACTCTGATATTACTGGTGGTGACCCTACTCCAACATTACTGACGGTGACAGTTATGAAAAATATGTGGTAGTGATTTTAGTCTAACATTACTGGTGGTGATTTTACTCTTACATTACTGATGGTGACACGAATCTATCATTAATGATGGTGATCCTACTCTAACATTAGTGTTGGTGACTCTAATCCAAAATTAATGATGGTGACTCTACTCTAACATTACTGGTGGTGACTCTACTCTAACATTACTGGTGGTGTCACTACTCCAACATTAATGATGATGACCCTATTGTAACATGAATGATGGTGATCCTACTCTAACATTACTGGTGGTGACCCGACTCTAACATTAATGATGGTGAACCTATTCTAACATTACTGGTGGTGACCCCACTTTAATATTATTGGTGTTGACCCATCTCTAACATTACTGGTGGTGACCCTACTCCAACCTTACTTGTGGTGACCCTACTCCAACATTACTGGTGGTGACCCTACTCTAACATTCATGATGTTGACCCTCTTCTAACGTTACTTCTGGTGACCCCGCTCTAATATTACTGGTGGTGATTCTACTCTAACATTAATGATGTTGACCCTATTCTAACATTACTGGTAGTGACACTACTCTAACATTACTTCTGGTGACCCCACTCTAATATTAATTTTGATGAATCTGCTCTAACACTACTAATGGTGACCCTCTTCCAACATTACTGATGGTGACCCTATTCTAACATTACTGATGGTGACCCTAATCTAACATTACTGATGGTGATCCTACTCAAACATTACTGGTGGTGACACTAATCTAACATTACTGATGGTGACCCTATTCTAACATTACTGGTGGTGATCCTACTCTAACATTACTGATGGTGATCCTACTCAAACATTACTGGTGGTGACACTAATCTAACATTACTGATGGTGACCCTATTCTAACATTACTGGTGGTGATCCTATTCTAACATTACTGATGGTGACCCTATTCTAACATTACTGGTGGTGACCCTATTCTAACATTACTGATGGTGACCCTATTCTAACATTACTGGTGGTGATCCTATTCTAACATTACTGATGGTGATCCTACTCAAACATTACTGGTGGTGACACTAATCTAACATTACTGATGGTGACCCTAATCTAACATTACTGGTGGTGATCCTACTCTAACATTACTGATGGTGATCCTACTCAAACATTACTGGTGGTGACACTAATCTAACATTACTGATGGTGACCCTATTCTAACATTACTGGTGGTGATCCTATTCTAACATTACTGATGGTGACCCTATTCTAACATTACTGATGGTGACCCTATTCTAACATTACTGGTGGTGATCCTATTCTAACATTACTGATGATGACCCTATTCTAACATTACTGATGGTGACCCTATTCTAACATTACTGATGGTGACCCTAATCTAACATTACTGATGGTGATCCTACTCAAACATTACTGGTGGTGACACTAATCTAACATTACTGATGGTGACCCTATTCTAACATTACTGGTGGTGATCCTACTCTAACATTACTGATGGTGATCCTACTCAAACATTACTGGTGGTGACACTAATCTAACATTACTGATGGTGACCCTATTCTAACATTACTGGTGGTGATCCTACTCTAACATTACTGATGGTGATCCTACTCAAACATTACTGGTGGTGACACTAATCTAACATTACTGATGGTGACCCTATTCTAACATTACTGGTGGTGATCCTATTCTAACATTACTGATGGTGACCCTATTCTAACATTACTGATGGTGATCCTACTCAAACATTACTGGTGGTGACACTAATCTAACGTTACTGATGGTTACTCTACTCCAACATTACTGTTGGTGACCCTACTCTAACATTACTGATCGTAAAACTTCTCTAACATTACAAGCGGTGACCCTGCTCTAACAATACTGGTGGTGAGTCTCCTCTATCATTACTCGTGTTGATTCTACTCTAATATCACTGGTGTTGACCCTCCTCTAACATTAATGTTGGTGACCCTCCTCTAATACTACTTGTGATGACTCTGCTCTATCATTACTGGTGGTGAACCTTCTCTAACATTAATGTTCTTGACCCTCATCTCATATTATTTGTGGTGACTCTACTCTAACATTACTGATGGTGACTCTATTCTAACATTACTGAAGGTGACCCTAATCTAACATTACTGATGGTGACTCTATTCTAACATTACTGAAGGTGACCCTAATCTAACATTACTGATGGTGATCTTACTCTCACATTACTGGTGGTGACACTATTCTAACATTACTGGTGGTGACGCATCTCTAACATTAGTGATGGATGATCCTACTCTAACATTACTGATAATAACCCTTCTCGAACATTACTGTTGGAGACCCTACTCTAACATTACTGGTGATGACTCCACTCTAACATTAATGGTGGTGACACTACTGTAACAATACTGGTGGTGAATCTACCAAATGTTTCTGGTTGTGATTCTGCTCTCTCATTACTGGTGGTGACCCCACTCTATCATTCCAGGTGGTGACATTGCTCTATCATTACTGGTGGTGACCCCACTCTATCATTCCAGGTGGTGGCCCTGCTCTAACATTACTGCCGGTGACCCTTCTCTGACATTACTGCTGGTGACTGTACTCTAACTTTAATGGTGGTGATTCTACTCAAACATCACTCGTAGTCAACCGACTCTAACATCATTGGTGGTGATCCTACTCTAACATTACTGGTGTTGACCATACTCTGACATTACTGATGGTGACCCTACTCTAACATTACTGATGGCGACACTACTCTAACTTTTCTGTTGGTGACCCTGCTCCAGCATTACTGGTGGTGACCCGACTCTAAGATCGCAGATGGTGATTTTATTCTAACATTACTGTTGGCGTCGCTACTGTAACATTACTGGTGGTGACCCTCTCTAACAGTACTGGTTGTAGATCAACACTAACATTATTGATGGTGATTCTACACTTACTTTATTTGTGGTGATTCTACTCCAACATTACTGGTGGTGACCCTTCTCTACCATTACTGCTGATGATCCTATCCAACATTACTTGTGTTGATTCTGCTCTAATATTAATGATGGTGACCCTACTCTAACATTACTGCTGGTGACCCTACTGTAACATTACTGATGGTGTCTCTACTCTTAGATTACTGGTGGTAACCCTACTCTAACATTACTGTGGTAACTCTAATCTACCAGTAATGGTGGTGACCCTTCTCTAATATTACTTGTGGTGATTCTACTCTCACATTACTGGTGGTGACCCTACTCTAACATTACTGGTGTTGACACTACTCCAACATTATTTGTGGTGATCCTTCTCGGACAATACTGGTGGTGACTCTACTCTAACATTACTGACGGTGACTCTACTCTAACATTACTGATGGTGACTCTACTCTAACATTACTGGTGGTGACTCTACACTAACATTACTGGTGTTGATTCGACTATAACATTACTGGTGGTGACTCTACTCTAATATCACCAGTGATGACCCTTCTCTAACTTTAATGTTGTTGACCCTCCTCTCATACTACTTGTGGTGACTCTACTATAACATTACTGGTGGCGACACTACCCGAACATTACCCGTGTTGACCCTTCTCTAATAGAGTAAGATCACCGCCAGTAATGTTCCAGTCGAGTCACCACCAGTAAAGTTGGAGTGCAGTCACCATGAGTAATGTTGTAGTCGGGTTACAACCAGTCATGGTACCGTTGGGTCACCACCATTAATGTGAGAGTGGGACCACTGCCAGTAATCTTAGAGTAGAGTCACCACGAGAAATGTTAGAGTACAGTCACCATAAGTAATATTAGAGGAGGGTCAACAACTTACTTTATTTGTGGTGATTCTACTTCAACATTACTGGTGGTGACCCTTCTGTACCATTACTGCTGATGAACCTATCCAACATTACTTGTGTTGATTCTACTCTAATATTAATGATGGTGATCCGACTCTAACATTACTGGTGGTGATCCTACTCTAACATTACTGGTGGTGATCCTACTCTAACATTACTGGTGGTGATCCTACTCTAACATTACTGGAGGTGATCCTACTCTAACATTACTGGTGGTGATCCTACTCTAACATTACTGGTGGTCAATCTTCTATCACATTATTGACGGGGACTCGACTCTAACATTACTGGTGGTGATTCGACTCTAACATTACTTATGGTGAATCTGCTCCATCATTATTCGTGGTGACTCGACTCTAACATTACTGGTGGTGATCCTACTCTAAAATTACTGGTGGTTACCCAACTCTAACATTATTGGTGGTGACCATATTCTAATATATATTTTTTTATTCGTTTATTAGATGTGGGCGTTGCTGGCAAGGTCAGAATGTTTTGCCCATCCCTGACTCCCGTTGATAAGGTCGTGGTGAGCCACCGTTTTGAAGCACTGCAGTCGGTGTGGTGAAGGTTCACCCACAGTGCTGTTTGGAAAGGAGTTCAAGGATTTTGACCCAGCGACGATGAAGGAACGGCGTTCTATTTCCAAGTCGTGTTGGTGTGTGACTTGGAGGGGAACGTGGATGTGGTTTTGTCCTTCTCGGTGGTCGAGGTCGTGGGCTAGTGAGGGGCTGTCGAAGTATCCTTGATGAGTTGCTACAGTGCATCCTGTGGATGGTACACACTGCAGCCACATTGCGCCGGTGGTGAAGGGAGTGAATGTATAGGGTGGTGGATGGGGTGCCAATCAAGCGGGCTGGATGGTGTCGAGCTTCTTGAGTGTTGTTGGAGCTGCGCTCATCCAGGCCAGCGGAGAGTATTCTATCACACTTCTGACTTGTACCTTGTAGATGGTGGAAAGGATTTGGGGGGTGAGGAGGTGAGTCACTCGCCAAAGAACACCCAGCCTCTGACCTGCTCTGGTACTGAATTTGTTTATCTGGCTGGTCCAGTTAATTTTCTGTTCAATGTTGACACCAGGATGTCGATGATGGGGGATTCGGCGATGGTCATGCCGTTCAATGTCAAGGGGAGATGGTTAGACTCTCTCTTGTTGGATAAGGTCATTGTCTGGCACTTGTATGGCGCGAATATTACTTGCCACTTATCAGCCCAAGCCTGGATGTTGTCTATGTCTTGCTGCATGCCTGCACGGACGGGTCATTATCTGAGGGGTTGCGAATGGAACTGAAAACCGTGCAATCATCAGCGAACATACCCATTTCTGACCTCATGATGGAGGGAATGTAATTGCTGAAGCAGCTGAAGATGGTTGCGCCGAGTACACTGCCCTGAGGAACACCTGCAGCAATGTCCCGGGGCTGAGATGATTGGCCTCCAACAACCACTACCGTCTTCCTTTATGCTCAGTGCAACTCCGGCCATTGTAGAGTTATCCCCTGATTCCTTTTGACTTCAATTTTACTAGGGCTCTTTGAGGTCACATTCGGTCAAAAGCTGCCTTGATGTCAAGGGCAGTCACTCTCACCTCACCTCGGAAATTCAGCTCTTTTGTCCATGTTTGGACCAAGGCTGTAATGAGGTCTGGAGCCGAGTGGTCCTGGTGGAACCGAAACTGAGCATCGATGAGCAGGTTATTTGTGAGTAAGTGCCGATTGATAGCACTGTCGACGACACCTTCCATTACTTTGCCGTTGATTGAGAGTGGACTGATGAGGAAGTAATTGGGCGCATTGGATTTGTCCTGCTTTTTGTGGACAGTACATACCTGGGCTATTGTCCGCATTTTCGGGTAGATGCCAGTGCTGAAGCTGTACTGGAACAGTTTGGCGAGAGGCGCGGCTAGTTCTGGAGCACAAGTCTTGAGCACTACCGCCGATGGTGAACTGAACCTAACATTACTGGTGGTGACCCATCTCTAACATTACCAATGGTTACCCAACATTAACATTTCTGGTGGTCACCCTGCTCTAACATTTTTGATGGTGATCTTACTCCAACATTACTGATGGTGACCTTATTCCAATATTATTGTTCGTGACCCTACTCTATCTTTACTGGTCGTTCCCTTACTCTAACATTAACGACAACTGAAATTTGCGCTCAAGCTGATTTCCTGTTGGTGGACAACGGCGGCGTTCAAGTTGCCAACTCTCTGATGCTGACTCCATGTGAGGTGGTGCATTTTGGCAGGAAGAATAAGGAGGTCGCATATTGCTTAATTAATTAGATTCTAAATGGGTTGGATAAGCAAAGGGATCTCGGTGTACCGATATATAAATCACCAAATGTAGCGACGCAAGATAACAAGGCCATAAAAAAGGCAGACCAAGCACTGGGGCTCATTTCTTGCCGGATAGAATTGAAAAGCAGAGAGGTAATGTTCAACTTGTGCAGAACCTTTTTTAGACTACATTTGGAATATTCCATACGGTTCTGGTATCTACCCTATAAAATGGTTATCGAGGCATTGAATAAGGTGCTGATAAGATTCAGATGGATGATACCAGAACTGAGAGGATGCAATTATTATGAGATGCTGAGCGGGCCGGGGCTCTTTTCGCTCGAGAAGAGAAGGCTGATAGGTCAACTGATAGAGGTCTTTAAGATAATGAAAGGGATTGATAGGTTAGATGGAGGGAAAACGTTCCCAACTTGTGGGGCAGTCCAAAACTAGGGGCCATAAATATCAGATGCTCAACAATAAATAAAATAAGGAATTCAGGAGAAACCACTTTCCCCAGAGAGTGGTGAGAATGTGGAACTCGCAGTGACAAGAAGTAGTTGAAGCGATTAGAATAGATGTCTTTAAGAGGAAGCTGGATAAACAAATGAGGGGAAATGGAACAGAAGGATTTGCTGATAGAGTGAGATGAAGTCAGGTGGAAGGAGGCTCGTGTGGAGCATTGCGTTTTGCCAAGTGGAAATAAAAATCGCGAGAGATATGGTACCTTATCGAAGACCTTTTAAAAATCCAAGTGTATTAAGTCCAATGTTATAGCCTTCCCTATTATTTCTGTTACTTTTTCAAATAATTTAACACCGTTGTTCTATCGTGACCGCCCCTTTTGAAATCCGTGCTGACTACTCGTTATTTTTATTTTCGGTTTCTGGATGTTTTTCTCTTTCATCCTTGAGTAAAAATCCTATTATCTTTCCCACCACCGATGATACGCTAACTGCTCTCTGGTTCCTGGTATCACCAATTACGGACATCTCAATAAACTATTGCTTATTCTTTCGAAGTTGGCGGGGTATCTGATGATGAATATGATCAGTGCCCTTATTGCCGTTACCAATCTGATCCTGCTTTCCATTCATTGCGGAATTGGAGCACGCACATTCTCTGCCCTTCTTGAGGTGTCTGCGATTCTTGTCCCATTACTGTGGCTGGAAGCACAGAATTGAAATCTTAATCCATGACTAACAGATGCAAATCCGGAAAATAACTCCATCAGCACCTGTTCCAGTTTATTTTAACATAGAATATACAGCACAGCAACCGGCCATTCGGTCTAACAGGTCTGTGTTGGTGTTTATGTTCCACACCAGCCTTCTCCCACCGCTCTTCATCAAACTCTATCGGCATATCGTTCTCTTCCTTTCTCCCTCGTGTTTTTACACAGCTTCCTCTTGAATGCATCTCTGATAATCGCCCCAACCATCCCATATGCTGGCGAATTCCACATTCTCACCACTCTCTGGGTGAAGGAGTTTCTCCTGATTATTTTATTGCATTTATTTGTGACCATCTTCTATTTACGGCCACTAATTTGTAACTATTACCCAATCAATGCATTTTGATGGAGAAATAATCCATTTGTATTATGTAACGATCCTCCACTCACTGCTAATTTGCTGGAGAAATGACCTTGCTTTTATCGGGAGATTCTAGTTTCGGTCATGAGTTCTGTTTGCTGAAGTTTGTCGTGATTCTTTTAAAATAGACTCTGTTGACTGTTTGCTGTAGTGCACTATTTAAACAGGCTTTGTTTGCTCAGTAAATAGATATTGTTTGCTGTAAAATACACACTTTGCCGTGAGTCCTGCCGGAAATCCCGCATGCCTCCAACTCATTGGCTGAAACGATGATGTGAATAGACACTCTGGCTACTCTTTTATATGCCCTGCAACTTCCCCAGTATTGGTCAGGTCTGGAGCTCAGAAACGCCGCCTTGGATGTTCAAAGATGGAAGAAAGCGAGTAACCTCGCCAGCTTGCTAAACCTGACAACACGCCCCACTCCTACCTACCGCCAGCCTGAAGAGGCAAATGGCTCTCAGCCAGAAACAATAAGAGAAGTGCGGAGCAACCTGATCTGGGTCAGGTAGAGATCAGATTGTGGATAATGGGTCAGATAGAGAAGAAGGTGATAGATTGTGAAGAACGGGTCAGATTGAGGAAAAGAGATCAGACTGCGGAGAAGTGGTCAGATTGGGGAGAAGGTGCCAGATTGAGGAGAAGGTGCCAGATTGAGGAGAAGTGGTCAGATTGAGGTGAAGGGATCAGATTGAGGAGACGGGGACAGATTGGGAAGAACGGGTCAGATTGAGGAAGAGAGATCAGATTGCGGAGAAGTGGTCAGATTGGGGAGAAGGCGTCAAATAGAGGAGAAGGTGCCAGATTGAGGAGAAGGGTTCAGATTGGGGAGAAGTGGGCAGATAGAGGGGAAGGGTTCAGATAGAGGAGAAGGGGCCAGATTGAGGAGAAGGTGTCAGATTGAGGGGAAGGGATCAGATTGAGGAGAAGGGGGCAGATTGTGAAGGACTGGACAGATTGAGGAAACGAGATCAGATTGCGGAGAAGGGGTCAGATTGTGGAGAAGGGGTCTGATTGAGGTGAAGGTATCAGATTGAGGAGAAGGGGACAGATTGGGAAGAACGGGTCAGCTTGAGGAAAAGAGATCAGATTCCTGAGAAGTGATCAGATTGGGGAGAAGGTGTCAGATTGGGGAGAATGTGTCAGATTGAGGAGAAGGGGTCAGATTGGGGAGAATGTGTCAGATTGTGGTGAAGGTGTCAGATTGGGGAGAAGGGGCTAGATTGAGGAGTCGGGATCAGATTGAGGAGAAGGGACAGATTGAGGTTGGAGGAGGCTCGTTGCAGGTTGTTGACGGTTGGAGTGTCGTATGTTTATTATGGAATGGCCTGATAAGTGGCGTTGGAGATGAGGCAATTTTGTGACAGGGCAGCTGTAAGGAGAAAGAGAGGGGACTGTAAGCTGTGAGCGTGAAGTTAACGGAATGTAATTCCCTATCACAGCAATTCAGGGTCGCTGTGATTCATTAGCTTCAAAAAATGGCCGTGTGGGTGATAGTGAAGTGGGAAGCTGTAGACTGCAGGAAGATATCAATGGACTGGTCAGGTGGGCAGAAAAGCGGCAAATGGAATTCACCCAGAGCAGTGTGAGGGAATGTAATTGGGGAGGGTAAACAAGGCAAGGGAGTACACAATAAATGGAGGGATACTGATGAGGTGTAGAGGAACAAAGGGAGCTTGGAGTGCATGTCCACAGATCCCTGAAGGTAGCAGGACACGTCGATAAAGTGATTTAAAAGGCATACGGGAAACTTTCCTTTATTAGACGAGGCGTAGAATATAAGATGAGGGAGGTTATGCTAGAACTGTATTAAATAATGCTTAGGCAAATGAGTCCTGCGTACAGTTCTGGTCACCACAGGAAATATGTGTTTGCAATAGAGAGGGTACAGAGGAGATTGACGAGGATGTTGCCAGGACAGGAGAATTTTAGCTATGGGAAAAGATTGGATAGGCTGGGTTGTTTTATTTGGAACAAATGAGGCTGATGGGAGATTTATTTGAGGGATATAAAATAATGATGGGTCCAGACAGAGTGGATCGGAAGGACCTATTTCCCATAGTAGACGGGTCAGTGACCAGAGGGCAAAGATTTAAAATAAATGGTAGAAGGATTTGACGGGAGTTGAGGAGAATCTTTTCACTCAGAGCGTGGTGGGGGTCTGGAACTCACTGCCTGAAAGGATGGGAGAGGCAGGAACTCTCAAGTCATTAAAAAAGTCCTTGGATGTGCACTTGACGTGCCGGAACCGACAGGGGGACAGAGCAAGTGCTGGAGAGTGGGATGAAGCTGGATCACTCTTTTGCGGCCGGCACAGACGCGATGGGCAGAATGGCTTCCTTCTCTGCAGTCTCTTTCTATGATTGTATGATTAAACTGCCACTCAATTTACACATTAAAGCATCATTAAACGCCAGGCAGCTAAAGTCTACCGCCTAAGAATATAAATATCACTCAGCTGTATAATCATTCATTGAACAGCAGCTGCTTAAGGGAGTCAGGGATGAGTCAAAAGAATCACACTGGCCCAAACAAAGCTTCTTTACCAGTTTCAAAATGCTGGAAATATTACCCGAACCCGAAACATGACCCCTGCTCATTCGGCTTTCATTCTCTGCATTTCTCATTCTATCAGCGATTCATGATTATTTCTGCTGGAGATCGAACAGATGATGTTATAACTGGCCAGGCAAAAAGGTGAATTTACAGGACAACAACTAGAATTTAAAGATTAAATGAAAAGGTGAATTTACAGGACAACAACTGGAATTTAAAGATTAAATGAAAAGGTGAATTTACAGGACAACATCTGAAGATTAATGATTAAATGAAAAGGTGAATTTACAGGACAACATCTAAAGATTAATGATTAAATCAAAAGGTGAATTTACAGGACAACATCTAAAGATTAATGATTAAATGAAAATGTGAATTTACAGGACAACATCTAAAAATTAATGATTCAATGAAAAGGTGAATTTACAGGATAACATCTCGAGTTTAAAAAGTAAACGAAAAGTTGAATGACAGGCGAACAACTAGAATTTAAAGATTGAATGAAAAGTTGAATATACAGGACAACATTTAGAATTGAAAGATCCAATGAAAAGGTGTATTTACAGGACAACATCAAGAATTTAAGGATTAATTGAACAGGTGAATTTACAGGACAAGGACTAGAATTGAAAGATTAAATGAAAAGGTGAATTCACAGCACAACAACCAGAATTTAACGTTTGGATTAAAAGGTTAATTTGTAGTAGAACTTGAATCTAAAGTTTAAATGAAAAGCTGAATTTGCAGGACAACAGTTAGAATCTAAAGATTAAATGATAAGGTGAATTTGCAGGACAACGGATAGAATCTAAAGATTAATTGAAAAGGTGAATTTACAGGAAAACTACTAGAATCTAAAGATTAAATGAAAAGGTGAGTTTACAGGACAACAACTCGAATTCAAAAAGGCCAATGAAGCAGAAATATCTCTTGTTTGCCACAAACATTTGTTGTTTCATTTCTTGGAAGTGAATCCTGGAGCCAGATACCAATTTGTGTGAACATTCTGATCAAAAGGCCGAAACTGTGACTCATTAACTGGAGACTGTCTGACGGATATTACAATCATTCCTCTGTTGCAATTGTATAAATTCAGGGCAATAAGGAATAGATTGGCGTAACAAAAGGCCTGATACTGAGGTTATTAGAGCCGGGATCAGAATGCAGTTAATTTATACGGAGTTAGAATCGGGATAAACAAACAGCCAATGTTCGAAAGGGAAGATAATTCCAAACATTTAAAATTTCAACTCAGTGAGTTCACTGTGTCCTTCCGTCTGCTCTTTGATCCCAATAAACTCACAACAATCTATGAGCGTTCACTGTGTCCTTCCCTCTGCTGTTTGATGCAAATAAACTCTCATCAATCTGTGAGAGTTCACTGTGTCCTTCCCGCTGCTGTTTGGTCCCAATAAACTCACAGCATGCGGTGAGAGTTCACTGTGCCCTTCCCTTTGCTTTTTGAACCCAATAAACATACAGCTATCTATGCCCCTTGCTATCTTTACGTTCCGATAATAAAGAAATATTATGGTGATCAATAAAATCAAAATGAGTACACGGAACTGATGTCGTCAACAAAACGCAGGTTCTCTCCGTGGTCTTCTGAACCAGAGATGGAAGAGCTGGGGGAAATGTAATGACTGTTACCACACAGCGAATTAATGACCTTTGTTAAAAGATCAATAATTCATCAGAACAATTCGGATTAAATGCGACTGTGTGTGATTCAGATCGAGGTCTGCTCTGGAGAACAGGGCAGTGAGGGATTGTACTCATCAATCGTGTTTATGCCTGTGATGAGGAAATGATGTTTACCCAAGGTGAGTTCATTGATGTGCACAACTCATAATACTAACTTACCCTGGAACTTGAACTGGTATCAAGATCCACAGCACAAGGTAAGGACCTGGAATACAGAAAGCTCGATTATTATCTTTTATTTTACCGGAATGGACGCATCGCCGTTTATTTGTGCAGTAATTCGATGTTATTGAAAAGTTGTTGTGTCCAAGTTGGATCAGGTAAGAAAGGATTGCTTTTTAAACAAAATAACTTCCTGGAAGCAGCGCCATTTCACAGAATAATACTTCCAAATGCAAACTCAAACGCTAAAATTCTACTGTTGTACATCGTATTCAAATGTAATTCTTGTTTGTGACACGGTTGTGAACAAAAAGCTAGAGGTCGAGACTTTTCAACATAATGCAGAGCCCGTCATCATCACCGAAATCCAACGTTTCCAGCTCCGGGAGGTTTACCCTTTGACCCGCAGTGACCTCAGGATGCGAGGGCGACTTGGTACCAAACCGAGGCAAATGCCTACGTTTTGCCAAGAGGGGTAACCGCTATCACTTTGGCATTTAACTCTTTTAATTGTGTAAAGTCGGACGAGGATTGAAACACCACCCGAACTGAATGTGGGTGAGGAGGTTATTGCTGAGTGAATGTTGCTTGATGGCGCTATTGATGAGTCCATCCATCACTTTGCTCATCACTTTGTGAGCTGACTGGTGGGGCGGTAATTTGTTGGATTCAGTCCGTCCATAATATTGTGGCCAGGACATAGCTGATCATAACAAAAACATGTCCCTAGAGAGCAATAATTCCACGTGTACTGTCAAGCAACCATAGTCAACACGCGAGGTAAGACTCAATATAACGCTAAGGGAAGTAATTTACACAAATGTCAAAAAGCGGTAATTTAGGGGACTGGGAAAAATATAGAAAATAACCAAGGGGCACAAAGAAAATATTAAGAGCCGCAGAAAGGAAATACGAAACAAAACATGCAAGTAATCTAACGGCTGGTCGTAAAAAAAATATTCGGAGCAAGAAAGTGGCTGAGAAGAGGTGGGTCTATTAAAAGCAGACACACGTGATTCGGTAAAAGCTTACAAGGTAATAGCGGATTTATTCAACGAACACATTGCATCAATTTTCGCAGTCGAGGAAGAGGACAAAATACCAATGATATGAGGGAAACTAAAAACGGAGCACTTGAGCAGATATGAACTGAACAGAGAGAACCAGCATGACTTTTTTAAAGGTAACCCAGGTCGGACTAATATAATTGAATTGTTTGAGGAGCTCACTTATAAGATAGACAAAATGATATCCATTGAAGTTGTGAATGTGGAGATGCAGAAAACATTTGATAAGGTTCCGAACAAAATTAATTGGCAAAAATTAGAGTGCATGGAATTGGAGGCATCCTTTGGACTTAGGTTGGAAATTGTTCCGGCGGTCGGTTGCATAATTTGGCTTTTATTCCCTTCAGTATAGAAGTTTGAGGGGAGATCAAATCGAGGTGTTCGAAAGGTTAAATGGAATGGATAGGGCGGGTAGAGAGAAACTGTTTCCAATAATGGGGAAATGTCCTTCAGAGGTACGATGGGCCGAATGTCTTCCTTCTGGGCAGTAAAAGTCTGTGATTTTTCAATTAATTAATCTGTATAGTGCAGACTTTCACTGCAACAAGTGATTCACCTCCACAGCTGCTTCAACACACAGGCAAAGCTACATCCACGCAGCCCCATATTACAGTCCTATTCATGGCAATGTTTCAGTTTGAACGATTGATGCAGCCACGATTGCAGTCCTATTGGTTACAACTTACCAGTTTAAACGATTGATGCAGCCATTATTACAGTCCTATTTCTTACTATGCTCCAGTTCGAATTAATTATGCATTCGCTGTCATGGTCATATTGATTACAATGATCCTCTTTGAGCAAACGACAGCTCATCTGTTATTTATTTTTGTTTATGTGAGACAGATACCCCCATTATTATTCAGCACATTGCTTCATCAGAAATACTTATCGATTCGCTGTTAAAGCCCTGCCTTCTGCCTGGGGCCGATATCTCCCCATTCACTGATAACTTCCTGTTCCGTGAATCGCTCTATGTCGGACATATTCCTCCATACATTGCACAGCTGTATTGTTCACTTCAGGATCAAACTTGTTGGCGAACAAGGGTTTCTGTTGGAAGATCCAGTGCAGATCTGCAGAAGCATAAACACAGAATTGATGGTGGTACCTTCCTGTTCAAGGCGGATATAAGGCACCTTTCTCAACATCACCAGCCTCAAAAGACCACTTCACTGCTCGAGTAAGGATTGGTGGGTCACCCCTGCGGCGCATGGGATTGTCTAGAATGGAGCCGCGAACCTCGGGCATTCTCTGCAGGTTCCCCCAGATGCGTTCATCGGGGCTGTGGGTGTCCTCCGACCACTTGAAAAACGCCTGGATTTCCGAGTTCATAAATAAATTATTCACAAATTCTCTGGTGACCATAATGTATGCGGCCCGCACAAACATGGGGCTGCGTATGGATGGGGGGCTCTTCTCTCGATCTGTTAACACCACAGTTCCACGGAAATCATAATGAAACCTCCATCGTCTCTGAAAGTCAAGAAAAGAGCAATCATTTCTCATTTTCCAACGTCATTCTATTTGTTTCGACTGCACCACAACCAACAGCAGTATCGATTAATAATAAATTTTGACTTTAGCTAATGTATTTTTGCTTGTTTAAATTTTGCCTATAAAATTCTGATGCATAGAGAAGCTCAAAAGAGGAAATCTAGCAAAAATGATAAGGTGGAGTCTCACTGCACAGGTACTAATGGCCTATTGAAGGGAAATGATGTGGGAGATGTCAGCAGATTTGGTCATATTGGTTATTTAGAATTGCTCTGGTCACCCACAAGTATGGAATTTAGACAGGTGAATTAAAATAAGCCAATTTCAATCGCATCTGAACGAAAAGTGTGTCAAGGCTTTGAAAACAATGTATTAAACAGCAAATGATCATCTGCCAGTTACCTGGAAAGAAGGCCCAATATGGTAAATAGGAAGTTATTCTTCTATTGTTCTACATCTTCCTATGTTGCTATGTTCCTATGAAGTTATCCTTCGATTCTCGTGCCCAAACTGAGTGATTTCAAACATACGATGTGGGGCATGAGGCCGCCGAACTCAAGGTTCAAGTCAGCACTTGACTCTGCAATACAGTGAAGCGGGAGATGTGAGACCACCGGCAGGAGGTAATGTAACACCCCTTGTGCTTCAGGTGACATGTGGTGTCACTGCAATTTGATGATGCGCACGTTCCAATCATCCACTCCTTCAAATATCCATTCAGTTCCTTTTGATTACATATAACCGCTTCCATTGTCCCCTTTGGCGGCTGGGCAGACATGAAGCTGGCGCATTTACCTGTTTATATCCCGGTGGACGGTCCGAATCTATCAAATTTGAACAGTTCATGGCCATGAGTCTGTTGACCATCTCTCGGTTGGTTTTCGTTGGAAAGTCTTGTCCACACACATTGATGAGATATCGACACGGGACTGAGCTCCTCAGCAGCTCTTCCATATATTCAGATCAGCCTGAACCCTGGACCATGAGGCCTACGTCACCGTCTCTAATTTACTGACAACGAAGACATTACTGAAACAAGAGGCGATGGCCTGGACGGCCGAGTGAAACTGCTTTGGAGACTTCCTGTCCACGTGGACGCAGTACACATTCTGAGGAGCGTAAATGCTTCATAGGAGCCTCTCAAACATCTCGATCTTATCATAGATCACCATAGAATAGGCCAGAGGGAAATCGCGTTCCTCGGTGCTTAAGGAGAAAGTTATGTATTTGCGGTTTTGAACAAAAGAATCGCAGTCTCGGGTCATTGTTTAGTAATCGATTTCAGTGAAGACTTTGTGTTTGTTTGCGATTGTAATCGAATTGATAAGAGCTTTTTCAACGGATTCCGGGTCACGGCTAATTATCTTCCAGCAACTCGAGTTCATTTCTGACAGATCGAGAGATGCATTTCGCTCATCATAACCTGGTTTTAGTTTAACTGGTTTCCAATAGTTTACCAACAGATTTCCTCTCCGGGAAAAATATCCACCAAGAAAAGTCACAGCGAGTCCGCACAGGGTTGACATCAGCACCGCCCGCCTGTAAGAACCCCATGCTAATATCATCATTGCCCTTTTCACGAGTATTTAAAATGTAAATCTGTGATCCGATTTCCAGATATAATTCTTATGCAAATATAAACTTTGAGGAATTGTGCTCTTGACAAGTCAGCACTTTGTTCAAGGAATTTGGATAAATTTGGCACCGAATTTTCAGGCACCAATGAATTCAAATCGGATGCTCGGGGATGACAACAGCAATTGTGGCTTCATTGGGTTTCAGCTGTCAGCTCTGTTGGACAGGTCGCACCTGCTCCTGGTGTCTTGTCCCCCCTTCCAGTGTGCCTTTGTGATCGGTCAGACCTTGCACCTTCCCTCACTCTCTGCGCTCTTTGCGCTTTGGTGGCACTTAGTTTCTTGTCGCAGAAATTATGCTTTTCCATAAACTTTTACTTGAAGAATGGAGGAGAAGGCTCGGGCGGGTCTCATGAATGATTCAAGACCCTAAACGAAAAGGACAAGAACAAGAGAGCATAGCGTCAAACATGGACGAGAAAAGAAAAGAAAGACTTACATTCACACAGCGCCTTTCATCAACTCAGGATGTCCCAAGAGGCTTTACGGCCAATGACGTATTTTGAAGTGTGGCCACAGTTGTCATGTTGGAAACGCGGCAGTTGATTTGTGTGCAGCAAGATCCCACGAACTCCAATAAGATAATGACCGGATAACTTGTTTCAGTGATGTTGATTGAGGCACAAATATTGGCCCGTACACCGGGGCAGCGGAATAACAAACTTCGACCTGAGAGGGAAGACTCTCATTTGAAAGACAGCATCACGCATCGTGCAGCGCTCCATCAGCATTGCCCGTCCGACAGTGCAGGGCGACATCAGTACCGTACGGAGTTATAAGAACAGGGTTCCAATGCCTGTCTGTTTGAACTGCAAAATCTAAAGTCGGAAGGAGGCGTCACTGGACCAGAACTGGGTAAATCCCAAAGCTCCATGTTCCTGCTTTCTGTCCCTCTGCCGCTCTTAAAATGTGTCCGTGGGGAGACTGGTGGGGACCAGTATTGGGTTTATCCCTGAAATGTCCGCTGTAAAATGGACTCCCCCCTGAGATCGCACACTCACAGAATAGTCGCGTCCCCGGCGCTGGAGAACATATCAGACAGCGGGAAATAGGCGACAGAGAGAAAGATGAACGGGAGGAATGAAAGAATAAAACACGGAACTGAAGCTGAGAAACTACATCAACCTTGTCTCGATCCGGCAATGATTGTCAGTTTTTTTAATACCCTCTGGATTTTGCAGGTTATTTCATGTTATTCCCTTACAACCAGTCAGGCAGAATTTCCTTGTTTATTTTGGCAAGTCCCAAGTTTGGAATTTGACCTGAGCCTTGTTTTATGAGATTCAGAGCTCCCTGTCTGTGTGAAAGCAGCTGCCGCACCTCAGGATGGATTTCAACTAAAACATTCCTCAGTTGTTTCAGGACAGGGAGCGGCCTCTCTGACGAAATCATATCGAACCGATTTGATAATTCGCTGCTGCTTCTACTGTGAACAATGTTTATTCAAAATTTTAATTTCTCTCTTCTTGTTCCAGGGAAGTTCAGTAAAACAGACACATGAAATTGTTACATTTCCATCTGGGACATTGTTCACTAAAATTCCAAGCGATTTCCTGATGTTTGCACTTTCAACACAGGGCCCAAGAGCCGGTGTCTTGTCAGTGAGCTGAGCTGTTTCTGTCGGTGAGGACATTCACCATTTAACCGGTGAATTAAACTATCCCTGAGCATCAATCGCCTCAGCCACTGGGGGAAAGATTACTGACATTGCATAGTTACATTTATCGCTGTAAATCTGCATTAGATACACCCGTCACATTGTTAAATACAGAAAAGATCATTCCTGTTCTATAGTCGGTATAAAGATTGGATTTTCCTCTTTTTCAGCTTGGTTATCAGACAGGAATCAAAATCACCTCCACAGGATGGAAGTGCCCGAAAAGAGACAATGTTTGAGGAAAGATTGTGGTGGTATTTCCGAGGGATGTATTGCGATATTTCATTTCACTCTCTCATTTCTGTTCTGTTTTTTTTTACCCGGATTAAGGATTTACTCGGGCCGGAGACACAGGTTCAAGCGTCGGCCCCAAACTCTCCCGCCACAGATCTTCTCTTTCCTGCTCGAACACTCCCGTGACAGACAAAGGAACATAGGAACAGGAGTAGGCCATTCAGCCCCTCGAGCCCACTCCGCCATTTGATATGATCATGGCTGTTCCGTGATCTAACTCCATATACCTGCCTTTGGCCCATATCCCTTAATATCTTTGCTTGCCAAAAAGCTATCTATCTCAGATTTAAAATTAGTAATTGAGCCAGCATCAATTGCCGTTTGCGGAAGAGAGTTCCAAACTTCGACCACCATTTGTGTGTAGAAATGTTTTCTAATCTCACTCCTGAAAGCTTTAATTTTTAGACTGCGCACCCTATTACTAGAATCCCCAAGCAGCAGAAAAAGTTTATCACTATCCAGCCTATCTGTTCCCCTCAATATCTTATAAACTTCGATCCGATCATCCCATAACCTTCTAAACTCTGGAGAATACAACTCCAATTTGTGTAATCTCTCCTCGTAACTTAACCCTTGAAGTCCGGGTATCATTCTAGTAAACCTGCACAGCACTCCCTCCAAGGCCAATATGTCCTTGCGAAAGTGCGGTGCCCAGAACTGCTCACAGTACTCCAGGTGCGGTCTAACCAGGGTTTTGTATATCTGCAGCATAACTTCTGCCCGCTTGTACTCCAGTCCTCTGGATATAAAGGGCAGCATTCCATTAGCCTTATCAACTATTTTCTGCATATTTTCATGACAACTAATGATCGATGTACCTGAACCCCGAAGTCCCTTTGAACAGCTACTGTTTTTAACTTTTTTGCCATTTAGAAAGTACCCTGTTCTTCTCTTTCCTACTAGAGCTCTCCCGCCACAAACCTTCTTCTTCTTGCTTGTTTTCATCGAGCGATGATTTAAGCTGAGAGTTTTCTATTCAACCCAACAAGCCGATCGCCGATCGCGGACCCCCGAACCCAATCTCCCCCCGCCTGCAACGTTCGCGGACCCCCGACCCCAATCGCGGACCCCGACACTGATCCACCATTTCGCCCCCGGCCCCCACAACGATCGCGGAAACCCGCGATATTTCCCGATCCAGACACCCCCCCCCCCGCCGCTTGTTTGACGCCAGATCCCTCCCCCCATTACTGACGACCCCCGTACCAACATATGCCCCGTGCCAACCCATGCCAACCTGTGCCCCGTGCCAACACATGCCAACATATGTCACCGTGCTCCCCATGCCCCCCATCCATACAAAATACTGTGGATGCTGGAAATCTGAAATAAAACCAGAAAATGCTGGAGAAGCTCAGCAAGTCAGGCACTGTCTGTGGTGAACGTTTCAGATCGAAGACCTTTCGTCAGAACAAGAAGATGTGAAAAGAGTTCAAGATTTTCAGCAAGTCCAGAGCCAGGGAACGGTTGGGGAGGAGAGTAAAGAACAAAAGGGAAGGTCTGTGGCAGGAGAGTTCACTTCAAAATAAATATTGGGGGAAGTTTGGCGCCGCCGCATGAGGCTCTGTCTCCGGCGCGAGTAAATCCTTAATCCTGGTCACAAAACAAAGGGGAAATGAGAGAGAAAAAGGAAATATCGCTCTGAATCTCAAATAACAAGGATCAGAACAAATATCGCTCTGAATCTCAAATAACAATGGTCAGATCAAATATCGCTCTGAATCTCAAATAACAAGGGTCAGATCAAATATCGCTCTGAATCTCAAATAAGAAGGGTCAGATCAAATATCGCTCTGAATCTCAAAGAACAAGGATCAGATCAAATATCGCTCTGAATCTCACAACAAGGGTCAGATCAAATATCGCTCTGAATATCACAACAAGGATCAGATCAAATATCGCTCTGAAATTCACAATAAGGGTCAGATCAAATTCCTAATTTGTGACTTGCCAAATTGAAGAAAAGGAACGTGTATCTGATTGGTTGTGATGAAATAACAAGGTTATAACCTTCAAAATCTACACGGAAATAAAGAGGCAGCAAATCATGGTGGGGTGAAGGTAAGTTCATGTAGATTCTCAGCTTCAGTTCCATGTTGTATTATTTCATTCCTCCCGTTCACCTCCCTCTCTGAAGCCTATTTCCCGCGGTCTGATGTGTTCTCTAGAGCCGGGGATGCGACTATTCTGTGAGTGTGCGATCTCAGGGGGAGTCCATTTTACACCGGACATTTCAGGGCTAAACCCACTCCTGGTCCCCACCAGTCTCCACACGGACACGTTTTAAGAGCGGCTGTGGGAAAGAAAGCAGGAACACGGTCTTTGGGGATTTTCCCCATCCTGCCCCAGTTTCGCCTCCTTCCTACTTTAGAAATTGCAATTCAGAAAGACAGGGATTGGAATCTGTCCTTGTAACTTCTTGCGGATTTTTACTGTAACACTCAATCAACCTTTTTGTGCCCAGTGATTTTTTATTGAACGAATCAAAGGCGGGACCAGCAGTTCACACTGAACACGTAGCTCAGCTTAGTAAAGGGTTTATACATTCGCACTGGTGGATCATCGCTCTCTGCCGAGCACCTGGACAATCAGCCTCTGGTTCCATGAGGCCCGCCCGAACGCGATCCAGTCACAGGATCGGAGAAAGATCCGACAAAAATGTTTACCCCGATTAATTAAAATAATTAATTACTGATTTACACCACGATGTCAGTTTCAGTCAGTTGGAAAAGGATGTCAATTAGCTGGGAGAATCGAGCAGGAGCTTCTGTTTTTGGTGAAATAAGTTCATGTTAATGAGGCGTTTATCGATCAAAATCACTCAACTAATAAAACAAGGAGGGGTCGTTGCCTTTTGAGATAAATTGACCTCAGAAATGTGTTAGTTGCAAACCGACCACCGGATAGAAGCGATCTCCTTCACAGATAAGAGGATCCTGGTCACAGGTCTTATGTAATTAACTATTTAAATTTCTAACAGGTAGAAGGGCCCATCATTAATCTTTATATTAAAAAGTACTAATTAAATTAGCAAAGGTTAGGAGGGCCCATCACTAATCTTTATATAAAAAAGTAATTCTTAATTTAGCAGAAGGTAGGAGGGCCCATCACTAATCTTTATATCAAAAGTAATTCTTAAATTAGCAAAAGGTAGAAGGGCCCATCACTGATCTTTGTATAAAAAGTTACCTCTGAAATAATCAACAGGTCGGATGGTCCATTACTAAGCTTTAAATAAAAAGTAACTACTCGAATTATAAACTGGTGGGAGGCTCCATCATTAATCTTTAGATATAAAGTATCGATTCAAATTACAAACAGGTGGGAGAGTCCATCACTAATATTTATATAAATTTAAGCATTCGAGTAACTTACGGTTTGGAGGGCCCATCACTAACATCTATACAAAATGTAAGTGTTCGAATTACTTCCACTTTGGAGGGTCCATCACTAATCCTTATATAAAATGTAAGCGTTTGAATTACCTCCAAGTAAGAGGGTCCATCACGAATCTTTAGACAAAATGTAAGTGTTTGAATGAATTTCAGGTAAGACGGACCATCACTAATCTTTATATAAACAGTAACTATTTCAATTACTTACGGGTAGGAGGGCCCATCACTAATCATTACAGAAAAATATTTACTCCGATGAGAAAAATGGGAAAAAAGGGAAACATTCTTAAAACAAAAAGTAAGTACTCAAATTACCAACAGGTGGGAGGGTCCATCACTAATCTATATATAAGAAACAGCTCAAAATGTCAAGTTTGGATTGCACATCTCTAATCCATACATAAAAAGTAACCACTTAAATTATAAACAGGTACGAGGGCCCATTGCTAAGCTTTATATAAAAAGTAACTACTCGAATTATAAGCTGGTAGGAGGGTCGATCACTAATCTTTCGAAAAAAAGTAACTACTCGAATTACCAACAGGTAGGAGGGCCCATCACTAATCTTTATTTTTAATATAACTACTCGAATTTTAACCTGGTAGGAGGGACATCACGAATCGTTATACAAAAAGTAACGACTCGAATTATAGGAACATAGGAACATAGGAACAGGAGTGGGACAATCAGCTGCTCGAGCCGCTCCGCCATTTTTTAAGATCATGGTTGATCTGTGATCGAACTCCATCTACCTGCCTTTGGCCCATGTCTCTTAATAATTATGGTTGGCAAAAAGCTATCTATCTGATTTAAAATTAGCAATTGAGCGAGTATCAATTTTTAGACAGTGCCCCTGAGTCTAAGAATCCCCAACCAGCGGAAATAGTTTCTCTCTATCCACCTTATTTGTTCGACTTAATATCTTATAAACTTCGATCATATTAACCATTAACCTTCTAAACTCGAGAGAATACAACCCCAATTTGTATAATCTCTCCTCGTAAATCAACCCTTGAAGAACAGGTATCATTCCAGTGAACCTACGCTGCATTCCCTCAAAGGCCAATGTGTCTTTCCGAAGGTGCGTTGCCCAGAACTGCTCACAGTACTCCAGGTGGGGTCGAACCAGGGTTTTGCATAGCTGCAGCATAGTAATATAAGAACATAAGAAATAGGAGCAGGAGTAGGCCAATCGGCCCCTCTGAGTGAAGAAGTTTCTCCTCATCTCAGTTTTGAATGAGCAGCCCCTTATTCTAAGATTATGCCCCCTAGTTCTAGTTTCACCCATTCTTGGGAACATCCTTACCGCATCCACCCGATCAAGCCCCTTCACAATCTTATATATTTCAATAAGATCGCCTCTCATTCTTCTGAACTCCAACGAGTAGAGTCACAATCGACTCAACCTCTCCTCTTATGTCCGCCCCCTCATCCCCGGGATTAACCGAGTGAACCTTCTTTGCACTGCCTCGAGAACAAGTATGTCTTTTCTTAAGTATGGAGACCAAAACTGTATGCAGTATTCCAGGTCCGGTCTCACCAATACCTAACACAACTGCAGCAATACCTCCCTGTTTTTATATTCTATCCCCCTAGCAATAAAAGCCAACATTCCGTTGGCCGTCTTGATCACCTGCTGCACCTGCATACTAACTTTTTGATCTTCTTGCACTAGGACCCCCAGATCCCTTTGTACTGCAGTACTTTCGAGTTTCTCGCCATTAAGATAATAACCTGCTCTCTGATTGTTCCTGCCAAATTGCATAACTTCACATTTTCCAATATTGTATTGCATCTGCCAAATCTCCGCCCACTGACCCAGCCTGTCTATATCCGCCTGTAGGTTTTTTATGTCCTCCTCACTCTCCACTTCCCCTCCCATCTTTGTATCATCTGCAAACTTTGATATGTTACACTCGGTCCCCTCTTTCAAATCGTTAATATAGATTGTAAAGAGTTGGGGACCCAGCACCGACCCCTGCGGAACACCACTGGCTACTGGTTGCCAGTCCGAGAATGAACCATTTATCCGAACTCTCTGCTTCCTGTCACATAACCAATCCTCCACCCATGCCAGAATATTACCCCCAATCCAGTGATTCTTTATCTTGAGCAATAATCTTTTATGTGGCACCTTGTCGAATGCCTTCTGGAAGTCTAAATACACTACGTCCACTGGTTCCCCTTTATCCACGCTGTACGTTATGTCCTCAAAGAACTCAAGCAAATTTGTCAGACATGACTTCCCCTTCGTAAAGCCATGCTGACTATGTCCTATTAAATTATGTTTATCCAAATGATCCGCTACTGTCTCCTTAATAATAGATTCCAAAATTTTACCCACCACAGATGTTAGGCTAACTGGTCTTTAATTTCCAGCCTTCTGCCTGCTACCCTTTTTAAATAAGGGTGTTATATTAGCAGTTTTCCAATCTGCCGGGACCTTTGCCGAGTCCATTACTTCTGCCCCCTTGCACTCCAGTCCTCTAGATATAAAGACCAGCATTCCATTAGCCTTATTAATTATTTTCTGCACCTGTTCATGACACTTCAATGATCTGTGTACCTGAACCCGAAGTCCCTTTGGGCACCCACTGTTTTTAACTTTTTACCATTTACAAAGTACTCTGTTCTATCTTTTTATATTGGTCCAAAGTGGATGACCTCACATTTGTGTACATTGAATTCCATTTGCCACAGTTTTTCCCATTCACCTAATCTATCAATATCCTTTTTTTAATTTTATTTTTTCATCTACACTGCTTACAATACCGCCAATCTTTGTTTCATCAGCAAACTCAGTTATTAGATTTGCTATGCCTTCATCTAAGTCGTTCATAAATATTGAGAATAATTGAGGCCCCAATACAGATCCCTGCGGGACTCCACTAGTCACATCCTGCCAATTTGAGTACCTACCCATTATCCCTACTCACTGTCACCATTCGCTGAGCCAACTTCCCAACCAAGTCCGTGCTATTCCCTCGATTCCATAGGCTTCTATCTTCGCTAACAGTCTCTTATGTGAGACTTTATCAAATGCCTTCTGGATGTCCATATAAATAATATCCATTGACATTCCCTTGTCCACTACTTTAGTCATCTCTTCAAAAAATTCAATCAGATTTATCAAGCACGACCTGGCTCTCTCTGATTAACTGAAAATTCTGGAGGTTTTCAGTCATCCCATCCTTAATTATAGATGCCAGCATTTTCCCCACAACAGATGTTAGGCTAACTGACCTATTATTCACTGAATTCCCTCTCTCTCCTTTCTTAAAAAGCGGAGTGACACGTGCAATTTTCCAATCTAGAGAGACGGTTCCTTTAAAATCCTGGGATGTTAATTATCTTGTCTTAGGGATTTGTTACTGTTTAGTGCTATTATTTTCTTCATTAATATTGTTTTACTCATGTTAATTATATTGAGTCCCTTTCCCCGATTCAATATTAGTTTCCTTGGTTTTCCGGTATGCTATCCTCTTTATCTACAGTAAATGCTGACGCAAAGTAATTATTCAACATGTTCGCCATTTCACCATTTCAGTTTTTAAGGGGCCAACACTGCTCCTGACCATCCTCTTTTTCCAATATAACTATAAAAGTTCCTCGTATTGGTTTTGATATATCTTGCAAGTTTCTTTTCATACTCTCTTTCTTTGCTCTTACTGTCTGTTTTGTGACCCTTTTAAAATCTTTGTATCTTGCCATTCACCAGGACCTGTGCCATTTTTTGCCTTTTTGTATGCCCTTTCCTTATGTCTTATACTGTCTTTAATTGTCCATGGCTGTTTTTTTTTTGACAAGTCGAGTTCTTGCCCCTCAAGGGCATAAACCGGTTCTGTATCTCGTTGAATGTTTCTTTAAACATTCCCCACTGATCATCAGTCGTTTTACACATTAACAGATTTGCCCAGTTCACTGTGGACAGTCTCTTTGAAGTCGGCCTTACCAAAGTCTAGGATCTTAGCAGCTGATTCAATTTTTTCCCATTCAAACACTGCCTTGAACTCGATCATTTTATGATCGCTATTGGTTTGATATTCACGCACAGTTCAGCCGTTAACTAAATCTGGTTCATTACTCATTACGAAATCTAGTATGGCTTGCCCCCTTGTTGCCTGTAGGATATCCTGCTGTGGAAAACTTTCCCGGACACACTCAAGAAAATCACTAACTTTCTGAGAGTTGCGAGTCTGCTTTTCCCAATCGATGTGAAGGTTAAAGTCCCCCATTAACACCACGCTGCTTTTGTTACACGCTTGCCTAATCTCTGCATTTATACAATCTAGCTCTTCAGAGCTGCTGCCAGAGGTCCTATGCACAATACCCACTTTCGTCTGAGATCCTTTCCTATTTCTCAAGTCAACCTATAATGTCTCTGCTGGCTGCTTATCTCTCGGTATATCCTCCTTTATCACTAAGGTTACTCATCCCCCTCTTCCATTTTCCCTATCTCTCCTGTAGACCTTATAACGCGGTATATATTGTTCCCAATCCTGACCATCCTGCAGCCATGTCTCAGTAATAGCTATCATGTCACACCCTCCAATTTGAATTTGAACCTGCAGTTCATTTAATTTATTCCTTATACTCCGTGCATTTGTATATAGAACTCTTAGTTGAACCACACACCCTAGCCTGACCTGCAGCTTTGATGCTGGATTAATCGCTTTCCGCCTTCTAGTTTTCACATTATATGTCGTGTCGAAAGTATACTTTCTTTCTCCTGCTCTACGCTTTTCCCTTTCACTTGTTCTTGAACAACTGTTTCTACAATTTGTATTGTAATTTCCACTGGGTCTTCCCCTCTCTTGTTGCTCTCAACTTGACTCGCTTCTGACACCCGCTCAGTTGCCCAACCCCCTGCCACTCTAGTTTAAACCTTCCCCAACAACACGAGCAAATACCCCCGCGAGGACATTTGTCCCGGTCCTGCTCGGGTGTAACCCGTCCCGCTTATACAGGTCCCACCTTCCCCAGAACCAGTCCCAATGTTGCAGGAATCTAAATCCCTCCCTCCTGCACCATTCCCACAGCCACGCATTCATCCGATCTGTTCTCCTGTTCCGATGTTCACTAGCACGTGACACTGGTAGTAATCCTGAGATCACTACCTTTGAGGTCCTGCTTTTTAATTTATCTCTTAACTCCTTCAATTCATCTTGCAGGAACTCATCCCTGAGGCACAAGGCAGAATGGTCAAAAAAGTGCAAGCCCATGGGATGCAAGCGAAAGTGGCCAGTTGGATCCAAAATTAGTTCAGTGGCAGGAAGCAAAGGCCAATGATCGACGGGTGTTTTTTGTGACCAGAAGGCTGTTTCCAGTGGGGTTCCACGGGGCTCTGTACCAGGACCCTTGCTTTTTGTGTTATGTATTAAAGATTTAGACTGAAATGTAAGGGGTATGATTAAGAAATTTGCAGATGACACAAAAGTTGCCCATGTGGTTGATAATGCCAGACTCTCAGTAAAGGAAGATGGAGTTGACATACAGGTTGGCTTAAAATGATAAAGAAGTGGTATTTGAATGGCTGATTGTACTTAAAGTGGATAATTCACCCGGTCCGGATGGGATGCATCCTAGATTGCTGATGGAAGTAAGGGTGGAAATTGCGGAGCTGCAGGCCATAATCTCCCAAACATCCATAGATATGGGAATGGTGTCAGAGGATCGGAGAATTGCAAATGCTACGCCCTTCTTCAAAAAAGTGCACAAGGATGCACCCAGCAAATGTAGGCCAGTCAGTTCAATCTCAGTGGCGGGGAAACTTTTAGAAACGATAATCCGGTGCAGAATTAACAGTCACTTGGACGAGGTGGATTGATTAGGGAAAGCCAGCACGGATTGTAAAAAAAAATCGTGTTTAGCTAACGTGACAGAGTTTTTTGATGATTTACAAGAGAGGTAGAGGAGGGCAATGCAGTTGATGTGGTGTATATGGACTTCCAAAAGGATTTTGATAAAGTGTCGCATGGTAAGCTTAGCATCAAGATTGCGGCCCATCGAATAAAGGGGGCAGTAGCAACATGGTACAGTATTGGCGAAGTGACAGGAAACAGAGTAGTGGTGAACGGTTGTTTTTCGGATCGGAGGGAAGTGTACTGTGGTGTTCACCAGGGGTCGGTGCTGGGACCACAGCTTATCTTGATAAAAATAAATGAGTTGGACTTTGCGAGTACATGGCATAAACTCAAAATGTGCAGATGACACAAAACTTGGAAGGGTATAAACAGTGAGGAGGACAGTGATAGATTTCAAGAGGACATAAACAGGCTGTTGGCATAGGCAGACACGTGGTTGGTGAAATTTAATGCAGAAAAATGCGAAGTGATGCATTTCAGTAGGAAGAACGAGGAGAGGCAGTATAAACTAAAGGGCACAACTCTAAAAAGGGGTATCGGAACATCGAGATCGAGGTGTATATGTAGACAAATTGTTGAAGGTGGCAGGGCAGGTTGAGAAAGAGGATAAAAAGCATACGGGATCTTGGGCTTTATAAATAGAGGCATAGAGGGCAAAAGTATGGAAGTCATGATGAACCTTTATTAAACACTGGGTCTGCCACAACTGGACTATTGTGTCCAGTTCTGGGCACGACACTTTATGAAAGACGTGAAGGCCTCAGAGATGAAATGATATTAAGGCAGAAGAGATTGACTAGAATGTTTCAAGGGAAGTGGGACTTTTGTCATGGGGATAGACTGGAGAACCTCGGGTTGTTCTCCTTGCGACGAGATTTGATAGAGGTATTCGAAATCATGAAGGGTGTCGACAGTCTTGGGAGAATGAAACTCTTCCCAATGACGGAAGGGTCAACGACCAGATGAGATAAATTTAAGGTGATTGGCAAAAGAACCAAAGGTGACATGAGGAATAACTTTTTACACAGTGAGTGGTTAGGATCTGGAATTCATTGCCCGCGGGGGTGGTGGAGGCAGATTCAATGATGGCCTTTAAGAGGGAACTGGGTAAGTACATGAAAGGAAAATAAAATGCAGGGCTATGGGGATAGAGCGGGCGAGTGTGACAAACTGGATTACACTTGCATAGAGCCGGCGCTGACTCGATGGGCTGAATGGCCTCCTTCCATGCTGTAACGTTTCTATGATTCTAGTGAGGAGGAAAGCTGTAGGCTGCAGGAAGATATCAAAGGACTAGTCAGGTGGGCAGAAAAGTGGCAAATAGAATTTTATCTGGAGAAGTGTGAGGTGATGCATTTGGGCAGGGCAATCAAGGCAACAGAGTACACAATAAACGGGAGAACACGGAGAGGGGCAGAGGAACAGAGGGGCCTTGGAGCGCATGCCTACAGATCACTGAAGGTAGCAGGACAGTTAGGTGAAGTGGTTAAGAAGGCATACTGAATACGTTACTTTATTAGCCGAGGCATAGAATATAACAGCAGGGAGGTTGTGCTAGCACTGTATAAAGCAGTAGTTAGGTCACAGCTTCAGTACTGCTTACAGTTCTGGTCACCACATAACAGGAAATATCTACTAGAGAGCGTACAGAGGGGATTTCCCAGGATGTTGCCAGGACTGAAGAGTTTTAGCTATGAGGAAAGATTGGATAGGCTGGGGTTGTTCACTTTGCATCAGTGGAGGCTGAGGGGTGATTTAAGTGAGGTGTGTAAAATTATGAAGGGCCGAGATAGAGTGGATAAGGAGGAGGTATTTCCTTTAGCAGGGTTGCCAGGGATGAGAGGGCATAGATTCAACGTAATTGGTAAAAGGATTAGATGGGAGCTAAGGAGAAATTTTATCACCCAGTGGGTGGTCGGGATGTGGAACTCACTGCCTAAAAGGGTGGTCGAGGTAGAAAACCTGAACTCATTTAAAAAGTACTTGGATATGCACTTGAAGTGCCATAACCGACAGGGTAATGGACCAAGTGCTGGAAATTGGGATTAGGCTCGATAGCTCTTTCGCGGCCGTCACAGACAAAAAGCAGGACAAAATCAAATCCAGCCAATTACCGCCCCATCAGTCTACTCTCAATCATGTGCAAAGTGATGGAAGGCGTCGTCGACAGTGCGATCAAGTGGCACTTACTCACCAAGAACCTGCTCACTGACGTTCAGTTTGTGTTCCGCCAGGACCACTCGGCTCCAGGACGCATTACAGCCTTAGTCCAAACCTGCATAAAAGAGCTGAGGTGAGGTGAGAGTGACTGCCCTTCACATCAAGGCAACATTTGACCGAGTGTGGCACGAAGGAGCCCTGGTAAAATTGAAGTCAATGAGAATCAGGGGGAAAACTCTAAATTAGCTGGAGTCATACCTAGCACAAAGAAAGATGGTAGAGCTTGTTGGAGACCAATAATCTCAACCCCAGAACATTGCTGCAGTAGTTTCTCAGGGCAGTGTCCGAGGCCCAACCGTCTTCAGTTGATTCATCGATGACCTTCCCTCCATCATAACGTCAGAAATGGGGATGTTCGCCAATGATTGCACAGTGTTCAGTTCCATTCGCAACCCTTCAGTTAATGAAGCAGTCCGTGCCCATATGCAGCAAGACCTGGACAAGATCCAGGCTTGGGCCGATAAGTGGCAAGTAACATTCGCGCAAAACAAGTGCCAGAAAATGACCATCTCTAACAAGAGAGAGTCTAACCAACCCCCCTTCACATTCAACGGCATTACCATCGCCGAATCCCCCACCATCATCATCTTGAGAGTCACCATTGACCAGATGCATAATACTGTGGCTACAAGAGCAGGTTAGAGACAGTGTATTCTGCGCCGTGTGATTCACCATCTGACTCCCCGAAGCCTTTCCACCATCTATAAGGCACAATTCAGGATTGTGATGCAATACTCTCCATTTGCCTGGATAAGTGCAGCTCCAACAACACTCAAGAAGCTCGACACCATTCAGGAAAAGAATCCTGCTTGATTGGCGCCCCATCCACTAACTTAAACATTCTCTCCCTCCACCATCAGCGCACCGTGGCTGCAATGTGTACCATCTACAAGACGCACTGCAGCAACTGGACAAGGCTTCTTCGACAGCACCTCCCAAACCCGCGATCTCCACCACCTAGAAGGACAAGGACATCAGGCACTTGGGAACAACACCACCTGCACGTTTCTCTTCAAGTCACACACTATCCTGACATGGAAATATATCGTCGCAGGGTCAAAATCCTGGAACTCCCTACCTAACAGCACTGTGGGAGAACCGTCATCACACGGACCGCAGCGGCCATTACGAATCGACAATAAATGTTGGCCTTGCCAGCGAAGCCCAAATCCCATGAATGAATTTTTAAAAATACACCATGGGAGACCTCACAGTGTTGGATACGGAGTAAAACATACTGAATTGTTTATAAACACAGAAAGCTGACACACCAGCGGAGATGTCACTCTGTTGGAAACGGAGTGAAATACACTGAAGTGTTTAAAGACACTGAAAGCTGACACATTAGGGGAGACATCACAGTGTTAGACACGCAGTGAAATACACTGAAGTGTTTAAAAGACCTGAAAGCCGACACGCGAGGGGAGACCTCACCTTGTTGGACATGGAGTGAAATGCACTGAAGTGTTTATAAACACAGAAAGCTGTCAGCAGGGGAGACCTCACAATGTTGGACACAGAGTAAAATATATAGAAGTATTTTTAAAAGCAGAAAGCTGAAACATCAGGGGAGACCTCACAGTGTTGGACAAGGAGTGAAATATACTGAAGTATTTATAATCACTGGAAGATGACACTTAGGTACACAGGAACAGGAGTTGCCAGTGCTGCTGAGAACCTAACGTGTGCTTCTGCTATATCAAGCCTTCATTTCACCAACTCTCTCGCCACCTCACATATTAAATTAACCGAGTGAGGAAACCCCACATGGAATCATAAAATCATGAAGCAGAGAAGGAGGCCATTCGGCCCATCGAGCCTGTGCCGGCTCTTTGAAAGAGCTCTCCAATTAGTCCACTCCCCCCGCTCATTCCCCACAGGTCTGGAAATTCTCCTTTACAAGTATACATCCAATTCCTTTCTGAAAGTTACCACCTGGGCAAGTGTCAGGTGCGGTGGGGCAGGTCCCAAGCTCCGTCAACGCAGCTCCAGGGGGATTACTGCCAAGTAGGAACACCAGCCCCAAGTTTCCACTTGGGGGCACCATGAATATCAATAACTGCGCTCCAGGCCACGGCCGACCTGTGCGTTATGTCACAAGAGATCTCGCAGTGACAACAAATGAACCACTCGACCCTGCTGTGCCCTCAGTGTTCCGGGATCTGTTCAAATGTTCACACGGTGGAATCCGCTCTATTTAACCGCTTGGCCAAATGATAACTGTAGCCCGCTGTCCATTCCAGCCCAATCCCCATCTACTGCTGCTCAATTGTAGCACAGGAGAAACTTTGGATTGTTCACTTGTGCCCAGTGCCATCTCACGGTGTGACGTGTCTTGTTGAAGGAGCCTCGAAATGTGATCTCCCGGTGTGACCCGTCCAGTTAAAGGGGCCTCACCCTGTGATCTCCCGGTGTGACCCGTCCAGTGAAAAGGTCCTCACCCTTAGATCTCCCGGTGTAACCCGTCGAATTAAACGGGCCTCATCTTTATTTACTCTGTCAAAACCGTTCATGATTTTGAACGCATCGATCAAATCTCCACTGAATCTTCTCTGTTCTACAGAGAGCAACTCCTGCTTCTCCACTCTCTCCACATAACACTCATCCCTGGGAACATTCAAGTTAATCTCTTCTGGGCAGCCTCAAAGACCTTGACATCGTTCCTAAACTGCGGTGCACAGAATTGGACACAATACTCCAGCTGAGTCCTAACCAGTCGTTTATAAAGGTTTTGCATTACTTCCTTGCTTTTGTACCTTGTGCCACTATTATTAAAGTAAAATTTGAAATTGTACTTTGCAGACCCAAATCTAGGTCATTAATAAAGATCAAAAAGAGCAGTCGTCCTAATATTGTCCAATTGGGAACACCACTGTTTACTTCCCTCCAGTCTGAAAAAATAACCGTTCACCACTACCCTACACTTTTTGTCTCTGATTGTATTTTGGATCCACGCTGCGACTGTCCATTTAATCCACTGGGCTATAATTTTGCTGAGAAGTTTACTATGTGGTACTTTATCAAATGCCATTTGAAAGTCCATGTGCACAACATCAATCGCACTACCCTCATTAACACTCTCAATTACTTCATCAAAGAACTCAATCAGGTTAGTCAAATATGATTTTCCTTCAACATATCCGTGCTTTCATTTATTATCCCATATTTTTCCAAGTGCCAATTAATTTTGTCCTTGATTATTGTCTCTAAAAGTTACCCCACCAACAATGTAATGACCAACTGGACTGTACTTGCCAGGTTCATCACTCAGAACTTTTTTGAACAGATTTGTGATATTTGCAACCCCCCAGTCCTCTGGTACAAGTCCCATATCTAGGAGAATTGGAGGATTGTGGCCAGAGCCTCTGCATTTTCCATCTTTAGTTCCCTCAGTAAACCAAGATGCATCCCATCTGGACCGGGTGACTTTTATACTTTAAGAACTGCCACTCTTTTAAGTCCCTCCTATTTATCTATTTTTATCCAATCCAATCACGCTACTACATTCTCCCTTACTGCTGCAATGGCAGCATCCTCTTCTCCAGTCAAGACCAATGTGAATTATTCATTTCGGACCTCAGTCATTCACTCTGCCTTCACAAGAAGATCTCTTCTTTTGTACCCAATTGGTCACACCCTTCCTTTGACTACCCCTTTACTATTTATATATTTATAAAAGACTTTGGTGTTCCCTTTTATGTTTGCCACAAATCTATTCTCATGCAATCTCTTTGCCCCTCTTCCTCCCTTTTATAAATGTCCTCTGAACTCTTATATTTAGGCTCGTTTTCTCCTGCATTATGTACCGAAAATTTGTCATAAGGGTACATTTTCTGTTACTTTGTAATCTCTATATCTTTAATCATCCAGAGAGCTATAACTTTGGTTGTCCTTCCTTTCCCCCTCGTGGGAATGTGTCTACTCTGTATCCGAGCCATCTCCTACTTGAAAACCTCCCATTGTTCAGTTATTGTTTTACTACCGATGTTTGATTCCAGTCCACCCGGAAAATACACTTAGTATTCGTAAAAATCTTCCCTCTGCTTCCCAGATAACAAGACGGAGCTTTATTATAACAACGTGAAATCATCTCTCTTAGTAGAATATCTGTGGTGTAGCCATGTGCAATTAGCATAAATCCCTGAAATCGTCTCTCTTACTAGAATATCTGTGGTGTAACTCGATGCTTGTGTTATCAAAAGAGTGTGGGTTGATTATGAGATGCTGGTATGCGAACGGCTCCATGACTCGGAATTACCCAATCGGTCTGTTAAGCGTTCGAGTGCCCAAATGTTACCATTAATTGTGATTTATTTCTATCTTTTCGTTCATGGGATGTGGGCGTCGCTGGTGAGGCCAGAATTTATTGCCCATGCCTAATTGCCCCTGAGAAGGTGGCGGTGAGCCACCTTCTGGAACCGCGTGTGGTGAAGGATCTCCCACAGTGCTGTGAGGAAGGGAATTCCAGGATTTTTAACCAGCGACGATGAAGGAACGGCGATATATTTCCAAGTCGGGATGGTGTGTGACTTGGAGTGACAGGTGGTGTTGTTCCCATTAGCCTGATGCTGTTGTCCTTCTCGGTGGTAGAGCTCGCAGGTTTTTGGCGGTTCTGTGGAAGAAGCCTTGGCAAGTTTCTGCAGTGCATCCTGTGGATGGTACACACTGCAGCCACAGTGCGGCGGTGCTGAAGGGAGTGAATGTTTAGGGTGTTGGATGGGGTGCCAAACATCCGTCTGCTTTGTCCTGGATACTGTCGATCTTCTTGAGTGTTGTTGGAGCTGCACTCACCCAGTCAAGTGGAGAGAGTTCCATCTAACTCCTGACTGGTGCCTTTGCAGATGGTGGAAAGGCTCTGCGGAGTCAGGAGGTGAGTCGCTCGCCGCAGAATACCCAGCCTCTGAGCTGCTCTTGTTGACAAATATTTATGTGGCTGGCACAGTTAAATTTCTGGTCATTGTTGACCACCAGGATTTTGATGGTGGGGGATTCGGCAATGGTAATGCCGTTCTCTGTCAAGGGGATGTGTTTAGACTCTCTCGATTTGGAGATTTTCATTGCATGACACTTGTCTGGGGCGAATGTTAAGTGACACTTATCAGCCCAAGCCTGGACAATTGATACTAGCTCAATTGATAAATTTAAATCTGAGATAGATCGCTTTTTGGCAACCAAAGGTATTAAGGGATAATTGCCAAAGGCAGGTGCAAGGAGTTAGATCACAGATCAGCCATGATCTTATCAAATGGTGGAGCAGGCACGAGGGGCTGAATGGCCTACTCCTGTTCCTATTTTCCTATGTTCCTATGTTATGACCCATCCCGAATTGCATTGAGGAGATGGAAGTGAGCCGCCTTCTTGAACCGCTGCAGTCCGTGTGGTGAAGGTTCTCCCACATTGCTGGTCGGAAAGGAGTTCCAGGCTTTTGAGCAAGCAACGATGAAGGAACGGCAATATTTTCCCAAGTCCAGATAGCGTATGACTTGGAGGGGAACGTGCAGGTGGTGTTGTTCCAATGTGCCTGCTGCACTTGTCCTTCCACGTGGTAGAGGTTGCCGATTTGGGCGATGCTGTGGAAGAAGCCTTGGCGAGTTGCTGCATTGCATCCTGTGGATGGTACACACTGAAGCCACAATGCGCCTGTGGTGAAGGGAGTGAATGTTGAGGATGGTGGATGGGGTGCCAATACAGCGGGTTGCTTTGTTATGTATTGTGTCGAGCTTCTTGAGTGTTGTTGGAACTGCACTATGCCAGGCAAGTGGAGAATATTCAATCACACTCCTGAATTGTGCCTTGTAGATGATGGAAAGGCTTTGGGGAGTCAGCTGGTGAGTCAGTCGCCGCTAAATACCTGGCCTCTGACATGCTCTTGCAGACACAGTATTTATGTGGTTGGTCCAGTTAAGTTTCTGGTCAATGGAGACCACCAGGATGTTGATTGTGGGGGCTTCGTCGATGGTAATGTCGTTGAATGTCAATGGGAGGTGATTGGACTCTTTGTTTTTGGAGATGGTCATTGCCTGGCACTTGTCTGACGCGAATGTTACTTTGCTGATGATTCGGACTAGACTGATGGGGCGGTAATTGGCCGGATTGGATTTGGCCTGCTTTTTCTGGACAGGGCATACCTGGGCAATTTTCCACATTGTCGGGTAAATGCCAGTGTTGCAGCTGTAATGGAACAGTTTGGCTGGAGGCAGAGCTTGTTCTGGGGCACAAGACTTCAGCACTACAGCCGGGATGTTGTCGGGGCCCATAACCTTTGCTGTATCCAGTGCACTCAGTCCTTTCTTGATATCACGTGGAGTGAATCGAATTAGTTGAAGACTGGCTTCTGTGATGGTGGGCATATCGGGAGGAGGCCGAGATGGATCATCCATTCGGCACTTCTGGATGAAGATGGTTGCAAACGCTTCAGCCTTTCATTTGCACTCACGTGCTGGCCATCATTGTGGATGACGATGTTTGCAGAGCCTCCTCCTCCCGTTGGTTGTTTAATTGTCCACCACCATTCACGATTGGATGTGGCAGGCCTGCGGAGCTTTGATCTGATCCGTTGGTTGTGGAATCGCTTCGGTCTGTCTTTTGCATATTGCTTCCGCTGTTTATCATGCATGTAGTCGTGAGCTGTAGCATCACCAGGTTATAACTGTTAAACAATATTTAGTGCATGACTTTGACTTGGTTTCTTCCTCGACTGTTTGGAAGAAACAGTTTTAGGATAACCTAATCGAGGGTGAATAAATTAAATTCGTTTTGATCCGAACTGGGTTGAATGTAAGACAGATCGGGAACCGAATCAGGCAACATTCACCCCTTCAGATAACTGGGATGGAAAACCCCAGACAATTCCTTCGTGAGCGGTTAAAGGAGGAAACCAAGGACTTGCCTGGTTCCTCGATATACATCTGTCAGGGTATCAAATCCAGCTTTCCTACAACAGGACCTCCAAGACTTTGGAAAATAAATGAAATCACAGCACAGAAGATTCTGTGCGTCTGTTGCCGTGTATGGGCCGCTTCAACACAAGATTGGACAGGAACAATTAATGGATTGGGAAAGTGAATGGACGGATACCATCAATGGATTGTGCAAGTCAATGGACGAGAATCCTCATCGGATTGGAAAGTGAGTGGATGGACACCAATAAAGGATTGGGAGAGTTAATGGATGTTAGAGTAGGGCCTCCACCATTAATGTTAGTGCAGGGTCACGCCTGTAACGTTAGAGTAGAATCACCGCCGATAATGTTAGCGTAGTGTCACCACCATGAATGTTAGCGTCGAGTCAACACCATTAATGTTACAGTAGGGTCTCCAGCAGTAATGTTACAGTAGGATCACCAACAATAATGTTACAGTAGAATCGCCACCAGTCATGTTATAGCAGAATCACCACCAGTCATGTTAGAAATGGATCACCACCAGAAGTTGTAAACAATTTTACAACACCAAGTTATAGTCCAGCAATTTTATTTTAAATTCACAAGCTTTCGGAGGCTTCCTCCTTCGTTCACCTGACGAAGGAGGAAGCCTCCGAAAGCTTGTGAATTTAAAATAAAATTGCTGCACCAGAAGTTAGAGTAGTGTCAGAGTAGGGTCACCACCAGTCATGTTTGAGTCGAGACACCAAATGTCAGAGCCGAGTCATCACCAGTGACCATCAAAGTATAAAACACATTTTAATTATGTAAAGGATGTGTGAAGTCTTTACTGAATTCATGAGGCATCAAGAACCTAACGCCGTGTCCAGGATGGATGTTCCCTTCCCGGTTCACGAGGCGTGCACAGAGCACATTCCCTCAGCGATTACTTTCCGTTCATTGATGTGAATGGACGGAGTTTCGTGGACTGAGCTGTACAATTTCCCCATTGGCACCCCCTGCCCACTGAAGAGGAAAATCGCGCCTTGTTTGTTAAGTGACTGTAACTAACGCCAATTATTGTGTAACCTGATTTTCTCACCGGGACACCGATTGTTCTATAAAAGGGGAGTATTTACAAATCTCAGTTACACTCCAATCTGGACCGTAAAGTGTGAGAGAATTCACACATTCTTCTAAAAAATGGAAAAGCCAACAATACATCACATAAAGGAGATTTACTTCCCTGTTCTCGCAGCCTTTGGTTTTCCCGGTAAGTCAATATAACCTGTTGTTTCACAGCTGCTCACTATCTCACTGTTAATGATTCTGTGAGAAATTCCGCGATAGTCCTCATTTCAGAGTCACTTATCCACAGGGAGAAAGTAGGGAATATCAGCGGGAATCCTCGCAGTCCGCGCTGCCGGTGAGGCGATGCTCTGATCGGTCGATCGTGGGGACCGGGCGATCAACTTTCGTCCCAATACGAGGGAGGACGAGGCTGATTCCCCGGTCCCTCCAACAATAATAGATCAGTAAAGGATGTGTTGCCTGTTGCCCCTGGTCATCATTCCCCCTGGTAATCATTTTACTTGTACCGTTGTTACCTGTCCACTTTCAGTTTATAACTCCTCGATCTGCAGCCACCTCCACCCAACAGGACACAAATCCAGTCCGGCCAATTAACGCCCCTTCAGTCTCGTCTCAATCATCAGCAAAGTGATGGAAGGTGTCGTCGACAGTGCTATCAAGCGGCGCTTACTCACCAATAACCTGCTCACCGACGTTTAGTTTGGATTCCGCCATGACCACTCGGCTCCAGACCTCATTACAGCCTTGGTCCAAACATGGTCAAATATGCTGAATTGCAGAGGTGAGGTGAGAGTGATTGCCATTGCCATCAAGGCAGCATTTGACCGACTGTGGCATCAAGGAGACCAAGTAAAATTGAAGTCAATGGGAATCAGGGGTAATTCACTCTCGTGGCAGGAGTCGCACCTAACAAAAGGAAGATGATTGTGGTTGTTGGAAGTCAATCATCTCAGCCCCAGGACATTGCTGCAGGAGTTCCTCAGGGCAGTGTCCTCGACCGAGATAGACCTGAAGCTGCTTCATCAAAGACGTTCTCTCCATCATAGGGTCAGAAATGGGCATGTTCGCTGATGATTGCACAGTGTTCAGTTCCATTCACAACCCTCAGATAATGAAGCAGTCCGTGCCCCCATGCAGCAAGACCTGGACAACATCCAAGCTTGGGCACATAAGTGGCAGGTAACAATTCGCCCGAGACAAGTGTCACGAAATGACCATCTCCAACAAGAGAGAGTCTAACTACCTCCCAATGATATTCACGGCATTGCCATCGCCGTATCCCCAACGATCAACATCCTGGGGGCAATATTGACCAGACACATAACTGGACCAGCCAAATAAATACTGTGGCTATAAGGGCATGTCAGAGGCTACGTATTCTGCAGTGAATTATCCAACTCCTGACCCTCCAAAGCCTTTCCACCATCGACAATGCACAAGTCAGGAGTGTGATGGAATACTCTCCACTTGCCTGGATGAAAACTGCTCCAAGAACACTCAAGAAGCTCTACATCATCCAGGACAAAACTACATTCACTTCCATCACCAATGGCGCACCGTGGCTGCAGTGTGTACCATCAATAGGATGCAATGCATCAACTCACCAAGGCTTCTTCGACAGCACCTCCCAAACCCTCAACCTCTACCACCTAGAAGGACAAGGGCAGCAGGCACATGAGGACAACACCACCTGCACGTTCCCTTCCAAGTCACATACCATCCAGACTTTGAAATATATCACCGTTCCTTCATCGTCGCTGGGTCAAAACCCGGGAACTCCCAACCTAACAGCACTGTGGGAGAACCTTCACCACACGGAATGCAGCGGTTAAAGAAGGCGGCTCACCATCACCTTTTCAAGGGCAATTAGGAATGGGCAATAAATGCTGGCCTAGCCAGCGATGCCCACATTCCTTGAATGAATAAAAATGATGAGAATTAATTGCCGCTCAGGGAGCTGCTCCTCTCCCCTCAGCTGCAAAGAACTTTCACTGTTCCATCAGTTCCCGCTTTGTTACCGAGCGGCTCCCTCGGGGCGATTATAAATAGAAAAAGCCCAGGGTTTCGATCGAAATTGAAGCTTTTGTCCATGCTGAATGTTTTACTTGAATTCGTATCTTTCCAGTAACTGTTGTGAAATTAGTTTTAAAACTGCTGACACCTGATGCAGCTCCCGAGACCCCGCTCGCCAAAGCAACTGAAGGAGTGAATGTAAATTTCGATCTATTGTCCGACGGGGCCGCAACAGTAAATTATAAAATTGGGTGGGTTCATCACGTGGGTATAAGCCTAATGGCGGGATAGTGTTAGCGCTCAACACTGCATTGAAATGTGTGTTTGAACTTATGGAAGGAAATCCGTTTACTTATTGACTGCCGAAAATTAATAACTTATGGGACCAACCAAAGTTTCCCTTTAAGGCGCTTTTATATGCATCTGTACCGTCCCTGCGACAGACTGCAGCTTAGCCTGGACTGTACATTTACAGTGCGAGTGGAACCTCAATCTCGTGTTCCTGGCGACAGCGATGGAAATGAAATTCGGGACAGATGTATGACGGACGGATGATCCGATGTCGCCTGTTTTACACTATCGCCCAAAGTCCAAATCCCCCCGTTGACTCATCAGTGCCTGGGTGTCGGTCGTAGTGGGGACGCTCTCCGTTACCATTCCACAGACTGATTCCGAGTGACCAACCCCCCGCTGCCTTGATAACGTCAGACTGAAGTAAGCCGGAAGGACGGCGGATTGTCAGTCCCTTGATGTTGAGTGTTTAATGATTTATTTCGTTCAAATAAAGTTTCGTCATCGCTCGTCTATATTTAAAAAAAGAACCCGCGTGCATTACCCTAATTAGGAAATCATCGGAACATTTCCCCACAATATGCTGAGAGATTTATCTGAGTATCCCCGTTATTTACCTCTTGTCCCTCTTTCTTACAGCGAACCTAATGACAATCGTGATTCTCTCCAGAGGAAATTGCGGCCTTTCCAAATGTATCTCTATCTATATGGTGGCCATGGCAACAGCAGATCTACTGGTCATCATCGTCAATGTAATAGAGTATCAAATTTTCACTCTAATCTTTCCCCTTCAATCCCTGTCCTACACTTTCATTCGTAAGTTCATGATCTACATTAATTGTACCAAGCTTGATATGTCGGTGTGGTTCACAGTGTCGTTCACATTTGACCGATTTGTATCGATATGTTGTCAGAAGTTCAACACAAAATATTGCACAGTGAGAACTGCGGCTGCGGTTATAACAACGCTCTCTGTCCTGATCTGTTTAGAAAACATCCCCTATTGGTTTGCATTTGAACATACCCAAATAATTAACAATGTTCAGTGGGGTCTCCGCCCCATGTTGGCCTTTTATTCATCGCCTGCAGGTGTAGTGTACACATGGTTAGAAAGTATTTTAATTCCATGGATTCCTTTTGCTTTAATATTTCTGTTTAATTGTTTGACAGTCAGACGTATTTTAGTGGCCAGCAGAGCCCGCAGGGGCCTCCGGAGTCACAGCAGTGAGAATAAGAGCGATCCAGAGGTGGCGAACCGAAGGAAATCTATTATTTTACTGTTCACTGTATCAGGTAGTTTTATACTGTTGTGGCTGACAGCTGCCGTGAACTCTTTAGCTATCGGTCTGGCCGAGCAGTTCCGACCCGATTATAGAGCGCCTGTTTATATCGCCTCTCAAACCGGATACATGCTCATGTATTTGAGTTCCTGCACAAACACGTGTATTTATGCAGCTACCCAAACGAAATTCAGGGAAGAGCTGAAGAAGGTGGTGAAATCTCCTTGGACTTTTATTTTCGTTTTTTTTAAGCAAATGAAAAGTCAATCCAAAGCTTCCTGTACTAACAAGAGTTCAATTACAATCCGTGTTCCATTTTAGAATGGCCGTCATTCTTTGTTGTGAAAACGAACAGGCATCAGAAAACATTTCTTCTATTTTCTGCCCTGAGTTTGATGTCTGCTGATTCCTAGGGTGAACAGAATAGATTCCTCCTAAAATAGCGCACATCCTGCTCAAGATTCAAAGAGAACAGTCATGATTGGGCTTCAGCATTTGGGTAGAACATGTGGGCGGCAGCGTTAACTGTCTTACAGTCTTGGTACTGGAATCGGACGCGCCAGTTTAATTAATAGTTAAAGCTTTCTTAGTGTAGTAAAAATGAAGGGTGTTACATTCATGGTTATTTGTAATTATTCTGTAATCTTGGTGTGAATGTTTCAAGCGCTGGTCTCCCCATCAGACACCACTCCACATTGTCTCCAAATAGAACGGGACCCCTGTCTCCTGACACGTGACTAAGGATATTGACTCGTCAATATGACGTTAGGCATCTCTGTTGACAGATATTTATTGAAATATCAGTTGATCATCAAAACGTTGGAATGTTATAACAGACCATTTGGCCCAACCAGTCAATGTCGGCGTTTTCCGCCCAATCCCAAAATCCTTTCAAACTATTAATATTCACAAATCTGTAGAATTTCGTCTTGAATAATGACATGATTTCTGCCTTGTAATTTCCGCATTTTCGTAACTCTCCATGAAAAGAGGTTTCTCCCACCCTCAGTCCGAAATCTCTTCTATTTATTTTGTATTCTTTGGCCGTTAGTTCTTGATCCCACAACTAATGGAAGCTTTCTGCTTTTTTCTATCCTGTCCCGTCCATTCTTATCTTAAATCACCTGGACACGTCTTGCCACAAAATATCAATCTGGTATCAATACACAATCTAGTGAAAGTCAGGAACGCGTAGTTAAGATGGTTAATTGATATCTTTCTCTTGGAGATGGTGGTGTCCTTTCTTATACTGAACAAGGAGAAGAATGTATTTGATGGCTTGGCCACTGCCCGAAACATTGGGACCGTGCAGTTAGAGATTCTAATCAAACACCTCCAGACGCCCCTATCTATTGAGAGGGAGCCAGAAAGGGCAGGAATGGCTTCTATCGGATGTATCGTGCTACCTGATCTTGGGATATCGCTGTGTTTACAGAAATGAAGCAACCAGCATGCGATATATATAGTTGCATGGAAGGGGAAGCGAGATAAACGCATGAAAGGGGAAAGTATAGAAGGTTATGCTGATAGGATGAGATGAAGTCGGCTGGAAGGAGATTCGTGTGAGGCATAGAGACCGGCATGTGCCAATTGACACGAATGGTCTTTTTCTGTGCTTTATATTATATATAATTCTATGCAATTCTCTGATGAAGATGCAATGAAGAACGCGTCCAAGACATCGTCAGTCACGCTGACACCACCTCTACATAAAATGGTTAATGTGGCACTGGACAGTATGTCAAACCAATGGGTAGAGATCTGTGCAATAGAATAGATCGAGACAGATACATAATGCTGATGAGAGATTCTACAATGTTGGCCTTTAATACCGTAACGCCAACAAAGGGTTCACCGAAAGGAAATGGTAATTCACAATGTCCTGAAGTGTGCCAATGTGATACTGTATTGGTTTCCCCTTATATTATAGTGATGTTAGCCTTGAGCCTTTGCCCATGAAGCAGGGTAGTCTTCTTCAATTTAAAGTCTCACTGGGCTGTTGGGCCAGGGCTGACCCTGCAGCAATTGTCAGTTTCAGGATGAAATAATTATAGACTTCTTTGAAGAGAGGTCATTACATACTGATTCATAAATTTCAGAGAACTTTGATCATTTGATAACAGTGTGGGAAATCAGTTAGTTCTTCAACGAAAACATCTGGGCATACATAACCAATTGAATTGGAGCGAGTGATACAGAAACAAGATTGGACTTATTAATAGAGGTAGAATTGCATGTGCATGGACCAAGGGAGAAACTATCGATGATATAACGAAGTAAGGGAATAATACTTTTTAGCCCAATAGAAAAAGAGCTCGGTTTGTAAATAAAACTATCGTTATTGATAAAGGATAAGTCATAGTGTCATAGAGTCAAAGAGTCATACAGAACGGATAGAGGCCCTTCGGCCCATCGTGTCCGCGCCGGCCATCAGCCCTGTCTACTCTAATCCCATATTCCAGCATTTGGTCCGTAGCCTTGTATGCTATGGCATTTCAAGTGCTCATCCAAATGCTTCTTGAATGTTGTGAGGGTTCCTGCCTCCACAACCCTTTCAGGCAGTGAGTTCCAGACTGCAACCACCCTCTGGGTGAAAAAGTTATTTCTCAAATCCCCTCTAAACCTCCCGCCTTTTACCTTGAATCTATGTCCCCTTGTTATAGAACCCTCAACGAAGGGAAAAAGCTCCTTAGTATCCATCCTAACTGTGCCCCTCATAATTTTGTACACCTCAATCATGTCCCCCCTCAGCCTCCTCTGCTCCAAGGAAAACAAACCCAATCTTCCCAGTCTCTCTTCATAGCTGAAGCGCTCCAGCCCTGGTAACATCCTGGTGAATCTCCTCTGCACCCTCTCCAAAGCGATCACATCCTTCCTGTAGTGTGGCAACCAGAACTGCACACAGTACTCCAGCTGTGGCCTAACCAGTGTTTTATACAGCTCCATCATAACCTCCTTGCTCTTATATTCTATGCCTCGGCTAATAAAGGCAAGTATCCCATATGCCTTCTTTACCACCTTATCTACCTGTTCCGCCGCCTTCAGGGATCTGTGAACTTGCACACCAAGATCCCTCTGACCCTCTGTCTTTTCTAGGGTCCTCCCATTCATTGTGTATTCCCTTGCCTTGTTAGTCCCTCCAAAGTGCATCACCTCGCACTTTTCTGGGTTAAATTCCATTTGCCACTGTTCCGCCCATCTGACCAACCCATCTTTATCGTCCTGCAGACTGAGGCTATCCTCCTCACTATTTACCACCCTACCAATCTTTGTATCATCAGCGAACTTACTGATCATACCTTTTACATTCATATCCAAGTCATTAATGTAGACCACGAACAGCAAGGGACCCAGCACCGATCCCTGTGGTACCCCACTGGCCACAGGCTTCCAGTCACAAAAACAACCTTCGACCATCACCCTCTGCCTTCTGCCACTAAGCCAGTTTTGTATCCAAAGTGCCAAGGCACCCTGGATTCCATGGGCTCGTACCTTCTTGACCAGTCTCCTGTGGGGGACTTTATCGAAGGCCTTACTGAAATCCATGTATACCACATCCACTGCGTTACTCTCATCCACACGCCTAGTCACCCCCTCAAAAAATTCAATCAAATTAGTCAGACATGATCTTCCCTTGACAAAGCCATGTTGACTATCCCTGATTAATCCTTGCTTCTCCAAGTGGAGACTAATTTTGTCCTTCAGAATTTTTTCCAATAATTTTCCTACCACTGATGTTAGGCTCACTGGCCTGTAGTTCCCCGGTTTTTCCCTACTCCCCTTCTTGAATAATGGTATTACATTAGCGGTTCTCCAGTCCTCTGGCACATCCCCTGTGGCCAGAGAGGTTCTGAATATATGTGTCAGAGCCCCCGCAATCTCCTCCTTTGCCTCACACAGTAGCCTGGGATACATTTCGTCCGGGCCTGGGGATTTATCCATGTTTAGGCCTGGTAAAACCGCCAATACCTCCTACCGCTCGATGTTAATATGTTCGAGTACATCACAGTTCCCCCTGCCGTATTTCTATGTCTACATCGTCCTTCTCCATAGTGAAAACAGATGCAAAAAATTCATTTAGAACCCCTCCTACATCTGCCGGCTCCACACACAGATTGCCATTTTTGTCCCTAATGGGCCCTATTTTTTCCCTAGTCATCCTCTTACCCTTAATATACTTATAAAACATCTTAGGATTTTCCTTTATTTTGCTCGCCAGTGTTATTTCATGGCCCCTCCTTGATCTCCTAATTTCTTTTTTAAGTATCCCCCTGCACTTTTTGTACTCCTCTAGGGCTTCCTCCGTCTTTAGCCTTTTGTATCTGCCAAAAGCCCTCCTTTTATTCCTAATCCATTCTCGTATATCCCCTGACATCCAAGGTTCCCTGGAGTTCTTGGAACCACCCTTGACCTTTACGGGAACATGTTGCCATTGTATGGTCTCAATCTCCCTTCTGAAAGACTCCCATTGCTCCGATGCGGATTTTCCTACAAGCAGCTGATCCGAGTCCATTTTGGCCAGATCCTGCCTTATCCTATTAAAATCGGCCTTCCCCCAATTTAGAAACTTTATTTCCGGCCCCTCCCTGTCCTTTTCCATGACCACCTTAAATCTCACCGAATTATGGTCACTGTCACCAAAGTGCTCACCTACTAGCACTTCTTCCACTTGGCCGGCCACATTCCCTAGAATCAGGACCAGTACCGCCCCCTCTCTTGTAGGACTTTCTACATGCTGGCTCAAAAAGCTCTCCTGGATGCACGTTAAGAATTTTGTACCCTCTAAGCCTTTTACACTCTGAGTATCCCAGTTAATATTGGGGAAGTTGAAATCCCCCACGATTATTACCGTATTATTTGCACAATTTTCTGAGATTTGCCTACATATCTGTTCCTCGATCTCCCCCTGACTGTTTGGGGGCCTATAGTGCACTCCCATCAAAGTGCTTGCCCCCTTTTTGTTTTTAAGCTCCACCCATATGGCCTCATTAGAGGAACCTGCTAATATATCATCCCTCCTTATGGCAGTAATTGATTCTTTAATTAATATTGCGACCCCCCCCCTCCTCTTATTCCTCCCCCTATGTCTCGCCTGAAGATTCTGTACCCCGGAATATTGAGCTGCCAGTCTTGTCCCTCCCTCAACCATGTCTCTGTGACAGCAACAATATCATACTCCCATGTGTTTATCAACACCTTCAGTTCATCCAACTTATTCGCAAGACTCCTTGCATTAAAATAGATGCAAGGAGTCTTGCGAATAAGGTGGATGATTCCATTCTCCTTATATGGAGTTGTATTTTAACTTCCATATAATTATGTGATCCGTAATTGTGTGTATTTCCAGGTCCAGGCAGTGAGAAAATGTATAAAAACTGTCTGTTTGTCATGAGTATTCGGATTGGTAAAGGTCGAAGCTGCTGAGCTCAGAACTGTAAAACTGTTGAATCCCCAACTAATCATCATCAGGTGTGGTTGTAAGTGCAACCTTTTAAGTGTATGTTTAAGTACTATTGTATGCGCTGTGGGCTTAATAAACTAATGACACCTCACTTCAATGTTCAACAACCTTATTGTAAAACTTTCGCTGACAATGTCCTTAGTACTTTAATTGTGAATGGCCTTCATTTATTAAGTGTGATTCAGTGCCCCCTTTACCCTTCACTCTTCAACGTTCCAGTTGATCCTGGGATTCTTCAAAATCCAAACTCCACATGATTGCAGATCCCCGTGGATCCCAGCCTGTGCCTATCCGGCTGGATTCGATCTCGTGGGGGAACGGTGGTGGGTTATGGGCAATTCCGTGTGATCGGCACATTTCCATTTAACCGGATACAGACGACCAACAGTATTTAAGGCACGTGTCCGGCAACAGGCAGATGTTTTAATTCCATCAGTCAGCGACGAATCTGCTCCCAGCCACGGTCATGGAAGCCGATGTTCAATCAACCACATCATCCAAAAGCAACAGGTAAAATAGTCATGATCAAATAAACCATTGCATTACCGTGTCAAATTCAATCACATAAGGTGGTGATTCCCCTCCCGCTGTTTCCAATCAAATTCTTGTTCTTACCCCTTGAGTTCCTCTATTTCTAATTGAACAGTTACTGTATTTCCCTGACATTCCTGTCTCCTCTATTTCTAATTAAACAGTTACAGTCTTCTCCTGTCGCCTACTTCGAAATAAATGGTTGTTTTGTTCCGCTGGTCGCCATTACTAATTAAAGATTTCCTGTATTCTCCTAATTTTCCCTGTTCTCAATCGTTAATTGAACAGTTACTGTGTTCCCCCTATGTTCCACTTTATACTTTATTCTATTTCTAATTGAACATTTACTGTGTTCCTCCATATTCCTCTTTCCTCTATTTCTAATTGAACATTTTCTGTGTTCCTCCATATTCCTCTTTCCTCTATTTCTAATTGAACAGTTGCCATAGTCACTTATATTCCTCTGACCTCTATTACCAATTAAATGGTTACTGTGTTCCCTTCAATTCCCCTGTTCTCTAATTCTATCCAAACCTTTACTCTGCCCCCCTGAATTCCCATTTATTGTATTTCTAATTTAGCAGTTGCTCTGTTCCTTTAAATTCCCCTATCCTCGAATTTTAATTGTTTCGATTGGGAAAGGAGCCTGTTCCATAGATCGGCCACTCGCTCACTGGCATAATGTTTCTGCAGACTAGTTTAGAATTTAACCTCTCCAAGCGCAGGCTGTGTCCTCTGGTTCTACTGTTCTAGACAACGTGAAACAGCTTGTCATTTCTTACATTATCTAATGGGGTAACCGTACTGTCTCGCACACAGGTCCTGGATGTTCTTGGGGCCTCTGTATGTTTGTCAGAGGATTGTTGACACGAAAAGGATAAATAAACTGATGGTGCTAAGGTCAGCTACAATACAACAGTTTCAGCGGTTTAGATGACATTTTAATTCAGAATCTATCAGTTAAGATCTTAAACCTGTATATAATTAAAAGCAGATTTGTCCTGTTGGTGAAATCTCACCATGGAAATCTCACTTACTAACACGCTCTACTTAACTCCAAGTCGCTAAAAACAAACGCCGTGAGTGGCCTGCAGGATCCCATTCGATTTAATGTTTGTTGAGTAACTTGCGAGATGCCCAGTCAAAAAGGCTAATGGGATTTTGGCCTTTTTCTCAAGCGGGCTGGAACACAATAGGGAACAAGTCATGCCTCAGTTTTCCAGAGCCTTGGTCAGACCCCATCAGGAGCACTTCATTTGGTTCGGGAACTGCACCTCAAGAAGAATATATTGACCTTGGAGCGGGTGCAATACCTGGGGTATTGTGTGCAGTTTTGGTCTTACCTAAGAAAGGATATACTTGCCACAGAGGGAAAACAGCGAACGTTCACCAGACTGATTCCTGGGATGGCAGGACTGTGTTATGAGTAGAGATTGGGTCTACTCGGCCTGTATTCACTCGAGTTCAGATGAATGAGAGGGGATCTCATTGAAACATATAAAATTCTGACAGGGCGAGACAGACTGGATGCAGGGAGGATGTTTCCACTGGCTGGGAGGTCCAGAACGAAGTGTCATCGTGTCAGGATGCGGAGTCGGACATTTAGGACTGCGAAGAGGTGAAATTTCTTCACTCACAGGGTGGTGAACCTGTGGAATTCTCCACCACAAAAGGCCGTGGAATCCTAGTCACTGAATATATTTAAGAAGGAGCTGGATAGATTTATAGGCACACAAGACATCAAGGGTTATGGGGAGAGAACGGGTGTATGGTATGGAGATAAAGGATCAGCCATGGTCATATTAAATGGCGGAGCTGCCTCGAATGAACGAATTGCCTCGTCCTGCTCCTATTTTCGATGTTTCCATGTTTCTATGTCAGTGCTGGGACTACTGTTTTTCTTGATATGTACGAATCACTTGGAATTGGGTGTACAGTGCACAATTTCAAAATTTGCAGATGACACAAAATTTGGAAGGGCAGCAAACAGTGAGGAGGATAGTGATAGACTTCATGAGGATATCGACAGGCTGGTGGCATGGGCGGACTCGTGGCAGGGGAAATTTAACGCAGAAAAATGCGAAGTGATACATTTCGGTAGGAAGAACGAGGAGAGGGAACTTTCCACGCGAAAGGAACCGTTCCTGAGTTGACAGAAGTTTGAAAGATTAGAGTTATGGCATCTGCAATGTTCTCACCTACGGACTTTACAACCCTGGGATGGACACCATCTTGTCCTGGGGATTTGTCACTCTTTACTGCCATTACTATCGACATTACTGTTAATTTTCTTTTGTTAATTACGGCGAGTCCCCGTCCCTCATTCAAAATTATTTTTCTTGGGGTGTCCGGCATGCTCTTCCTCGACTGTAAATACAGATTCTGTATATTCACAGCAGTCCGTCTCACCTTTATTTATCTCCCTCTGTTGGTGTCTCTCTGTGTCACTGTACTCTGTCTCGCCTTTATCTATCTCCCTCGGCTGTTGTCATTCTGTATCATAGTACATAGTCACACTTTCATCTATCTCGCACTGTTGGTGTCTCTCTGTTTTACCCACTGTTCTCAATCTCATCTTTATCCATCTCCCTCTGTTGGTATCTCTCTGTCACTGTACTCAGTCTCACGATCATCTGTCTCCCTCTGTTGTTGTCTCTCTGTATCACTCACCATACTCAGTCTCACCTTCATCAATCTCCCTTTGTTTGTTTCTGCCTTTATAAACTGTACTCAATCACATGTTTATCTGTCTCCTTCTGCTGGTATCTCTCTGTCTCACTGTACTCAGTCACATTTTCATCTTTCTCCCACTGTTATTGTCTCTCTGTATCGAACACTGTACTTTGTCACACCTTTATCTATCTTGCTCTGGAGAAGGGATACGATAGCGTAAATATAGAGAAGATGTTTCCACTTATTTGCCAATCCCAAACTTGAGGCCGTAAGTAAAATCACTAAAAGATCCAATAAGGAATTTAGGAGAAACTTCTCTACCCGGAGAGTGGTGAGAATGTGGAACTTGCTACCACATGGAGCAGTTGAGGCGAATAATAGAGATGCATTTAAGGGGAAGCTAGATAACTGCATGAGGGAGAAAGGAATAGCGGGCTATATCGTTAGGGAGAGATGAGGAGAGTTGGGAGGAGGCTCGAGTGGAATATAAATACCAGCATAAACCAGTTGAGTCGAATGGCCTGTTTCTGTGCTATAAATTCCATTTAATTCTGTGTATTTTTTTGGTATCTCTCTTTCTATCACTGTGCTCAGTTATTCAGTCACATCTTTACCTATCGCCTTTTGTTGCTGTCCCTCTGTATCGCTGTACTCAGTTGCACATTTATTATCGAATCAAAGAATGATACAGCATAGAAGGAGGCTATTCGGCCCATCGTGCCAGTACCGTCTCTTGGAAAGAGGTATACAATTAGTCCCACTCACCTACCCTTTCCCCAAACCCTGCATTTTTCCCTTTCAGGTATTTTTCAAATTCCCTTTTGAAAGTTATTATTGAATCTGCTGCCACGTCCCTTCCAGGCAGTGAATCCCAGATCATAACAACTCGCTGTTTAAAACTCCTTATCTCACCTGTGGCTCTTTTATCAATTATCTTAAATCTGTGTCCTCTGGTGACCGGCACTGTTGCCAGTGGAAACAGTTTCTCCTTATTTACTCTGTCAAAACCCCTCATAATGTTCACCTTTTTTGTTCCAAAGAGAACAACCCCAGCTTCTTTAGTTTCTCCACGATACTGAAGTCCCTCATCCCTGGTGTCATTCTGTTAAATCTCCTCTGCACGCTCTCCAATGCCTAGAACTCCTTCCTAATATGTGGTGCTTAGAATGTGACACATTGAAAAGATGCACCTTACAAGCTATCGCATTCGCTTTGTTATTTGTAGATCAGTTGCTAGCACACTCGCCTCGGAGTCAAGTCCCAAACTAAAGACTTGAGCACATAATCTAAGCTGACACTTCAGTGCACTACTGAGGGAGTGCTGCAGGGCCGGAGGTGCCTTCTTTTGGAGGAGAAGTTAATCTGCCCTCTCACGTGGACAGAAAAATTCCCATGACAATATTTCGAAGAAGAACTGACGAGTTCTCCCGTTATCTTGGCCAATATTTATCCCGAAACGAACATCACTAAAACTGATGATCTGGCCATTTAGCACATTGCTGTTTGTGGGATCTTGCTGTGCGAAAGTTGATACAGGCGGTTTCTACATTTCAACAGTGGCTGCACATCAATAATTACGCAATTGGCTGTTAAGTGCTTTAGGACGCCCTGAGGTGGTGAAAGGCGCTATATAAATGCAAGTAATTGGTCAAACAGCCAGAGTCGACATGCGGGGAAAAAATCACGCATCTGGAATTCGCTGTCTGAAAGAGCGGTGGGAGCAGGTTCAATAACAACTTTCAAAAGTGAATTGGATAAATGCTTGAAGGGAAAAGTTCACGAATTGGATTGCTCTTACAAAGAGCCGGCATCAGCACGATGGGCCGAATGGCTACACCCTGCGCGATAGGATTCTATGATTCCATGATTCTAAACGTTTCTTTCTCCATTCATTTTCTTTATTTCCTTCTTGTCTCTGTTTGCTTCTTTCTTTCTTTCATCGGCGGCGTTGTTGAGTGGGACTCTCCTGCTTCCATTGTTGCTGATTTCTAAATGAGATTCTTTTGACATGTTCCCGTGAATCGGTGGAGAGGGATCGGTTCCATCCCGTGAATCGCTGGAGAGGGATCAGTTCCAATCCGTGAATCACTGGAGAGAGATCAGTTCCATTCCGTGAATCACTGTAGAGAGATCAGTTCCATTTGACGTTATGGATTTAACATTTGATTATTTGATAATGGTGATTGAGGTCGAGCCATTGTTAAGGCCCCTCTCCCCTGCATTGGCTGGGCAGCCTGCAGTGTCCCAATGGGCATATGACAATGAAGATCCGCGTCTGGTTCCTTGAACAGGATATGGCAGGGACGAGGCTGTCAATTACAGAGCGTGGGTTGGGAAACCTCTAAATATTCTGTGAGAGGAATCCAGGGCTAACTCCCTGTTACATTTCAACATCTCATTATTCCACCGATATCAATAAGCACTGAGGATCTCTTCTGACGGCAAAGTTCAGAACAAAGCCCAGAAAGTGCCTCTTTGCACAAAGCGGTATTGACAACTTGAATGGGAATATCAGGAAGGTTGGTGAGGGCGGGGGGGATAAGGACAGTAGACTTATTTACGGTCCCGTTGGATATTATAATTAGGAGTAACAGAGTCGGAATTGCAGAACAAGGTGGCCAAGTGAGTCAATGGGCTTTCCCGGTCCAAAAGTATCTTGTGCAAGTCAAACTGAGCGGGAGGAAACGATTTGATTTGCACGGTGCAATAGTAGGGTACAGAACTGTAGTGAAACTGTACAGTGCTTTGCTCATTCCACACCTTGAGTTTGAATATTTGGAATTCTCTACCCCAGAGGGCTGTGGATTCTGAGTCATTGAGTATATTCAAGGCTAAGGTCGATAGATTTTAGGACTCCAAGGGGCTCAAGGGTCATGTTGTTCGGGCGGGAAAGTGGAGTTGAGGTCGAAGGTCAACCATGATCTGATTGAATGGCGGAGCAGGATCGAGGGGCCGTATGGCCTACTCCTGCTCCTATTTCTTATGCTCTTACATGTCCCGTCGCCAGTAGCGCAAAACGGGCGGTATTATATCGACGGCCACTTGTAATCCCCACCCAATATTTAGTACCATTGGTTTCAAGAGAACAGAATATCAAGATAACCTCTAACAGGCGTAAGGCCCGTTCAGCACTCTCATCCAAGAGGAATTTTAACTTCGGGCGATGGTGCACAGCGGGTGATATTGAATTAACCGCCCATGGCACGCCACATTCGATTTTGCTTACAAAACTCAATCTAATTCGAATTGGCGCCCTTCTCTATCAAAACAGTGGCAGTGGGATCTTAACGCCCACCAGAGAGGGCAGAAGGAGGGGGGGCGCGGTTTAATGTCTCATCCGACTTTTAATCTGAGGGTCCAGGGTAGAAACGGAGAAACTATTTCTTCTGTTGAGCGAGTCCAGAACAGGGGAGCACAACCTTAAAATTAGAGCTCGGCCGTTCAGAAGTGAAATCGGGGGGCGCTATTTCACAGAAAGGGTGCTGGAAATCTGGAATTCTCTCCCACAAGAGGTTGTGGATTCTGGAGGTTAATTGGAACTTTCAAGACTGAGATCGATAGATTTTTGTTGGTTCCGGGTATGAAGGCAAATGGAGCAAAGGCGATTAAATGGAGGTGAGGTCCAGATCGACCATGATCTGATTGAATGACGGAGCAGGCTCGAGGGGAGGAATCGCCTCCTCCTGTTCCGATGCAACAGACTCGAGGGGCTGAACGGCCTCCTCTTGTTTCGACTGTTCCTAAACACACTTTCGACACTGTTGTTTCTCAAATGGGTGCAGAAAAAACTAATTAAATATTCAGTAGCTTTATTTGAGAAACGTGACAGTGAGCGAGCGGGGTGTAACCTGCTGGTTGAACGAAAGATAATTAATTACATTTCCTGGTTTCACCAAAGACTGCTTCACTCCATCGCACTTAAAACCCGCCTCCGATTGTCACGTTAAAAGGTGAACCTGCCCACTGATCCGAACCATTCAGTTTACAAGTTCCAGTCCAGCCCACGCTGCTCCGCCGAACTCCCCGACTCCGCTCAGGAGGGTCTGACACAGGGCCCGCGGCTCCAGGTCAACAATGTCCTCGGCGATCATCCTTTCCCTCCGACTCTTCACTGCCTCGTACCCGGCAGCACCCGAACACTGCAGTAAGTGCGATTTGTTTTTCCATTTTCTCCTGCTTCATCTAAACCTGCTGCTTTATTCTTCATAGAATCACAGAGGGATTACCGCACAGACGGAGGAAATTCGGCCCATTGTGGAGGTGCTGACTCTTTGGAAGCGTTACACAATTAGTCCCACTGACCCTGCTCTTTGACCCATAGCCGTGCAATATTCTCCCCTTCAAGTATGTATTCAATTCCCCTTTTGAAAGTTATTATTGAATCTGCTTCCATCGCCCTTTCAGTCAGTTGCATTCCAGATCACAACAACTCGCTGCGTAAATAAAAATTCTCCTCATCTCGCCTCTGGTTCTCTGCATTAAATTTCATGTGCTGTGTGTCTGCCCTTTTCACCAATTTGCCTATGTTCTCCTGGAGTCTGTTATTATCGTCCTCGCTGTTTACTACAATGAATGTTCCTGCTGTATGTTCTTGTACTGTGTGCACCGTCCACGGATTCCTTCTGATTATCGACAAGCTCTTTATAAATTAGTTTCTATTTTAATGCTCATTACTCCAGAGTCGAACAATAATTGGGTTGTGTGTTCCAGCAGCTCCCGTGGATCAGCAGAAATCACTTCTCCAGAATATACAAAGGAAACTGAGTGATCTGTCCGTCGACCCAGACCCGGAGGCTTTCATTGCCCTGCGCTTGGGGAGAGACCATGATCTGCAGAGTGAAGGAGACATTCTCCGGAGGCTGAGCGAGGCGGCTGTCAGAAGGATGGGGGCTGGTAAGAAATCATTTAATAGGTAAGGTGGATATATCCGGTTTAAATGTTTGTTTTTATTGAGTGGAGGTGTTGTTGCCAAACTATTGGTAATGAAGGATCTTGGAAACGAGGAATGGCCTCGTGATACCAGTAAAACAACTTACAGCCCATTCATATCAAATTCTCTGTCTGACATCAGAAAATAACATTTTTGGGATGGAGTATATAAGCAATTTGAGACAAACACGGAAAGTTAACATGCAGGTACAGCAAGCAATTAGGACGGCTATTGGCATATTGGCTTTAATTGCAAGAGGGCTGGAGTACAAAAGTAAGGAAGTCTTGCTGCAATTGTACAGGGCTTTGGTGAGACCACACCTGGAATATGGCATACGTTTTCCGTCTCCTTATCTAACGAAGGATATATTTGCTTTGGATGCGGTGCAACAAAGGTTCACTAGAATGATTCCTGGGTTGAGAGGGTTGTCCTATCAGAAGAGATTTTGTAGAATGGGCCGATACTCTCTGGAGTTCAAAAGAATTACAGGCGATCTCATTGAAACATATAAGATTCTGAGAGGGCTTGACAAGGTAGATGCTGAGGGGCTGTTTCCCCTGGGTGACGAGTCTAGAACTAGGGGCATAGTCTCAGGATACGTGGTCGGCCATTTACGACTAAGCTGAGGCGGAATTTCTTCACTCAGAGGATTGTGAATCTTTGGAATTGTCTACCCCAGAGGGCGGTGGATGCTCAGTCGTTGAGTATATTCAAGGCTGAGATCGCAAGATTTTTGGACTCTCGGGGAATCAAGGGACATGTGGATCGAGCGGGAAAGTGGAGTTCAGCCATGATCTGTTTGAATGGTGGAGCAGGATCGAGGGACAGTATGACCTACTCCTGCTCCTATTTCTTATATTCTTATGTTCTTATGACATGCGGTAAGTGTAACAGGCTCGTTAGGAACAGGTGACTTTGGGCCAATCGTTCCCAAAGTTCTCCACGACTGGAGGTTTTCCTCGCCTCATAGCTGGGTTTGTTGTAGACTAATTGATAGAGATTGATTGCTGGGATTATTCAACAACTTCATTGTCGTTGGATTGTGCGACGACCGGGATGCTAGAAGGAAAACTAGATTGTCCTTGGTCTTTTATCGCCCAATAATTCCCATGATCGTTTTGGAGGCCCTCATCCTTTTGAAACAAACAGGCTAATGTTAAAATTGCAGCTCCATGACTGTAGGTGGCGCCCATTCGGTAAGCAGCAATGTTGAAAGCTCTCTCACCTCATAAAACACTCCTTGTTTCCCCGGTGTAATTCGTCATATTACCGTCTACAATTTCTCAACCAAATATTCTGCATTTCAATAAAGGTCCCTGTGATTCACTCGCAGCAAGGTGCCATTTATAGTTGTATGTGTGTGTGTGTGTGTGTGTATGTGTGTGTGTGTGTGAGTGTGTGTATGGATGTGGGTGTGTGTGTATCTATATTTACGTGTGTGCATGTGTTTATGTGTGCATGTGCGTGTGTGTGTCTATGGGTGTATGTATATGCATGTGTATGTATTTCTGTTTGTGGTTCTGTGTGTTTGTGTGCAGGTTGTATGTTTGTGGGAGTGCATGCATCTGTATTTATATGTGTGTATGTGTATGTGCTTTTGTGTGCATGTGTGTGTGTCTATGTGTGCTTGTTTATGCATGTGTATACGTACGTGTGTATGTGTATGTTTGTGTTTGAGAAACAGAAACAGACACATACAAATTAAGGGAGAGCGAGAGAGAGACTCCTGGCTGATTTCTGTCCTCAGGCGAATGGACAGGCCTCCCATTAATTGCACCACCTTTGTTCAAAGTGCTATTATGGAAATTATTCCATCGTGTCCAAACTTTCATCTGCTCTTCCACCTAAACTCTAAATCCCCCACACTGCACTTGGTACTGCTCATTGCCATCTCATTGTTTTAAAACCTGAATTCTTCATACTGACGAACTCGACAGCCAATTGCACACAAGATGCCACAAAGAGAAATGAGATAAGTTACCAGTTAATCAAATTACCGTGTCGCTGATTGAGGAATAACGACTGGTTAACTGGCTATTCACGTCATTGCTGTTCGTGGGATATTGCTGTGCACAAAATTGATGCCGATTGGGATATATAACAAGGGCGCATGCACTTCCAAAAAGTTCGTGCACTTCGAAGCACTTTGAGTCGATTCTGAGAGACAAGATAAGTCGGAATATCGAAACAAGCCTTCAGAGGTGCAGAGGCTGTATTTATAACCACTGAGCAGTTAGGTTGTGATGGAACCAGTCAAAACAAATTAAGACTCTTTCGTTTTTCTGCCGCAGGTGAGCACTTCCCCATCGACCTGCAGGCTTTCTACATTTTAGCCTTTAGATCCTCGTGTCGGAACTCAGCCAAGATATCAGCAGGGAACAAGGAGGTGAATTTGGTGGCGATGCTTCGAGAAAGGCTGGACAGAGAACTGCATGAAGTATCTAAGATAACATCTTCTAACGGTAACAGTGCGGGTTACAGTCATGTTAGTTGCATAGAGATTGACATGCACCTTTCAGCAAACACAATGTAGCAATCCAATTGAAGCTATTCCAAGCAGTTTGGTTTCCTCATGTGTGCTAATTCTCCTCCTTTTGAACAGTTGTTAACTCATCATGAAGTCCAAGACTGTCATAAGATCATAAGATTGAACATGGGAATGTGATTCGTCCATTCAGACCTCGAAACTGTTGCATCATTCAATTAGATCATTGCTGATCTGTATCTTAACTCTACCTTAGTTGGAGTTCAGTAAATTACCAAACCGTGGTTCCGTAACCCTTAACACACTTGCCGAACAAAAACCTGTCAATCACAGTTTTGAAATTTTCAATTGACCCACATCCTCAACATCTTTTTTTGGGGTGTGTGGGTGGGAGAAGAGTTCCAGATTTCCACCACACTTTAGGTTAGGAAATGCTTCCTGACATCACCCCTGAACGGCCCAGCCCTAATTTTAAGGTTCTGCCCCCTTGTTCTGGACTCCTCATCAGAGGAAATAGTTTCTCTCTATCTATCCTACCAACTCATTTAATCATCTTAAACACCTCAATTTGATCAACCTCTAATCTTCTCCACTTGAGGGAACACAAGCCCAGTCTTTGCAACCTGTTCTTATAATTTAACCCTTTGTGCCCCGGGATCATTCTGTCCAAGACTTGAAGCTGCTCCCATATTTGACAGGCTGTTCTAACACCTCCCTCAAACTGCTGCAAAACAGACAAGTAAATCTTCTCATCAGAAATGTTCTCTCCTTCTCCCTACTAGTCTTCACCCTCTCTTCCCAGGGAAATCGTGAGGATTCTGGGTTGATAAAGAGTGTTTTTATTTTTCTGTATCTTATTCCTTTAACCATCGACAGTGTTCCGCCGAGGTTTCCTCTCTCGGTCGTTCTCCAATTGAACATCCCCACGCACTCTTCGTCAACCCTGAATCCTCACTGTGTTGAAATGAAGCAACATTGCATCACGTACTTCTAGATCGATTTAAATCTCTTCATCTTCCTTGGCCTTGATTTTCCTTCTTATGCATTCCCCTCAAAGGCACCATATTTACATTGAGTAAAATCGAGTCTGCAGCACAGAAACAGGCCATTCGGCCCAACTGGTCTGTGCCGACATTTATGCTCCTCGTGAGCCACCTGTCACCTTACTTCCTTTAACTCTATCAGCATATCCTTCTATCCCTTTCTCCCTCATGTGCTTAGCTCGATTTCCCTTAAATGCATCGACGCTATTTGCATCAACTATTCTACGTGGTTGTGACTTCTACATTTTAACCAATCTCTAGGTAAAGAAGTATCTCCTGAGTTCCCGATGGATTAATTCGTGACTGTCTTCTACCGTCTAGTTCGGGCCTCCCCCACAAATCAAAACATTTTCCCGACGTCCACCCTATCAATCCGTTTCATAATATTAATGACCACGATCCGGTCACCACTCAGCCTTCTCTTTTCGACAGAAAGGAGCCCCAGCCTGTTCAGGTATTCCCGACAAGTATAGCCTCTCAGTTTCTGCTACCCTCTCAACAGCTGCATTATTTATCCTGTTCTTCCTCCTTCGCCTCTGCAACAAGGGATTCCATCGTTGGTGCCTTCAACCTAAACTTTACTTTGGCAAGTAGTACAAGACTATACGTCAATCCTGACAAAAACTAATTAATACCTAACGAGGCCTCCTTCTGCTTCAGTCGAGCAAGATAATTATGTCACACGGCATGTCACTATTTCAGTCTGTACCTGTCCCCTTAACCTCCAATCACACTCACATCTCATTCTGTACCTGTCCCCTTAACCTCCAATCACACTCACATATCATTCTGTACCTGTCCTCATAACCTCCAATCACACTCACATCTGAATCTGTAACTGTCCTCATAACCTCCAATCACACTCACATCTCAGTCTGTACCTCTCCTCATAACCTCCAATCCGACGTACATCAGTCTGTACCTTTCCTCTTTGCCTCCAATCACACTAACATCTCAGTCTGAATCTGTCCCCATAATATATGAGTGTTAAAATATTAGTCAATGAAGGGTGGGATCGATTTGGGCCAAACAAGATCTTCTTGTGGAGACAGAGGACATGGCTGAGGTACTAAATGAATACTTTGCATCGGTATTGACTGGAGAAAAGAATGTTGCCATTGTAGTAGTAAAGGAGGAGGTAGTAGCGATATTGGATCGCATAAAAAGCGATTTAGAGGAAGTACATATAAGATTGGCAGTACTCCAAATAGAAAAGTCACCAGGTATAGAGGAGATGCATCCTGGATTACTGTGGGAAGTAAAGGTTGAATTTGCGGAGGCTGTGGCCAGAATCTTCCAATCCTCTTTAGAAATGGGGACCGTGCCAGAAGCCTGGAGGATTGCAAATGATACACCCCTGTTCAAAAAGAGGACAGTGAGGTAAACCCGGCAATTACAAAGGAGGCAAGCTAACGTCGGTGCTGGAGAATATTTGAGAGACATTAAATCAGGGACAAAATTAATAGGCACTTGGAAAAGTATGGGCTGATAAATGGATGTCAGCACGGATTTGTTAAAGGAAAATCGTGTTATACGAATCTGATTGAGTTCTTTGATAAAGTAACACAAAATAGACTTGTGAGCCCATAGAATTAAAGGGACAGAGCCAGCGTGGATACAAAATTGGCTAAGGGACAGACAGCAGAGTGAAGTGGTGAACGGTTGTTTTTTCAGACTGGAGGGAAGTATACGGTAGTGTTCCCCAGGGGCCAGTATTAGGACCACTACTCTTTTTGATATATATTAATGAGCTGAACGTGTGTACAGAGGGTATAATTTCAAATTTGTCGATCATTGGAAACTTGGAAATGGAGCCAACAATGTGAAGGATAGTAACAGACTTCAGGAGGACACAGAAAAACTGTTGAAATCTGCAGACATATAACAGATATAGTTTAACACAGAGACGTGTGAAGTGATACATTTTTGATGGAAGAATGTGGAGAGGCAACATAAACTGGATGGTACAATTTTAAAGGGGGTGCAGGAACAGAGAGACCTGGGGATGCATATGAACAAATCGTTGAAGGTGTCAGGACCAAGTTGAGAAGGCTGTGAAAAAGCATATGTGATCCTCGGCTTTATTAATAGAGGCATCGAGTACAAAAGAAAGGAAGTTATGCTAAACTTTGATAAAACACTGGTTAGGCCTCGGCTTAAGTATTATGTACAATTCTGGGCACCACGCTTCTGAAAGGATGTCAAGGCCTTACAGAGGGTGCAGAATAGAATTATTAGACCGGTACCAGGGATGAAGGGCTTTAGTTATGCGGAGAGACTGGTGGGGTTGTTCTCCTTCGAATAGAGAAGTTTAAGGATAGATTTGATAGATGTGTTCAAAATCATGAACGGTTTTGAGATTAAAAATATGGAAAAACTGTTTCCAGTGGCAGGAGGGTCGGTAACCAGAGGACACAGATTTAAGGTGATCTGCAAAAGAGCCAGAGGCGACATGAGGAAACATTTTTTTTACACAGCAACTTGTGATCTGGAATGGACAGCCTGAAAGCGTGGTGGAAGCAGGTTCAGTTGTAAGTTTAAAAGGAATTGCATAAATACTTGAAGGGGAAAAAAATGACAGGTCTGTGGTGAAAGAGGAGAGGAATGGGAATAATTGGCGTGCTCTTTCAAAGAGTCGGTACAGGCATGATAGGGCGGCAGGCCTCCTCCTCTTCTGTACCATACCTTGATACAATGATACCAGTAAATCCTACAATCACACTCACATCTCAGTTTGCATCTGTCCTCATAACGTCCAAACACATTCACATCTCTGTCTGTACCTCTGTCCCTGTCCCCATAAACTCCAAAAATACTCTCATCTCTAACTGTACCTTTCTTAATAACCTCCAAACAAACTCACATCTCTGTGTGTACCTGTCCTCATATCCTGAAAACACACTCACATGTCTGTCTGTTCCTGTCCTCATATCCTCCAATCACACTCACATCTCTGTTTGTATCCATCCTCATAACCTCCAAACACCCTCACATCTCTGTTTGTGCCTGTCCTCATAACCTCCAATGACCCTCGCTCTCTGTTTGTATCCATCCTCATAACCTCCAATCACACTCACACCCCTATCTACACCTGTCGCCATTACCTCCAATCACACTCGCATCTCTGTCTTTACCTGTCCTCATAATCTCCAATCACACTGACATCTCTGTCTGGATCTGTCCTCATAACAACACTTTGCATTTATATCGCGCGTTAAACATGGTACCACGTCCCAAGGTGCTTCACATGAGAGATTTCCAAACAAAATTTGAAACCGAGCCTCATAAATTGATATTAGGATATGTGAGATCTTGTCAAAGGTGTTAAATTTAAGGAGCATCTTAAAAGGAGGAGAGAGAGCTACAGAGGTGGAGTGGTTTAGGGAAGGAATTCCAGAGCTTGAAGCTTAGGTAGTTCAAGGCATGGACGCTAAGGTTGGAGCGATTAAAATCGTGGATGCGCAAGAGGTACGATTTGGAGGAGCACAGAGATCTCGGAGGGTTGTAAGGCTGCAGGAGGTTACAGAGATAGAGAGAGGCGAGGCATGATGTGATTTGAAAAAAAAGGATGAGAAATTTAAAATCGAGGTGTTCCCAGAGCGGGAGCCAATGCAGGTCAGCGAGCACAGGGGGTGATGGGTGAACGGGATTTGGTGTTGTTTAGGATAAGGGCAGAAGGGTTTTGGATGTGCTCCTGACTCCATAATCTCTATTCCCTTTGCCATGTCAGTCTGAACATATTCCTAAAACATCCACTCCAATTTCCCCCTCAGTATGTACCATTCCCATTATCGCCAATCCCATTTCTGTCTGTACGTATCTCCATGATATCCAATCCATTCTTATCTCAAACTGTACCTCCCCCCGATAACCTCCAGCCCCATTCTCAACTCAGTCTGTAATAATCCCCACACTTTCTAATCCTATTCCGATCTCAGTCTGTTTCTATCTCCATAACCAACATTTCCCATAACCTATTTCCCACAATTCAGTTTGACCTGTCCCCGTAAACTCCAATAAAATTCCTATCTCAGTGTCTCCCCATTCCCAATTCCTCCAAACCCATTCGCAACCCGATATTTATCCAATGCTTTTTAAAGGACCCACCAGGCCTGAAGCGAATTTGAACCATGTCCTCTGGTTTGCGAAGACAGTTATTCAAGACTTCGCCGGTGAAGTCAAACTCAATTACTTACCGTTCTATTCTTATCTATTATACTTATCACGAAAGGCGCAACCGGCTGAGGCTCCTTTCTCTGGAAAAGGGGAGGCTGGGAGATGACTGAATAGAGGTCTTTAAAATGATGAAATCGTTCGATAGGATAGGCAATTAGGGATGGGCAATAAATGCCGGCCTTACCAGCGACGCCCACATCCCATGAACGAAGAAAAAAAAACGTAGAAAAGATGTTTCCACTCGTGGGTTAGTCCAAAACTAGGAGGCCATAAATAAAGGTGGTCACTGATAAATAAGTTTGGAATTCAGGAGAAATTTCTTAACCCAGAGAGTGGTAAGAACGTGGAACTTGCTACCACAAGGGGTAGTTGAGGCGAAAAGCATAGATGCATTTAAAGGGAAGCTAAATACACACATGAGGGAAAAATGAATGGAAGTGTAAGCTGATAGAATGAGATAAAAAGATTGGGAGCAGGCTCGTGTGGAGCATAAACTCCGACACAGGCCTCTTGGGCCGAAAGGCCTGATTCGGTGCTGTAAGTGTAATGTAAATCTATAATTCATTTATTTACTTGGCCTGACCTCTGACACATAGAGAACACCACCATTATGTTTAAGGAGATCTGGAACGAACTACTGAGGGTTTCTGACAGCAGTCGTTCCTGTATGCCTGAAGTAGAGCGCAAATCGAACACTGGAGACTATCACTGTATTTTTCAGAAAGCGCTGGATATTCTCTAAAGACCTTCATTGAAGCCAGTCTGGCAATGCTGGCTCTGTGTCAGGAGGAGCGACTTGTCCATCGCTTTATCATTCATAATTTCGCCCTGGTTCATCTCAGGAAGATCTCACAACAGGGGAAAGAATTAACTGTAGGTATGTATGTGCAAATTCCACATTTCATTTTATTGTTCGAAAAATATCCATTTGATGGTATTTTTGGTTGTAGAAATAGGGTACTGAGTTCACAGGTCATGGTCGGATGAAGAGTGCGAGGGTGAAATTGCAGATGGGACAGGCGGAATCGCATTTTGCGACCTTTATACGACACATCTGATATAACGGGCGACCATTGCGATTCCACCTGATTTTTGCGTCCCCGTTCATGTCCATTTTGACCCCATACATGTTGTATGGAAATAGTACATCACCGCCTCAGTCTTGTCCCCTAACCCCAGTCCCATTCCCATGTGAAGCCTGTCCAGTTCTATAGTCATGACAAGGCCGCTGCTTGTCAGTGATTGGGAAACTTGCGGTGGGGAGAAACTCTATTGGACACTGGACTGAGGTTAAAATAAGCGGAAATTTGGGAAGCGTCCCTTCAGCTCTTGGGTCCTTTGGGTCGCTCGTGCCTCGGGGGCTTCGAATATGATAGAATGTTACAGCACAGAAAGCGGCCGTTTCGCCCGTCGTGGCTGTGCCGCCTCTTTGAAAGAGCTGTCCAATTAGTCCCAATGACCCCTCTTCTTCCCCATAGACCTGTATTTCTTTTGCTTTTGAAGAATATACCCACTTCCCTTTTGAAAGTTACTGTTGAATCTGCTTCCACCACCATTTCAGGCAGTGCGTTCCAGATCTTCACAACGCGCTGCATAGAAAAAAAATCTCCTAATTTCCCACCTGGATAATTTGCCAATTATCCTAAATCGAACCGTCCAGTTACCGAACCTCCAGCCAGTGGAAACCATTTCTCCCGAACAACTGTATCAAAGACTTTCATTATTTTGAAGACCACTATGAAATCTCCCCTTATCCTTCTCTGCTCTAAGGAGATCAACCCCAGCTTCTCCAGTCTCGCCACATAACTGAAGTCCCTCATGCCTGGTACGATTCTAGTAAATCTCATTTGCGTCCTCCCCAAGGCTTTGGCACCCTTCCTCAAGAGTGGTGCCCAGCATTGGACACAATACTCCAGCTGGAGCTTAATCAGTGATTTATAAATTTATAACGTCTTTTTTTTTGTACTTTATGCCTCAAGTTATAAAACCAACGATCCCGTCTGTCATTTTCACAGCCTCCTCAACTTGTCCTGCAATCTTCAAAGATTGGTGCATGTGAACCCCCAGATCACTCTGTTCCTGGAAACCTTTAAAATTGTCCTTTCATCGATTTTAATATTTTTCAAATGCTACTGCTTCTGCGTGATTTGCAGCTCTGAGTGGATTATCAGTAGCCAATTAACTGTAATGTATTCCACGAATGGATGGTACACGTTTCCTGTGTTGTAGATACGATGGCCACCGCTACACTGAGTCTGACATGTTTGCGACACGCGCAACAACCAAGAGGTAGATCTCGGCTTGACATTGCGAGGGCCTTAATGTGGATGACGAGGCGGATCCTCCGTGAAGTGAGAGAGGACGGGACCATTGGGAGCCTGAGTAGTACAGGGCTGGCCATGCAGGTGAGATGATGTGAAATCGGCAAATGGACTATTAGTTTAATGGGAACTGAGGGCCATACGTTAGTTACTGCCTTGTCACACCATATTGAGTCATAAACCTACTACAATTAGAGTTAAGAAATGATATTGTGATATCGGTGCATGGTAGTTTAATGTGATCAACTGACGTTCGGTGTTAACAAATGGAAAGTGCAGTGTATTGGAAGAATCGGAGACTCCTCCATACCACTGATGTGATGGAATTTGAAAATGGGGCGCCATGTGCAATGGACGGTTTATTTGATGATTTCACGAAGTAAGGGAATTATACTTGTTAGCCCAATAGAAAAAGAGCTCGGTTTGTAAATGAAACTATCGCTATTGATAATGGATAAGTTAATTCCATTCTCCTTATGTGGAGTTGTATTTTAACTTCCATATAATTATGTGTTCCATAATTGTGTGTATTTCCAGTTACAGCGAGTGAGAAAATGTATAAAAACTGTCGGTTTGTAATGAGTATTCGGATTGGTAAAGGTCGAAGATACTGAGCTCAGGACTTTAAAACGGTTGAATCCCCAACTACCCATCATCAGGTGTGGTTGTAAGTAAAAATGTAAGTATCTGTTTAAGTACCATTGCATGCACCGTGTGCTTAATAAACTAATGACACCTCACTTCAATATTCAAGAACCTGATTGTAAACATTTCCCTAACAATAGCCTCAGTACTTTCATTGTGAATGGAACTCATTTATTAATTATGATTCAGTGCCCCCTTTACCCGTCAATCCTTAACGTTTCAGTTGATCCTGAGCTTGTCCAAAATCCAAACTCCACATTGTTGCAGGTTCCCTGTGGATCCCAGTCTGTGCCTATCCGACTGGCATCGATCACGTGGGGCAATGGTGGTGTCTTATGGGCAGTTCAGTGCAATAGGCACATTTCCATTTAACCGGATACAGACGGCCAACAGTAATTAATGCACGAGTCCAGCAGCAGGCAGAGGTTTTAATTCCATTAGTCAGCGACGTATCTGCACTCAGTCACAATCATAACAAGCCGATGTGCATTCAAAAACATCATCCAAAATTAACAGGTAAAATGTAAGCAAAGTCATGATCAAGTAACCCATTGCATTACCGTGTCAAATTCAATCACATCAGGTGGTGATTCCCGGCCCCCTGTTTCTAATCAAACTGCTGTTTTTTGTCCCCTGAGTTCCTCGATTTCGAATTGAACAATTATTGTATTTCCCTGACATTCCTGTCTCCTTTACAACTAATTGAACAGTTACAATCGTCCCGTGTCGCCCAGTTCTAACTAAATGGCTGTTGTGTTCCGCTGGTCACCATTACTGATTTAAGATTTGCTGTATTCTCCCAATTTTCCTCGTTCTCAATCCTTAATTGAACATTTATTGTGTTTGCCCTATCTTCCACTTTATTCTATTTCTATTTGAACAGTTGCTGCGTTCCTCCATATTCCTCTTTCCTCTGTTTCTAAATAAACAGTTGTCATATTCAATTCTTGTCCGCTAAACTCTATTGCCAATTAAATTATTGCTGTGTTCCCCTAAATTTACTTGTTGTCCATTTCTAATTAATCAGTTACTGTATTCCGTTAAATTCCCCTGTTCTCTATTTCCATCTAAACCTTTACTCAACCTCCTAAATTCCCATTCATTGTATTTCTAATTAAGCAGCTCATTTTCCCCTAAATTACTCTGCCTCTATTTCTTATGAAGCAGTTACTGTGTTCCTCTAAATTCCGTTATCCTCTAATTTTAATTTTATAGATTGGGAAAGGAGCCTGTTCCATCGATCGGCCACTCGCTCACTGAAATAATGTTTCTGCAAATTAGTTCAGAATTTACCCGCTTCAAGCGCAGCCTGTGTCCTCTGAAACAGCTTGTCATTTTTTTTACATTATTTAATGGAGAAACCGTACTGTGTCCCACACACTCTGGTCCTGGATGTTCCTGGGGCCTCTGTATGTTTGTCAGATGATTGTTAACACGAAAAGGGTAATTAAACTGCTGGTGCTAATGTCAGCTACAATTCAATAGTTTCAGTGGTTAAGATGATATTTTAATTCAGAATCTATCAGTTTCAATCTTAGCCCTGCATACAATTAAAAACAAACTTGCCCTGTTAATGAAATCTCAACATGGAAATCTCACGAACCAACACACTCTACTTCTCTACAAGTCGCTAAAAATAAACGCTGCGAGTGGCCTGTCGGATCCCATTCGATTTAATGTTTGTTAAATAACTTGCTGGTGGCCCAGTCAAAAAGGCTAATGGAATGTTAGCCTTTATCTCAAGCGGTCTGGAACACAATGGAGAACAATTTATGCTTCAATTGTACCGAGCTTTGTCAAACCCCATCAGCAGCATTTCATTCGGTTTGGGAATTGCACCTCAAGAAAAATATACCTTGGAAGGGGTGCAGCTTAAACATCGCCTGAAATATTCAAAGACTAACAGAAGCACCATCAGGGATGGAACCCACGCCCTTAATTTTTAAATGCTGAGGATGTACCGCTTGGACACTGCGCTGTCTCCACTGACTTTTGGTTACCCGGGACATGACCTCAGATGTCAAACATTTTTCAATGTTAATATCTGAATTGACGTCACCCTCACGGAGCCGGGGTCCTGACGGGCCGTCGGTAATTACCCAGCGTCTCCTTAAATGTGTCTATGCTATTCGCCTCAACTACTCCATGTGATAGCAAGTTCCACATTCGAACTACCAAAGAAATTTCTCCTAAATTCCATATAGGATTTATTAGTGACTATCTTAAGTTTTCGGCCCCTAGTTTTGGATGCCCCGAAAAACGGAAACTTTTTCTCTACGTCTACTCGCTCAAACTCATTCATTTTGCTGAAGACCACTATTAGGTCACCCCTCAGCCTTCTCTTTTCTGGAGAAAAAAACCCCAGCCTTCCTGCTAGTTATAACCTCTGAGCCCTGGTATCATCCTCCGAAATATTTTTTGCACCACAGTCAGTGATTCTATATCCTTTTTGCAATATGGAGACCACAACTGTGCACAGTAATCTACGTGTGGTCTAACTAAGGTTCAATACAAGTTTAACGTAACTTCCCTGTAGGAGTCGGTGGTCTCATTAGGAATCCTACCAAACCACAACACCGCACACTTATTTATGTTGAAATTCATTGGCCATTTACATTTCCATTCTGCAAGTTTCTTCACGTCTTCTTGCATTTTTTTGCAGTCTTTCTCAGTATTAACTGCCCCCAAGCTATCAGCCGCAAATATTAATAGTGTGCTACCAATTATCATTTCCAAATGATTTGTATAAATTGTGAGCAACTGTGTTCACAGCACGGATCCTTGTGTAACACCACATTCCACATTCCGCCAGTTTGAGTGAACACCTTTAATCCCCAAACTCTGTTTTCTGTTTTGTAGCCAGTTTGCTATTCATTCAGCTGCTTGTCACCTGACTCCAAATGCTCTGACCTTTGTCACGAGTCTTCTATGTGGTACCTTTTAAAAGACCTTTGAAAGTTCACTGCATTGAAAAGTCATTGGATTGGGACATGTCAAATGATTGAGAAAGTCAATGGACTGGGATATATCAATGGATTGGGAAATACAGTGGACTGGGATATATCAATGGATTGGTAAACAGAGTGGACTGGGACATATCAACGGATTGGGTAAGTTAATGGACTGGGAGAACTCAATGATTTGGGAAACAACGGGGACTGGGAAATATCAATGGGTTGGAAAACACAATGGACTGGTACATATCAATGAATTGGGAAAGGCAATGGACTGCAATATATCAATGGATATGCGAATCACTGTGGACTGGGATGTGTCAATAGATTGGGAAACGTTGTGGACAAGGATATATCAATGGTTTGGGAAACACTTTAGATTGTGATGTATCAATGGATTGGGAAACAGCATGGGCTGGGATATATTAATGGATTGGGAAAGTTAATGGACTGGGAGAACTCAATGGTTTGGGAAACAAAGGGGACTGGGAAATATCTATTCGTTGGGAAACACAATGGACTCGGATATATCAATGAATTGTCAAAGGCAGTGGAATGGGGAATACCAATGGATTGGGAAAAACAATAGACTGGGATATACCAATGGATTGGGAACCACTGTGGACTGGGAGGTATCAATGCAAGGTGAACTTAACGTGTTAGGAGATCAATTAAAAAGCAGGACCTCAAACGTAGTGACCTCAGGGTTACTACCAGTGCCACGTGCTAGTGAGTATAGAACAGGAGAATCGACCAGATGAATGCGTGGCTGCAGGGATGGTGTAGGAGGGAGGGATTTAAATTCCTCGGATATTGAGACCGGTTCTGGGGAAGGTGGGACCTGTATAAGCGGGACGGTTTTCACCCGAGCAGGACCGGGACTGATGTCCTCACGGGAGTGTTTACTAATACTGTTGGGGAAGGTTGAAACTAGAATGGCAGGGGGTTGGGAACTTGAGCAGCGAGACGGCGGATGGGGAAAAGGATAGAAACAAAAGACAGAAAGGGAAGAAGCAATAGTCGAAGGCAGTGAAAACAATGGCGAAAAACAAATCGGCTCATGCTGCAAAATAACACTAAGATGATTAGCAATCTTAAAACGACCAATCAAAAGACATTGTGTCTCAATGTGAGGAGCATTCGCAATAAGCTAGATGAATTAAAAGCTCAGATAGATAATAATGGGTATGATATAGTTGCGATATCGGAGACATGGCTGCAGGGTGACCAAGAATGGTACTGAACGTCCAGGGGTATTCAATATTTAGGAAGGACAGGCAAAAATGTAAATGAGGTGGGGTAGCGTTGCTGTTATAAGAGGAAGTCAATGCAATAGTGAGGAAGGATATTGGCTCTGAAAATCACAATGTGGAATTTGTATGGGTGGAGCTGAGAAACACCAAGCGGCAGAAAACGTTGGTGGGGGTTGTCTATAGGCCCCCAAGCAATAGTGGTGATGTAGGCAAGGGCAATAAACTGGAAATTAGAGACGCATGCAAGAAGGGTACAGTTATAATCAGGGGTGACTTTATTTTTCATTTCGATTGGTCAAACTAAATTAGCAATAATACTGTGGGGGAGGAATTCCTAGAGCGTGTTCGTGATTGAGTTCTAGACCAATACGTTGAGGAACCAATTAGAGAACAGGCGATCCTAGACTGGGTATTGTGCAATGAGAAATAATTAATTAACCATCTTGTTGTGCGGGGTCCCTTATGGAAGAGCGCCCATAACATGATGGAATTGCTCATAAAGATGGAGAGTGAAGTCGTTGAATCCGAAACTGGGGTCCTGATTGTAAATAAAGGGAATTACGAAAGTATGAAGTGAGAGTTGGCTCGGATAGATTGGGGAACTTTAGTAAAAGGGATGACGGTGGATAGGCAATGTCTAATATTTAAAGAACGTGTGCAGGACTAACAACAATTATTCATTCCTGTGTGGCGCAAAAATAAAAAAGGAAAGTTGGCTCAACCTTGGCTTAGAAAAAAATTAGGAATATTATTAGATGCAAAGAGGAGACATATAATATTGCCAGAAAAAGCAGCAAGCCTGAGGATTGGGAGCAATTTAGAATTCAGCAAAGGTGAACAAAGAGATTGATTGAGGGGAAAAATAGAGTATGAGAGTAAAATGAAGAGAACATAAAAACTGACTGTAAAAGCTTCTATTAATATGTCAAGAGAAAAAGATGAGTGAAGACAAATGTCAGAAATGGGGAAAATTTAATAGGGAACAAAGAAATGACAGAACAATAAAAAAATAACTTTGGTTCTGTCTCCACAAGGGATGACACACATACCCTTCCGGAAATGTTCGGGAACCAAGGGTCCAGTGAGAAAGAGGAACTCAAGGAAATCAGTATTAGTATAAAAATGGTGCACTGGAAATTAATGGGCTAAAGGTCGACAAATCCACAGGGCATGATAATCTACATCACAGAGTACGAAAGGAAGTGGCCCTGGCAATAGTGGATGCATTGGTGGTCATCTTCCAAAATTCAATAGACTCTGGAACAGTTCCTAAAGATTGGAGTGTGGCAAATGTAACGCCACGATTTTAAAAAGGAGGAAGAGGAAAAACAGGGAATTACAGACCAGTTAGGATTGGACAAAGTCAGAATGGGTTTATGAAAGGGAAACCATGCTTCACAAATTCACTGGAGTTTGTTTTAGGAGGTAACTGGTGGAGGAGATAGGGGCAAACCAGTGGATGTGGATTTCTAACATATTAGGAAGGTGTTCCAGGCCTTGAATAGCGTGCAGAGGAGATTTACTGGAATGACATCAGGGATGGGGGACTTCAGTTACCTGGAAAAACTAGAGAAGCTGGGGTTGGTTTCTTCAGAACAAAGAAGTTTAAAATTATGAGGGGTTTTGATAGAGTAAATCAGGAGAAAATGTTTCCACTGGCTAAAGTGCCGCTAACCAGAGCACACAGATTTCAGATAATTAGAAAAAGAACCACAGGTGAGATGAGGATTTTTTTTTATACAACGAGTTGTTATGATGCGGAATTCACTGCCTGAAACGGCGGTGGAAGCAGATTCAATAGTGACTTTCAAAAGGGAATTGGATAAACAATTGAAAGGGAAAGAATTGCAGGGTTTGGGGAAAGGGTCGATGAGCGGGAATAATTGGTTCGTTCTTTCAAAGAGCCGGCACAGTCACGATGGGCTGAATGGCCTCCTGTGCTGTATCATTCTATGATTCTATGATAACGGTATAACTGAGTACAGCGATAGAGAGACAACAACAAAGGGCAATAGGTAAAAATGTGACTGAGTACAGTGATAGAGAGAGAGAGATACCAAAAAATGACACAGAATTGCATTGAATTTACAGCACAGAAACAGGCCTTTCGACTCAACTGGTCTATGCTGGCATTTATATTCAACTCGAGCCTCCTCCCAACTCACTTCATCTCACCCTAACGATACAGCCCTCTATTCCTTTCTTCTTCATGTAGTTATCTATATTCCCTTAAATGCATCTATTTTATTCATCTCAACTATTCCATGTGGTGGCAATTTCACATTTTCACCACTCTCTGGGTAAAGAAGTTTCTCCTAAATTCCTTATTGGATCTATTGGTCACTTTATTTATGGCCGCAACTTTTGGATTCGTCAAAAAGTGGAAACATCTTCTCTACGTTTACGCGATCATATCCCTTCTCCAGAGGGAGTTAGATAAAGGTGTGACAAAGTAATCTGCGTGATACAGAGAGAAACCAACAGTGGGAGATAGATGAAAGTGTGACTGAGTACAGTGAGACAGAGATACACCTGCAGAAGGAGACAGATAAACGTGTGACTGAGTACAGTTTCTAAAGACAGACACAAACAAAGGGATATAGATTCGGGTGAGACTGAGGATAGTGAGTGATACAGAGAGACAACAACAGAGGGAGATGGATGAAGGTGAGACTGAGTATAGTGATACAGAGAGACACCAACAGAGGCAGTTAGTTGAAAGTGAGATTGAGTACAGTGATACAGAATGAAACAGCAGAGGGAGATGGAGAAAGATGAGCAAATTAACTGTAATGTAGAAAATAATGGCATTAATGAGTGACAAATCCCCAGGACCAGATGATTTTCATCCCAGGGTTGTTAAGTCCAGAGGTAAGAACATTGCAGATGCCCAAACTATAATCTTTCAAACTTCTGTCATTTCAAGAATGGTTCCTTCAGCGTGGAAAATTGCCTCTCCTTGTTCTTCCTACCAAAATGTATCACTTCGCATTTTTCTGCGTTTAATTTCCCGTGCCACGAGTCCGCCCATGCCACCAGCCTGTCGATATCCTCTTGAAGTCTATCACTCCCCTCACTGTTTGGTGCCCTTCCAAATTTTGAGTCGTCTGCAAATTTTGAAATTGTGCCCTGTACACTCAAGTCTAAGTCATTAGTATATATCAAGAAAAACAGTGGTCCCAGAACTGACAAGACACATGGAAACTGAGAAAATTTGGGCAGGAGCTGGCTTTTCGGCCCTTCGTGGCTCCTCCGCTATTCAATCCGATCATGGCTGATCCTTTATCTCAATCCATCTTGCTCTTTCTTAAATATATACAGTGAATTGCCATTCACAACCTTCTGTACCAGAGAATTCCACAGGTTCACCATCCTCTGAGTGAAGAACTTTCTCCTTATCTCAGTCCTCAATGTCCTTCGCCGTATCCGGTGAAACATCCTCCTTGCATCCAGTCTTTCTCGCCGTGTCAGAATGTTATACGTCTCAATGAGATCCCCTCTCATTCTTCTAAACTCGAGTGAATACAGGCCGAGTCGACCCAATCTCTCCTCACACGACAGTCCTGCCATCCCAGGCAACAGTCTGGTGATTCTTCGCTACACTCATTCTATTGCAAGTATATCCTTTCTTAGGTAAGGTGACCAAAATGGCACACAATACTCCAGGTGTGGCCTCACCAAGGCCTTGTATGGAGTGTGATGGAATACTCTCCACTTGCTTGGATGAGTGCAGCTCCAACAACACTCAAGATGCTCGACACCATCCACCACCATAAACATTCACTCACTTCACCACCGGCGCACAGTGGCTGCAGTGTGTACCATCCACAGGATGCACTGCAGCGACCCGTCAAAGCTTCTTCGACAGCACCTCCCAAACCCGCGATCTCTACCAGCGAGAAGGACAAGAGCAGCAGGAACATGGGAACAACACCACCTGCACGTTCTCCTTCAAGTCACACACCATCCCGACTTGGAAATATATCGCCGTTCCTTCATTGTCGCTGGGTCAAAATCCTGGAACCCCCTTCCGAACAGCAATGTGGGAGAACCTTCACCACAGGGACCGCAGCGGTTCAAGAAGGAGGCTCACCACCACCTTCTCAATGGCAATTAGGGATGGGCAATAAATGCCGGCCTCGCTAGCGACGCCGACATCCCATGAACGAATAATAATAAAATAAAACTGCAGTAAGACATCCTTGCTCCTCTACTCAAATCGTCTTGCAATGAAGGCCAACATGCCATTTGCCTTCCTGACTGCTTGCTGCACCTGCATGTTTGCTTTCAGTGACTGATTTGCAAGGACAACCAGTCCTTTTGTACATCAACATTTCCGAATCTAACACCATTTAAATAATATTCTGCCATTCTGTTTTTCCTTCAGAAGTAGATAAATTCACATTTATCCATATTATACCGCATCAGCCATGTATTTGTCCGCTCACTCAAATTGTCTAAATCGCCTTGAAGCCTCTTTGCATCCTCCTCAGACCTCACGATCCCACCTAGTTTTGTGTCGTCAGCAAATTGGAAATGTTACATTTGGTTCCCTCATCCAAATCATTGATCTATATTGTGAATAGCTGGGGCCCAAGCACTGATCCCTGCGTTACGCCACTCGTCACTGCCTGCCAGCCCGAAAAAGACCCATTTATTCCTACTCTCTGTTTCCTCTCTGTTAACCAATTTTCAATCCATACCAGTATATTACCCTCAATCCCATGTTCTTTAATTTTTACACTAACCTCTTATGGGGGACTTTATCAACCCCCTTCTGAAAATCCCAATAAACCATATCAAGTGGTTGTCCCTTATCTGTTCTACCAGTTGCATCTTCAAAAAACTCCAGTAGGTTTTGAAAAATTATTTCCCATTAATGAATCCATGTTGGCTTTTCAAATCCCGTTGATACTTTGTAAGTGTCCTGTTACCCCATCCTTTATAATAGATTCCATCATTTTCCCTACTATTGATGTCAGGCTAACCGGTCTGTAGTTCGCTATTTTCCCTCTCCCTCTTTTTAAAAAAAATACTTTCGTTTCATTAGTGGTGACCTCTGGCGAACACCTCCCTCCAGTCCGACAAACAACCGTTCACTCCTGCTATCTGTTTCCGGTCCATTAGCCAATTCTGTATTCATGCTGCTGCTGTCACCTATGTTCCATGGGCCGCAAGTTGATGATAAGCCCATCGTGCGGCACTTTATGATACGCCTTTTGAAAGTCCATTTTCACCAACTGAATTACCCTCATCTACTCTCTCTGTTAACCCATTGAAAAACTCTCTCAGGGAGTTAAATGTTGGGAAGTGTACATTCATTCACTTTGTATCTAAGAAAGGTAGATCAGAGTATTTTCAATGTGACGAGAAGCTCGGAACTGTGGAGGAGCAGAGAGATTTAGGGAATAAAGTACATAAATCACTAAAAGCTGGTGGATATGCACAAAAAGTAATTCAAAACGCTAATAGAATGATGAACTTTATCTGAAGCGGCCAGGAAGATAAAAGGATGGAAGTTATGTTACAGCTGTGCAGGGCTCTGGTTAGACATCCATCCGGAGTAACTTTGTTCAGTTCTGGGCACCGCACCTCACGAAGGACATATTAGCCTTGAAGGGGGCACAGAGCTGATTCACCAGAATAATACCGGGGATAAAAGGGTTAAATTAAGAGGACAGTTTGCAGAGACGGAGGTTTGTGTTCTCTCGAGTATAAAAGATTAAGGGCTGATCTAATCGAGGGGTTGAAGATGATTAAAGGATTCCATAGGCTCGATCGAGAGAAATTATTTCCTACGGTGGAGGAATCCAGAACAAGGGGGCAAAACTTAAATTAGAACAAAGCCATTCAGGGATGATGTCATGAAGCTCTTCTTCATAAAAGGGTGGTGGAAATCTGGAACTCTCTCCCCCAAAATCTGTTGAGGCTGGGGGTCAATTGAAAATTTCAAAACTGGCCTTGATAGATTTTTGTTAAGCCAGGACATTAAACGTCACGGAAACAAAGCTGGTAAATGGAGTCAAGCTAAAGATTAGCCATGACCCAATTGAATGGCGGCACAGGGTTGAATGGTTGAATGGCCTCCTCCTGTTCCTATATTCAAAGAATAAGAAGAGGCGGTGAGATTAAGGTGATGGTGTCAGAATGAGGATCAGAGGTCAGATTGTGGAGCAGGGAACTAAATTGAACAGCTCTTTCAACGAGCCGGAACAGGCATGACGAGCCAAATGTCCTCCTTCAGGAAGAGAAGTGGTGAGCTTGGGAAGAATGGGTGAGATATAGGATAAGGGATCAGATTGAGGAGAAGGGGGCAGAATGAGGTTGGAGGAGACTTGGGCAGGTTGACGGCGGTTGGAGCGCGGTTGGAGTTCCACAGGAACATCGGAACAGGAGTAGGTCATTTATCCCCTCGAAACTGTTCCGTCATTCAATGAGATCATGGCTGATCTGGATTGAGAAGTGGTGTTGATCTGAAGTAATTTTCTGACAGGGCGTGTGTTCACATGGCGGCTGTATGTGTATTGTGAAGGGAATGCAATTCTGTTCCGCAGATAGGGTCGCTGTGCCACTAGCGTTCCAGAGCCCCGATTGTTCAGTTCGTTGTGTGTTCGACATTTAATTTTACGGGCCAGGGTTCAAGTCCCTCTTCAGGCGCTGCTTTTCTCAATGAAAACACCAATCACATTACACCTAAAGTATCAGTATTAGAAAATAACTTCTATTTCAAAAAAAACCTCAGGTTTTGTGGCAAATGTTTAAAATATATTGATGCATTTTATTCAGACGGCAGGCAAGATCAATTTAAATTGTTTGTGTTTTATGGGGCTGCAAGAATTCCTAAAAATTGAGAACCTTGATTTGAAAGCAGCTCTCGGACAAGCATTTAAATTCTGGACACTCAGCTTGAAAGTATGCAGCTTTACTGACTGAGCTCTCGTACAATCTCTGACAGCAATCTTCACTGGCTGACATGGAAAGTTACCTCTTTCCCATTCTTCATTTCCTTCTGCAGTAATTCCGCCTGTGCAGTTCATTTCTCTCCCACTCCCCACACTCCCTGCCTGCCACAGGCCTCACTTCAAAAATACCCTTCCTCCCACTAACTTCAAGCTCTTTAACAACGGCACAATCCAAAACACAGCGGACAATAAAGGCTCAAGGTTCCATTTAGAAACAATTCAAACTGCTTCGGTAAAGTGTGGTCTCGGGGAAGCAGTTCGAAAGGCAAATGGTATTTTGGCCTTCGTTGCAAGAGGATTTGAGTAGAGGAGTTGTGTTTGAGTAGGGCCACCACCAGTAATGTTAGATTAGAATCACCACCAGTAATGTTAGAGTAGAATCACCACCAGTAATATTAGAGCAGGGTCGCCCGCTTTAATATTAGAGCAGAACCACCATCAATAATTTTAGTGTAGGGTCAACATCTGTAATGTTAGAGTAGGATCACGATTATTAACGTTGGAATAGGGTCACCATCAATAATGTTCGAGTAGGGTCAACATCATTAATGTTAGAGTAGGGTCACCACCAGTAATGTTGGAGTAGATTCATCACAAGTAATGCTAGAGTCGGATCACCACCAGTAATGTTCGAGAACGATCACCTCCAGTAATATTCGAGTAGGATCACCTCCAGTAATGTTAGAGAAGTATCACCTCCAGTAATGGTAGATTAGGGTCTCCAACAGTCATATTACAATGGGACACCAACAGAAATGTTACAATTGGGTCACCACAATTGATATTAGATTACGGTCACCAAAACTAATGTTAGAGAAGGGTCATCACAAGTCATATTGGAGTAGGATAACATGAAGTAATGTCAGAGTAGAGCCACCACCAGTACCGTTACAATAGGATAACTAGAATTAATGTTAGGGTAGGGTCAGCAGCAGTAAGATTAGGGTAGGATCACCAGCAGTAATGTAAGTGTAGGATCACCACAAGTAATGTTAGAGTAGGATCACCACCAGTAATGATGATGCATGGTCACAACCAGTGATGTTAGAGTAGCATGGCGACCAGTAGTGTTAGGATACTTTGAACACAAGTAATGTTAGAGTTGGGTCACCACCAGTAATGTTGGAGTAGGTTCACCACCAGTAATGTTGGAGTAGGATCACCACCAGTAATGTTAGAGTAGGATCACCACCAGTAATGTAAGTGTAGGATCACCACAAGTATTGTTAGAGTAGGATCACCACCAGTAATGATGATGCATGGTCACAACCAGTGATGTTAGAGTAGCATGGCGACCAGTAGTGTTAGGATACTTTGAACACAAGTAATGTTAGAGTTGGGTCACCACCAGTAATGTTAGTGTAGGTTCACAACCGGAAATTCAAGAGTATGATCACCAGGAGTAATGTCGAGCAGGATTAACATCAGCAATGATAGAGTTGGGTCACCACCAGTAAGGAATCAGTGTGATCATCACCCGTAATGTTAGAGTAGGAATTCACAAGTAATCCGTGGATTGAGTCACCACCAGTGATGTTAATGTAGGGTTACCACCAGTAATGTAATAGTACGGTCACCATAATTAATGTTACAGTAGCCTTACCACGAGTAATGTTTGAGTAGATTCACCAGAAGAATTTAGAGTAGAGTCACCACCAGTAGGGTCACAACCTTCAATATTAGATTAGGGTCACCACCAGTAATGTTCTATTCGGGTAACCACTAGTAATGTTAGAGTAGGCCCACCACTAGTACTGTTAGAGTTGGGTCAACAGTAGTAATATAGAGTAGGGTCACCACCAGTAGTATTGGAGTCGCGTCACTATTGATAACGTTGGAGTCGGGTCACCATCAATAGTGATAGAGTCGGATCACCACAATTAATGTTAGAGTCGAGTGACCAACAGAATTTAGAGTTGAGTCCCCACCAGTAATGTTAGAGTGTGTTCAACAGAAGTAACATTACATTAGCAGCATCAACAGAAATGTCTGACCAGTAATATGAGAGTAGGGTCATCACCAATACTTTTTGAGTAGTGTCACCACCTGAAATGTTGGAGTGGCATCATCACCAGTAATGTTAGAGTCGGATTACCAATAGTACTGTCACCACAATTTAATGTTAGAGAAGGGTCACCAGCAGTAATGTTATAGTAGGATCAGCACCAGAAATGATAGACTGGGGTCACCAACATTAATGTGAGAGAAGCGTCACCTCCGCATTAGAGTAGGGTCACCACCCGCAATGTTAGGGGGGATACCATCAATAATGTTACAGTGGGGTCAACACCAATGATGTTACAGCAGGGTCACCACCAGTAATGTTACAGTGGGGTCACCATCCGTAATGCTATAGCATGGTCAACAAACATAATGTTACAGCACCGTTATTGTTAGGGTCGAGTCACCTCCAGTAATGCTAGAGTTGCGACACCACCAGTAATGTTAGAATCGCATCCCCATCGTTAATTTTAGAGTCGAATCACTACGAGTAATTTTTGACGAGGATCACCGAGGGTAATGTTAGTGTAGCATCACCACCAGTAATGTTGCATTAGGATCACCACCAGTAATGTCAGGTTAGAGTCACCATCGATAATGTTAAAGTAGATTCAACACCAGTAATGTTCAAGTAGGATCACCAGCAGAAATATTAGAGAACGTTCATCAACAGGAATGTTGGAGTAGCGTCATCACTGGAAATGTTAGAGTAGGGTCACCTCCTTTATTGTAAATTGGAGTCACCACCAGTAATATTAGAGTGGGATCACAATCAGTAATGGTGAAGTAGGGTCTCCAACAGTAATATTACAATGTGACACCAACAGAAATGTTACAATTGGGTCACCACAATTAATGTTAGAATATGGTCACCAAAGGTAATGTTAGAGAAGGAACAAAACCAGTAATATTAGAATCGGATGACCAGAAGTAATGTTAGAGCCGGGTCACCACCGGTAATGTAAGAGTTTGATCACCACAAGTGATGTTAGAATAGGGTCACCACCGGTAATATTAGCGCAGGATCACTACCAGTCATGTTAGAGGAGGGTCCCACCCTGTCACTTACTCTAACGAGGCACTGTTTTAGTTATCAATGCTGAAACTGGGGTATGCCCGAGAACAGACACTCTCAGATCTTTATCTACATTGTTCCTGCAATCCTATTCATATCTTGACATCTGTCGCACAGCTCATTCATACAGATGGATTTAAGTTTCATTCCATACTATTGTTAGCTGGGCCTCAGTGGTGACAAAATCGCTTCTGAACCAGTAAGTTCTGTCAGACGGGCGGCCGAAACATTATCGCTCGTTTTGAGCCACCGTCCAAAATGAATTTCTATTGTAATCTACCTGCTGTCGCCAGAGATTAGACGACCACATGTTTTTGAGAGGCGTCATTGAGCTGACCTACACCATCCACTGTGATGGTGATGTTATCTTCTCGAACGTTGGTTGAAGACTCTGCTTTGGTGAATCGTTACCGTTCGACTGATGTCCTCTGCTCCAGACTGAATCCACAATCGGCGCTGGTAACTGCACCTGAGCTAACTGGCTTAGCTCTCACCTTCCTTTCCCTCAGGCAACTGCACATTTAAGTGACAACTGTAACTCGCTGGTAGAGTCTTATAATCTGACACTGCCCCATACTCTCTGTCCTGGATGTATTCTGGCAGCTGATAATGTACCGTTTACATCTGCAAGGTAAAGATTACTAAAGAAGACGGCAAAGAGAATCTGGCAGAATATAAGAGATTCTGAACAATTTTGACGAGTTTTCTATTAATACATACATATGAACATATGAAATAAGAGCAGGAATCGGGCATACAGATCGTTATATTCCATATTATAGTTTTCTTTTAAAAGCAGTCTATGATAGTCAACTCGAAAGTAGTAAATGGCCTCACTTGTTGCGAGATACCTGTCTGGTTTTCCTTTCTGACATGCCAACGTGTCTTTTGTGTTCTCAGTTCGACATGAGGTCATTCTTGAAGACGTTCATCAGCATTTATTTTGTTCGTTTGATTCCAGGTGCTGACGATAAATATCACTTGATTAATGGGTCCTTTTGTCTCCTTCTCTCCAGCATCCTGCTCTTCTGTTGGATTTTCAGCATGAAAAATGCGTTGGTCTTTCAGGTCATGTTTTGCACGTTTAAGTTCTGGCCCTTCCCATGTATAGCTCGCATCATTATAGGCGTGGCCCAATATTCAGTCCCATCGCCGCCTGTTATAGGCATTGCCCAATATTCAGTCAAATCTCCGCCTGTTATAGGCACTGTCCAATATTGAGTCCCATCGCTGCCTGTTATAGGCACGGCCCAATATTCAGTTCCATCGCTGCCTGTTATGGGCACATCACAATATTTAGTCCCATTGCCGTCTGTTATCGAAATGGGCCAATATTCAGTTCCATCGCCGCCTGTTATAGGCACGGTCGCATATTCAGTCCCTTCACCCCCTGTTAAAGGCATGTTCCCAGATACAGTCCCATCACCCCCTGAAAAAAGGCTCGGTCCCATATTCAGTCCATCACCCCCTGTTATGGGAACGGTCCCATATTCAATCACATCGCCGCCTTTTATTGGCAGGGCCCAATATTGAGTCCCATCAGCCCCTGTTACAGGCACGGTCCCATATTCAGTTCCATCGCCACCTGTTAAAGGCCCGATACAATATTCGGTTCCATTGCTGCCTATTATGGACACCGCCCAATATTCGGTGCTATTAAAATAATGATGGAAAAGAGATGAAACATCCCCAGAACATGAGCAATTGTCTGTGAAAAATGTCTCCGGTACCCTGAATGCTAATGTTGCTTCTCTCTCTGGAGTCGGGTCCTTAAATTCCGTCGCAATTTTGCAATCAAGATTCTCAGCCAAGTAACTGACGCCCAGAATGCACCAGTTCAGTTTGCGTCTCTCCAACGGGTGCAATTCAGCTCCTGGTATGTAGCAGTGTCTCAGTACAATTCATTCCGTTTGACTATCAATTTAGTAATGCAGCAGTCTCTCCACATAACACTCATCCCTGGTAACATTCTAGTTCATCTTTTCTGCACAGCCTCTAAGAACTTGACATTTTTCCCAAACTGCGATGCCCTGAATTGGACACATTACTCCAGCTCAGGCCGAACCAATCGTTTTGCATTACTTCCTTGCTTTTGTACTTTATGCCCCCATTAACGCTCTGCTTTTTGTCGCTGAGCTGATTTTATATCCACGCTGCGACAGTCACTTTAATTCACTGGGCTTTAATTTTGATAAGAAGTCTATTATGTGGTACTTTATCAAATGCCTTTTGGAAGTCGATAAACACATCATCAACCGCGCTACCCTCATTATCCATTTCCATTATTCATCAAAGTACTCACTCAGGTTCGGCAAACACAAGGACATATAAGGCAGCCAAACTTAGTGGGAGGATAGAAGATTGGGAATTCTTCAAAAGACAACAAAAAGTAACTAAAGGATTGATTAAGAAAGGGAAGTTAGATTATGAAAAGAAATTAGCAAAAAATATAAAAACAGATAGCAAGAGTTTCTATAGTTATATCAAAAGTAAAAGGGTGGCTAAGGCAAACGTAGGTCCCTTAGAGGATGAGACCGGGCAATTAATGGTGGGAAACATGGAGATGGCAAAAATGCTGAACAAATATTTTGTTTCAGTCTTTACAGTAGAGTACACTAAGAATATCCCAACACTGGACAAACAGGGGACTCTACGGGGGGAGGAGCTAAATACGATTAAAATCACTCAGGAGATGGTACTCAGTAAAATAATGGGACTCAAAGCGGATAAATCCCCTGGACCTGATGGCTTCCATCCTAGGGTCTTGAGGGAAGTGGCAGTAGGGATTGTGGATGCTTTGGTGATAGTTTTCCAAAATTCCCTGGACTCAGGAGAGGTCCCGGCAGATTGGAAAACTGCTAATGTAACACCGTTATTTAAAAAGGGTAGTAGGCAGAAGGCTGGAAATTATAGGCCAGTTAGCTTAACATCTGTGGTGGGTAAAATTTTGGAGTCTATTATTAAGGAGACAGTAACGGAACATTTAGATAAGCATAATTTAATAGGACAAAGTCAGCATGTCTTTATGAAGGGGAAGTCATGTCTGACAAATTTGCTTGAGTTCTTTGAGGATCTTACGTACAGGGTGGATAAAGGGGAACCAGTGGACATAGTGTATTTAGACTTCCAGAAGGCATTCGACAAGGTGCCACATAAAAGATTATTACTTAAGATAAAAAATCACGGGATTGGGGGTAACATTCTGGCATGGGTGGAGGATTGGTTATCGAACAGGAAGCAGAGAGTTGGGATAAATGGTTCATTTTCGGACTGGCAACCAGTAACCAGTGGTGTTCCACAGGGGTCGGTGCTGGGTCCCCAACTCTTTACAATCTATATGAACGATATGGAGGAGGGGACCGAGTGCAACATATCAAAATTTGCAGATGATACAAAGATGGGAGGGAAAGTAGAGAGTGAGGAGGACATAAAAAACCTGCAGGGGGATATAGACAGGCTGGGTGAGTGGGCGGAGATTTGGCAGATGCAATATAATATTGGAAAATGTGAGGTTATGCACTTTGGCAGGAAAAATCAGAGAGCAAGTTATTTTCTTAATGGCGAGAGACTGGAAAGTACTGCAGTACAAAGGGATCTGGGGGTCCTAGTGCAAGAAAGATCAAAAAGTTGGTATGCAGGTGCAGCAGGTGATCAAGAAAGCCAACGGAATGTTGGCTTTTATTGCTAGGGGGATAGAATATAAAAACAGGGAGGTATTGCTGCAGTTATATAAGGTATTGGTGAGACCGCACCTGGAATACTGCATACAGTTTTGGTCTCCATACTTAAGAAAAGACATACTTGCTCTCGAGGCAGTACAAAGAAGGTTCACTCGGTTAATCCCGGGGATGAGGGGGCGGACATATGAGGAGAGGTTGAGTAGATTGGGACTCAACTCATTGGAGTTCAGAAGAATGAGAGGCGATCTTATTGAAACATATAAGATTGTGAAGGGGCTTGATCGGGTGGATGCAGTAAGGATGTTCCCAAAGATGGGTGAAACTAGAACTAGGGGGCATAATCTTAGAATAAGGGGCTGCTCTTTCAAAACTGAGATGACGAGAAACTTCTTCACTCAGAGGGTGGTAGGTCTGTGGAATTTGCTGCCCCAGGAAGCTGTGGAAGCTACATCATTAGATAAATTTAAAACAGAAATAGACAGTTTTCTAGAAGTAAAGGGAATTAGGGGTTATGGGGAGCGGGCAGGAAATTGGACATGAAGCTGAGTTCGGATCGGTCAATGCCCTGTGGGTGGCGGAGAGGGCCCAGGGGCTGTGTGGCCGGGTCCTGCTCCTACTTCTTGTGTTCTTTAGATTTGTGGTTGGGATCAGATCAGCCATGATCTTATTGAATGGCGGAGCAGGCTCGAGGGGCTGATTGGCCTACTCCTGCTCCAATTTCTTATGTTCTTATGTAACACTATTTTCTTTTAACATATCGATGCTGACTTTCATTTATTATCCAATATCTTTCCGAATGCCAATTAATTTTGTCCCTGATTATTGTCTCTAAAAGTTATCCCAACACCAACATTTGGCCGATTGGCCTGTAATTGCCGGGTTCATCATTCAGACCTTTTTTTGGACAGGGGTGTGACATTTGCAACCCTCCAGTCCTCTGGCACAAGTCACATATCTCAGGAGAATTGGAGGATTGTGGCCAGAGCCACTGCAATTTCCACCCTCACTTCCCTCAGTAACCCAGGATGCATCCCATCTGGACCAGGTGACTTTCATACTTTGAAAACTGCCACTGTTTTAAGAGCCTCCAATTTATCTATTATTATCCTATCCAATATCTTTCCCAGCTCCTCCTTTAACTCTACAATGGCAGCATACTCTTCTTTATTTCAGATTAATGTGAAATATTCATTACGTACCCAGGCATTCCCACTGCCTTCACAAGAAGATCTCCTATTTGTCCCCAATCGGTCACACCCTTCCTTTGACTACGACTTTAGTATTCATATGTTCAGAAATGCATTTTGCGTTCCATTTTTTGTTTGTCACCAATCCAGTCTCATGCTCTCTCTTTGCCCCTCTTGCACCCTTTTATGAATCTGCACTGAACTTTCTGTATTTGGCCACGTTTACTACTGTTTTATGTACCATAAATTTGTCATAAGCCTCCTTTTTCTGTTTCATTGTAATCTCTACATCTTTAGTCATCCAGGGAGCTCCAACTTTGGATGTCCTGTCTTTCCCCCTCGTGGGAATGTGTCTACTCTGTACCCGAGCCATCTCCTCCTTGAAAGCCTCCCATTGTTCAGTTATTGTTTTGCTACCGATTTTTGTTTCCAGTCCAACCTGAAAATACACTTAGTATTCGTAAAAAAACTTCCCTCTCCTTCCCAGATAACAGTCCGGAGCAATTATTATAAATATCTGAAATCATCTCACTTTATATAATATCTGTGGTGTAGCCATGCACAATTATTATAACTCCCTGAAATTTTCTCTCTTACCAGAATATCTGTGGTGTAGCCCTGTGGATTTATTATTACTCCCTGAACCCATCACTCTTAATAGAATATCTCTGGTGCAGCTATGTGCAATGATTATAATTCCCGGAAATCATCTCTCTTACGAGAATATCTGTGGTCTAACTCTATGCTTGTGTTACCAAAGGATTATGGTTGATTATGAGATGCTGGTATTTGAACGGCTCCATGACTCGGATTTACCCAATCGGTTTCACTCAATACATTCAGCATGCTCCTGGCACACGTTGCTGGAGCTGAAACGGTCGGTGGATGTGCCTGTGCAACCGATGTTATTTTACATTGTTACTTAAGTCTGCACGTAGTTATTTGCTATTCAGTTGCTGCTTAACTCTGGTGACATGTGTTCATATCCATTTAACGTCCGTGTGCCAACATTTTACGGTAAGTTGTGATTTGAAACAGGGAAAATGTATTTCGTGCATGACTTTGACATGGCTTCTTAGAATCATACAAGTATACAACATGGAAACAGGCCCTTCGGCCCAACATGTCCATGTCGCCCAGTTTATACAACTAAGCTAGTCCCAATTGCCTGCACTCAGCCCATATCCCTCTATACCCATCTTACCCATGTAACTGTCCAAATGCATTTTAAAAGACAAAATTACACCCGCCTCTACGACTGCCTCTGGCAGCTCGTTCCAGACACTCACCACCCTTTGAGTGAAAAAATTGCTCGTCTGGACCTTTTTCTATCTCCCCCCTCTTCCTTTAAATCTATGCCCCCTCGATATAGACTCCCCTACCTTTGGGAAAAGATTTTGACTATGTACCTTATCTATGCCCCACATTATTTTATAGACTTCTATCAGATCACCCCTAAACCTCCTACTCTCCAGGGAAAAAAGTCTCAGTCTATCCAACCTCTCCCTATAAGTCAAACCAACAAGTCCCGGTAGCATCCAAGTAAATCTTTTCTGCACTCTTTCTAGTTTAATAATATCCTTTCTATAATAGGGTGACCAGAACTGTACACAGTATTCCAAGTCTGGCCTTACTAATGTCTTGTACAACTTTAACAAGACATCTCAACTCCAGTATTCAATGTTCTGACCAATGAAACCAAGCATGCTGAATGCCTTCATCACCACCCTATCATCCTGTGACTCCACTTTCAAGGAGCTATGAACCTGTACTCCTAGATTTCTTTGTTCTATAACTCTCCCCAACGCCCTACATTTAAGGGAGTAGGTCCTGGCCCGATTCGATCTACCAAAATGCATCACCTCACATTTATCTAAATTAAACTCCATCTGCCATTCATCGGCCCACTGCCCCAATTTATCAAGATCCCGTTTCAATTCTAGATAACCTTCTTCACTCTCCACAATGCCACCAATCTTGGTGTCATCTGCAAACTTACTAACCATGCCTCCTAAATTCTCATCCAAATCATTAATATGAATAACAAATAACAGCGGACCCAGCACCGATCCCCGAGGCACACCGCTGGTCACAGGCCACCAGTTTGAAAAACAACCCTCTACAACCACCTTCTGTCTTCTGTCGTCAACCAATTTTGTATCCAATTGGCTACCTCACCTTGGATCCCGTGAGATTTAATCTTATGTAACAACCTACCATGCGGTACCTTGTCAAAGGCTTTGCTAAAGTCCATGCAGACCACGTCTACTGCACAGCCCTCATCTATCTTCTTGGTTACACCTTCAAAAAACTCAATCAAATTCGTGAGACACGATTTTCCTCTCACAAAACCATGCTGACTGTTCCTAATTAGTCCCTGCCTCTCCAAATGCATGTAGATCCTGTCTCTCAGAATACCCTCCAACAACTTACCCACTACAGATGTCAGGCTCACCGGTCTGTAGTTCCCAGACTTTTCCCTGCCGCCCTTCTTAAACAAAGGCACAACTTTTGCTACCCTCCAATCTTCAGGCACCTCACCTGTAGCTGTCGATGTTTCAAATATCTCTGCTTGGGGACCCGCAATTTCCTCCCTAACCTCCCATAAAGTCCTGGGATACATTTCATCAGGTCCCGGAGATTTATCTACCTTGATGCGCTTAAGACTTCCAGCACATCCCTCACTGTAATATGTACACTCCTCAAGACATCACTATTTATTTCCCCAATTACCTTTCTCAACCGTAAATACCGATGTGAAATATTCATTCAGGATCTCACCCATCTCTTGTGGTTCCGCACATAGATGACCTTGTTGATTCTGAAGAGGCCCTACTCTCTCCCTAGGTACTCTTTTGCCCTTTATGTATTTGTAGAAGCTCTTTGGATTCTCCTTTGCCTTATCTGCCAAAGCAATCTCATGTCCCCTTTTGGCCCTCCTGATTTCTCTCTTAACTCGACTCCGGCAATCTCCATACTCTTCAAGGGATCCACTTGATCCCAGCTGTCTCTGCATGTCATATGCCTCCTTCTTCTAGTTTGTCAAGAATGAATTTTAGGATAACCTAATCGAGGATTCGTAAATTAAATTCGTTTTGATCTTATCTGGGTTAAATGTAGTACAGTTCAGGAACCGAATCAGGCAACATTCTCCCCTACAGATAACTGGGAGGGAAAAGCCCAGACAATTCCTTAGTGAGCGGTTAAAGGAGGAAACCAAGGACTCGCCTGGTTCCTCGGTGTATATCTGTCAGGATATCAAATCCAGCTTTCCTCGAACAGGACCTCCACGACTTTGGAAAATACATGAATTCACAGCACAGGAGATTATGTGCGACTGTTGCTGTGTACGGGCCGCTTCAACACAACACAATGAGAAATCCTCTCTTTGCACTTCAATGGAGTGCATCTAACTGGATGGCCAGCTTTTGATTTGTTAAAATAGGGACAGGCACCACAGACTACACAAATAGAATAACTGCGAGAATAAATCATAGAATCGTCGATATTTACGGCGCAGAAGGACCATCGTGTCTGTGCCTGCCGAAAAAGAGCTCCGATGCCCAATCCCGCTTGCCAGCACTTGTTCCCTAGTCTTGTAAGTTACGGCACGTCAAGCGCATATCTAAGTGCTTTTTAAGTGCGATGCGGGTTTCTGCCTCTACAACCCTTTCAGGCAGCGAGTATCAGACCCCCATCACACTTTGCGTGAAAAAGAATCTCCTCATCTCCCCTCTAATCCTTTTACCAATTACTTTAAATCTATACCCTCTGTTCATTGAGCTATCTGATGAGGGAAATAGGTCCTTCCTGTACACTCTATCTGGTACCGTCATAATTTTATGCACCTCAAGTAAATCTTCCCTCAGCCTCAGGTGTTCACAAGAAAACAATCACAGCCTATCCAATATTTCCTCATAGCTAAAATTCTCCAGTCCTCGCATCATCATCGTAAACCTCCTCTGTATCCTCTCGAGTACAATCACATCTTTCCTGTAATAAATATACAATTGAACAAAATAATGTGAAATCAAAAAGTTCTTATTTTTGTCCCCTAAACTGAAGTATATGCAGTAACAGTAGTGTTCCATTTAAATGTGTATTTGTGTTGCTCTTCTTGGGAGAGTGAATGGACAGGAAACTTCAATGGATTGGGAGAGTGAATGAACAGATTTCATGAATGAACTGGACATTGAATGGACCGATGCTATCAATAGAATATGAAAGTGAATGGACCGGAACAATTAATGAATTTGGATGGTGAATGGTCCGGAACCATTAATGGATTCGGATAGTGAATGGACGGATACATTTGTGCAAGTTTAGGCTACATGGTTATCCAAGCAGCACAGTCACCACTTTGGTAAGTACATGATACCACGAGCAGCGGAGGAGCAAGTCGCTTCTACTGTAAGTGTAGGGGCACCAATAGTACTGGAGGGGCACTGTCAGTTCTACTTTAATGTATGAGGACCAAAGGTATTAAATGATAACTGTCACCTCTAATTTAACTCTAGGATAGATCGACTACCGGAGGAGAAGCTCACCTCTTGTGTAATTCAAGGCGTACCGCTAGCACCAGAGCAGCGCGGTTACCTCTGGTGGAGCTACAGGGCACCATTAGTACCAGAGCAGCGCGGTTACCTCTGGTGTAAGTGCAAGCTACAACCTGTATCGGAGGAGGTGGGATATCTCTAGTTTAAGTGTGTCGGTATTACTGGTACATGTGAAGGACTCTCACCTCAAGTGTCAGTCGGTGTATCACTACTATCAGGGGAACATGGTCAAAACTAGTGCAAGTGTGGGGGTGCTTCTAATACTGGAGGAGCACGATCAATACATGTGTAAGAATAGGGCTACCAAAATATCGGAGCAGCAAAGTGACCACTCTTTGTATGTTTAGATTTAACACTACTACCGGATGACCAGGATCACCATCTGTGTGAGTGTAGCGTGTCTCACTAATACCAGAGGAACACGGTAACCCCTAGTGTAAGTGCGGTGCACCACAAGTACCGGAGCAGAATTGTTATCCCCAGTGTAATTTCAGATGCATTAAAAGCATAGAAGGAGCACAGTCACGCTTAGTGTAAGTGCAGGGCTACCACATGTACGGAAGACGCACGGTCGTCTCTAATTTACGTGCAGCGATGCCACGAGTACTGAAGGAGCATGATGACTTCTAGTGTTAGTTTTGGGTAACAATAGTACCGAAAAGACGGTCCCCTCTGGTGCAAGTTTAGGGTACCACTAGTACCGGAGGAGAACCGTCATCTCCAGTGAAAGTGTAGGTTTACCACTAGTACCAGAAGAGCAGTGAACTGTAGTGTAACTGTACCTACCGGAGGAGCACAGTCACCTCTGGTATAATTCCATATTAGTCCCAGAGGAGGATAGACACCTCTAGTTTAAGTGCAGTGTATCAACTGTACCGGAGGAGCAATGTCATCTCTAGTGTTTGTGTAGGATTTCCATACAGAAGGTAGACGGACACACCTGGTTTAAGTGTCGGGTTCAACTTGTACCGAAGGAAGAATGTAACCTTTAATGTAAGTGTAGGGGTACCGTCAGTACATGAGGAACGAGGTCTCCACTAGTGTAAATGTAGGGGCACCTCTAATCTAGTAGCGGAGGAGAACGGTCACCTCTCCTGTAACTGTAGGGTAACACTAGAACCGGAGGAGTGCAGTCACATCTACTGTAAGTGGTAAGTGTAGAGTATCACTGATACCGAAGGAACACAGTCACCTCCAGTGTAAGTTCAGGGTGCCACGAGTAATGGACGAGCAAGTCACCTCTCAGCTAAGTGTAGATGTTCCACTAGTACCCGAGGAGTGCAGTCACATCGAGTGTAAATGTCGGGGGAGCAGCAGTACCGGAGGAACAAGGTCACCAGCGATCTTATTTAAACATATAAGATTGTGAAGGGGCTTGATCGGGTGGATACGCTAAGGATGTTCCCAAGGATGGGTGAAACTAGAACTAGGGGGCATAATCTTAGAATAAGGGGCTGCTCTTTCAAAACTGAGATGAGGAGAAACTTCCTCCTTCAGAGGGTAGTCGGTCTGTGGAATTTGCTGCCCCAGGAAGCTGTGGAAGCTACATCATTAAATAAATTTAAAACAGAAATAGACCGTTTCCTCGAAGTGAAGGGAATTAGGGGTTATGGGGAGCGGGCAGGAAATTGGACATCAATTTAGATTTGAGATTGGGATCAGATCAGCCATGAACTTATTGAATGGCGGAGCAGGCTCGAGGGGCCGATTGGCCTACTCCTGCTTCTATTTCTTATGTTCTTATGTACCACTACTTTAGTAGTGGAGGAGAACGGTCACCTCTGGTTTGAGTGTGGAGTTACCACTAACACTGGAGGAGCACGATCACCACGAGTGTAACTGTAGGGGCACCGCGAGTAGAGAAGAAGCAAGGTCACTCCTAGTGTAAGTGTAGGGAACATTAATACTGAAGGAGAACGGACACCTCGAGTCTAATTGTAGGGACACCACTCGGAGAGAAGGAGCATGGTCAGAGTAGGTTCACCATCAGTAATGTTAGCATGGGGTCACCACCAGTAATGTTAGAGTAGGGTCATCAACTCTAATCTTAGAGTAGGCTCACCACCAGAAATGTTGCAGTTGGGTCATCAATAGTAATGTTCGAGTAGGGTCACCACTAATAATGCTAGTTTACCAATAACACCAAAAATCTTATAGCTACGTCACCAACATTAATTTTAATACAAGGATATCTCCAGTAATGGTAGATCAAGGTTGCCACCAATCATGTTAGAGCAGGGTCACCATCAGTAATGTTAGAGTACTGTCTCCACCAATAATTTTAGAGTTGGGTCACCACCTGGAATGTTTGAGTAGCGTGCTCCACCAGAAATGTTAAAGTAGGGTCACAATCAGTAATGTTAACGTAGGGTCTCCGCCAGTAATGTTAAAATAGGCTTACCATCATTAATGTTACAGTAGGCCCACTATCAGTCATGTTAGATTAGGGTCACCATTAGTAATGTTACACTAGGTTCACTATCAGTAATGTTATATTCGGGTCTCCACCAGTACTGTCAGTGTATTGTCACCAATATTAAGGTTAGAGTACGTTCACCAACAGTAATGTTAGTGTACGGACGCCTAATATTCGAGCCGAGTCATCACCAGTGATCATCACATTATAAAATACATTTTAATTATGGAATGGGCGTGTGAAGATTTTAGTGAATTTTTGAGGCATCAAGAACCGAGTGCAGTTTCAAGAGAGATGTTCCCTTCACGGTTCACATTCCCTCAGGGATTACTTTCCGTTCATTGATGTTAATGGAATGAGTTTCATCGACTGAGGTATACAATTTCCCCATTGCCTTCCGGGGCACCCTGAAGAGAAAAATCGAGCCTTGTTTGTTAAGTGACTGTAACTAACGCCAATTATTGTGTAACCTGATTTTCTCACCGAGGCACCGATTGTTCTATAAAGGGGGAGTATTTACGGATCTCAGATACACTCCAATGGCAACCGCAAAGCCGGATAGAATTCACACAGGCTTCTAAAAAATGGAAACGCCAACAATTCTTCAAATAAAAGAGATTTGCTTTCCGATTCTCGCATCCTTTGGTTTTCCCGGTAAGTCAATATAACCTGTTGTTTCATAGCTGTTCACTATTTCACTGTTAATAATGAAGTAACACAGTCCGAGAAGGTCCTCATTTCAGAGTCAATTATCCACCAGATGAAATGAGTGAATATCAGCGGGAACCCGCGCCGCCAAACGGGCCCTGCTCTGATCGGTGGATAATGGGCACCGGGCGACCAACTTTCTTCTCTCTACGAGGGAGAACCAGGCTGACTCCCCGCCCCGACTAACAGTACATAGATCATTGAAGAATGTGTTGCCCAGAGCCCCTGATAAACATTTTATTTGTCCCGTTGCTCCTATATACTTTATGTTGTCAATTCCTCTGTCTGCAGCCAACTCCACCTAACAGGAGTCGATGAAAGATAATTTGAGAACTAATTGCCGCTCAGAGAACTGCTCCACTCCCCTCGGCTGCAAAGGTCCTTCGCGGTTCCACCAGCTCCCGCTTTGTTATCGAGCAGCTCCCTCCGGGCGATTATAAATAGAAAAAGCCCAGAGTTTCGAACTAAAGTGAGGCGTTTGTCTCGGCTGAATCTTTTATTTGAATTCATATCTTTCCAGTAATTGCTGAGAAATTATATTTAAAACTGCTGACACCTGATGCAGCTCCCGAGACCCCGCTGGACAATGAAACTGAAGGAACTAAATGTAAATTTCGATATATTCTCCCATGGGGCCGCAGCAGGAAATGATAAAATTGGGTCGGTTCATCACATGGGTATGAGCCTCATGACAGGATGGTTTTAGCGCTCAACACTGTATTGAAATGTGTGCTTGGACGTATGTAAGGAAATCCGTTTACTTACAGACTGCAGAAAATTAACAACTTACAGAACCATCCAATGTTTCCCATTAAGGCGCTTTTCTTTGCACCTGTACCGTCCCTGCGAGGTGCTCCAGTTTAGCCTGGACCGCACAGTTATGGTGTGACTGGAACCTCAATCTCATGTTAGTGGCCATAGCGATGGAAATGAAATTCGGGACAGATGTATGACGGACGGATGATCCGATGTCGCCTGTTTTACACTATCGCTCAAACTCCAAATCCCCCCGTTGAATCATCAGTGCCTGGGAGTCGGTAGTAATGGGGATCTCTCCGTTACCAATCACCAGACTGATTCCAAGTGACCCTGCCCCCGGCTGCCTTTACAAGGTCTGACTGAACTTAGCAAGAAGGACGGCGGATTGTCTGTCCCTCGACATTGAGTGTTTAGTGTTTTCTCTCATTTAAATAAAGTATCGTCATCGCTCGCCTATATTAAAAAAAGAACCCGCGTGCATTCCTCTAAGTTGGAAAACATCAGAACATTTCCCCACAATATGCTATGAGATTTATGTGAGTATCCCCGTTACTTACCTCTTATCCCTCTTTCTTACAGCGAACCTACTGACAATCGTGATTCTCTCCAGAGGAAATTGCGGCCTTTCCAAATGCATCTCTATCTATATGGTGGCCATGGCAACAGCAGATCTACTGGTCATCATCTTCAATGTAATAGAGTATCAAATTTTTACGGAAATATTTCCACTTCCATTCCTGTCCTACACTGTCATTCAAAGGTTCATGATCGACATTAATTGTGCCAACCTGGATCTGTCGGTGTGGTTCACAGTCTCGTTCACATTTGACCGATTTGTATCTATATGTTGTCAGAAGTTTAAAACAAAGTATTGCACAGTGAGAACTGCGGCTGCGGTTATAACAACGCTCTCTGTCCTGATCTTTTTAGAAAATATCCCCTATTGGTTTGCATTTGAACATAAACAAATAATTAACAATGTTCAGTGGGGTCTCCGCCCCAGATTGGCCTTTTTTACATCGCCTGCAGGTGTAATGTACACATGGTTAGAAAGTATTTTAATTCCATGGATTCCTTTTGCTTTAATGTTTCTGTTTAATTGTTTGACAGTCAGACGTATTTTAGTGGCCAGCAGAGCCCGCAGGGGCCTCCGGAGTCACAGCAGTGAGAATAAGAGCGATCCAGAGCTGGCGAACCGAAGGAAATCTATTATTTTACTGTTCACTGTATCTGGCAGTTTTATACTGTTGTGGCTGACAGCTGCCGTGAACTCTTTAGCTATCGGTCTGTCCGAGCAGTTCCGACCCGATTATACAGCGCTTGCTCATATTGCCTCTGTAACCGGATATATGCTCATGTATTTGAGTTCCTGTACAAACACTTGTATTTATGCAGCTACCCAAACGAAATTCAGGGAAGAGCTGAAGAAAGTGGCGAAATCTCCTTGGACATTTATTCTGATTTTGGTTAAAGCAATGAAAAGTCAAAGCAAAGCTTCCTGTTCGAACTAGAGCTCAATTACAGTCCGTGTTTCATTTTAGAATGGCCGTCTTTCTTTGTTGTGAAAATGAACGGGGATCAGAAAACATTTCTTCTATTTTATGCCCTGAGTTTGATATCTGCTGCTCTCCTCGGGTGAACAGATTAGTTTCCTGATAAAAAAGCGCATTCCCTGCTCAAGATTCAAAGAGAACAGTCATGATTGAGCTTCAGCAGTTGGGTCGAGCATGTGGGCGGCAGCGTTAACTGTCTTACACTCTTGGTACTGGGATAGGACGCGCTAGTTTAATTAATTGTTAAGATATCTTTTGTGTAGAAACAATGACAGTTGTTACTGACATGGTTATTTGCGATTCTTCTGAATGTTGCAGGCCCTGCTCTCCCCATCAGACACTGCTCCCCATTGTCTCCTGGCCCAACAGAACGTGACCCCTGTCTCCTGATAAGTGACTAATGATGGAGACAGTGGGAAATTGATTGATAAATGTGACGTTAGGCGTCTTTGCTAACAGATATTTATTAAAGTATCAATTGATCATCAAAATGTTGGAACGCTTTAACAGACCATTTGGCGCAACCAGTCGTCAGCGTTTTCCTTCCACTGGAGAAAAAAGTTCCAATCACTTTATCCGCCCAATCCTAAAATCACTTAGACCTATTTTTAGTCACACATCTGTACAATTTCATCTTGAATATGAACAAGTTTTCTGCCTCTGTAATTTCCGCATCTTCGCATCTCTCCATGTAAAGTGGTTTCTTCCGCCCTCAGTCCTAAATCTCTTATATTTATTTTATAATCTATTGCCGTTCTTTCTTGATCCCTCAACTAATGGAAGTTTTTTGCTTCAATTTATCCGGTCCCGTCCATTCTTATCTTAAATCACCTGGACACGACTCGCCGCAAGATATTAATCTGGTATCAATACACAATCTAGTGAAAGTCAGGGACGTGGAGTTAAGATGGTTAATTGATGATTTTCTCTTGGAGATGGTGGTATCCTTGCTTATACTGAACTATGAGAAGAATGGATTTGATCGCTTGGCCACCACCCGAAACATCGGGACCGTGCAGGGAGAGATCCTAATCAAACACCTCCAGACCCCCGATCTGTTGAGAGAGAGCCAGAAAGGGCAGGAATGGATTCTATCGGATGTCTCGTGCTGCCTCATCTTGGGATATCGCGTGTTTACTGAAGTGACGTGCAGCTCTTGAAGCAACCAGCACGCGATATAGATAGATGAATGGAAGGGGAAGCTGAATAAACACATGAGGGAGAAAAAAAATCAATGGTTGTGTTGATAAGGTTCGATGAAGAGGGCTGGAAGGAGGGTCGTGTGAGGCATAATGACCGTTATGTGCCAGTTGAGTTGAATGGTCTGTTTCTGCGCTTTATATTCTATATAATTCTCTGTAATTCTCTGATGAAGCTGCACTGAAGACCGGGTCCAAGTCATGGTCAGTCAAGCTGACACCACCACTACATGCAATGGTTAATGTGGCACTGGACAGTATGTGAAACCAATGGGTGGAGATCTGTGCAATAGAATAGATCGAGACAGATACATAATGCTGGTGAGATATTAAATACGTTAACGCCAACAAAGGGGGCACTGAAAGGAAATTGTAATTCACACTGTCCTGAAGTGTGCCAATGTGATACTGTATTGGTTTTCCTTATATTATATTAATGCTAACCTTTCGCCTTTGCCTATTATGCAGGGAGTATACGTCAGTTTAAAGTCTCACTGGGGTGTTAGGCCAGGGCTGACCATGCAGCATTGGTCAGTTTCAGGATGAAATAATAAGAGACTTCATGAAAGAGGGATCATTACATACTGATTCATAAATTTCAGAGAACTTTAATCATTTGATAACAGTGTGAGATAGCAGTTAGTTCTTCAACGAATACACCTGGGCATACATCATAAATTGAATTGGTGCGAGTGATACAGAAACATGAATGGACTTATTAATCGAGGTAGAATTGCATGTGTATGGATCAAGGGAGAAACTATCGATGATATAACGAAGTAAGGGAATTATACTTGTTAGCCCAAAAGAAAAAGAGCTCGGTTTGTAAATAAAACTATCGTTATTGATAAAGGATAAGTCAATTCCATTCTCCTTATGTGGAGTTGTATTTTAACTTCCATATAATTATGTGATCCATAATTGTGTGTATTTCCTGTTACAGGGAGTGAGGAAATGTCTAAAAACTGTCTGTTTCTAATGTGTATTCGGAATGGTAAGGGTCTAAGATACTGACCTCAGGACTTTAAAACGGTTGAATCCCCACCTAACCGTCATCCGGTGTGGTTGTAAGTGCAACCTTATAAGTGTATATTTAAGTACTATTGTATGCGTTGTGTGCTTAATAAGCTTATGACACCTCACTTCAATGTTCAAGAACCTTATTGTAATCCTTTCGCTAACATTACCCTTCGTATTACAATTGTGAATTGCCTTCATTTATTAATTGTGATTCAGTGCCCCCTTTACCCGTCAATCTTTAACGTTCCAGTTGATCCTGGGATTCTCCAAAATCCAAACTCCACATGGTTGCAGATCCCCTTGGATCCCAGGCTGTGCCGATGCGACTGGATTAGATCTTCTGTGGTAATGGTGGTGTGTTATGGACAATTCTGTATAATAGCCACATTTCCATTTAACCGGAAATAGACCACCAACAGCATTTGAGGCACGAGTCCAGCAACAGGCAGATGTTTTAATTCCATCAGTCAGCGACTTATCTGCACCCAGCCACAATCATGAGAAGCCGATGTGCATTCTACCACATCATCCAAAATCAACAGTTAAAATGGAAAGCAAAGTCGTTGGATCAAGTAAACCATTGCATTACGGTGTCAAATTCAATCACATAAGGTGGTGATTCCCCGCCTCCTGTTTCTAATAAAACTGTTGTTCTTTACCCTGGAGTTCCTCGATTTCTAGTTGAACAGTTACTGTATTTTCCGGACATTCCTGTCCAGTCTATTTCTAATTGAACAGTTACAGTCTTCCCGTGTCGCCAACTTGTAAATAAATGGTTGTTGTGTCCCGCTGCTCCCTATTATTAAATAAAGATTTGCTGTATTCTCTTAATTTTCCCTGTTCTCAATCCTTAATTGAACAGATACTGTGTTTCCCCAATATTCCACTTTATCCAATTTCTAATTGACAATTACTGTGTTCCCCCCATATTCCACGTGATTCTATTTCTAATTGAACAGTTACTATGTTCCCCCATATTCCACTTTATTCTATTTCCAATTGTGTAGTTACTGCTTTCCCTCATATTCCTCTTGACTCTATTTCACATTAAACAGTTGCCATCGTCACTTATATTCCTCTGACATCTATTACCAATTAAATCGTTGCTCTGTTCCCCTGAATTCACTTGATGTGCATTTCTAATTAATCAGTTACTGTGTTCCCCTGAAGTCCCCTGTTCTCTATTTTAACTAAACCGTTACTCTACCCCCCTGAATTCCCATGTATTTTATTTCCAATTAAGCAGCTCGTGTTCCCTTAACTTGCTCTGCCTCTACTTCTCATTAAACAATTACTGTGCTCCTCTAAATTCCCCTAACCTCTAATTTTAATTATATAGATTGGGAAGGGAGCCTGTTCCATCGATATCTGAATTCACCTTCCCCACACGGAGTCGTGGTTCTGATTGGGAGTCGGTACTTGTCTCGCATCTCCTTATATGTATCTATGCTATTCGCCTCAACTTCTCCATGCGGTCGCAAATTCCACATTGCAACTTCTAAAGAAGTTGCTCCTCAATTCCCTATTGAATTTATTAGAAGCTATCTAATGTTTATGGCCCCTAGTTTTGAATGCCCCGACAATTAGAAACATTTTCTCTATGTCGACCTGCTCAAATCCCTTCAAAATTCGAAAGACGTCAATTAGCTCTCCCCTCAAACTTCTCTTTCCGAGATAAAAGAGAACCAGCCTCTTCAGTCTTTCCTGCTAGTTATAACCTCTCATTTCTGGTTACATCCGCGTTAATATTTTTTGCATCATATCCAGTGCCTCTATATCATTTTTGCAATATCGAGACCAGAATTGTGTACAGTACTCTAAGTGTGGTCTAACTAAGATTCTATACAAGTTTAATGTAACTTCGCTGTCGGAGTTGGTGGTCTCCTCAGTCATCCTACCAAAACACAACACCTCATGCTTATTTATGTTGAAATTCATTGGCCAATTACATTTCCATTCTGCAAGTTTGTTAACGTCTTCTTGCATTTTGTTGCAGTCTTCCTGAGTATTAACTATCCCCCCATCTATCTCCCAACGTGGGGACAGCCGCAAATTTTGATACTGTACTACCGATTATCATGTAATTTGTGTAAATCTTGAACAACTCTGTTCCCAGAATGGACCCTTGTGTAACACCACATTCCACCCTCCGCCAATTTGACTAACCACCTTTAATCCCCACACTCTGTTTTCGGTTTTGGAGTCAGTTTGCTGTCCATTTTGCTAATTGTCCCCTGACTCCTCATGTTCTGACTTTAGTCACGAGTCTTCTATATGGTAATTTATCAAAGTCCGTTTGAAAGTTCACTGCATTTGGAAAGGCATTGGATTGGGAAGGTCAATGGACTGGGATATATCGATGGATTGTGAAACACAGTGGACTGGGATGTATCAGTGGATTGGGAAAGTCAATGGACTGGGATATATCAATGGTTTGGTAAACACTGTGGACTGGGATATATCAATGGATTGGGAAACACAGTGAACTGCGATTTCTCAATGGATTGGGAAACACAGTGGACTCGGATATGTCAATGGATTGGGAAACACAGTGCACTGGGATATATCAATGGTTTGGTAAACACTGTGGACTGGGATATATCAATGGATTGGGAAACACAGTGAACTGCGATTTCTCAATGGTTTGGTAAACACTGTGGACTGCGATATGTCAATGGATTGGGAAACACAGTGCACTGGGATATGTCAATGGATTGAGAAACAGAGTCGACTGGGATATATCAATGGATTGGGAAACACAGTGGACTCGGATATGTCAATGGATTGGGAATTATTTTGTCATGGGATATATAAATGGATTGGGAAAGTCAGGGATTGCAAACATCCATGGTTCCAGAAACAGCAACGGATTGGGAAAGTCAATTGATGGAGAGATACAATAGGATGATGGCGAATTTTCTTTAGTTCGGTAAACCGATCGCTGCTTTTATATCTGCCTCTGCCTCTGTCAGTCGGCCCGTCACTATCTCTGCCGTCATCTATCTCCACCTGTCTCAGTCTCTTTGTCTGTTTTAATGTCCGGGTTCCTTTGTCCCCTTTTTATGTTGCTCTGATGCAGGAGGTCAGACTATAGGTTGGGGGCCAAGAGACACGGGGTCCCGAGTGAGCTTTACACACTCTCTCCCTTTCTCTCCAATACAAGTTGATGATCACAGGGTGAGAGAAGGAAACAGATCGGAACAGAGTTGTGCCAAAGAAGGAAACAGTTGCCTCTGTCCTGTTTCAAAACCACAAAATGAAGTAATTGTAAACCTTGAGAAAACGCCACTGGTAGAATTGTTAAATATTCTAACTTTACACGGGCAGTTTGACATTCCAGCTGAGTCGGCGACAAACAAGGACACGGGGCCGTTAAGCTGCTTGTGAAAGACAGCGCTGAGTAAACATCTGTCGGAGCGAGATTCCATAGGGAAATACTGCCTGCACGGAATGAAGCCCCTTTGTAAAAGAGTACTTCTTTTTTTTTGCCTTCTATTAGTGAATTACAAAGCTATAACTCAGTCTCGGGGTTCAAAAAAGGTGGAGTTCAAACAATTAGATTCGTTATTTGAATCCTGAGATTGAATTTTAGTCTTTTAATACACAGTCCTATTTTATTTTGAAAGTTGTTAAGTTCTAACAGTTAACCAACAGGTGTTTCTGATCCATGTTGGAATGTCCATTGTGTTATGAAGAAACATAACTTCCAAAATTGTACTTTACTCACAATTACTGTGAGAGAGGTTGGGATCTCCTACTTGCTGTGCATTGTCAGACTGTGCACTATAGCTGCACAATAAACCTCTCAAACTAAACGGTTATAATTTCTCTGAAGCCTTTAGTTCACATACAAAACAAATCTAAAAATAGCTGATTTGTCAGCAATCTAAGACTGCAGTTATACTGCATGGAATGCACAGAATTTGAATTGAAGCCACGAAGACTCCTGTTGTGCGATAGGCTGCGCTGTGCTCCAAAATGCATTCTACCTACTCGGAGAAAGTAGGATTTTGAAAGTTTTGAGTTTGCGAGAAAGAGCCTTCAGTTTCTTATAACATTGAATTTCAGTAAGTTCATTCACAACAAAAGCTTGCATTTATATAGCACCTTTAACATAGTAAAACATAGTAAAACATCCCAAGGCGCTTCACAGGAGCATTATCAATTCACTCACAGCAAGGTCCGAAAAACAACAAAAAGGCAGCTCTGACAGTCCAGCACTGGGAGTTTCAGCCTGGACTGTGTGTTCAGTGTCTGACACTGGCCCCTGTAGCGTTTGGAATTTGATGTTGAAGGGTCCAGTTCCGGACATCGGGTTGTTTGCCTGGTTACAGGCTTAAAAATCCAATGAGCGCTTATCCGCGCGGGCTTGAATCCCACTCCTAATACAAATTTAATTCTGTTAAACCATCTTTGTTTGTCGATCAGTTCCATTAATCAAACATTTAGAGTACAAAATGGTCCATATTTCTCACCAAATATTCCATATTTAGCACCAAATGTTCCATATTTAGCACCAAATGTTCCATATTTAGCACCAAATGTTCCAGTTTTATGAGCAAATGTTTCAGATTTATCACCAAAAGCTCCTCGTTTATCACTAACTGAGGCTCGAACCCCACCGCAGTCTTTTTCAATCTCAAGCTTGGAAATACAAAGCAGAGCATGCGCAGGAAAGCTCTCCTCCATATCGTTTATTAAAGAGGGGACATCATCATCAAATTACATTTATATCGAGCCTTTAACTTAAGTCCCAAGGTGCTTCACTGGAGCGGAATCACCTGAATTTGTCACCAAACAAAAAAGGAGACATCAGGATAGGTGAGTAAAAGCTGGGTGAAAGAGGAAGATCGTAAAGGTGGAGAGGTTTAGAGAGAGAGTTCCAGATCTTTGGGCGCAAATCGTGGGGTGATTGGAATGAAACGGTTGATGTACAAGAGCTGAAGGAACGCAGAGTTCTGGAAGGTTACAGAGATCGAGAGGGGCGAGATATGCACACTGAAAGAGAGCTTTACACCGTGACCGAGAGATCTGGTCACAAGCGGAGAGTGCAAAGGCTTCCGTTGCCCAGGCTCTCCGCATACCATTCCGGCACCTCACTCTTTCCAAAATTCACTGTCAGACCGAAAATCTCCCTTTTTCCTCTGTGTGGATTGAGTCTGAACAGAACTGGGTTTTGGAAACCAAGGACGGCCCGACTGTGTATTGTTCAAGAGAAAACCCGTCGTCAGCAGGATTCGAACCTGCACGGGAACACCCCAAAAAAATTCTGCTCCACCGCCTTGAACACTCGTCCTCGACTCCTCGCTGCTTGGTTTCATACAATGAGAAATGGATCTTGACCCTGTTCGATTGTTGGGCCGCCACCTTATGACTCCTGGCGAGGAGATTTTCGGAACCGAACCTGCCCATATCGGACACAAGAGGTGTGTCAGAGCAAAGTGACCCAGCACTTTATCACCCGGAACTGGTGGAAAAATAACATGTGTTGGTTGGAAGTCGTTATTTGTACAATTTGATTTGTTTTTACCCCTAAAATATCTTAGTTGTTGCCCCCCCGCCCATAGTCTAAATATACATTGGGGTTTTACAGGATAATCCCTATCCAGACAACTTTAAACAGGTTCGAGAGCGAGGAAACTCTGAATGGTCTGAATACTGTTGTTTATTTATATTGCCCACTCCATACAGCGACCGTGAGATTACCGGTCCAGACACTTCCTGACGGGAGGACCCATCAGGATGGATTGAAAGTGCGCAGTTCTAACCTGCTTACACTGGTCAAAATTAGAAGTTCAACTCCCCTGAGCTTTTTGATTGTTGTGCCTAGTCTGGTTTTATTAACGTCTTGCGAACGTGATGACAAAATGTCAACACGATCTGGTTATTATTAATTCGTAAGTAAATGGTTCACCCATTAAATCATCTTGTAAATTATGTAACTCTGTTCCATGTGTCTGCCCGACACTATCATTGTTCTAAACCACGGTTTGCACCTGACGATCTATTTTTATTTAATACATCCTCTATAAGTCCTTTGTGTTCAGCCAGTCTCTTGAATATCTGGACAGGTGCCGAGAAGATGTTTGTCCTTAGTTCATTAATGTTTGTTCAATAGGTTCTAATCTTAGAATCTGATCATATTGCAGATTCTTAGTTTTAATCTATGTAAGTTTCTTTAATATTGTGGAATGTTTCATAAAGTTATTAGAATTATTCGTGTCTCGCCCACCAGGCCAAACCCTGTCGACAGCGGTTAAAGGAAAATAGAGCATTAAAGTGTTTTATAAACAAACACTTTAGTAGATCTGTCTATCGAAAAGAAGATGATGCTGCCAAAGTCTCAGCATGGAATGAGAGTAGAGCAATTGGATCGGATAGAAATCGACAAAGAAGAGCTTGGCTGCTTTCCAGGTTGCTCAGGTAAGGAAGGGTGGAAATAGCGGAGGCTTTGACCATAAACTTTCATTCCTCTGTGAAAATGGGAGCGGTGCCAGAAGACTGGAGTTTTGCAAATGTTTCTCTGATGTCAAAAAGGGGTGATAGATGAACCAAGTATAGAGAAGTCAGCCTAACGTTGGTGGTGGGGAAAGTTCTAGAGACCATAATCCGGGGAAAAATAATTGTCACTTGGAAGAACAAAGTTCAATAAATGACAGCCAGCATGGATTTGTGAAAGGCAAATCGTGTCTGACAAACATGATCGAGTTCTTCAATGAAATCACGGAGAGGATTGATGAAGGGAGTGCAGTTCATGTTGTGTATATGGACTTTCAAAGGAGTTCATTAATGTACCACTTAACAGACGTGTTAACAACTTTAAAGGGGCAGTGGCAGCTTGGACACGAAATTGGCTAAGTGACAGAAAGCAGAGAGTAGTGGGGAACGGTAGGTTATCAGACTGGAGTGAAGTATACAGCACTGTCCCCATGGGTCGGTATTAGAGCCACTGCTCTTTTTGATATATATTAATGTCCTGGACTTCGGTATGAGAGGCATAATTTCAAAGATTGCAGATGATATAAAGCTTGGAAATAAATTAAATAGTAAGGAAGTTAGTTGCAAACGTCAAGAGCACAACGGCAGACTGCTGACATTGGCAGACATATGGCAGATGAAATTTAATGCACATAAATGTGAAGTGATGCATTTTGGAAGGAGAAATTAAGACACACAATATAAATTGAATAGTACAAGTTTAAAGGGGGTGCAGGGACAGAGAGACGATTGGGTTCAGATATACAAATCCTTGAAGGCGGCAAGACAAGTTGACAAGGCTGTTAAAAAAGTAAACGGGATCCTTCGCTTGGTTATAGGGGAATACAGAACACAAACAAGGAATTTATGGTAAACCTTTATAAATCACTGGTTTGGCCTCAGCTAGAGTATTGTGTTCAATTTTGTTTTAAATTAATTGGCAAAAAGCAGGGGGAGGGGTGGTATTAGAATTCTATTTTAGCAGCGACATGTTATGATCTGGAATGCACTGCCTGAAAGGTTGGTGGAAGCAGATTGATAAATAACTTTTAAAATGGAATTGGATATATACTTGAAAAAGAGATACGTGCAGGGCTATGGGTAGAGAGCAAGGAAGTGGGTCTATTTGGATAACTCTTTCAAAGTGCCGGCATAGACACGATTGGACCGAATGAGCTGAATGTTGCTATGATTCTATGTGTTCTCAGCTAGTGCGGGAAATGGGAGTATAGAGATTTTAACCCCTCAACGCAGTGGCATTTATGTAAAGTTTTGAGAGATTACCCCATTGGGCAATAGTGCTACTTTTTCAAGGGATTACTTAAAAGTTAGTAGTTCGGGAGTTATGAATACATAGAATCTGGAAAGGCAATTGGATTGAATGAGAGGCTTGGAAATGTTACATCCCATAACATATTTCATACACTTCTTTGAATTTTCCCAATCATTTATCAGTCTTTACGTATAGAAGCATTTTTATTCCTCTTATTCTGAACAAAAACCTACAATTACATATTCCAATCAATGTTTATATCTGAGCTTTCTAATGGAGATCTGTGTGATGCTTTTCATCTCACGAATAATATGTAACAAGACGTACATGAGTAAGTTTTGTTCACAAGTGTTGGAATAACATGATTAATTTCATGTAGGGTATTATACAGTACGCAGGACCCAGCTTGTATCTCCAGTGTGTCTGGAGACACAGTGTCGTGGCACCAGTCCGAACGCATCTGCCTCATCAGATCAGTCTAATAGTGAGGAGGGATGAGGCTAATTTCTGGTTTCTGATCTGTGTCCAGTGTCCGCTCCAAGACAACTGGCGAACGGCGGTGGGACTGGGTCAGGACTGAAGAGGACTCCGCTGTGAGCCTTCTGTGTGTGATTATCCAAGTGATTACAATATCTCGTACAAAACATTGGGCCAGAAATCGTGCCGAATGGCGTGGCAACGTTCACCGCAGCTCCTGCGAAATAAATTAACGAAAAGACTTACTCAGGGTTCTGTGGTATCGAATTGCTTGATTATAAACTTCATAAAAATTGTGCGCTATCAACCCAGCCTCTGAGCAGCGTGAGTTGACGCACATGGAACAGTCGGTGAGAATAGAAGACACGCCCACAAAATCTGTCAGGACAAGAAGTCACACCCACAGGTTCAGGCTGCATTGCTCAATCAGGCATCAATCATTTGAAGTTATTGTTCTGGGTTTCATGGTAAATAAAAGTTTTATTTTATTTTTATAAAAAGCCGAAGAAATAATTGCATTAAATTAAGGAGACAGAAGGGAAAAGTGAAAACAACTTTTAAAAAAATGATTTTTTTTATTCCAATGACCAAGAACTATTTAAATAAAGAGTAATAAGAGACTTCACGATTTTAATATTAAATTTTTCGTTGTTTGGCAGTCATTAACAGTAACAGCACCTTTAAAACTTACTTTAGACTTAATAAGAACATAAAAAATAGCAACAGGAGTAGGCCATACGGCCCCTCGAGCCTGCTCCGACATTCAATTAGATCATGGCTGAACTTCGACGTGAACTCCACTTTCCCGCCCAATCCCCGTATCCCTTGATTTCCCTCGAGTCCAAAAATCTATCTATCTCAGCCTTGAATACACTCAATGATTCAGCATCCTCAGCCCTCTGGGGTAGAGAATTCCAAAGATTCACAACCCAGTGAAAAAGAAAATAAGAGGGGCAAAGAGAGAGTATAAGAATAGACTGGATGCTAACGTAAATGAGAATCCAACGTCTTCAACAGGCATGTAAAAAGGAAACGGGTAGTAAGAGCACGGTTCGGACTGATCAGGGACCAAAAATGAGATCGACGCTTGGAGGCAGAGGGCATGGCTGGGATACTAAATGAATACTTTGTATCTGTCTTCACCAAGGAAGAAGGTGCTGCCACAGAAACAGTAAAAGAGCAGGTAGTTCAGATACTGGATAGGCTAAACATTGATAAAGAGGACGTTCTAGAAAGGCTGGCTGTACTTAAAGTAGATCAGTCACCCTGTCCAGATGGATACATTTTAGGTTTCCGATCGAAGTAAAAGTGGAAATTGCGGATGTACTGGCTATAATCTTCCAATCATCCTTAGATACGGGGGTGGTGCCAGAGGACTGGAGAATTGCAAATGTTGCACCCTTGTTCAAAAATGGGTGCAAGGATAAACCCAGCAACTACCGGACAGTCAGTTTAACCTCGCTCGAGGGGACACTTTTAGAAACATTAGTCCGAGACAAAATTAACACTCACTTGGACAAGTATGGGTTACTCAAGGAGAGCTAACACAGATTTGTTCAAAGCAAATCAGGTTTAACTAACTTGATTGAGTTTGTTGATGAGGCAACAGAGAGGGTCGACGAAGGCAAATCAGTTGATGTGGTGTACATGGACATTCAACAGGCGTTTGCTAAAGTGCCAAATGATAGGGTTGTCAGCAAATTTCAAGCCCATGGAATAAAAGGGGCCGTGGCAGCAAGGATACGAAATTGGATAAGCAACAGGAAGCAGAGAGTAGTAGTGAACGGTTATTGTTTGGACTAGAAGCAAGTATACAGTAGTGTTCCCCAGCGGCCGGTACTAAGACCACTGATTTTCTTGATATATATTAATGACTTGGACTTGGAGTACAGGCACAATTTCCAAATTTGCAGATGACACAAGACTTGGAAGTGTAACAAAAGGTGACGAGGCTGGTGGAATGGACGGTCACGTGGCAGATATAATTTAGCGCAGATATATGTGAAGTGATACATTTCGGGAGGAAGAACGAGGAGAGGTAATATAAACTAGAAGGCAAAACTCTAAAAGCTGTAGAGGAACGGAGAGATATTGTGCACAAATCGTTGAACGTGTCAGGATGGGTTGAGAAAACGGTGAAGAAACCATACGGAATCTTGGGCGTTATAAATAGAGACGTGGAATACAAAAGCAAGGCGGTTATGATGAGCCTTTATAAAACGCTGGTTCGGCCACAATTGGAGTATTGTGTTCAGTTCTGGGCACTGCACTTTAGGAAGGATGTGAAGGCCTCAGAGGGGGTGCACAAAGGATTTACTTGAATGATTCCAGGGATGAGGGACTTTAGTTAGGATGATAGACTGCAGAAGCTGGCGTTGTTCACCTTAGATAAGAGAAGGTTGAGAGGACATTTAACAGAGGTGTTCAAAATCAAGAAGGGTCAAGACAGAGTCGATGGAGAGAAATTGTTCCCATATGTGGAAGGGGAAAGAACCAAAGGACATAGATGTAAGTTGATTACCAAAGAAACAAAAGGTGTCATGAGAAAAAGCTTCTTTACACAGCGAGTGGTGAGGATCTGGATAAATATTTAAAGGTAAAAAATGCTGTACTCAAGGAATAGGGCGGTGGAGTGGGACAAGCTGGATTGCTCGTGCAGAGAGCCGGCACGAACTCGATGGGCCAAATGGCATCCGTCCATGCTGTTAGCATTCTATGATTCTATGCTTCCACTTGAATGAAACAAATACAGGGCTATGGGGAAAGAGCAGGGAAAAATGACTAATTGGGTCGGTCTTTCAAAGAGCCGACATGTGCGATGGGCTGAATGGCCACCTCCTGTGCTGTACCTTACTATGATGCTGTGATACATTGTATCACTGACACAGTGCGGTTAGTAGATTCAGGTGTGTATTTCTACTATTCTACTAGTAGTAACTAAAGTAAAAGAAAGGTAAGGTCTGCAGGTCTTACAGCAAGTAATGTTTTTTAGTGAATGAATGTCTCGAGTGCAGTTATCAATCTCTCAATGAAGTGTAATTTAAAGGATCAAACTCCTTAAAGGGAGTAACTAAAAAGCTTAATCTGAGGCAAGCCATGGCATCAGAGCTCGCACCCGTGATATGCTCCTTCTGCGCTCAGTGGAAAGTCATGGACACAACCAGTGTCCCTGGCGACCATGTGTGCAGGAAGTGTGTCCAGCTGCAGCTATTGGCTAACCGCATTTCGGAGTTCGAGCTGCGGGTGGATACACTGTGGAGCATCCGCGATGATGAGATTATCGTGGATAGCACGTTCAGTGAGGTGGTCACATCGCAGGTAAATATTACACAGGTAGAAAGGAAATTAGTGACCGTCAGGCAGAGTAAAAGGACGAGGCAGTAGAGCAGGAGTCCCCTGGGGCCATCACGCTCTCAAATCGAGATTCCGCTTTGGATACTTTTGGGGGAGATGGCTTATCAGGGGAATGCAGCAAGAGCCAAGACTGTGGCACCACAAGTGATTCAGCTACACAGGAGGGGAGGAAAAAGAATGGGAGAGCAATAGTGATCGTCGATTCCATCGTCAGGAAGCAAGGTAGGAAATAACGGATGCTCTAAGTATCATTTTCCAATCCTCACGAAATACAGGGGAGGTACCAGAGGACTGAAAGACTGCAAACGTAGTACCATTGTTTAAAAATGGTACGAGGGGAAGGCCCAATAATTATTGGCCGTTCAGTCTTACCTTGGTGGTTGGCAAACTATTCGAATCAATTCTGAGAGATCGGATAAACTGTCACTTGGAAAGATATGGTTTAATCAGGGATAGTCAGCATGGATTTGTTCAGGGATGGTCATGCCTTACAAATCTGACTGAATTCTTTGAGGAAGTGACAAGGATGATTGACGAGGGTGGTGCAGTGGATGTTATCTACACGGATTTTAGTAAGACATTTGACAAGGTCCCACATGGCAGACTGGTCAGAAAGGTAAAAGCCCATGGGATACAGGGAAATGTGATGAATTGGATCCAAAATTGTCTCAGTAACAGGAAACAAAGAGTAAAAGTCGATGGATGTCTTTGCGAATGGTAATCCGTTTTCAGTGGTGTGCCTCAGGGCTCAGTGTTAGGTCCCTTGCTGTTTGTGGTATATTGTAATGATTTGGACTTGAATGTAGGGGGCATGATTGGTCAATTTGCAGACGACACAAACATTGGCTCAGTTGTTGATGGTTAAGAGGATAGCTGCAGACTCCAATAAGTTATCAATGGGTTGGTGGAGTGGGCGGAAAAGTGGCATATGGAGTTCAACCTGGAGAAGTGTGAGGTGCTGCACTTAGGAAGGGCAAACAGTAAAAGGGAATACGCAGTAAACTGGAATATACTGAGAGGAAGTGAGGAAGTGAGAGGCCTTGGAGTGCATGTGCACAGGTCCCTGAAGGTTGCATTACAGGTAGATGATGTTGTGAAGAAGGCAAATGGAATGCTTTCCGTTATTAGCTGAAGTATAGAATACAAAAACAGGGATGTAATGATGGACCTGTATAAAACGATGATAAGGCTACAGCTGGAGTATTGTGCACAGTTCTGGTCACCACATTACAGGAAGGACATAATTGTTCTGGAGAGAGTGCAGAGAAGCTTTACAAGAATGTTGCTTGACTCCATTTACCAGCCTTGTTTCCGTGACGTTTAATGTCCTGGATTAACAAAAATCTATCAAGGCCAGTATTGACATTTTCAATTGAGCCCCAGCTTCATTAGAATTTTGGGGGAGAGAGTTCCAGATTTACACTACCCTTTATGGGAAGAAGTGCTTCGTGACATCAGCCCTGAATGGTCTTGTTCTAATTTTAAGGTTATGTTCCCTTATTCTGGACTCCCCCACCAGAGGACATAGTTTCTCTCTATATACCCTATCGAATCCGTTAATCATCTTAAACACCCGGATTAGATCCGCCCTTAATCTTCTATACTCGAGAGAATACAAACCTTCGTCTGTGCAAACTGTCCTAATAATTAAACCCTTTTAGCCCCGGTATTATTCTGGTGAATCTGCTCTGTGCCCCCTGCAAGGCCAATATGTAATTCCTGACGTGCGGTGCGAGAACTGAACACAGCTACTCCAGATGGTGGTCTAACCAGAAGTACAGCTGTAACATAACTTCCATCCTTTTATATTCCAGCCCGCTTCAGATAAAAGTCAACATTCCATTAGCCTTTTTAATTACTTTTTGTACCTGTCCACTAGCTTTTAGTGACTTCTGTACTTTATTCCCTAAATCTCTCTGCTCCTCCACAGTTCCTAATTTCTCGTCATTTAGAAAATACTCTGATCTAACTTTCTTCGATCCAAATTGAATGAATGTACACTTCCCAACATTGACCTCCCCGAAAGAGTTTTTTAACGAGGAAAGAGTGAGAGCAAATGAGGCCAATGCGGTTGATGTGGTGCATACGGACTTTCAAAAGGCCTTTCATAAAGTGCCGCACGATAGGCTTATCGTCAAGATTGCGGCCCATGGAATATAGGTGGCAGCAGCAACATGGATACAGAATTGGCAAAAGGACTGTAAACGGAGACAAATGTTGAACGATTGCTTTTCGGACTAGAGGGAGGTGCGCAGTGGTGTTCCCAGGGATCACCAGTAGTGTAACTCCACTATTTAATAAAGGAGGGAGATAGAAAATAGGGAACTACAGACCGGTTCGCCGAACATCAGTAGGACGGAACATGCTGGAGTCTATAAAAAGGATGTGATAAGAGGACACTTAGAAAATATCAAAGGGATTTGAAAAGGTTAACATGGATTTATGAAAGGGAACTGGATAAGGGAGAACCAGTGGATGTGATTTATTTGTATTTTCAGAAGTCCTTTAATAAACTCCCACATAAGATGTTAGCGTGCAAAATTAATGCACATGCGATTGGTGGTAATATACTGGCATGGATAAAAATTGGTTAAAATACAGGAAACAGAGAGAAGGAATAAATGGATCCTTTTCGGGGTGGCAGGCGGTGATTAGTGGCGTACCGCAGGGATCAGTGCTTGGGCCCCAGCTATTCATAATATAGATCAATGATTTGGATGAGGGAACCAAATGTAATATTTCCAAGTTTGCTGACGACACCAAATTAGGTGGGTTCATGAGATGTGAGGAGGATACAAAGAGTATTCAAGGCGATTTAGACAAGTTGAGTGAGCGGGCAAATGGATGGCAGACGCAGTGTAATGTGAATAAATGTGAAATTATCCACTTCGGAAGGAAAAACAGAAAGGCAGCGTATTATTTAAATCGTGTTGATGTGCAAAGGGACCTGGGTGTCCTTGTACACCAGTCACTGAAAGCAAACATGCAGGTGCAGCAAGCAGTTAGGAAAGCAAATGGTATTTTGGCCTTCATTGGAAGAGGATGTCAATAGAGCAGCAAGGATGTCATTCTGCAGTTGTACAGGGCCTGGGTGAGCCCACACCTGGAGTACTGTGTGCAGTTTTGGTTTTCTTATCGAAGAAAGAATATATTTGTCAAAGAGGGAGTGCAGCGAAGATGCACCAGACTGATACCTGGGATCGCAGGACTGTCGTTTGAGGAGAGATTGTGTCGACTCGGCCTGTATTCACGAGAGTTTGGAAGAATGAGTGGGGACCACATTGAAATATATAAAACCCTGACAGGGCGAGACAGACTGTAAACAGGGAGGATGTTTCCACTGGCTGGGGGGCCCAGAACTAGGGGTCACAGTCTCAGGATACGGGGTAGGACATTTAGGACTGAGATGAGGAGAAATTTCTTCACTCAGGGGGTGGTGAAACTGTGGAATTCTCTACAATAAAAGGCTATGGAGACCACGTCACTGAATATATTTAAGAAGGAGCTAGATAGGTTTCTAGACACAAAAGGCATCAAGGGGCATGCGGAGAGAACAGGAATATGGTATTGAGATAGAGGATCTGCCCTGATCATATTGAATGGTGGACCAGCCTCAACGTTCCGAATGGCCTGGTCTTGCTCCTATTTTCTACTTTTCTATGTTTCTGTGTCATTGCTGGGAACACTGCTTTGCTTGATATATTCTAGTGATTTGGGCTTGGGTGGACAGGGCACAGTTTCAAAATTTGCAGATGACGCAAAACGTGGAAGGATAGCAAACAGTGAGGAGGAAAATGGTAGACTTCAAGAGGATTTTGGCAAGCTGGTGGCATGGGTTGACTCGTGGCGGGGAACGTTAAAGCAGCAAAATGCGAAGTGATACATTTCGGTAGGAAGAACGAGGAGAGGCAATTTTCCACGTTAAAGGCACGATTCTAGAATTGACAAAAGTTTGGAACGTTATAGTTAGGGCACCTGTAATGTTCTCACCTACGGACTTTGCAACCCTGGGATGGAAATCATCTGGTCCTGGGGATTTGTCACTCTTTAGTGCCATTATTTTCTACATTACTATTAATTTGATTCCGTTAATTATGGTGAGTCCCCGTCCCTCATTGAAAATTCGTTTCCTTGTGGTGTCCGGCATGCTGTCGTCGTCCTCGAGTATAAATACAGATTCTGTATTCTTCACATTAGTCGGTCACACCTTTATCTATCTCCGGCTATTGGTGTCTCTCTGTCTCCCTGTACTCAGTCACACTTTCATTTATCTCCCACTGTTGGTGTCTCTCTGTATCACACACTGTACTTTATCTAACTCCCTCTGGAGTTGGGATATGATAGCGTAAATGTAGAGAAGATGATTCCACTTGTTGGCGAATCCAAAACTTCAGGCCATAAATAACATCACCGATAGATCCAGTAAGGAAATTAGGAGAAGCTCCTTTACCCAGAGAGTGGTGAGAATGTGGAACTTGCTACCACGTGGAATAGTCGAGGCGAATAACAGAGATGCATTTAAGGGAAGCTAGATAACTGCATGAGGCAGAAAGGTATAGAGGGCTATATCGTTAGGGTGAGATAGAGTGAGTTGAGAGGAGGCCCGAGTGGAATTTAAATATCAGCATCGTCCAGTTAAGTCGAATGGCCTGTTTCTGTGCTGTAAATTTTATGTAATTCTGTGTTATTTGTTTTGGTATCTCTCTCTTAAAACTCAGTCACATCTTTACCGATCGCCCTTTGTTGTTGTCCCTCTGTATCGCTGCACTCAGTTGCACTATTATCAGATAATCATAGAATGTTACAGCACAGAAGGAGGCCATTCGGCCTATCGTGCCTGTACCGCTCTTTGAAAGAACTATTCAATTAGTCCCACTCACCTACCCTTTCCCCAAACTCTGCAATTTTTCCCTTTCAAGTATTTTTCCAATGCCCCTTTGAAAGTTATTTTTGCATCTGCTTCCACTGCCCTTTCAGGCAGCGAATTCCAGATCATTACAACTCGCTGTGTAAAAAAAAAATCTCGTCATCTCACCTGTGATTCTTTTGCCAATCATCTTAAATCTGTGTCCTCTGGTTACCCACACTGTTGCCAGTGGAAACAGTTTCTCCTTATTTACTCTAACAAAACCCCTCATTATTTTAACCTTCCATGTTCTAAAGAGAACAACCCCAACTTATCTAGTTTCTCCACGTAACTGAAGTCCCTCATCCCTGGTGTCATTCTCGTAAATCTCCTCTGCACGCTCTCCAAGGCCTAGAACTCCTTACTAATATGTGGTGCTGAGAATTGGATACATTGAAAAGACGCACCTTACAAGCTATCGCATTCACTTTGTTAGTAGTGGCTCAGTTGGTAGCACTCTCGCCTCGGAGTCAAGTCCCACACAAAAGACTTGAGCACATAACCGAAGCTGACTCTTCAGTACACTACGGAGTGAGTGCTGCATGGTCGGAGGTGCCGTCTTTTGGACGAGATGTTAATCTGCCCTCTCACGAAGACAGAAAAAGTCCCATGACAATATTTCGAAGAAGAGCAAAAGAGTTCTCCCGTTATCTTGGCCAATATTTATCCCGAAACAAACATCACTAAAACAGATGATCTCGTCATTTAGCACAATGTTGTTTGTGGGATCTTTCTGTGCGAAAATTGGTTCTGGCGTTTCCTACATTACAACAGTGACTACACTTCAATAACTACGCAATTGGCTGTAAAGTGCTTTGGGACGTCCTGAGCTGGTGAAAGGCGCGATATAAATGCAAGTAATTGGTCAAAGAACGAGAGTCGACATGACGGGAAAAAACTACGTTTCGAGTTGTTCTGATCTGGAATGCGCTGCAGCAAAGGGCGGTGGGAGCCGATTCAATAATAACTTTCAAAAGTGAATTGGATGAATACTTGAAGAGAAAAGAGCATCTTACTAATTAGATATCTCTTAAAAAGAGACTGCATAGGCGCGATGGGCCGAATGGCTTCCCTCTGTGATGTAGAATTCCATGATTCCATGATTCTAAGCCGTTCTTTCTCCCTTTCTTTCCTTTATTTCCTTCTTGTCTCTGTTTGTTTCTTTCTTTCGTTCATCGGTGGCGTTGTTGAGTGGGACTCTCCTGCTTCCATTGTTGCTGATTTCTAACTCAGATTCTGTTGACATGTCCCCATAAATCACTGGAGAGGGATCGTTTCCATCCCGTGAATCACCGGAGATCTATCATTTCCATCCCGCCAATCGGTGGAGAGGGATCAGTCCGTCCCCATAAATCACTGGAGAGGGATCAGTTCCATCCCCGTGAATCACTGGAGAGGGATCAATTCCATCCCGTCAATCAGTGGAGAGGGATCGGTTCCATCCCGTGAATGAGTGGAAAGGGGTCAGTTCCAGTTGACGTTCTGAAGTTAACCTTTAATTATTTGATAATGGTGATTGAGGTCGAGCCATTGTTAAGGCGCCTCTCCCCTGCATTGGGTGGGCAGCCTGCAGTGTCCCAATGGGCATATGCGAACGAAGATCCGTGTCTGGTTCCTTGAACAGGATATGGCAGGGACTACGTGTCGAATACAGAGCGTGGGCTGTGAAACCTCGAAATATTCCGCGAGGGTAATCCAGGGCTAACTCCCTGTTACATTTCAACATCTCATTATTCCACCGACATCAAGAAGCACTGAGGACTTCTTCTGACGATAAAGTTCAGAACAAAGCCCAGAAAGTGCCTCTTTGCACAGAGGGGATATTGACAAATTGAATGGGAATTTCAGGAAGTTTGGCGGGGGGTGGGGTCAGGACAATAACCTTCGTTACGAACCCGTTGGATGTTATAATTAGGAGTAGGCAGAGTCGGAATGAAGAACAAGGAGGCAAAGTGAGTCAAGGCTTTCCTGGTCCAAAAGTATCTTGTGTAAGTCAAACTGAGAGGGAGGAAAAAATTTGATTTGCCCGGTGCAATAGTAGGATACAGATCTGGAGTGAAACTGTACAGTGCTTTGCTCATTCCACACCATGAGTTTGAATATTTGGAATTCTCTACCCCAGAGGGATGTGGATGCTGAGTCAATGGAGCATATTCAAGGCTGAGGTCGATAGATTTTAGGACTCTAAGGGGCTCAAGGGTCATGTGGATCGGGCGGGAAAGTGGAGTTGAGGTCGAAGATCAGCCATGATCTGATTGAATGGCGGAGCACGATCGAGGGGCCGTATGTCCTAATCCTGCTCGTATTTCTTATGCTCTTATATGTCCCGTCGCCAGTAGCGCAAAACGGGCGGTATCATATCGACCGCCACTTGTAATCCCCACCCAATATTTAGCACCATTGGCTTTAATGGAACAGAATATCAAGGAGGGCCTATAACAGGCGTAAGGCCCGTTCAGCACTCTCATCCAAGAGGAATTTTAACTTCGGGCGATGATGTACAGCGGGTGATAATGAATTAGCCGCCCATGGCACGCCGCATTCGATTTTCCTTTCCAAACCCCGTCTAATTCGATGTGGCGCCCTGCTGTATCAAAGCAGTGGTCGTGGGATCGGAACGTCCACCTGAGAGGGCAGAAGGGGCCGCGGTTTAACGTCTCATCCGACTTTTAATCTGAGGGTCAAGGGTAGAAAGGGAGAAACTGTTTCCTCTGGTGAGGGAGTCCAGAACAGGGGAGAATAACCTTAGAATTAGAGCTCGGAGTGATATCAGGGAGCACTTTTTCACACAAAGGGTGCTGGAAATCTGGAATTGTCTCCCACAAAATGTTGTGGATTCTGGAGGTACATTGGAACTTTCAAGACTGAGATTGATAGATTTTTGTTGGTTCCAGGTATCAAGGCAGATGGAGCAAAGGCGATTAAATGGAGGTGAGGTCCAGATCGACCATGATCTGATTGAATGACGGAGCAGGCTCGAGGGGTCGAATCGACTCTTCCTGTTCGTTTGCAAAAGGCTCGAGGGGCTGAATGGCCTCCTCTTGTTCCAAGTGATCCTAAACACACTTTCTACACTGTTGTTCCTCAAATGGGCGCAGAATAAAACTTATTACATATTCGGCAGCTTTATGTGAGAAACCGTGACAGTGAGCGAGGGGGTGTAACCTGCTGGTTGGACGAAAGAGAATTAATTACATTTCCTGGTTTCACCAAAGACTGCTTCACTCCATCGCACTTAAAACCCGCCTCCGACTGTCACGTTAAAAGGTGAAACTGCCCACTGATCCGAACCATTCAGTTTACAAGTTCCAGTCCAGCCCACGCTGCTCCGTCTCCCTCGCCTCCTCCGCTCAGGAGGGTCTGACACAGGGCCCGCGGCTCCAGGTCAACAATGTCCTCGGCGATGATCCTTTCCCTCCTACTCTTCACTGTCTCGTACCCGGCAGCACCCGAACACTGCAGTAAGTGCGATTTGTTCTTCCATTTTCTCCTGCTTAATCTAAACCTGCTGCTTCATTCTTCATAGAATCACAGAGTGATTACCGCACAGACGGAGGCAATTCGGCCCATTGTGGAGGTGCTGACTCTTTGGAAGCGTTATCGAATTCGTCCCACTAACCCTGCTCTTTGCCCCATGGCCGTGCAATATTGTCCCCTGCAAGTATTTATTCAATTCCCCTTTTGAAAGTTATTATTGAATCTGCTTCCACCGCCCTTTCAGTCAGTTGCATTCCAGATCACAACAACTCGCTGCGTAAAAAAAAATTCTCCTCATCTCGCCTCTGGTTCTCTGCATTAAATTTCATCTGTTATGTTTCTGCCCTTTTCACCAGTTTGTCTATGTCCTCCTGTAGTCTGTTATTATCCTCCTCGCTGTTTACTACAATGAATGTTCCTGCTGTATTTTTTTGTACTGTGTGCACCGTCCACGGATTCCTTCTGATTTTCGACAAGCTCTTTATAAATTAGTTTCTATTTTAATGCTCATTCCTCCAGAGTGGATCAATAATTGGGTTATGGGTTCCAGCAGCTCCCGGTGATCAGCAGAAATCACTTCTCCAGAATATACAAAGGAAACTGAGTGATCTGTCCGTGGACCCAGACCCGGAGGCATTCATTGCCCTGCGCCTGGGGAGAGACCATGATCTGCAGAGGGAAGGAGACATTCTCCGGAGGCTGAGCGAGGCGGCTGTCAGAAGGGTGGGGGCAGGTAAGGAATCATTTAATAGGTAAGGTGGATATATTCGGTTTAAATGTTTGTTTTTATTGAGAGGAGGAGTAGTTACCATACTATTGGTAATGAAGGATCTTGGAAACGAGGAATGGCCCCGTGATGCCAGTGAAACAATTTATAGCCCATTCATATCAAATTCTCTGTCTGACATCAGAAAATAACATTTTTTGAGATAGAGTATATAAGCAATTTGAGACAAACACAGAAAGTTAACATGCAGGTACAGCAAGCAATGAGGACGGCAATTGGCTTATTGGCCTTTATTGCAAGGGGACTGGAGTACAAAAGTAAGGAAGTCTTGCTGCAATTGTGCAGGACTTCAGTGAGACCACACCAGGATTATGGCATACAGTTTCGTTCTCCTGATCTAATGAAGGATATACTTGCCTTGGATGCGGTGCAACGAAGGTTCACTAGAATAATTCATGTGTTGAGAGGGTTGTCCTATCAGAAGAGATTGAGTAGAATGGGCCGATACTCTCTGGAGTTTGGAAGAATGAGAGGTGATCTCATTGAAACATATAAGATTCTGAGAGGGCTTGACAGGGTAGATGCTGAGAGGTTGTTTCCCCTCGGTGGCGAGTCTAGAACTAGGGGCATAGTCTCAGGATACGCGGTCGGCCATTTGCGACTGAGATGAGGCGGAATTTCTTCACTCAGAGGATTGTGAATCTTTGGAATTCTCCATCCCCAGAGGGCTGTGGGTGCTCAGTCGTTGAGTATATTCAAAGCTGAGATCGCTAGATTTTTGGACTCTACGGGAATCAAGGGACATGTGGATCGAGCGGGGAAGTGGAGTTCAGCCATGATCTGTTTGAATGGTGGAGCAGGATCGAGGGGCAGTATGGCCTACTCCTGCTCCTATTTCTTATATTCTTATGTTCTTATGACATGCGGTACGTGTAACAGGCTTGTTAGGAACAGGTGACTTTGGGCCAATCGTTCCCAAAGTTCTCCACGACTGGAGGTTTTCCTCGCCTCATATCTGGGTTTGTTGTAGACTAATTGATAGAGATTGATTGCTGGGATTATTCAACAACTTCATTGTCGTTGGATTGTGCGACTACCGGGATGCTAGAAGGAAAACTAGATGGACCTTGGTCTTTTATCGTCAAATAATTCCTATGATCCTCTTGGAGGCCCTCATCCTTTTGAAACAAACCGGCGAATGTTAAAATTGAAGCTCCATGACCGCAGGTAGCGCCCATTCGGGAAGCAGCAATGTTGAAAGCTCTCTCACCTCATAAAACACTCCTTGTTTCCCCGGTGTCATTCGTCAAATTACCGTCTGCAATTTCTCAACCAAATATTCTGCATTTCAATAAAGGTCCCTGTGATTCACTCGCAGCAAGGTGCCATTTATAGTTGTATGTGTGTGTGTGTGTGTGGATGTGTGTGTGTGTGTGAGTGTGTGTATGGATGTGGGGGTGTGTGTACCTATATTTATGTGTGTGCATGTGTTTATGTGTACATGTGTGTGTGTGTCTATGGGTGTATGTATATGCATGTGTATGTATTTCTGTTTGTGGTACTGTGTGTTTTTGTGCAGGTTGTAGGTTTGTGGGAGTGCATGCATCTGTATTTATATGTGTGTATGTGTATGTGCATGTGCTTTTGTGTGAATGTGTGTGTGTCTATGTGTGCTTGTTTATGCATGTGTATACGTACGTGTGTATGTGTATGTGTCTGTGTGTGTGTTTCTGTGTAACTGTGTGTGGTTCTGTTTGTGTGTGTGCATTGGTGTATGTGTATGTTTGTGTTTGAAAAACAGAAACAGACACATACAAATGAAGGGAGAGCGAGAGAGATACTCCTGGCTGATTTCTGTCCTCAGGCGAATGGACAGGCCTCCCATTAATTGCACCACCTTTGTTCAAAGTGCTATTATGGAAATTATTCCATAGTGTCCAAACTTTCCTCTGCTCTTCCACCTGAAATCTAAATCCCCCACTCTGCACTGGGTTCTGCTCATTGCCATCTCATTTTTTTGAAACCTGAATTCTTCATACTGACGAACTCGACAGCCAATTGCACACAAGATACCACAAAGAGAAATGAGATAATTTATCAGTTAATCATATTACCGTGTCGCTGATTGAGGAATAACAACTGGTTAACTGACTATTCACTTCATTGTTGTTCGTGGGATATTGCTGTGCACAAAATAGATGCCGATTGGGATATATAACAAGGGCGCATGCACTTCCAAAAAGTTCGTGCACTTCGAAGCACTTTGAGTCGATCCTGAGAGATAAGATAAGTCGGAATATCGAAACAAGCCTTCAGAGGTGCAGAGGCTGTATTTATAACCACTGAGCAGTTAGGTTGTGATGGAACCAGTCAAAACAAATTAAGACTCTTTCGTTCTTCTGCCGCAGGTGAGCACTTCCCCATCGACCTGCTGGCTTTCTACATTTTAGCCTTCAGATCCTCGTGTCGTAACTCAGACAAGATATCAGCAGGGAACAAAGAGGTGAATTTGGTGGCGATGCTTCGAGAAAGGCTGGACAGAGAACTGCATGAAGTATCCAAGATAACATCTTCTAACGGTAACAGTGCGGGTTACAGTCATGTTAGTTGCATAGAGATTGACAGGCACCTTTCAGCAAAAACAATGTAGCAATCCAATTGAAGCTCTTCCAAGCAGTTTGGTTTCCTCATGTGTGCTAAATTCTCCTCCTTGTGAACAGTTGTTAACTCATCATGAAGTCCAAGTCTGTCATAGGAACATCAGAATGAACATAGGAATATGATTAGTCCATTCAGACCTCGAACCTATTGCATCAATCAATTAGATCAGGGCTGATCTGTATCTTAGCTCGACCTAAGTTGGAGTTCAGTAAATTACCTTACCGTGGTTCCGTAACCCTTCATACACTTGCTGAACAAAAACCTGTCAATCACAGTTTTGAAATTTCCAATTGACCCCCAGCCTCAACATCTTTTTTGGGGTGTGTGGGTGGGAGAAGAGTTCCAGATTTCCACCACACTTTGTGTGAGGAAATGCTTCCTGACATCACCCCTGAACGGCCTAGCCCTAATTTTAAGGTTCTGCCCCCTTGTTCTGGACTCCTCATCAGAGGAAACAGTTTCTCTCGATCTATCCTAACAACTCATTTAATCATCTTAAACACCTCAATTGGATCAACTCTAATCTTCTAAACTTGAGGGAACACAAGCCCAGTCTATGCAACCTGTTCTTATAATTTAGTCCTTCGTGCCCCGGGATCATTCTGGCCAAGACTTGAAGCTACTCCCATATTTGAGGGGCGGTTCTAAAACCTCTCTCAAACTGCTGTACAGCAGACAAGCAAACGTTCTCATCAGAAAGGTTTTCTCCTTCTCCCTACTAGTCTTCACCCTCTCTCGCCAGAACAATCGTGAGGTTTCTGGGTTGATGAGGAGTTATCTTTATTTTTCTCTATCTTATTACTATTACTATAGACCGTGTTCCGCCGAAGTTTCCTCTCTCGGTCGGTCTCCAATTGCACATCCCCACGCAATCATCGTCAACCCTGAATCCTCACTGTGTTGAAATGAAGTCCCATTGCATCACATACTTCTCGATCAATTTTAAACTATTTATCTTCCTTCGCCTTGATTTTCCTTCTGAAGCATTCCCCTCAAAGGCACCATTTTTACATTGAGTAAAATCGAGTCTGCATCACAGAAACAGGCCATTCGGCCCAACTGGTCTGTGCCGACGTTTGTGCTCCCCGTGAGCCACCTGTCACCTTACTTCCTATAACTCTATCAGCATATCCTTCTATCCCTTTCTCCCTCATGTGCTCAGCTCGATTCCCCTTAAATGCATCGACGCTATTTGCATCAACTATTCTACGTGGTTGTAACTTCTACATTTTAACCAATCTCTAGGTAAAGAAGTATCTCCTGAGTTCCCGATGGATTAATTCGTGACTGTCTTCTGCCGTCTAGTTCTGGCCTCCCCCACAAATGGAAACATTTTCCCGATGTCGACCCTATCAAACCTTTTCATAATGTTTAAGACCACGATCCGGTCACCCCTCAGCCTTCCCTTTTCGACAGAAAGGAACCCCAGCCTGTTCAGATATCCCTGACAAGTATAGCCTCTCAGAGTCTGCTACCCTCTCAACAGCTGAATTATTTATCCTGTTCTACCTCCTTCGCCTCTGCAACAAGGGACTCCATCGTTGGTTCCTTCAACCGACTCTTTACTTTGACAAGTAGTACAAGACTATACGTCAATCCTGACAAAAACTAATTAATACCTAACGAGGCCTCCTTCTGCTTCAGTAGCGCAAGATAATTATGTCACACGGCATGTCACCATTTCAGTCTCTACCTGTCCTCATAGCCTCCAATCACACTCACATCTCATTCTGTACCTGTCTCCTTAACCTCCAATCACACTCACATCTGAATCAGTAACTGTCCTCCTAACCTCCAATCAGACTCACATCAATCTGTACCTTTCCTCTCAGCCTCCAATCACACTAACATCTCAGTCTGCATCTGTCCCCATAACATATGAGTGGTAAAATATCAGTCAATGAAGGGTGGGATTGATTTTGGCAAAACAAGATCTTCTTGTGGAGGCAGAGGACATGGCTGAGGTACTAAATGAATACTTTGCATCGGTATTCACTGGAGAAAAGGATGTTGCCATGGTAGTCGTAAAGGAGGAGGTAGTGGCGATATTGGATCGCATAAAAAGCGATTACGATGAAGTACTTTTAATATTGGCAGTACTCCAAATAGAAAAGTCACCAGGTATAGAGGAGATGCATCCTGGATTACTGAGTGAAGTAAAGGTTGAATTTGGGGAGTCTGTGGCCACAATCTTCCAATCCTCCTTAGAAATGGGGACGGTGCCAGAAGCCTGCAGGATTGCAAATGATAAATCCCTGTTCAAAAAAGAGGACAGTGAGGTAAACCCGGCAATTACAAGGCGGGCAAGCTAACGTCGGTGCTGGAGAATCTTTTCGAGACATTAAATCTGGGACAAAATAAATATGCACTTGGAAAAGTATGGGCTGATAAATGAAAGTCAGCACGGATTTGTTGAAGGAAAATCGTGTTATACGAACCTGATTGAGTTCTTTGATGAAGTAAAGGAAAGGGTTGATACGGGCTTTGCGGTTGATGTTGTGTATATGCATTTGATAAAGTAGCACAAAATAGACTTGTGAGGCCATAGAATTAAAGGGACAGAGCCAGAGTGGATACAACATTGGCTAAGGGACAGACAGCAGAGTGAAGTGGTGAACGGTTGTTTTTCAGACTGGAGGGAAGTATATAGTAGTGTTCCCCATGGGCCAGTATTAGGACCACTACTCTTTTTGATATATTTTAATGAGCTGAACGTGTGTACAGAGGGTATAATTTCAAATTTACCGATCATAGGAAACTTGGAAATGTAGCCAACAATGTGAAGGATAGTAACATACTTCAGGAGGACACAGAAAAACTGTTGAAATCTGCAGACATATAACAGATAGAGTTTAACACAGAGACGTGTGAAGTGATACATTTTGGTAGGAAGAATGTGGAGAGGCAATATAAAATAGATGGTACAATTTTAAAGAGGCTGCAGGAACAGAGAGACCTGGGGATGCATATGAACAAATCGTTGAAGGTGGCAGGATGAAGTTGAGAAGGCTGTGAAAAAGCATATGTGATCCTCGGCTTTATTAATAGATGCATAGAGTACAAAAGCAAGGAAGTTATGCTAAACTTTGATAAAACACTGGTTAAGCCTCGGCTTAAGTATGATGCACAATTCTGGGCACCACGCTTCAGAAAGAATGTCAAGGCCTTACAGAGGGTGCAGAATATAATTAATAGAACGGTACCAGGGATGAAGGGCTTTAGTTATGCGGAGAGACTGGTGGGGTTGTTCTCCTTCGAGCAGAGAAGTTTAAGGATAGATTTGATGGATGTGTTCAAAATCATGAACGGTTTTGATGGAGTAAATATGGATAAACTGTTTCCAGTGGCAGGAGGGTCGGTAACCAGAGGACACAGATTTAAGGTGATCTACAAAAGAGCCAGAGGCGACATGAGGAAACATTTTTTTACACAGCAACTTGTAATCTGGAATGCACAGCCTGAAAGCGTGGTGGAAGCAGGTTCGGTAGTAAGTTTAAAAGGAATTGCATAAACACTTGAAGGGAAAAAATGACAGGTCTGTGGTGAAAGAGGAGAGGAATGGGAATAATTGGCGTGCTCTTTCAAAGAGTCGGTACAGGAATGATAGGGCGGTAGGCCTCCCCCTGTGATGTACCATACCTTGATACAATGATACCAGGAAATCCTACAATCACACTCACATCTCAGTTTGCATCTGTCCTCATAACGTCCAAACACATTCACATCTCTGTCTGTACCTCTGTCCCTGTCCACATAAACTCCAAAAATACTCTCATCTCTAACTGTACCTTTCCTAATAACCTCCAAACAAACTCACATGTCTGTCTGTACCTGTCCTCATATCCTGAAAACACACACACACCTCTGTCTGTACCTGCACTCATAACCTCCAATCACACTCACATCTCTGTTTGTATCCATCCTCATAACCTCCAAACAACCTCACATCTCTGTTTGTGCCTGTCCTCATAACCACCAATGACCCTCACTCTCTGTTTGTATCCATCCTCATATCCTCCAATCACACTCACACCCCTGTCTACACCTGTCGCCATAACCTCCAATCACACTGACATCTCTGTCTGTATCTGTCCTCATAACAACAATTTACATTTATATCGCGCGTTTAACATGGTACCACGTCCCAAGGTGCTTCACATGAGAGATTTCCAAACAAAATTTGATACCGAGCCTCATAAATTGATATTAGGATATGTGAGATCTTGTCAAAGGTGTTGAATTTAAGGAGCATCTTATAGGAGGAGAGAGAGCTACAGAGGTGGAGTGGTTTAGGGAAGGAATTCCAGAGCTTGAAGCTTAGGTAGTTGAAGGCATGGACGCTAAGGTTGGAGCGATTAAAATCGTGGATGCGCAAGAGGTAAGATTTGGAGGAGCACAGGGATCTCGGAGGGTTGTAAGGCTGGAGGAATTTACTGGGATAGAGAGGGGCGAGGCATGAAGGGATTTTAAAATGAAGGATGAGAAATTTAAAATCGAGGTGTTCGCACACCGGGAGCCAATGTAGGTCAGCGAGCACAGGGGGTGATGGTTGAACGGGATTTGGTGTGATTTAGGATAAGGGCAGAAGGGTTTTGGATGTGCTTCTGACTCCATAATCTCTATTCCCGTTGCCATGTCAGTCTGAACATATTCCTAAAACATCCACTCCAATTTCCTCCTCAGCATGTACCATTCCCATTATCTCCAATCCCATTTCTGTCTGTACGTATCTCCATGATATCCAATCCATTCTTATCTCAAACTGTACCTCCCCCTATAACCTCCAGCCCCATTCTCACCTCAGTCTGTAATAATCCCCACAATTTCTAATCCTATTACCATCTCAGTCTGGTTATATCTCCATAACCTACAATTCCCATAACCTACTTTCCCGCAATTCAGTTTGACCTGTCCCCGTGAACTCCAATAAAATTCCTATCTCAGTGACTCCCCATTCCCAATTCCTCCAAAACCCATTCGCAACCAGATATTTATCCAATGCTTTTCAAAGGACCCACCAGGCCTGAAGCGAATTTGAACTGTGTCCCCCTGTTTACGAAGCCAGTTATTCAAGACTTCGCCGGTGAAGTCAAACTCAATTACTTACCGTTCTATTCTTATCTATTATACTTATCACGAAAGGCGCAACAGGCTGAGGCTCCTTTCTCTGGAAAAGGGGAGGCTGATAGATGAACGAATATAGTTTTTTTAAAATGATGAAAGCGTTCGATAGGATCGGCAATTATGGATGGGCAATAAGTGCCGGCATTACCAGCGACGCCCACATCCCATGAACGAAGAAAAAAAAACGTACAGAAGATGTTTCCACTCGTGGTTTAGTCCAAAACTAGGAGGCCACAAATAAAGGTGCTCACTGATAAATAAGTTTGGAATACAGGAGAAATTTCTTTACCCAGAGAGTGGTAAGAACGTGGAACTTGCTACCACAAGGGGTAGTTGAGGCGAAAAGCATAGATGCATTTAAAGGGAACCTCAATTCACACATGAGGGAGAAATGAATGGAAGGGTAAGCTGATTGAATGAGATGAAATGAGTGGGAGCAGGCTCGTGTGGAGCATAAACGCCGACACAGGCCTGTTGGGCCGAAAGGCCTGATTCGGTGCTGTAAGTGTAAATCTATAATTCATTTAATTACTTGACCTGACCTCTGACACACAGAGAACACCACCATTACGTTTAAGGAGATCTGGAACGAACTACTGAGGGTTTCTGACAGCTGTAGTTCCTGTATGCCAGAAGTAGAGCGCAAATCTAACACTGGAGACTATCACCGTATTTTTCAGAAAGCGCTGGATATTCTCTAAAGACCTTTACTGAAGCCAGTCTGGCAATCCTGGCTCTGTGTCAGGAGGAGCGACTTGTCCATCGCTTTATCATTCATAATTTCGCCCTGGTTCATCTCAGGAAGATCTCACAACATGGGAAAGAATTAACTGTAGGTATGTATGTGCAGATTCCACATTTCATTTTATTGTTCGAAAAATATCCATTTGATGGTATTTTTGGTTGTAGAAATAGAGTGCTGAGTTCAAAGGTCATGGTCGGATAAAGAGTGCGAGGGTGAAATTGCAGATGGGACAGGCGGACTCGCATTTTGCGACCTTTATACGACACACCTGATATAACGGGCGACCATTGCGATTCCACCTGATTTTTGCCTCCCAGCTCATGTCCATTTTGACCCCATACATGTTGTATAGAAATAGCACTTCACCACCTCAGTCTTGTCCCCTAACCCCAGTCCCATTCCCATCTGAAGCCTGCACAGTTCTATAGTCATGACAAGGCCGCTGCTTGTCAGGGATTGGGAAACTTGCGGTGGGGAGAAACTCCATTGGACACTGGACACTGGTTAAAATAAGCGGGAATTTGGGAAGCGTCCCTTCAGCTATTGGGTCCTTGGGTCGCTCGTGCCTCGGGGGCTTCGAATATGATCGAATGTTAAAGCACAGAAAGCGGCCGTTTCGCCCGTCGTGCCTGTGCCGCCTCTTTGAAAGAGCTGTCCAATTCGTCCCAATGCCCCCTCTTCTTCCCCACAGACCTGTATTTCTTTTGCTTTTCAAGTATATAGCCAATTCCCTTTTGAAAGTTACTGTTGAATCTGCTTCCACTATCATTTCAGGCAGTCCGTTCCAGATCATCACAATGCGCTGCATATTTAAAAAAAATCTCCTAATTTCCCACCTGGATAATTTGCCAATTATCCTAAATCGGACCCTCTCGTTACCGAACCTCCTGCCAGTGGAAACCATTTCTCCCGAACTACTGTATCAAAGACTTTCATTATTTTGAAGACCACTATTAAATCTCCCCTTATCCATCTCTGCTCTAAGGAGATCAACCCCAGCTTCTCCAGTCTCTCCACATAACTGAAGTCCCTCATTTCTGGTCCGATTCTAGTAAATCTCCTTTGCGTCCTCCCCAAGGCTTTGGCACCCTTCCTCAAGAGTGGTGCCCAGCATTGGACACAATACTCCAGCTGGGGCTTAATCAGTGATTTATAAATTTATAACGTCTTTGTTTTTGTACCCTATGCCTCTAGTTATAAAACCAACTATCCCATCTGTCATTTTCACAGCCTCCTCAACTTGTCCTGCACTCTTCAAAGATTGGTGCATGTGAACCCCCAGATCACTCTCTTCCTGGAAACCTTTAAAATTATCCTTTCACCGATTTATATCTTTTTCAAATGCTACAGCTACTGCGTGATTTGCAGCTCTGAGTGGATTATCAGTTGCCAATTAACTGTAATGTATTCCACGAAAGGATCGGACATGTTTCCTGTGTTGTAGATACGATGGCCACCGCTACACTTAGTCTCACATGTTTGCTACACTCGCAACAACCAAGAGGTAGATCTCGGCTTGACATTGCGAGGGCCTTAATGTGGATGACGAGGCGGATCCTCAGTGAAGTGAGAGAGGACGGGACCATTGGGAGCCTGAGTAGTACAGGGCTGGCCATGCAGGTAAGATGATGTGAAATAGGCAAATGGACTATCAGTTTAATGGGAAATGAGGACCATACGTTAGTAACTGCCTTGTCACACCACATTGAGTCATAAACCTACAACAATTAGAGTTTAGAAATGATACTGTGATATCGGTGTATGGAAGCTTAATGTGATCAACTGACGTTCGGTGTTAACAAATGGAAAGTGCAGTGTATTGGATGAATCGGAGACTCCTCCATACCACTGATGTGATGGAATTTGAAAATTGGGCGCCATGTGCAATGGACGGTTTATTCGATATCACATATTTTACACCATTACCTAACGTAAAAATGAAAAGAATGATAATCGACTTAATGCCAATCAAGTTAAACACTATGAAGTGGAAGGAAGCAATAGTAACATGATGCCAGGTTATGTGGGGAAACTAGTTGACTTCAAATTCCAGGAGGTCAATCTTCGCATGGAATTAAATGGAATTTACACCACAGAAACAGGCCAATCGACCCAACTGGTCTATGCCGGTCTTTATGCTCCACTCGAGCCTCCTCCCATCCTACTTCATCTAACCCTATCAACATATCTTTCTACTCCTTTCTCCTTAATGAATATATCTAGCTTGCCCTTAAATGCAACTATTCTAGACGCCTCAACTGCTTCTTGTGTTACCGTTTTCCACATTCTAACGACTCTTTTGGCAAAGACATATCTCCTGAATTCCTTACTGGATTTATTGTTAACTATCTTATGTTTATGACCCGTACTTTAGGATTCCCCTACAAGTCGAAATTTATTTTCTATGTGGAGCCTATCGCAACCCTTCATAATTTTAAAGACCTCTGTCAGGTCATCTCTCAGTCTTTTCTGTTCTGGACAAAAGAGCCCCAGCCTGTTCAATCTTTTCCTTGTAAATCTTTCTTTGCACCTTCTCCAGTGTCTCGATATCCTTTTTTAATATGGAAACTAGAACTGTGCCCAATAATCCAACAGTTGTCTCACCAGACCCGAACTGTACACAGTACTCCAAGTGTGGTCTCACCAGACCAGAACTGTACACAATACTCCAAGTGTGGTGAAACCGGACCAGAACTGTACACAGTACTCCAAGTGTGGTGTAAACGGTTACCAGAACTGTACTCAGTACTCCAAGTGTTGTCTCACCAGACCAGAACTGTACACATTACTCCAAGTGTGGTGTAAACGGACCAGAACTGTACACAGTACTCCAAGTGTGGTGTCACCAGACCAGAACTGTACACATTACTCAAAGTATGGTCTCACCACACAGTAATCTAATTTAAACTGTACCCCAGTCAGAACGCACCTAGGAATTGATCTTGACTTTGTGCGATAATATAAAACGGGTGATAGCGAATCTGAAGGCCGTTTTCCGTCTCTCCACCATTTTTAATTCCATTGATTTCCACTTTATGCTACAGTGCTTTCAGAAAGAGTTGATAGGTGCTCAGATTAAATTATTTCTGAATATTTTTTTGCAGGAATGTTAAATTTACTGTTCCCCGCTTTAAACCACAGGCCCTGGCCGAACAAATCAACGTGTACACATCACGTGTCTATAATTGCACCAAATCGGCGCTGAAAATGATGCATGAAATTTCTGAGGGAAGCATTAAGGACCTTGCAACGATCTCACAGGTGGCGATAGCCCTGGGAGGAAAGAGTTTCCTGGACGTGAACAAGATAGCCTGTCCTGCTTACGAAGGTAAGAGCACAGAAACAGAACGGAGTCAATATGGATGATGAAATTGGACATTGGCGGGGATGCAAAACGAGCGGTATCGGGATTGTTGTATAACGGTCGGCAAAAGCGAATCCCTTTTGTGTTCCCGAACATGTCTAATTTCACCCACCGCTGCATCTTTAAGCATTGCCTGGGCGGGGTTTATGGGGGAAAATTAGGCGGGACGATTACGCGGCCTTAACACAACCCGCCATTGAAAAAAAAATGTGAGGAAAACCTGTCAGATTTCGCTCCCAGCATGCAACCCTCACCTCCAGAATCTCCTTCAAAACCTGTCAGATTCCGCTCCCAGCATGCAATCCTCACCACCAGAATCTCCTTTAAAACCTGGCAGATTCCGCTCCCAGCATTCAATCCTCACCTCCAGAATCTCCTTTGAAACCTGACAGATTCCGCTCCCAGCATTCAATCCTCACCTCCAGAATCTCCTTCAAAACCTGACAGATTCCGCTCCCAGCATGCAATCCTCACCTCCAGAATCTTCTTTGAAACCTGGCAGGTTCCGCTCCCAGCATTCAATCCTTATCTCCAGAATCTTCTTTGAAACCTGACAGATTCCTCTCGCAGCATGCAATCCTTATCTCCAGAATCTTCTTTGAAACCTGACAGATTTCGCTCGCAGCATGCAATCCTGATCTCCAGAATCTCCTTTGAAACCTGACAGATTCCGCTCCCAGCATTGTATCCTCACCTCCAGAATTTCCTTTTGTAAATATTGGAGGTGTCAGCGTCGTTCAGTGGGTTGCATTCTTGCCCCTGAGTCAACAGGCGCAGGTTCATAGACCGACTCCGGAGAGTTGAGCAAAAAATCTCGGCCGACCCTCCCAGTGCGGCACTGTTGGAGGTGCCATCTTTTGGATGAGATGTTAAACCGAGGCCCTGTCTGCCTTCTCAGGTGGACGGAAACGATCCCATTGCATTATTTCGGAAAAGGGCAGGGGAGTTCTCCCGGGCCTCCTGGCCAATAATTATCCCTCATGCAACATCACGAAAACAGATTATCTGGTCATTATCACAATGCCATTTTGTGGGATCTGCCTGTGCTCAAAGTGGCTGCCGTGTTTCTTACATTACAACAGTGACTACAGTTCAAAAGTGCTTCATCAGTTGTAAAGCAATTTGGGTCGCCTGAGGTCATGAAATGCGCTAATAAATGCAAGTAATTACCTTTTTTTCTCACCTTTATGTGCTCCCACCAGAAAAGAGAGGCTGAAGTCTACGCCCATAGGGTTAGGAAACTGAACAATAAAGAGCCAATTGTTCCAGAGAGTAGAATGAAATTAATGCGAGGAAAATCAGGAAGTCCGAAGTGGACGTTAACCTTCTGATCCTTCTCATTAGCTTTTTGGACTCCAAAATACCAGCAAAGAGTTGGATTTTCTTTCTTGTCGCCCGCTGTGTTAAACCTGGGTGGAAGAAAGTTGAGCTGGGCGGGTGGAAGGACCCTTACAGAACCCGCCAGATATTCCCTTTCTTAAAATACATTCTCAAGATATGGGCATCGTTCGCAAGGACGGCATTTATTGTCCGTCCGCGAGATGCCGTTCAGAAGTTGGTGTTGGGACTTCTTGAACCGTTGGTGTTACTAAATGAATTCCGAGCCCAGTTCAGAGAGCAGTTAAGAGTCAACCACATTGGTGTCGGACTGGAATCACAGATAGGATCAAACCTTGTTGCCCCGAACTGTGGTTTGCTCGCCCACTTCAGAGAGCAGTTAAATGTCGACCACCATCCCCCGCCGAGAGGATTGTGAACATCCAGCGGTAAAGATTAAGTTCTACCCTCATAATTTTAAAATCTAAGTTTTAATCACTGGCCAGTTTCCCGATGTGTTCTCGGGGGTATTTGTCAAGACAACTGAAGCGGGCATTCTCCCCATTCACGTCCTGGCATTCCTGAATCCTCCACATTCGAAGAGTTTTTCGGGCGCAATTCTCCAAAGCCCTGATCCGTCTGTGAGATCTGGCACCCAGCAAGCGGTTTCCCACTGTGGATATCTACAGGGAGCTTCAAATCTGACCATGGACAAACTAACTTTAATTCAGAGTTTGTTTGCACCGGAACTGCACATTTTACAAGTGCTGATTTCGAGCTCAGCTACAGAAGTTGGAAGATGAAATTGGCGGTGGCACAAAACAGGCGATAATTAAACGCCCTGTATTGACTTCAATAGAAGTGAATATCAGGTGTGTTGGACAACGGGTGGATAATGTGAAGCTGCCTGTTTTGAATCCCCCGCCCATGTCCAATTTGACACCCCGTTGACTCCAATAATCTCTTTACATTGTGTCTCCAACTTTGCACAGTGTCAACTCTGACTGGGGCACCATCCACGGTCAAAGGGCTCCCGGCGCTCAGCGAATCTCAATCTCCGCTTTCTGCCAATACCAGGATTGTGAGTCAACGCACCAAAAGTACAGCCACGGCCACGAGGAGACCAACTGCGGCTTTATTGCCCACTCACCCTGTGTCAATGCAAACCACTTCATCACTCGGTACAGCACGTCTAGCCCTTAATTCAACAGCCCAGTCTCCAACATCAACAGCATCGTTAGTGACTTCCTTGGTTACAAGTACCACTGTGCCTATTGTGACCAGTGCGACTGTGCCCATTGTGACCACTGCGACTGTGCCCGTTGTGACCAGTGCAACTGTGCCCGTTGTGACCAGTGCGACTGTGCCCTTCGTGACCAGTGCGACTGTGCCCGTTGTGACCAGTGCGACTGTGCCCTTCGTCACCAGTGCGACTGTGCCCGTTTTTACCAGTGCGACTGTGCCCGTTGTGACCAGTGCGACTGTGCCCTTCGTCACCAGTGCGACTGTGCCCGTTTTTACCAGTGCGACTGTGCCCATTGTGACCAATGCGACTGTGCCTATTGTGACCAGAGCGAATGTGCCCGTTGTAACCAATGTGATTCTGCCCATTGTGACCAATGCGACTGTGTCCATTGTGACCAGTGCATCTGTGCCCGTTCTGTCCAGTACTGCTGTGCCCGTTGTGACAACTACGACTCTGCCCATTGTGACCAGTGCGACTGTGCCCATTGTGACAAGTAAGGTGGTACCCGTTGTGATCAATGCGACTGTGCACGTTTTTACCAGTGTGACTGTGCCCATTGTGAACAGAACGACTGCACCCGCTGTGACCAGTGTGACTGTGCCCGTGGTGGCCAGTGCGACTTGCCCATTGTGACCAGTGCGACTGTGCCCGTTGTGACCAGTGCGACTCTGCCCGTTGTGACTAGTGCAACATTGCCCGCTGTGACTGGTGCGACTCTGCCCGTTGTGACCAATGCGACTGTGCCCATTGTGAATAGTGCGACATTCTCCATTGGGAACAATGCGCCTGTGCCTGTTGTAACCAGTGCAACTGTGCCCATTGTGAGCAGTGCGACTGTGCCCGTTGTGGCCAGTGCGTCTGTGCCCATTGTGACCAATGCGACTGTGCCCATTGTGACCAGTGCGGCTGTGCCCATTTTGACCAATGCGACTGTGCCCATTGTGACCAGTGCGACTGTGCCCATTGTGACCAGAGCGGCTTTGCCCGTTGTGACCAGTACGACTGTGCCAATTTTGACCAATGGGACTGTGCCCATTGTGACCAGTGAGACTCTGCCCATTGTGACCAGTGCGACTGTGCCCATTGTGACCAATGCGACGGTGCCCATTGTGACCAGTGAGACAGTGCCCATTCTGACCAGTGAGACTTTGCCCATTGTGACCAGTGAGACTGTGCCCATTGTGACCAGAGCGACTTTGCCCGTTGTGACCAGTACGACTGTGCCCATTTTGACCAATGCGACTGTGTCCATTTTGACCAATACGACTGTGCCCATTGTGACCAGTGAGACTGTGCCCATTGTGACCATTGCGACTTTGCCCGTTTTGAGCAATGCGACTGTTCCTATTTTGTCCAGTGGGACTGTGCCTCCATCTTCCAACAGGGTGAAGGCCCCATCGACGACTGAACCCAATATTCTGCTTTCTCCCTTTCTGGCGAGTAAAAGCTTGCAACCATCATCGGCCGTCACGGTGAGACCAGTGCTTCTTCAGTCTTTACATTCAGCATTGCCATTACCTTCTGTGGAGTATATATCACCAAAGTACATTACTGCAGCATTTCCAACATCTATAAATCAGGCTACATCCTCCGAGGACAATACAGTCACATCATCATCTGTAAATCAGGCCAAATCTTCCAAGATCTATATAGCACCATCATCATCAATAAATCAGACTACACCATCCAAGGGCAAAACAGTCCCATCACCATCAATAAATCAGTTCAAAACCTTAAAAGTCCATACGGTACCATCATCAGCAATAAATCAGGCCACATCATCCCAAGTCAATACGGTAACTTCATCATCTCTAAATCAGACTGAACCATTACAGATCAATATAGTAACATCATCGACTATAAATCAAACCACACCTTCCCAGGTCAATACAGCACCGACATCATCTATAAACCGGGCTACACAATCCCAGGTCAATACAGTGAAAAAATCATCTTTAAATCAGGCAAGACCAACCCTGGTTAATACAGTCATAGAGTCATAGAGTCATAGAGTTATACAGCACGGATAGAGGCCCTTCGGCCCATCGTGTCCGCGCCGGCCATCAGCCCTGTCTACTCTAATCCCATATTCCAGCATTTGGTCCGTAGCCTTGTATGCTATGGCATTTCAAGTGCTCATCCAAATGCTTCTTGAATGTTGTGAGGGTTCCTGCCTCCACAACCCTTTCAGACAGTGAGTTCCAGACTCCAACCACCCTCTGGGTGAAAAAGTTATTTCTCAAATCCCCTCTAAACCTCCCGCCTTTTACCTTGAATCTATGTCCCCTTGTTATAGAACCCTCAACGAAGGGAAAAAGCTCCTTAGTATCCATCCTATCTGTGCCCCTCATAATTTTGTACACCTCAATCATGTCCCCCCTCAGCCTCCTCTGCTCCAAGGAAAACAAACCCAATCTTCCCAGTCTCTCTTCATAGCTGAAGCGCTCCAGCCCTGGTAACATCCTGGTGAATCTCCTCTGCACCCTCTCCAAAGCGATCACATCCTTCCTGTAGTGTGGCGACCAGAACTGCACACAGTACTCCAGCTGTGGCCTAACCAGTGTTTTATACAGCTCCATCATAACCTCCTTGCTCTTATATTCTATGCCTCGGCTAATAAAGGCAAGTATCCCATATGCCTTCTTTACCACCTTATCTACCTGTTCCGCCGCCTTCAGGGATCTGTGAACTTGCACACCAAGATCCCTCTGACCCTCTGTCTTGCCTAGGGTCCTCCCATTCATTGTGTATTCCCTTGCCTTGTTAGTCCCTCCAAAGTGCATCACCTCGCACTTTTCCGGGTTAAATTCCATTTGCCACTGTTCCGCCCATCTGACCAACCCATCTATATCGTCCTGCAGACTGAGGCTATCCTCCTCGCTATTTACCACCCTACCAATCTTTGTATCATCAGCGAACTTACTGATCATACCTTCATCATCTATAAATCAGACCAAAACATCCCAGATCAATAAAGTACCATCATCAACTATAAATCAGGTCAAATCATCCCACGTCAATACAGCACCATCATCGTCTCCAAATCAGACCAAAACATCCCAGGTCAATAGAGTACCATCATCAACTGTAAATCAGATCAAATCATCCCAGGTCAGTACAGTACCATCATCGCCTCTAAATCAGACTGCACCATCTCAGGTCAATACAGTCCCATCATCATCTATAAACCAGATTACACAATCGCTAGTCAATACAATAACATCATCATCTTTAAATCAGACAAAACCATCCCAGGTCAATACAGTACCATCATCGTCTATAAATCAGACTACACCATCTCAGGTCAATACAGGCCGATCATCATCTATAAACCAGGTTACACAATCCCGAGTCAATACAATAACATCATCATCTTTAAATCAGACAAAACCATCCCAGGTCAATACAGTACCCTCATCGTCTGTAAATCAGGCTACACCATCCGAGGTCAATTCGGGATCATCATCATCATCTATACATCAGACCAAACCATCCGAGGTCAATACAGTACCATCGTCATCTATTAATCAGGTTGCACCTTCCCAGATCAATACAGTACCGTCGTCATCTATGAATCAGACGACACCTTCCCAGGTTCATAAAGTACCATCATCATCTGCTAATCAAACTACACCATCTCAGGCCAGTACAGTATAATTTTCATCATATACTAACAATGATAAACCTTCTCTCATCGCTTCAATAGCACCTACACTATTTGTAATTGTTGATTCACCTTCCCTGATGAGAACAGCAGCATCTTCACCATCCACTAACTTTGCGACATCTTCTCTGGTCAGTATAATATCACCGTCACTAACTGTAAATGTGGATTCATCTTCCTGGATGAGAACAACAACACCCTCACCATCGACTCAATCGGATGCATTTTCTCTGGTCAGCACAATAGCCCCTTGACTATCTATAAATGTTCATTAACCATCCCCTGTCAGTATAAAAGCTCCTATACCATTTTAAATCTTGATATATCCTCCCTGGTCAGTAAAAGACAATAGCCAAACATCGATAAATATGAATCCATTTCCCTGGTCAGAATTGAACCATATGTAAAGGTGGATCCTTCGTGCCAAGTGGGCGGAATCACATCGGGCAACTGCTCAACAACAGCCCGCTGTTGATAACAATGGAAATGAAAATTAGGAGAGGTGTACAACGAGCGGCCGATCTGACATCATCAGTTTTACATTATCGAAAAAAGTTTGAATTCCTTCCGTCCTTTCCACACGGTTTAATCGATGTAAATGTTGTTTTGTTTGACTGTCTGGGTGCTAAAATCGCTTGAATCTGGGGTAGGGAAGATAATTGGCCGAGACGGATTGTGCACCTGTTCCAGAACTCACCCGTTTTATTGTCCCCATAATTCAAATTGAAAGTTAAATCAGGCGGGCTCTGTTCTGGACGTCCAATCCTCTGGTCGGTGCTGAGACCAGGATTAACATCTTGGCAGAAATAGCCTTCATCCGCCGCATCATTAACAGTCAGCACAAAAGCACTTGAGAAATCTATAAATGTGGAAACATCGGGATAGATTTTTCACTCATCGCCCGGGCCTTTAACAGGCCTTGTGGATTGGTCGTCCTTGAAGCTGTTGAGATTGGGGGTCAATCCAAACTTTTTAAAGTGACATTGATAGATTTTTGTTGAGCAAGGTTATGAAGGGATGTGGAACATAGGCGGGTAAACGGAGTTGAGGTACAGATCGACCATGATCTGATTGAATGGTGGAACAGCTCGAGGGGGCTGTGCCTGTCCAATTCTCCCATATTACGAATATATCTTATCATCCCTGCTCAGCTCAGACTTAAACCATCCATAAATGTGCTATCTGCTCACCTTCAGTTGTACAAAAATTAATTAATTTTCCACAGATCTCTTAAATAAATGCTCCATATCATCCGACTGAACTCCAGGATTTTCACTTCCATCATCATTTGTAAAAAAAGGCAAATATTTTCTCGTATGTGAGCAATAACTTTATCCTCCTCCATTATATCACCGTACTTTTATCCTCCTCAATTATATAACCAGACCTTTATCACCCTAAGTTACAAAACCACATCTTTATCCTCCTCAATTATATCACCACACCCTTATCCTCCTCAATTAAATAACCATACCATATCATCCCCAATTGTATCACCATCCCTTTATCCTCCTCAATTATATCACCATATCTTCACCCTCCTCAATTTTATCACCATCCCTTTATCCCCCTCAATTATATCACCTTCCTTTCTCCTCCTCTATTATATCACCATCCCTTTATCCCCCTCAATTATAACACAATACCATTATCCACCTCAATTATTTCAACATACCTTTATCCCCTTCAATTGTATCAACATAATTTCATGCTCCTAAATTTTAACACCATGCCTTTATCCCTTAATAATATCACCATACCTTTATCCCATTATTCACCTCGCCAGATTTTTGCACATTTCCAGCTGCTGCCCGTTTCATGTCCTTCAGAAGTTGAAAGATATCAATGCACTCACTGTGGATAACTTTTACTTTTGACGATTGTGGAAAATCGATATCGATATGTCCGATCATTATTCGCCCTGTCCAATCATTCCTCCATTGACTTCAATGGAAAGGAAACTTGGTCCAGTTGTATAAAGAATGGCCAATTCGATATCGACTATTTAACACAATCGACGGAAGATAAAATGAGCCCCACTCTTGACATCAAACAATGGCGCCAGTGATGCCAATGAATATTGCAGGTGAATCAGTGTCCCAAGTATTCGAACATCGTTCCCTTCTACAAGTGGACATAGCCCTAAAATCAGAGCCAGGCCATTCATGAGAGAAGTTAGACATTTGCACTTCAAACAAAAGATTGCAGAAATGTGGAACTCACTCCCGCAAAAAGCATGAGATGCGAGCTCAATTTATAATTTGAAATCTGAGATTGATAGATTTTTTGCTAGCTCAGTGTATTAAGGGATATGGAGCCAAGGCTGGTGGATGGAGTTGATGTGGAGATGCCGGTGATGGACTGGGGTTGAAAAATGTCAGGAATCTTACAACACCAGTTTATAGTCCAACTGTTTTATTTGAAAAACTGTTTTATTTGATGGATTTGAGGCACAGATCAGCCATGATCTCATTGACTGGCGGAACAAACGCGAGCGGCTGAATGGCCTCATCTTGTTCCTCGTTCCTACGTTTAGCAAGTGCATCGTTGCTACCAAATTGGCACATTCCCTGCCTGGATAGGGCGTTTCTCGGATTTTAAAAGGCTGATTTATGGATCGATCGGTATTGCAAACAAACTATTTGCTTTTACTTGTATAATCAATTTTACGCTTTGAAATCCAACATGATTAATGATAATAAACCAATAGATCACGGTTCCAAAGATTGTGTGCATTGTCTGCTTTGCAGAAAAATAAATAAATACATTTTTGGATTATTGACTTTTTATCTCTAACGGGTTTTGAAAAATTGCAAAGTTGAGAGTTGCAACAGGAACAAAATAAGGCACAGAAAAAAACCCAATTGCAGTAGCTGGAAACCAAAACCAGTAAATGCTACAAAAATTCAACAGGTCAGGCACTATCCACGGAGACCACAGCTACAACAACTTGAATTTATATAACGCCTTTAACGTAGCAAAACATCCCAAGGCGCTTCACAGGAGCGTACATCAGACAAAATTGAACACTGAGCCACATAAGGAGATATTAGGACACGTGTCAAAAAGCTTGGTCAAAGAGGTACATTTTGAGAAGCGTCTTAACGGGGCAGAGTGAGTTTGGAAGGGAATTCCAGACTTCAGGACCGAGACAGAGGTGAAAATCAGAGGATGCAAAGGAGGCCAGAATGGGAGGAACGCAGTGATCTCAGTGGGTTGTCGGGCTGGAGGAGGTGACAGAGATAGGGAGGGGGCGAGCGCCATGGAGGGATTTGAAAACAAGGATGAGAATTTTAAAATCGAGGCGCCGCGGAATCGGAGCCAATGTGGGTCAGCGAACACAGCGGGGCGGTCGGTGAACGGGACTTGGTGCGAGTTAGAATACTGGGAGCAGCTTTTTGAATGAGCTGAAATTTACAGAAGGTGCAAGGTGGGAGGCCGGCAAGGTAATATTGGGAAAGTCATGTTAATATTTCGGGTGCAGACCAGATTATCAACATTTCAATTTGCTATCAGGAGCGGCGCATGGTGGGTGGTGGGGCCGGGGGCGGGGGCGGGTGCGCGTTGGGGAGAGTTTGACCAGCGGACTGTGGCTATTGCACAGTTTGCTGTTCATCTGATGGGCGATTACAGTCAACGGACTCTGTGAAAGTCCAGAGAGTAGTGGGACAGACCGCCCATGTTGGTGCTGAGCTCCACGCTCAACCAGTCAATGTAACAATCGGAGCAAATCCAAGGTGCACAGATAGTCGGGGGGGGGGGGAGCGGGGATGTTGGGGGAGGGGGTTAAAATCAACTCTGTCGGGTCGCAAAACGTGAGGGTTATAGATCAGCCGTCCTTTTATAATCCTCACCCAATTTTAAATTCCATTGACTTCAATCGACGCTAATCGCACTCGGAATAGAAAATGGGGCGTGTGAATGGCGATCAAAGTTGAATCGTCCCACTACTGTAACAAAACGTTGAGCTACTCAAAGCAAGTCCAGCTGTGGGTTCTTTTAACTTTTGGGTGATGGGTTTAAACGGGCGAGATAGAATCAGTCGCTTATTTTACACCATAACCGATTACGGTTTCCAATTGGAAGGGAATATCTGACTGGGCCGAGAATAGGCGGTCAATTCGACTTCGCCCGTTTTACACTATCGGGTGAGCAGGTTCCCAGCTGGTATTTTTCCCGAGTGCAAACTTCCCGCCTGTCTCCAAAAACTGCTGAACATGATCTTAACAAACAAAGCAGCTTTTTCAGAAAGCAAACTGCGACGTGACCAATTCCGCTTTACTTTGTTAAGTGGAAAACCAGGTGAAATTGTAAAATAAAAGTTAAAACAGCATGTGTCTGAACAGGCTCGATGGGCTGAATGGCCTAATCCTGTTCCTATGTTCCTTCCGAAGTTTGTGAAAAAACCTATTGACGCTCAACCCTTCAAGTATGTATTTTTTATTCATTCTTGGCATATGGATGTCGCTGGCAAGACCGGCAATTATTGTACATCTCTTGTTGCCCTGATGGCTGATTGGCTTGCTGAACCCACTTCAATTATAGGCAGAGTCTTCTTCAGCAACTTTTATTGTTATTCATTCTGGTGGTGTGGGCATCGCTGGCAAGGCCGGCATTTATTCTCCATTCCCTGGTTGTTCTGAGAAGCTGCTGGTGTTGGAAGCGGTTTTGATGCAACTGAGATGCTTGCTCGGGCCACTTGAGAGAGCGCTTCATAGCGGACCACATTGGTGTGGGCCTGGTGTCTCATATAGGGACAGACGGGGTAAGGACGGCAAGTTTCCTCCCCTGACCTACATTTTTTTAACTATTAGGGCATTTACAACTATCCGACCGCTTCACGATCACTTTTACTGATACCAGAATTTTATTTCCAGTATTTGTGAAACTGAATTCAAATTCTCGAACTGCCATGGTGGGATTTGAGCTAATGGGTTATCAGTCTCGGCCTCAGAATAGCTAGTCCAGTAAAATATCCAATACATACAGTCACGTAATAAAGTCAATTTTCATACATCGTAGTAATAAGCGGGATATTTATTTCGTTCGGAATACGAAACTGCTTGATATATTTCACAAACACACACACACAGACCACAGAGAGACACACAAATACACACACACACTCAGGCACACAAACACGCAGGTACAAACACACGCACACACAAGCACTCAGGCAGACACACACACAGGTACAAACACACGCACAAACCCTCAGGCACTGGCACACACACCGGCACACATACACACACACACAACACACTCACAGGCAGTCACACACACACACACACACACACACCACGAATGCTGATTAACTACTGGGGTAGCAAATGCCTCTCAATCCTTCTTTATAAAATTACACCAGGTAATTTTCCTTCACCACAACCAGAGAATAACTTGCAACCTTAGGTGAATGTTGTTCTTTAATTGTTGTTACATTGCATCTTGAGTAATATAAATATTGTTCGGTATCCATAACCATGATTCTCTAGTCACAATTTGGCTTTAGAATATAATGGACGGGAGGGATTTTCACTGGTCGTTCTGAATTAAGAACGTTGTAAGTGTAAATGTTTATGAACATAGAAAACATGCAGATCCCCCGTGATCTGATTGAATGATCAGGCCCGAAGGGTTGAATGGCCCCCATAGTCCTATGCTTCGATGTACCTATGTAAACACGGCATGAGGAATGTCGAAATTCACTAATTCTGGCAAAAACAATAAAAATGTTTTGAAAGCACAGTTTCATGATTTTATTAGACATAGCAATCAGACGAAAATATCCTCCCGGGTGTACAATGTTGCTAACATGTGACGCTAAAGGAAATCTCAGCTCGTTATTCTGCTCTTGTGCTTTAGAAAAGTAATGTGGAAAACATAACCTATTTCTGTACTTTGATGGATTATTTCCATTGTGTAATTATGCCCCGATTGTTCTTAGCAGGACATTTTGGACCTGGTTGCTAAAGTTCAGTCAACTCGAGACGGCGTTGACTCATTAATATCTGACGACTGAATGGGAGAAGGGGGAGTTATCATCCACCATTGTTCAAACTCATAGGGGTGTGAATCTAATCAATGCCGCTCGATGTTTTCTGATAATAATTATATATCGAGGCCAAGGAATACTCGAGTGGGTAGCGTTGAACAGGATGCCTGCATTTTTCAAACGTCGACTTAAAAGTGAAAACTATGGAACATTTGAATTTTGAGCCCATGCATTTGACGCCCTCGGCCTCAACATTAGCAATCACAGTGACATGTCAAGGAAAACAGGGATCAGAGTCAAGTTAAAACTATCGCTACTCCACCTGAACTTTGTAAAAAAACTTCAACTTCAGGATAGGATCCCTGTTACTGCCAAGGTGATTAAGGAGATCACTTTTGGAGCAGATGAATTGCGAGATGAGGAAAGACCACCCTCGACTTCAGTGAAGGCAGATGCGAAGTATTGATTTAGTCTTTCAGACTATTCTGCCCCTGCCTTCAAAGGAAGATCGATTTTGTTGGTCCATAATCGCCCCCCTCCTTCCTTTGACTATCCTTTTATTATTTACATGTTTATAAAAGACTTTTGGGCTCCATTTATATTAGCCGATATAAAATTACCCTAAAATGTCTATTCTAATTCTCCTTTTTGCCCCTCTTATTTCCCTTTTTCAGTTCTCTCCAGGACTTTTTGTATTCAGCTTAGTTCTCTACTGAATTACGAACCCAGCATTTATCATAAGCCTCCTTTCTCTGTTTCATTTTAACCTGAATAACTTCAATCGTCCAGGGAGCTCCAGCTTTGGATGCCTTTCCATTCCGTCTCATGGGAATGTGTCTTATCTTTGCTCGAGCTATCTCCACTTGAAGGTCTCCCATTGCTCTTTTATTGTTTTTCTTGCCAATCTTTGATTCCAATCCACCTGGGCCAGATCCCTTTTCAACTCACTGAAATTAGCCCTCCTCCAGATGAATATTTTCACATTTGATTTCTACTCTGTCCTTTTCCATAACTATTCTAAACCTAATGATATTGTGACCACTGTTCCCCACATGCTCTCCCACTGAAACATGCTCTACTTGCACCACTAAATTCCCGAGACCTATGTCCAGCACTGCTTCGTCCCTCGTTGGGCTGGAAACATATTGATCACAAAGTTCTCTTGTACACATTTCAGGAATCCACCCTCCCTTTGTTCTTTAATCTGTTATTTTCCCAGCCTATATTAGGATAATTGAAGTCCCTTATTATCACGACACTAATGTTCTTCCATCTTCATGCAATTTTCAATACAACAAAGAGCATCACCTCGCACTTACTGACATTAATTTCCATCTGCCTCTTTTGAGCCCATTCTCCCATCTTATCAACATCCCTTTGCAGTTTCCTTTGGGCTTCTAAGGAATAACCGGTACCGCCTATTTTGGTATCATCTCCAAATTTCGATACCACTACCTCTAAGTCTAATTCCAAATCATTGATCCGCACAGTGAACAGAAATGGTCCTAAAATCAACTTACGTCAAACACCACGACCTGCTTCCAGCCAGTTTGAAAAATTGCCCTTTCCTGTTGTGTTCTATTTTTTCCTTTCGAACCATTTTTTAACCCAGTTTTTTACCGTCCCTCTAATCTTCTGCGCTATTCTCCTTTAATCGTCCAGTAATTGTAACAGGACGATAATAAATGGGCGATATCGGCTATCAGATGAGGCGTATAATGGACAGCCAAATCGATTGCGCCCATTTTACCCTATCGCCCAAAGTTAAATTAACCTTTACAGTTCTCAGCTTCTGCGAATTGCGAACCAACAGGCGTCAATTTCACTCCAGGTTGCAAAAAGGACACGTCGTCACACCGGTCACTCCTCCAGCCTCTGCCTGGCGTGAATTTGCAAGTCTACTTAAAGGGGAGGCTTATCCGATTTTAACTCTTCTTGGTGTCTGGTGCTGTTCTTGGCCTTTAATATTTTCCACCAGTTAATACCGCCTGGTTTGGATGTAGTTTGTGATTGAGTTTCCCTCGAAATCACAGGATATCATTTACACCACGTCACAATTATGAAGACTCCTTGTTCCAATAAGGTAACCGGCGACAATTTGGGTTTTTAGCTCACTCTCGAAGTCTAAGTTTAAAGGTATTTTATGGCCAATAAGTGGACAGGGAGGGCTCTGCTTATCACTCGTCCTGGACCGATCCACTCCATTAGAGTCAGGACCTCTGTCACAGAACAGGTCACAAAGGGAAGACCTCAGGGACATAACAGGACCAATATCCTGCTGCAACTTCGGCAGAAGATCCGTGGAATTCCTGGTGGAGAAATGGCATAAACTTTTATGGTGGACAATCGGAACAACCTCCAGAGAACTTCACATCGAGGTGTTCGAATTAGGATATGAGGGCAGCTCGGCAAAACTTCGCATAAGCAAGGAAGTTATGTCAAATCTTTGAAAAAAAGCCTTGGTTCGGCCTTAGCTGGAGTATTGTGTCCAATTCTGGGCACTGCATTTTAGGAAGGCTGTGAAGGCCTTAGAAAGGGTGCAGAGGAGATTCATCAGAATGGTACCAGGAGTGAGGGACTTCAGTTACTTGGAGAGAATAGAGAAGCTGGGGCTGTTCTCGCCAGAGTAGAGAAGGTTAACGGGAGATTTAACAGAGGTGTTCAAAATCATGAAGGGTTTTAATGGAGTAAATAAGGAGAAGCTCCTTCCAGTGGCAGAAAAGGTCGGTAACCAGAGGACCTAGATTAATGGTAATTGGCAAAAGAACCAGAGTGAGTGATAAATCTATGGAACAAGCTCACTCGGGATACTGTGGAAGCAATTTGTATTGATTCATTTCAATGAAAAATAGGTGCATTTCTTTCAGAAAATAACATTTTGGGATATGGTGTGTGAGTAATTTAAGGCTTGACATGTGGTAAGTGCTCGGGAGGAAAAGGATGGATTTGGACCTCTGGTCCCCAAAGCTCTCCAACACTGGGGTTTTCCTCGCCTCATGTCTGGGTCTGACTTAGACTAATTGATAGAGATTGATTGCTATGATTAGTCAATAACTAGAGAGCCAGGCTGAATACAGAAAGTACAGAGGAGATGTAAAGAAAAGGAAACAGGAGGGGCAAAGAGAGAGTATGAGAATAAATTAGTGGCTAACATGCAGAGCAACACAAAAGTCTTTTATAAACATACAAATATTAAATGAGCAATCAAAGGAAGAATGGGACCAATTAGGGGGATAGAAGAGATCTTCTTGTGGAGGCAGAGGGCACGGCTGAGGCACTAAATGAATACTTTGCACCCGTCTTCACTAGAGGATGCTGCCATTGTTGAAATAAAGGTGGAGGAAGTACTGATATTGAATAGGATACACAATAGACAACGATGGGATACTGAAAAGATTGGCAGCACCCAAAGGAGAAAGCTCAGCCGGTCCAGATGGGACGCTCTGGCTACAATCTTCCAAACCTACTTAGAAACGTGGATGGTGCTGGAGGACTGGAGCATTGCAAACGTTATATCACTATTAAAGAAAAGGGCGGGGGTTAAAGCAGGCAATTACAGTCCAGTTAGCTTAACGTCGGTGGTGGATAAATTTTACAAGCAATAATGTGTGACAAAATAATTTGTTACTTGGAAAAGTATGGGCTAATAAATGAAAGTCAGCATGCGTTTGTGAAAGGAAACTCGTGTTTGACTCACTTGATTGAGTTCTTTGATGAAGCGGCAGAGAGGGTTGATAAGGGTAGTGTGGTTGATGTTGTGTATCTGGACACTGAAAATGGGTTTGATAAGCTACCACACAACAGAGGTGTTAACATAATTAATGGGATTTTTTTATTCGTTCATTGGGTGTGGGCGTCACTGGCAGGGCCAGCATTTATTGCCCATCTCTGATTCCCCTTGAGAAGGTGGCTGTTAGCCTCCTTCTTGAACTGCTGCAGTCTGTGCGGTGAAGGTTCTCCCGCACCGCTGTTCGGTAGAGAGTTCCAGGCTTTTAACCGAGTGACGATGAAGGAACGGCGATATATTTCCAAGTCATGATGGTGTGTGACTTGGAGGGGAACGTGCAGGTGGTGTTGTTCCCATGTGCCTCCTGACCTTGTCCCTCTCGGTGGTAGAGGTCGCGGATTTGTGAGGTGCTGTCGAAGAGGCCTTGGCGAGTTGCTGCAGTGCATCCTGTGGATTGTACACACTGCAGCCAAGTTGTGCCAGTGGTGAAATGAGTGATTTTTTAGGGTGGTGGATGGGGTGCCAATCAAGCGGGCTACTTTGTCCTGGATAGTGTCGAGCTTCTTGAGTGTTGTTGGAGCTGCAATCATTCAGGCAACTGGACAGTATTCCGTCATACTCTTGACGTGTGCCTTGATGGTGGAAAGGCTTTGGGGAGTCAGGAGGTGAGTCACTCGCCACAGAATACCTGGCCTCTGCCTTGCTTTTCCAGCAAAAGTATTTATGTGGCTGGTCCAGTTAAGTTTCCATCAATCTTTGGTCACCCTTTGCAGGTTTCTCAAACTCTCCCAATCCTCGGGCTCACTTCTATCCTTCGCAACACGAACAGCTTCTTTTTTAATCTAATATTATCCTTAACTTCTTTAGTTCGCCACAGATGGATCGCTTTTCCCGTGGAGTTCTCAGTGGATGGTACATTGGTTGAGAATTCTGAACTATTTCTTCAACTGTCTGCTATTGCTTATCTACCATCATACCTTTTAATTTAATTTCCCAATCGACCTGAGCCAACTTGCCCCACATACCTATGTGATTGGCTATATTTAAGTTTGAGACTCTTGGTTCGGATTTAAGTATGTCACTCTCAAACTCAATGTGAAATTCTATCATATTATGATCACTCTTGCCCAGAGGATCCTTTATTATGGGATTACTAATTAACCCTGTCTCATTACACAATACAAGATCTAAAATAGCCGAGTTCCATGATTGGTTCCACAACATATTGTTCTAGGAAACTGTCTCTATTGCCTTCCATGAACGCGCCCTCCCGACTGCCTTTGCCAATTTCATTTGCCCAGTCTATAGGGAGATTAAATTCCTGCACGATTATTGCATTAGCTTTGTTGCAAGCTCCGATTATTTCTTGATTAATGCTCTATCCAATGGTATAGCTACTGTTAGGGAGACTATAAACCGCTCCCACCAGTGTTTTCTGCCCCTTTTCCAAATCCACCCATGGCATTGCCTGTATCTCTGTAACATCCTTCAATCCTACAAACCTCCAAGAAGTCTGCATTCCTCCAACTGTGGCCTCTTCTGCATCGCCCACTCCATATGTCTCACTATTGTCGACCATGTCTTCAGACCTCTAGGCCCTAAGCTCTCGAATACCATTCTTAAACCTCTCCGCTTCTCGACCTCTTTCTCCTCCTTTAAGATGTTTCTTAAAGCTTATCTCTTTGGCCAAGTTTTTGGTCACTTTTCCGAATGTCTCGTTCTTTGACTCGGCGTCAATTTTTGTCTGAATTTGCTCCAGTTAAGAAACGGTGGACTTTTTACGACATTATAAGTACCATATTGAGTTACATAGACTCATAGAATGGTTACAGCACAGAAGGAGGCCATCTGGACCGTCGAACCTGTGCCGGCTCTCTGCAAGAGTAATCGAGCTCCTCCAACTCCCCTGCCCTAATCCCATAGCTCTGCAAATGTTTTCCCTTAAGTGTTAACCAATTCCCTTTTGAAGACCATGATTGAATCTGCCTCCACCATCGCCTTGGGCAGCGCATTCCAGATCCTAACCACTCGCTGTGCAAAAAAGTTTTCTCTCATGTCACCATTGGTTATTTTGCCATTCACTTCAACGCTGTGTCCTCTGGTTCTTGAATCTTCTGCCAATGGGAACAGTTTCTCTCTGTATACTATGTCCAGACCCCTCATGATTTTGAACGCCTCTCTCGAATCTCCTCGCAACCTTCTCTGTTCAATGGAGAACAATCCCAGCTTCTCCAATCTATCGATATAACTGAAGTCCCCCATCCGTGGAGCCATTTAATTAATAATTTCTGCACTCTCTGAAAGCCCTTCACATCTTTCCTGAAGTGTGCTGCCCAGAACCTTACACAATAATCCAGTTGTGGCCAAATCAGTGTTTATACAGTTTCATCATAACTTCTTTGCTTTTGTACTCAACGCCTCTATTTATAAAGCCCAGGATACAGTCTGCTTTTTTAACCACTATCTCAAACTGACCTGCTGTCTTCAATGATTTTTGCACATATGTCCCCCGGTCTCTCTATTCCTGCATCCCCTTGAGAATTGTACCATATTGTTTATTTTTCCTCTCTTCGTTCATCCTACCAAAATATATCACTTCACACTTCTCCGCGTTAAATTTCATGTGCCACGTGTCTGCCCGTGCCACCAGCCTGTCAAAATCCTTTTGAAGTCAATTACTGTCCTCCTCACTGTTCACTCCCCTTCCAAGTTTGGTGACATCTGCAGATTTTGAAATTTTGCCCTGTACACCCAAGTCCAAGTCATTCAGAAAGCTCAAGGAAAGCAGTGGTCCGAGTACCGACCCCTGGGGAACACCACTGCACACCTCCCTCCAGTCCGAAAAACAACCGTTCACCACTCCTCTCTGTTTCCTGTTACTTCGCCAATTCTGTATTCATGCTGCTACGTCCCCCTTTATTCCATGGGCTTTAATCTTGATGACAAGCCTTATGCGGCACTTTATCAAACGTCTTCTGAAAGTCAATATGCACCACATCAACTGCATTGCCGTCATATATCCTCTCTGTTACCTCGTCAAGTTAGTTGGACACGATTTGCCTTTAAAAAATTGGTGCTGGCTTTCCCCATTGAATCCACAATCTTCCAAGTGACTATTAATTCTGTCCCGGATTAACATTTCTAAAAGTTTCCCCAGCACTGAGGTGAAACTGACTGGCCTGTAATTGCTGGATTTATCCTTACATCCTTCTTTAAACAAGTGCGTCACACTTGCGATTCTGCAGTCCTCTGGCACCACCCCCGTATCTAAGGATGTCTTGAAGATTATGGCCAGTACTACCGCGATTTCCACCCTTACTTCCCTCAGCAACCTAGGATGCATCCCATCCAGACCGGGTGACCTTATCTACTTTACGTTCTGCCAGCCTTTCTAGCACCTATTCTTTATCAGTTTTTAGCTCATCCAGTATCTCAACTGCATCTTCCTTTTCTGAGACTCTGGCAGTATCTTCTTCCTTGGTAAAGACAGATGCAAAGTACTTATTTAGTACCTACCACGTGCCCTCTGCCTCCATGATCAGATCTCCTATTTGGTCCCTCATCGGCCCCATCCCAACTCTTACTACCCATTGTCTGTTTACATGCCGAGTGAAGTCTTTTGGATTCCCTGTTATGTTTGCCACCAATGTATTCCAATACTCTTTCTTTGCCCCATTATTTCCTTTTTCACTTCCCCTCTGAATATTCTATGTTCAGCCTTGTTCTCACATGTTACCAACCTAACATTTGTCATACGCCCCTGTTTCTGCTTCATCTCACTCTCCATCTCTTTTGTCATCCATGGAACTTTGGCTTTACTGGCCCTGCCTTTCCCCCTTGTGGGAGTTCCACAAAATGTCTTCAATGCATTCCATGAAGAAGTCCTCCAAACCACTTTTGCCAATTTGGCGTTCCCAGTCTCTTCGAAGCTTAATGTCTCCCTACAGTCATTACATTACACTTGTTACCTGTTCCTCCGATTTCCGGATTAATACTCTGTCCCTCACTGTATCCACTGATAGAGGTATTAAAAACTACTCCCAGCGGGGGTTAGATGGAGAGTGAATCTCACTCTACATTGTCCCATCAAACACTCACAGGGCAGGTACAGCAGGGGTTAGATGCAGAGTAAAGCTCCCTCCAGACTGTGCCAACAAAGACTCCCAGAACAGGTACAGCATGGGGTTAGATATAGAGTAACGCTCCCGCTACACTGTCCCGTCAAACTTAGCAAGCAGAGGTACGGTGATAGTTAGATACAGAGTAAAGCTCCCCCTGCACTGTCCAACCAAACACTCCAAAGTTTGGTACAGCAAGGGTTAAACACAGTGTAATGCTCACTCTGCATTCGAACACTCCCAGGGACAGGTAAAGCTTGTGTTAGATACTGAGTAAAGCATAATCTATACTGTCCCGTCAAGCACTCCCAAGGCAGGTACAGCAAGTGTTGGACGCAAAGTTCCCCTCTAGACATCGCCAGCAATCATTCACAGACGTTTCCAGCGGGGTCCCGCAAGGCTGAGTACTATGTCCCTTTTTTCTTGTGCTCTACATTAACGGTTTGGACTTGAATGTGGGGGGCTTGAAGTTTGCAGATGATACAAAAATGTGTCGTCTGTTTGATAGTGAGGAGGAAAGCTGCAGACTGCAGGGAGATAGCAACGGATTGGTCAGGTGGACTGAAAAGTGGCAAATGGAATTCAATCCGGAGAAGTGTGAGTTAATGCATTTGGGGAGGGCAAAAATGGCAAGGGAGTGCACAATAAAGGTGAGGATACTGAGATGTGTAGGAGAACAAAGGGACCTTGGAGTGCACGTCAACAGGTTCCTGAAGACAGCAGGGCAGGTAGATAAGGTGGCTAAAAAGGCATATGGGATACTTTCCTTTACTGGCCGAGGCATAGAATATAAGAGCAGTGAGGTTATGGTAGAACTTTATAAAACATTGTGTAAGCCACAGCTTGAGTACTGCGAGCAGTTCTGGTCACCACATTATAGGAAAGATGTGAATGCACTGGAGAGAGTACAGAGAAAATTTATGACGATGTTGCCACGGCTGCAGAATTTAAGCTATGGAAATAGATTGGATAGGCTGGGGTTATTTTCTTTGGAACAAAGGAGGCCTAGGGGTGATTTAATTGAGGTTTCAAAAATTATGAACGGGACTAGGTAGAGTGTATCGGGAGCACCTATTTCACTTAGCAGTGTGGTCAGTGACGAGGGGGCAGAGATTAAAAGTAATACGTAGAATGATTCGACGGGAGCTGAGAAGAATTTATTTCACCCAGAGAGTGGTGGAGGTCTGGAACTCACTGCCTGAAAGTGTGGTAGAGGCAGAAACCCTAAACTCATTTAAAAAGTTCTTTGGATGTGCTCTTGAAGTGCCGTTACCGACAGAGCTACGGACCAATTGCTGGAAAGCGGAGTTAAGCCGGATAGTTCCTTTTCGGTCGGCACGGACACGATGGGCCAAATGGCCTCCTTCTGCACCGTAACTTTCGATGACTCTATCTGTAAACCTGAATCGCGGCATTAAGCTGGGAAGTAACGAGAAGTCAGGAAGATTCCAGGTGAGGTGCTACTGCCAGGAAGCGAAAGGTAAGGTTGCAGCAGTCCTGGTGGATTTGTGTCTCTCCCCAATCAACTTCTGCCCAGCTTTTAAAGACCTTTTTAACACAGAATCACACCATTGGGGCGGCGGCTTGTGAACAATAGATTCCAACAAATGCAACCCACGATTGATTGACACTTCACTTGTTCTTTCTCAGTGTCCACAACGTGAACAAGATCAGTCGGCAGGTTTTCAAACGACCTCCAGCCCTCCTGGAATCGTTCTTGTTGCTATGGTTATCAATTCTCAGCTGTGTGACCTTATACTGCATGTTTTTTTTAAAATTCGTTCTCGGGATGTGGGCGTCGCTGGCGAGGCCAGCATTTATTGCCCATCCCTATTTGCCCTTGAGAAGGTGGTGGTGAGCCGCCTTCTTGAACCGCTGCAGTCCGTGTGGTGACGGTTCTCCCACAGTGCTGTTAGGAAGGGAGTTCCAGGATTTTGACCCAGCGACAATGAAGGAACGGCGATATATTTACAAGTCGGGATGGTGTGTGACTTGGAGGGGAACGTGCAGTTGGTGTTGATCCCATGTACCTGCTGCTCTTGTCCTTCTAGGTGGTAGAGGTCGCGGGTTTGGGAGGTGCTGTCGAAGAAGCCTTGGCGAGTTGCTGCAGTGCATTCTGTGGATGGTGCACACTGCAACCACAGTGCGCCGGTGGTGAAGGGAGTGAATGTTTAGGGTGGTGGATGGGGTGCCAATCAAGCGGGCTGCTTTATCTTGGATGGTGTCGAGTTTCTTGAGTGTTGTTGGAGCTGCACTCATCCAGGCAAGTGGAGAGTATTCCATCACACTCCTGACTTGTGCCTTGTAGATGGTGGAAAGGCTATGGGGAGTCAGGAGGTGAGTCACTCGCCGCAGAATACCCAGCCTCTGACCTGCTCTCGTAGCCACAGTATTTATATGGCTGGTCCAGTTAAGTTTCTGGTCAATGGTGACACCCAGGATGTTGATGGTGGGGGATTCGGCGATGGTAATGCCGTTGAATGTCAACGGGAGGTGGTTAGACTCTCTCTTGTTGGAGATGGTCATTGCCTGGCACTTGTCTGGCGCGAATGTTACTTGCCACTTATGAGCCCAAGCCTGGATGTTGTCCAGGTCTTGCTGCATGCGGGCTCGGACTGCTTCATTATTTGAGTGGTTGCGAATGGAACTGAACACTGTGCAGTCATCAGCGAACATCCCCATTTCTGACCTTATGATGGAGGGAAGGTCATTGATGAAGCAGCTGAAGATGGTTGGGCCTAGGACACTGCCCTGAGGAACTCCTGCAGCAATGTCCTGTGGCTGAGATGATTGGCCTCCAACAACCACTACCATCTTCCTTTGTGCTCGGTATGACTCCAGCCACAGGAGAGTTTTCCCCCTGATTCCCATTGACTTCAGTTTTACTCGGGTTCCTTGGTGCCAGAATCGGTGAAATGCTGCCTTGATGTCAAGGGCAGTCACTCTCACCTCACTTCTGGAATACAGCTCTTTTGTCCATGTTTGGACCAAGATTGTAATGAGGTCTGGAGCAGAGTGGTCCTGGCGGAACCCAAACTGAGCATCGGTGAGCAGGTTATTGGTGAGTAAGTGCCACTTGATAGCACTGTCAACGAAACCTTCCATCACTTTGCTGATGATTGAGAGTAGACTGATGGGGCGGTAATTGGCCGGATTGGATTTGTCCTGCTTTTTGTGGACAGGACATACCTGGGCAATTTTCCACAATGTCGGGTAGATGTCAGTGTTGTAGCTGTACTGGAACAGCTTGGCTAGAGGCGCAGCTAGTTCTGGAGCACAAGTCTTCAGCACTACAGCTGGGATGTTGTCGGGGCCCATAGCCTTTGCTGTATCCGTGCACTCAGCCGTTTCTTGATATCACGTGGAGTGAATTGAATTGGCCGAAGACTGGCTTCCGTGATGGTGGGGATATCGGGAGGAGGCCGAGATGGATCATCCACTCCGCACTTCTGGCTGAAGATGGTTGCAAATGCTTCAGCCTTGTCTTTTGCACTCACGTGCTGGACTCCGCCATCATTGAGGATGGGGATGTTTGCAGAGCCTCCTCCTCCTCCTAGTTGTTTAATTGTCCACCACCATTCACGACTGGATGTAGCAGGACTGCAGAGCTTTGTTCTGATCCGTTGGTTGTGGAATCGCTTCGCTCTGTCTCTAGCATGTTGCTTCCGCTGTTTAGCATGCATGTAGTCCTGAGTTGTAGCTTCACCAGGTTGGCACCTCATTTTTAGGTACGCCTGGTGCTGCTCCTGGCATGCTCTTCTACACTCCTCATTGAACCAGGGTGGATCCCCTGGCTTGTTGGTAATGGTAGAGTGAGGAATATGCCGGGCCATGAGGTTGCAGATTGTGCTGGAAAACAATTCTGCTGCTGCTGATGGCCCACAGCGCCTCATGGATGCCCAGTTTTGAGCTGCGAGATCTGTTCTGAATCTATCCCATTTAGCACGGTGGTCGTGCCACACAACACGTTGGATGGTGTCTTCAGTGCGAAGACGGGATTTCATCTCCACGAGGACTGTGCGGTGGTCACTCCGACCAATACTGTCATGGACAGATGCATTTGCGACAGGTAGATTGGTGAGGACGAGGTCAAGTAAGTTTTTCCCTCGTGTTGGTTCGCTCACCACCTTGCCGCAGGCCCAGTCCAGCAGCTGTGTCCTTCAGGACTCGGCCAGCTCGGTCAGTCGTGGTGCTACCGAGCAACTCTTGGTGATGGACATTGAAGTCCCCCACCCAGAGTACATTATGTGCCCTTGCTACCCTCAGTGCTTCCTCCAAGTGGTGTTCAACATGGAGGAGGACTGATTCATCAGCTGAGGGAGGACGGTCAGTGGTAATCTGCAGGAGGTTTCCTTGCCCATGTTTGACCTGATGCCATGAGATTTCATGGGGTCCAGAGTCAATGTTGAGGACTCCCAGGGCCACTCCCTCCTGACTGTATATCACTGTAAAGCCACCTACTGGTGGGTCTGTCCTGCCGGTGGGACAGGACATACCCAGGGATGGTGATGGAAGAGTCTGGGACTTTGGCTGAAAGATATGATTCTGTGAGTATGGCTATGTCAGGCTGTTGCTTGACTCGTCTGTGGGCCAGCTCTCCCAATTTTGGCACAAGTCCCCAGATGTTAGTAAGGAGGACCTTGCAGGGTCGACTGGGCTTGGTGTTTTGCCGTTGTCGTGTCCGGTGCCTCGTGGTCCAATGTCGGGTGGTCCGTCCGGTTTTATTCTTATTGTGACTTTTCGTAGCGAGATTTTACAACTGAGTGGCTTGCTAGGCCATTTCAGAGGGCAATTAAGAATCAACCACATTGCTGTGGGTCTGGAGTCACATCTCGGCCAGACCGGGTAAGGGCGGCAGGCTTCCTTATCTAAAGGACATTAGTGAACCAGATGGGTTTTTACTACAATCCGGTAGTTTCATAGCCATCATTACTGATACTAGTATTTTAATTCCAGATTTTCATTTAATTAATTGAATTTAAATTCGCCAGCTGCCGTGGCGGGATTTGAACTCATGACTCTGGATTTTAGTCCAGGCCTCTGGATTACTAGCCCAGTAACATAACCACTATGCTACTGTACCCTTGTGTTTAGAAACACTTCAGTGTATTTTACTCCATATCCAACACCGTGAGGTCTCCCGTGGTGCTTTTTTAAAGTTCATTCATGGGATGTGGGCGTCGCTGGCAAAGCCAGCATTTATTGCCCATCCCTCATTGCCCTTGAGAAGGTGGTGGTGAGCCGCCTTCTTGAACCGCTGCTGTCCGTGTGGTGAAGGTTCTCCCACATTGCTGTTAGGAAGGGAGTTCCAGGACTTTTACCCAGCGACGATGAAGGAACGGCGATATATTTCCATGTCAGGATAGTGCGCCTGATGCCCTCGTCCTTCTTGGTGCTGAAGATCAGGGATTTGGGAAGTGCTGTCGAAAAAGACTTGGCGATTTGCTGCAGTGGATGGTACACACTGCAGCAACAGTGCGCCGGTGGTGAAGGGAGTGAATGTTTAGGGTGGTGGATGGGGTGCCAATCAAGCGGGCTGCTTTTCCTGGATGGTGTCGAGCTTCCTGAGTGTCGTTGGTGTTGCACTCATCCAGGCAAGTGAAGAGTATTCCATCACACTCCTGACTTGTGCTTTGGAGATGGTGGAAAGGCTTTTGCTAGTCAGGAGGTCAGTAACTTGCCGCAGAATACCCAGCCTCTGACCTGCTCTTGCAGCAACAGTATTGATATGGCTGGTCCAGTCAAGTTTCTGGTCAATGGTGACCGCCAAGTTGTAAATGGTGGGCGATTCGGGGATGGTAATGCCGT